>NC_090187.1:8195667-8838167 GCF_024679245.1 Pseudorasbora parva
AGCATGATAAACACTAATAATAACAGCGATATGAACCTATTGAGTACTCCTGCCCTGAAGGCAGCATGATAAACACTAATAATAACAGCGATATGAACCTATTGAGTACTCCTGCCCTGAAGGCAGCATGATAAACACTAATAATAACAGCGATATGAACCTATTGAGTACTCCTGCCCTGAAGGCAGCATGATAAACACTAATAATAACAGCGATATGAACCTATTGAGTACTCCTGCCCTGAAGGCAGCATGATAAACACTAATAATAACAGCGATATGAACCTATTGAGTACTCCTGCCCTGAAGGCAGCATGATAAACACTAATAATAACAGCGATATGAACCTATTGAGTACTCCTGCCCTGAAGGCAGCATGATAAACACTAATAATAACAGCGATATGAACCTATTGAGTACTCCTGCCCTGAAGGCAGCATGATAAACACTAATAATAACAGCGATATGAACCTATTGAGTACTCCTGCCCTGAAGGCAGCATGATAAACACTAATAATAACAGCGATATGAACCTATTGAGTACTCCTGCCCTGAAGGCAGCATGATAAACACTAATAATAACAGCGATATGAACCTATTGAGTACTCCTGCCCTGAAGGCAGCATGATAAACACTAATAATAACAGCGATATGAACCTATTGAGTACTCCTGCCCTGAAGGCAGCATGATAAACACTAATAATAACAGCGATATGAACCTATTGAGTACTCCTGCCCTGAAGGCAGCATGATAAACACTAATAATAACAGCGATATGAACCTATTGAGTACTCCTGCCCTGAAGGCAGCATGATAAACACTAATAATAACAGCGATATGAACCTATTGAGTACTCCTGCCCTGAAGGGCAGCACGATAAACACTAATAATAACAGCGATATGAACCTATTGAGTACTCCTGCCCTGAAGGCAGCATGATAAACACTAATAATAACAGCGATATGAACCTATTGAGTACTCCTGCCCTGAAGGCAGCATGATAAACACTAATAATAACAGCGATATGAACCTATTGAGTACTCCTGCCCTGAAGGCAGCATGATAAACACTAATAATAACAGCGATATGAACCTATTGAGTACTCCTGCCCTGAGGGCAGCATGATAAACACTAATAATAACAGCGATATGAACCTATTGAGTACTCCTGCCCTGAAGGCAGCACGATAAACACTAATAATAACAGCGATATGAACCTATTGAGTACTCCTGCCCTGAGGGCAGCATGATAAACACTAATAATAACAGCGATATGAACCTATTGAGTACTCCTGCCCTGAAGGCAGCACGATAAACACTAATAATAACAGCGATATGAACCTATTGAGTACTCCTGCCCTGAAGGCAGCATGATAAACACTAATAATAACAGCGATATGAACCTATTGAGTACTCCTGCCCTGAAGGCAGCATGATAAACACTAATAATAACAGCGATATGAACCTATTGAGTACTCCTGCCCTGAGGGCAGCACGATAAACACTAATAATAACAGCGATATGAACCTATTGAGTACTCCTGCCCTGAAGGCAGCACGATAAACACTAATAATAACAGCGATATGAACCTATTGAGTACTCCTGCCTTGAGGGCAGCATGATAAACACTAATAATAACAGCGATATGAACCTATTGAGTACTCCTGCCCTGAAGGCAGCACGATAAACACTAATAATAACAGCGATATGAACCTATTGAGTACTCCTGCCCTGAGGGCAGCATGATAAACACTAATAATAACAGCGATATGAACCTATTGAGTACTCCTGCCCTGAAGGCAGCACGATAAACACTAATAATAACAGCGATATGAACCTATTGAGTACTCCTGCCTTGAGTGCAGCATGATAAACACTAATAATAACAGCGATATGAACCTATTGAGTACTCCTGCCCTGAAGGCAGCACGATAAACACTAATAATAACAGCGATATGAACCTATTGAGTACTCCTGCCCTGAAGGCAGCATGATAAACACTAATAATAACAGCGATATGAACCTATTGAGTACTCCTGCCCTGAAGGCAGCATGATAAACACTAATAATAACAGCGATATGAACCTATTGAGTACTCCTGCCCTGAAGGCAGCATGATAAACACTAATAATAACAGCGATATGAACCTATTGAGTACTCCTGCCCTGAAGGCAGCACGATAAACACTAATAATAACAGTGATATGAACCTATTGAGTACTCCTGCCCTGAAGGCAGCATGATAAACACTAATAATAACAGCGATATGAACCTATTGAGTACTCCTGCCCTGAAGGCAGCATGATAAACACTAATAATAACAGCGATATGAACCTATTGAGTACTCCTGCCCTGAAGGCAGCATGATAAACACTAATAATAACAGCGATATGAACCTATTGAGTACTCCTGCCCTGAAGGCAGCACGATAAACACTAATAATAACAGCGATATGAACCTATTGAGTACTCCTGCCCTGAAGGCAGCATGATAAACACTAATAATAACAGCGATATGAACCTATTGAGTACTCCTGCCCTGAAGGCAGCATGATAAACACTAATAATAACAGCGATATGAACCTATTGAGTACTCCTGCCCTGAAGGCAGCACGATAAACACTAATAATAACAGCGATATGAACCTATTGAGTACTCCTGCCTTGAGTGCAGCATGATAAACACTAATAATAACAGCGATATGAACCTATTGAGTACTCCTGCCCTGAAGGCAGCATGATAAACACTAATAATAACAGCGATATGAACCTATTGAGTACTCCTGCCCTGAAGGCAGCATGATAAACTCTAATAATAACAGCGATATGAACCTATTGAGTACTCCTGCCCTGAAGGCAGCATGATAAACACTAATAATAACAGCGATATGAACCTATTGAGTACTCCTGCCTTGAGTGCAGCATGATAAACACTAATAATAACAGCGATATGAACCTATTGAGTACTCCTGCCCTGAAGGCAGCATGATAAACACTAATAATAACAGCGATATGAACCTATTGAGTACTCCTGCCCTGAAGGCAGCATGATAAACACTAATAATAACAGCGATATGAACCTATTGAGTACTCCTGCCTTGAGTGCAGCATGATAAACACTAATAATAACAGCGATATGAACCTATTGAGTACTCCTGCCCTGAAGGCAGCACGATAAACACTAATAATAACAGCGATATGAACCTATTGAGTACTCCTGCCCTGAAGGCAGCACGATAAACACTAATAATAACAGCGATATGAACCTATTGAGTACTCCTGCCCTGAAGGCAGCATGATAAACACTAATAATAACAGCGATATGAACCTATTGAGTACTCCTGCCCTGAAGGCAGCATGATAAACTCTAATAATAACAGCGATATGAACCTATTGAGTACTCCTGCCCTGAAGGCAGCATGATAAACACTAATAATAACAGCGATATGAACCTATTGAGTACTCCTGCCCTGAAGGCAGCATGATAAACACTAATAATAACAGCGATATGAACCTATTGAGTACTCCTGCCCTGAAGGCAGCACGATAAACACTAATAATAACAGCGATATGAACCTATTGAGTACTCCTGCCCTGAAGGCAGCACGATAAACACTAATAATAACAGCGATATGAACCTATTGAGTACTCCTGCCCTGAAGGCAGCATGATAAACACTAATAATAACAGCGATATGAACCTATTGAGTACTCCTGCCTTGAGGGCAGCATGATAAACACTAATAATAACAGCGATATGAACCTATTGAGTACTCCTGCCCTGAAGGCAGCATGATAAACACTAATAATAACAGCGATATGAACCTATTGAGTACTCCTGCCCTGAAGGCAGCATGATAAACACTAATAATAACAGCGATATGAACCTATTGAGTACTCCTGCCTTGAGTGCAGCATGATAAACACTAATAATAACAGCGATATGAACCTATTGAGTACTCCTGCCCTGAAGGCAGCATGATAAACACTAATAATAACAGCGATATGAACCTATTGAGTACTCCTGCCTTGAGTGCAGCATGATAAACACTAATAATAACAGCGATATGAACCTATTGAGTACTCCTGCCCTGAAGGCAGCATGATAAACACTAATAATAACAGCGATATGAACCTATTGAGTACTCCTGCCTTGAGGGCAGCATGATAAACACTAATAATAACAGCGATATGAACCTATTGAGTACTCCTGCCCTGAAGGCAGCATGATAAACACTAATAATAACAGCGATATGAACCTATTGAGTACTCCTGCCCTGAAGGCAGCATGATAAACACTAATAATAACAGCGATATGAACCTATTGAGTACTCCTGCCTTGAGTGCAGCATGATAAACACTAATAATAACAGCGATATGAACCTATTGAGTACTCCTGCCCTGAAGGCAGCATGATAAACACTAATAATAACAGCGATATGAACCTATTGAGTACTCCTGCCTTGAGTGCAGCATGATAAACACTAATAATAACAGCGATATGAACCTATTGAGTACTCCTGCCCTGAAGGCAGCATGATAAACACTAATAATAACAGCGATATGAACCTATTGAGTACTCCTGCCCTGAGGGCAGCACGATAAAAGTTTTATTTTGAAGGATGAAATGTGGCGAAGTAATATGATATCATCATCATCTTTTTTTCATCAATCTTTTTTTGCATATATCAGCTGCACAGATAGCGGGCAGTTTTGGAAAAGCATGTTTAACCGCAGTGACACCATAAACAGCAGCTTTGAGGTGGTCTAGCGAAAAGCAGACGTATTTCTACTAGTTTACTAGTTCTGTGCATTTCTAATATTCGCTAATTATCTTGGTTAACGCAAGAGTTGTGAATTTTAACAAAATAGACAGTATATATACACTTACCTTGCAAAAAATGCGTTCTCTCAAGTACGGTGGTAACGGCTGAGTCTGGGGGATTCCCTCCACGCACGTACAAACCGCTTGGCCCGCCTCTGCTTCAATTTCATTGGCTGAATCTGTAAACCAATCATTTTCCTTTCTGCCCTCAGAACATGTTTGAGTAAGTAAAATTCCCATCTGCTAACGATATGAAATAGAAATCGCAATACACGGGTCCACAAACCTGTATCGCAATGTGAGAAGGCAGAATTGCGACACACCCCTTCCAACTCCCAGAATTATCCTTCCTGTCCAGAACCAATGCACCACATTTTTAAATTACTATAAGTATTATTTGAAGTTAACATTATAAAATACGTAGACCTACACCACAAAACTAGTTGAGGATAAATTCTTTAATTTTATCTGTAAGCATCCTTTCAAATCATGTGACGGGTCACGCGAGCTAGTAGAAGAATGCAAGGAAACATGGCAACCAACCCAGACATCGTGGACCCTCCTAATACTTTTAAGTCAGCTGTATGGCAACATTTCGGCTACCCGGTGGAGAACAAGGATGGCAATCGTGTAGTTGACAAGACCCACAATATTTGCCGTAAGTATTTCAAGAAGCTTCCCCTACTGGCCGGCAACACAAGCAACATGCAGATGCATATCTTAAGGCACCATCACGACATCAGTTTAGCTCGTGCACAGAAAACAACCCAACAGCAGCAGCCTACACTGCCTAGTTTATTCCAAGCAAAGTTTCCAGCCAATTGCGATCGAGCTCAAAAAATTACAGATGCAATTGGAATTTTTATGTCACCAGATATGCGCCCTTTTTCGGTTGTTGAAAACAAGGGATTTAAGTATTTACTTAATTTGCTCGAGCCCCATTATGCATTACCGAGCCAGGCGCATTTCTCTCAAAATATGCTACCAAAACTTTTGGAGAAAACAAAAGCTAAGGTGGAGGAAGTGTTGAGTATTGCTGAATCCATCACAATCACCACTGATGGATGGACGTCCCGTGCCACAGACAGCTATATGACCATAACCGCACACTATATTACGGCTGATTGGCAAATAGCAAACCCCGTCCTCCAAACATTAGCTGTGTATGAGAGCCATACAAGCGACCATTTATCGGAAATACTTAAAGAGACTGTGATAGATTGGAAAATCAGCAGAACAAACGTCCCCGTTCCCATGACAACAGACAACGCCAGAAATTTTGCCAATACTGTCGAAGCGGCCGGATTTTCACTGCATATACGATGCTTTGCTCACACTCTTAATCTGGCTGCGCAGAGAGGGATGGGCATTCACCACATGTCCAGACTCCTTGGCAGAGTGAGGAAAGTGGTCACGTTTTTTCACCGTAGCAGAACAGCTGCAGCAGTGTTGAAGGAGAAACAGGTGATGCTACAGCTGCCCTTACACAAGCTGGTCCAGGATGTGGCTACTAGGTGGAACTCGAGCCACGACATGCTCGAACGCTACCTTGAGCAGCAGGCTGCGGTTTTCTCTGCATTAACAGACAAGAGTGTCGAGAAGAAAATTAAAGACATCGTCACTCTGTTTGATGATGATGTGCTACTAGCTGAGGACGTGGTCCAGGTTCTTAAACCTTTGAAAACCGTGACTTCCCTCATGAGCACTGAGCAGATGCCAACTATCAATGATCGTGCCATTGAAACACAGAATCCTGGCCTCCATGAAGCACAGTGTCACTGAGTCAACAGTAGTGAAAGACATCAAAGCTGCTATTGCACATGACTTCCAGGACAGATACCCTGATTCGGATAGGGCACTAATTCAGTTTCTTCATATGAGCACTGCACTCGACCCCTGTTTCAAATCTCTACCTTTCCTTGATGAGACCACCCATGACACAATCTTCAAGAGTCTAACTGAGAGAATTCTCTAAGATTGTTCACAGACTATTCAAGTATTTGATTGTTTAAATATTAATATATTAAATGAAGTGCTGTGTAAATCAGTTAGGCTTATTTAGGGGGGGGGGGATGGGTGAAATGCTGTTTCATGCATACTGAGCTTTTTACACTGTTAAAGACTTAGATTCCCATCCTAAACATAGACAAAGTTTCAAAAACTAATGTTGGACGTTTGATGGAGTATTTCTGTCAAAAATACTCCTTCCAGTTTCTCACAAGTTTTGGAGAGTTTTTTTCGAGTATGGGTCCGCTTGACATCGACAGAGCGGAAGGTCCTTGTATGGGCCGTACGGGCTCTTCTCCCGTAAGGGTGCGCACGCGGGACTAGAGGCGAGAGAGCAAATGCACGCCCATAAACACTGCTCTCAGGTGCAGACCCACTCGTCCGTGAACACATCTGTCACGCCGCGCTCCACTTTATTCCTATGGGTGACATCAAACGACTTTAACGCTTCAGCACAGCATTCCGGGAAGGCAGCGCTGCATTTGAACCGATTTGAACGCAGAAATGATGGGAAGCTTCACAACATCGCTTCAGTCGTGTCGCAAAAGTGGATCTCCACGGTCAGTGCTGTCACAGGACTTCACGTAATCAACAGTTACCAATGAGTGTGTTTTTGACGGAGCGGTCCCAGCGATAAAGGTTCACGGTCCTGCTTTGGAAGCAGGCGGTGAGTAAAACTGCTTCAAATGTCTATGCTGTTGGCTATCGTCGCGTAAGTAAACATCAGTAAACAACACGATCGTGTATAACGTTAGTTAATTTATCAATGGAGCATGCGATCTATGGTGTGCGTTTAAATACATTTGTTTAGCTGACCAATATAGGTGTCAGTTTGTTTATTGTAAAACCACCCAAACATAAACCTAGCGTTCTCACAAATTGTGCTTCGTCATTCAAATGCGCTAACGTTACTCCATTGTTGTCCTATGTATAACGTTACACTAGTCTGACGTGCAAAACAGTTTTGCTAGCTACTGCTAAGGTTTAGTCGCATACAATAGTCCATAAACCGAATCATGTCCTCATAAACTGAGAGTAAACACACACAAATGTTGACTAAATACAGTACATACCACAGAGACGGACGTCCTGCTGTTGTTGCTTCTCCTGTTCAATTTATTTCAGCCTCCGGATCTGATTCTGGATCATTTCTGTATTAGCTGAATCTGATAACCATGGTTTATTTAGGGTAGCGTTTTCTTCTCCACGCTTGAGGACGTCACCGCTTTGTGTGTGCTCGTCATTCTTTAGCTCCGCCCACACGATACGCCTCCAGGCGCTCATTTTTTTCCGGAAAGACTCGGTACAGCCTATATTTCTTTTATAAATATAATAAAACTAAAGACTTCGGAGATATGAAGGATGCAATACTACTCTAGAGGTACTCAAGATTGACATGAGATTGACTGAAACTGAGTGTTTCACCCCCCCTTTAATTAAAGTCAGTATTTAAATAGAGTCAGATAAAAAATACTTAACTTTATTAAACTAACTTTGTGTAATTGTCCTGGATTTCACATCCTCCATTGTATCTAACATTATGTTGCAAATGCAATTGTCTAATGGATTTAGTCTGTTAGGCCCAGACTTCAACGGAAGAGCAATCAGAGATAGCCTCAAGCTGCAGTAACTGTCCTCCTCCAGCCAAAAGAGCACCAATGATGGCTGAACTCTTTGGAGACTTCTTTTCAACGGAACAGGCAGCGTCATCATCCAAGCCTTTGTCTGCAGTGGTGGATGAGGAGGTGCAGCATTACAGAGCAGTGCAGAGCCTCTCATTGGAGTCAAATCCACTTATGAGGTGGAAGGACAACCAGAACCAGTTCCCCCATTTAGCCAAGTTGGCTAAAATGTACCTTGGAATTCCAGCCACATCTTTCCCCAGTGAGAGAGTGTTTTCCACTGCAGGGGACATTGTCACACCACAGAGAGCAAGATTCTCACCAGATAATGTGGACATGATGGTGTTTCTGTAGAAGTCAACTCCCTTAAATCAAATCCACAACAAGTTTAGTTTTCTTAAGAGAAAAAAGTTGTTTATGTAAGGGATAATCCACGGCTAGCCATGCATTAAAGGATTTTAATGCACGGCGTAGAGGAGATGAACTGCCCGACGCGAAGCGGAGGGTGGTTGTCTCTAGGTCGTGCATTAAAATCATTTAATGCATGGCTAGCCGTGGATTATACCGCTTATACCATGGTTATTTGCCAAATTAAAAACAAGTTAAAGCTGTAACTGATGTTTTTTAAGAGACAGGTTAAAAAGATGGTTGTTTTCTTGCGTCTCGTTGTGTCTCGATGGTTGTTTTCTTGCGTCTCGTTAGTTCTATCACACCATCGCTTTAAATAAAGTAGAGCCATCAAAATGTTTTTATATGAACAAATTATCACATTTATTTAAATTCATTATTAAAAGAGAGAGACAGAGAATTGAGAGAGAGAGAGAGAGAGAGAGAGATAGATGCTTTCACAATCTATTCTTTATGTCAGTCTGAAGATCCCCTCGTTGCTTAAGCATATCGAAATTAACTTATTGATTATTTAATGGATTTATTAAAATTATTTATGAATGACAGGCAACACTGCAATGACATGCAATCTTTATTTTTGAAGATTATGTGGTGAAGGAGGTGACATTATGTTTCGCTTGCTTGTTTAGGTTCTAGATCTATTATGTCGCAACTGTTAATGACTTATTTGTAGACGTGGTGACCCGATTTATTTTGTGTTTTTCCTAGAATGGGTGATGTAGGCTATTACAAAACATTCAGTGGTAGGCGACATGCCAATCAAATACAGACGTGACACAAATAACATGTTTAAAAAAAATATTACTGACTTTAATGCGTTTTATTGACATCTAAAATACAACAAAATTAGGCTATTTATTTAGGATTTTGTGTCACGTCAGTATAGATGCTCGAGTCTGTCAGTGTAGGTGTCACGACCATCAATGTAAAAAACGCACGACACACGTCGACATGTTCCGTAACTCGGTGTCATGCAGGTGTCATAGTGTATCGCGATAATGTCAGTGACATGACAATGAAGACCGCATGTGCCACGGATGTGCCAATATGCGCATAGTCATAGATATGTACATATCTGCGCATAGTGACATGTGCCATCGGCTTCTGTGTGTCACATCATGTCCCATGTCACTTAATGTTGCCATAAATATGTAAAGTTATACGTATACATATCTGTGGTTGATACTGCCACTGTCACTCTGTTTGCAAGCTTAACTGTGTAACTATGGTTACCAGTGTTTATAGTGGCGCATTCATTTCGAACTGTAATCAAACTGACTGGAACTACCTGTGCATTAAACGGTTTTACTGCACACCTTCCAGCCAATCAGAATCGAGTATTTAAAAAGACCATGGTATTATTGTTTAATGTTTACTTACTTGATTTGTGGTTTAGAGCACAGACAGTAAGCCTCCGTTACCTCAGTGCGAAAAAACATTAACCATTTTTCTTTGTAAATGTAAGATTGATTGAAGAATAATTTTCAAAATGCTCGAATCATCTCCACGGACTTTAGTTCTGTTTGTTTTTCAAACAGTTGTTTTTAAAAACAGAAGTGTTATAGCTTTGGCTATATAGTTTAATTTACTTAGGTATTTTGTTCATAATTTGCATAGTTCATATTGTTATTTGGTGTTCAGTTTATACAGGTTTTTAAAATGTTATTTAATAATTATATATTTTTTCCCCTCAAAATATCTTTTGAACTGTTTTGTCAAATACTTAGCTACGTCCCTTATTCAAACGTGCAGAGCTGCGTTCGCTCAGTCTGGCTCACACACAGCGAGTCTGCTGGTTACTTATGATACCAAAAATAAACAAAAAAATTCAGCTCTCAGATTTTGTCACTTTTATTATGAAATTTAAACAATAAATGCCGTTTTGGCACTTGTAAATGTTACGTGACAGATCCCTAGCTGCACGTGGACCAATCATCTCTACTAGCCAATAGTAAATAAACATGAATGAACAATGTTGAAAGAAACAGTAGCCTACAACTTACCTAAATGTATATTCCTCATACATAATATCGACCAGTCAATCAAACAAAAGGGTTCAATAAAACAAATGTAGAACAATTATATCACATAGTAACATTTACCTCAGGAAAGCCATTTAATGACCATAATAGGCTATAGCACATTAGTTGGCTAGAAAAAAAGGAGCTATAGAGAGTATTTTGCTAAAAATGTGTAGTGTACCATTTTACAAATTTATTGTATGTTTATTTATATATATAAATAAAGTTGTGGTTACAATTTATTTTAAGGTTCAGTTATTAACTATTAACTAGTTGCTTATTAGCATGCATATTACTAGGATATTGGCTGTTTATTAGTACTTATAAAGCACATATTAATGCCTTATTCTGCATAACCTTATACATTCCTTAATCCTACCCAATACCTAAACTTAAATGCTACAAAAACTGCCTTAATAACTATTAATAAGCAGTGAATTAGGAGTTTATTGAGGCAAAAGTCGTAGTTAATAGTGAATGTGTTCCCCATACTAGTGTTACCAAAGTTGTTATTATAATAAAGAAAACGCATTATATGTCATTATTTTTTAACCTTTAATAACACTGCCAGCTGGTAGGGCTCTCTGTATGTTTAAAGCATTAGGTGAGTTGTTTTTTCTTTAGATTAGGTACATCTTTTGTGCCTAATATTTATCCAAATTAGTCAATATTAAATCAAATCACAATAATTGAATAGAAATAACAAACAAAAAAAGCATATAATTGAATTGAAATAACAAAAATAAAGCATATAACTGGTGTGAGCATGATAAATCTTTCTGATTTTATATTTGTTATATAGGCTACTTATTAGCTACATGGCCCTACAGTGTAATGTAATACAAGGATAACCAGAGGTTTTCACATATTGACTTTTGCAGGCAAGAGTAATTGAAGAAAGTAGCTGGAGCCTAACCATGAAAAGGAAGGCTAAAAGTGGGGATATTGCCAGCTTTTTTGCTATTTTATTTTTTAAAGAAGTACACAGGAGAGCATGAAGGGGAAGGCAGTAAACTGGAGAGACCAGGAGGGTAAGAGCAGGAGAAGACTTTATTTTTCTTTGGCAGTCTCTTTTTACGCAATAATCAATTCTAACATTATGCATGAAGTGTTGCCATCAAAATCCTGAAGACCTATTGATTAAATAAGAGCATGCAAGACATGCATGTAGATGACTAGTTCAGTTGTGCATTTGATGATCACTGTAATTTTCTTCAGTGATAACTAGTTTGAAATCAGTGTAAAAAAAAAGAAAAGGAAAAGGCTTCTGAACAGAGACATCACATTGAAGATGTAAACTCATGCTGTCCATTGTACAATCATCCCAGGATCCAATTGCTTACACACATTAAAGGGATAGTTCACCCAAAAATGTAATCATGTATGTCATCATTTCCTCACCCTCAAGTTAGTCCAAACCTGTATGCAATGTTTATCTTCTGCTGAAAACAAAGGAAGATATTTGAAAGAATGTTTGTAACCAAGCAGATCTAAGCAGCCTTTGACTAAACCGCAGTATATATTACCAATATATTACTTGAAATATATTATAATATATTGTAAATACACTCACCTAAAGGATTATTAGGAACA
This sequence comes from Pseudorasbora parva, assembly GCF_024679245.1. Classification (NCBI taxonomy): domain Eukaryota; kingdom Metazoa; phylum Chordata; class Actinopteri; order Cypriniformes; family Gobionidae; genus Pseudorasbora; species Pseudorasbora parva. The sequence goes on from NC_090187.1 coordinate 8,208,138, forward strand.
CCTGTTCAATTTCTCATTATTGCAGTTATCTAATCATCCAATCACATGGCCGTTGCTTCAATGCATTTAGGGGTGTGGTCCTCTTCAAGACAATCTCCTGAACTCCAAACTGAATGTCAGAATGGGAAAGAAAGGTGATTTAAGCAATTTTGAGCGTGGCATGGTTGTTGGTGCCAGACGGGCCGGTCTGAGTATTTCACAATCTGCTCAGTAGTGGTGTAACGGATCACAAAACTCACGGTTCGGATCACATCATGGATCACGAGTCACGGATCAGATCAGAGGAAAGAGGGAGGAGACTATTTTTATTTGCTTTCCATTTATTGTATGAAAAAATTTGCTGTTAGCATAACCTATATGGTTATGGTTTTAACAAATATAAAATAAATAACCAGCTGAATAAATCAAATTTTACTCAGTTGTTAAATTGTAACCTGTGATGTGAAAATGGGCCTGAGCATAAATGAAAAAGAAAAAAGAAAAAGAAAAAAAAAGATTAGGATGTCAAAATTAGAGCGGTCCTCTCACGTCTGTTTAACGCATATTCATTATATTTATTTAAAATCCGAGAAGTTGGTACTGAACATGGCTTGTCATCATTGCAATTCTCTTTGTAGGTTTACACTCTTTTATAGATATATCATGTCACTATATTTAAACAATGTTTTATTCAATTTTAGGGTTAGTTCACCCAACAATGCGATTGATGTCATTAATGACTCACCCTAATGCCGTTCCACACCCGTAAGACCTCCGTTCATCTTTGGAACACAGTTTAAGATATTTTATATTTAGTCTGAGAGCCTATGCAAGTGTATGCATACTATACTGTCCATGTCCAAAAAGGGAATAAAAACATCATCAAAGTAGTCCATATGTGACATCAGTTAGTTAATTAGTTAGAATCTCTTGAAGCATCGAATCCTAAAATAAAGATTCAAGTGGTTATGAATCAGCGTATTGATTCATGATTCGGATTGCGTGTCAAACTGCAGAAATCACGTGACACTGGGAATCCGAATCATGAATCATTCCGCTTATTCATAACCGTTTTAATCTTTATTTGAGGACTGAAAAGAAACAGGAAGAGAAGACAATGCTGAATAAAGTCATAGTTTTTGTGATTTTTGGACTAAAATGTATTTTCGATGCTTCAAGAGATTCTAATTAACCAACTGATGTCACATCTGGACTACTTTGATGATGTTTTTATTCCCTTTCTCGACATGGACAGTATAGTGTGCATACACTCTTGGACTAAACATAAAATATCTGAAACTGTGTTCTGAAGATGAACGGAGGTCTTAGGGGTGTGGAACAACATTAAGGTGAGTCATTAATTACATTAATTACATTTTTGGGTGAACTAACCCTTTAAGTGTTGCCATCAAAATCATGAAGCCTTCTGCATTTTTGATTTCTTCCCTCTGTGGAAAAGTATTATTTTATGTTTTAACAAAGAGCAAACAAGACATGCATGTAGATGACTTGTTCAGTTGTTGTGCATCTGATGATCACTGTAATTTTCATCAAAAATAACTAGTTTGATGTCAGTGGGCTCTTACGCTTACTTTATTTTTCTCTTATTTTCAGGCTTCTGTGAGACATCACATTGAAGATGTAAACACATGCTGCCCATTGTACATTTCTCACTGGGTCCCATTGACACTTACCCACATTAAGACAGCAGTGTTAGGAAAAATATGCCAACTGCGTATTAATTAAACTTGCATGTGTGTACAAGTACATAGAAACCATATTCAGAGTTGGTCTGGCTATTTAGCCATGACTGTAAGGCGAAGTCAGCGCCATCTGCCTGCTCAACCACCAACCATCTGGGTTGCATTTACCTCAGCGTCCCTGATATCACTTTATTGTAGTGTTTATCAGTGCTGCAGCTCATGCAGCTCCCACCCGTTGGGACTTTGTAGGGGGGAAACTCATGTGCTTTAACAACTCAACGCTTTAACAATCTCCTCTGATTACAGGTGAGACAACAAATCATCCCTGGTTTGTCAGATAATACAGATATACTTACATCAAGCAAGTAACTACATTCAAAATAGTTAAAACAGACTATAGGGTACTTGAAGTGGCAAAGCTACCGGTGGGCCTGGGCCTGTCCACTGAATTATGGCCCGACTAAAACATAGGTGGTAATTTTCCTACAATATACAGTTTATCAAATAATTGGGGTGTTTCTTATTTGGCACAGCCATGTATTGTTAGGCGGAGCTAGTGCAAATAGCCAACAAGGCATGCTATTTGCACTTAGTGTGAATAGACACTCCGAAAGTTTAAAGGGGTCATGACTTGAGGAATCAACTTTCCCTTGAGCTTTTGATATATAAAAGGTGATGGTAATATAAGAATATCCTGTAAATTTCAGAGCTGAGAACGTCCTTGTTTTCAAAGAAAAGCTTTCATTGACAGCTTTATTTGGGAATGTGTAACCAATAAAGACATACTCCTGATTTTGTAGCATCACCCACCGACTCGTGCCTGACATGATAAATAACACAGGCCTATGTGGACCTAAACCGGCACGAACTTCCAAGCAATAAACATGCCACTTAAACTTCATTTGGATTCCAGTATTATGAATGCATGGATGAACTTAATTTTTAATGAATACCCAGCTCACGTGGGGAAGACATTGCGCGTTTGTTCCCTCATTTCACCACGGATTCGTTAGTAAACAAGAGACTTGATTTGCAGATACGATGAGATTACATGAATGAATGAAGCAACACACTTATGTGAGTAAATATTGTTTTTTATATATGTGATCAGGGCCGTGCACAGGGGGGTGGCCCGGTGGCTAGAGCCACTGCCCCTTTGCCCTCATCGGCTAAGGTGCCCTTCTTGCCCCCTTCCCTCCCTCACCCTCAGAGGATTCCCATAAAAGCATTCTGTTCCGCTAAAAATCCACTAATTACACTAATCCGTTCCGTGTTTTCCCGCTTGCGCCGCAGCATCGCGGGGCTGTGTCCTCTCTCTGTGGAGACGACAGTTCCAGAATGTCGTCCCATTAACAGGTATATTACAAACTACAATCAACATTACAGACAGTGGTTGATCCGCGGAATTAGTAGTTTGTTTCAACAGTGCAAACATGGATTCAAAGCTCCATGCCAGCGGGGAAATCGTCATATACTGAATACTGAATATTTAGCTGACAGTTTGTCACTCTTTAACTTCTGTAAAATAGATTTCCAATCATAATCCATTTTACGAGTTAATACTAGTATCTATAACATACGTCAATACAGGCTATTATATAAATGAGTTGTATCAGGGTACAATGGGGCAAAAGCACACCCTAATAATAACAAATGCATAAGAAAAACAAATGCTTTTTCTTATGCATTTGTTATCCCTATTTTAATTCCTTTCTATGTAAAGCACTTTGAATTGCCATTGTGTATGAAATGTGCTATATAAATAAGGTTGCCTTGCCTAATAATAATGTGCTCATTTTTTAAAAAAGTTCATACTTGTGCAAAAAATCTCTAGCAACGTTTGCAGCATTTTCTGTTTATTTTGATGAATAAAATAATTAATTATTGTTCAGTAAATATTAAAATGTTAATATAAAAATATTTTTAAAATACAGACACAAATGTTTAAGTAAATAATCTGAAAACATTGAATGTATGAGATCCCATAATAATTTAATAAAGTTTTATCGTTGTAACAACTAAATATATTTGTATTATATGATATGATTATTATCATATATTTATTATAAATATGATGTTACCTCTAAGATGGACACCCAACTTAAGATATTTACCAGCTGAATCTTAAACAGCTGACTGACTTCCATTTGTTGACATGACGGTTATTATCATGTTAAATATGCCTTTTACCCCAAAAACAATGCTTTTACATATTCTGTTATTAAAAAACTGTTGCGTATGATTTACATAAATCATAAACAAGACCTTTGTCTCAAAATATATTCAATAATTTTAGTGATTCTCATTTGCTACTTAAATCTCCAATAAAAAAATAAAAATATAAAAGAGATCAAATTACCACGGAATCAACTTTTTGGAAGAATAATTAGAACAACATAAATTTAATTAACACGAAAGCCTAACAATTGTATTTACAGTTTGATTGTAAAAGGTTTATTATTCATTCTCTATATTAAGATAATACTCAACCCCCTTATAGTGCCCCTTTTTTTTGGTTTGGGCCACTGCCCCTCAAAATGTCTGTGCACGGCCCTGTATGTGATATTATTGCATTGTTACATCTATTGATTATGTGTATGCGTCTAACTAGAGATAACTTACCACGCTGTCACAGGCTAGGTGTTGTTGGTTCATTGCGATTTGTAATCAGACTCTGAGATGTATGGGCCGGGGCTCGCAAAGCCCAACATCCCGGGGCTATGTGTTTTCCAGACGGGCTGCCAAAACGTATCAGTTACCTGTGGTGGAATAACATTTCTTTCTTGATGTGCAATATGCACTCTCTTGACTTGATATTTACGCTCTTCACTTTATTTGATATTGTTTGATTATTTTATGGTGGAAAACTCTCTTTTTTACTTTACTGTACTGAAAGTGTTAATTGGAAACCTAATGTATATTTCTACTTTATTGCTTTAATGGCTAATCTAATCAATAATAAATCTAATCTAGAGCTAAATTTTAACTGAAAAGTTTTGATAAACAAACTGATCTAGATAAAAACCAAGATTGGATTTTGTGATCTAATCTAATTTCAGAATATGAATATGAATATATATATGAATATATATATATATATATATATATATATATATATATATATATATATATATATATATATATATATATATATATATATATATATATATATATATATATATATATATATATACACATACATACATACATACACACATACTAAAGGGATTTTTGAGATAAAGCTTTAAAAAGTCTTCAAAAAAGTCTGCAATTATGAAAGTTACAATTATATTTGTATTTATTTATTTGAGAAATGTTTCCATAGGGATGTTATCTGGCATGTTATCTTCTCTTTTTCATGTGCAGCATTCGTCCTAATCACTAAAATAACATTATTGTTACAGATCACAATGCAGATTAATAAATTATGAAATATAAGTAGAAACCAATGAATGTCTGGCAACAGAACATGTGAAGAATTTTAATAATGCAATCTTTTGAATTAAGGAAATTAAAGTTCAGCCTAAGGGTAAAGTCAGGGTTGGATTTTAAATGGCTAATTCTGGGGTTTGACCATTCTAGCCTAATAAAGATGTCTAAGAAAATAGGTTTCATGCAAAACCACTGGCCTTGTACAAAGGCTTTTAGTTCTCAATCAGGGTTTGCGGCCCATAATTTCAGATCTAACCATCAGATAAAAATGCACACACATACTACATACATACAGCAACATTTAATTATTCTGGGTATTGTTTCAAATTTGGACATTTCACAAATAATGAACATAACAATATTGTTTTAGTAAATATGCCAATGCAGGTCCTTGGTCATCATTTTTTACATTAATAACAGATTATAAATTATAAATATAGAATTATAAATGGTCATGTAGACAGAGAAATAATAATAATAAAAACATTATGAATTATTTTCTTTATTATGAGCTGGGCGAGTGTGCTCTGAGCTTTGGAGACTGTCAAAGAAAGAGGAGAACCATGACCCTTCAGTCATATAATGAGTGCATCAAGCATTAGAGCCCTCTAGCACATGCTGGCTTAGGGCATCCTGGCCCTGCAGCACATACTTTACAAACCGTGCCCTTAAGGCCTCCAGGTCCCTTTACACACAATGTTCCAGGTAATGCAACTTTAGGAAAGAAAAAAGGTGGAGCACACACACCCATCCACATTAACAAAGAGATGATGGACAGTGTCACTAGTTTTTTTTTTAGTTGTTGTAATAACTGCTAGAAATGCACTGCTGGTTAGACATTAAATGTATCACATTGCCTTGTACCTTAACATGTGCAATGACAATAAAGTTTAATCTAATCTAATCTAATCTAAATTGGAAACCCCAGTCAGGATAATCATGTCTCCAGCAGGAGCTTACTGCCAATTTTTTAGTTTAGCAAGAAGTGATTAGACTGAGCCAATGTGCTCTCAAAGCCCCAGGCCCTTGACTGGATATAAAAAGGTTACATTTACTTTTACTGAAGAACTTTAAAGAAGAGCGCCTAAAGGCCCCAAGGCCCACTTTTGCTATAATGTCTCTTTGCCAGGCGTATGGTCCAAAAGGGTTGGACATTGTCTTTTGGTTGCAACATACAATAAACCAATCAGGGTCTCATCCCCCATTCCCTTTAAAAGTCAGTTGTGCTTGCACCATGGCGGATTCGCTATTTACGTGGTGGAATTTGCGAGTGGAAAGACTTTTATGTTTAATATGTGAAATGTTTGTGTGCTGAACTTCCCTGTGTGTGTAATAAGCAGAGTGTACAGATGTTGTGCACACACCTATAGCAGCATATTACTAACATGCCCTTTAAAGGTGTCATGAACTAGATTTTGTATTATTTATACTGTTGTCTGAGGTCAACTAATGACATTAGTTTAGCTTTTCTTTGACTAACAAGGAAGTTTTCAGCTCTGAAACATACATGACATTCTTTATATATCAAAATCTCAAGGGAAAGTTGATTTCTCAATTCATCACCCCTTTAAATATCACAAAAATACTGCACTATTGACTTTAGACCTTGGAGGCCACTGTGCTAATTTGGGACCTTCAATGCTGCAGACATTTTCTGTACCCTTCCCCAAATCTGTTCCTCAATACAACCCTGTCACAGAGGTCTATTGACAATTCCTTGGACTTCATGGCTTGGTTTGTTCTCTGACATGCACTGTTAACTGTGGGACATTATATAGACAGGTATGTGCCTTTCCAAAGCATGTCCAAATAACTGAATTGACCACAGAAGGACTCCAAACAAATTGTAGAAAAATCTCAAGTATGATCGGTAGAAAATGGATGCACCTGATCCAAACATGAGTTTTAATGGCAAGGGCTGTGAATAATAATTTGCTGTTAATACATGTGCAAAGATTTCAAAGCAACTTCTTTCGCATTTTCACTATGGGGCATTGTTTGTAGAATTGAGAAAATGTTATTAATTTTCGGAATAAGGTCGTAACAAAGTAAAGTGCTGTGAATATTTTCTGGATGCACTGTATTCATTTATATGGTCGCTCAGTTATTCTCAACTTATTTTTACCCCTAAGCAAAGAACATAAAAGAACTTTGCCTTAAGCATATCGGGCCTGAAGTCCAGAGATCATGGTTCTTTACAGCCCCTGGACACACGTCTTTGAAGGCCCACGATGAAGGCATTGAAAGTGAACAATATGCCCAGCCCTCTGCATTGCAGTATACCAATTCAAAGCATCTATCAAACTACCTGTGTACACTCTTAAAATTTAAATACTGTATATGGATACAAAGCATGGCACATGTTTAGTGTTTGCTCTGGGTTTTACATTTTGTTCGGTTCAAAATTAGTGCCTCCAATTAATTAATTTTGGCTTTGTTCTTGTAAATCCCAATCTGTCTCTGCAGCTTACGAATACTTTGACGTCCTGTTATACACATGAATATTAATGAAAATGCATAAAAACCCTGGAAACCCTGATTGAGAACTAAAAGCCTTTGTACAAGGCCAGTGGTTTTGCATGAAACCTGTTTTCTTAGACATCTTTATTAGGCTAGAATGGTCAAACCCCAGAATTAGCCATTTAAAATCCAACCCTGACTTTACCCTTAGGCTGAACTTTAATTTCCTTAATTCAAAAGATTGTATTATTAAAATTCTTCACATGTTCTGTTCTGTTGCCACACATTCATTGGTTTCTACTTATATTTCATAATTTATTAATCTGCAATGTGATCTGTAACAATAATGTCATTTTAGTGATTAGGATGAATGCTGCACATGAAAAAAGAGATGACATGCCAGTTAACATCCCTATGGAAACCTGTTTCCACCTCTCAAATAAACAAATACAGATATAATTGTAACTTTCATAATTGCAGACTTTTTTGAAGACTTTTTTAAGCTTTATCTCAAAAATCCCTTTATATACAGTATGTATGTATATAAACAGTATTGTTCAAAATAATAGCAGTACAATGTGACTAACCAAAATAATCAAGGTTTTTAGTATATTTTTTATTGCTACGTGGCAAACAAGTTACCAGTAGGTTCAGTAGATTGTCAGAAAACAAACAAGACCCAGCATTCATGATAAGCATGCTCTTAAGGCTGTGCAATTGGGCAATTAGTTGAAAGGGGTGTGTTCAAAAAAATAGCAGTGTCTACCTTTGACTGTACAAACTCAAAACTATTTTGTACAAAAAAAAAATTTTTCTGGGATTTAGCAATCCTGTGAATCACTAAAGTAATATTTAGTTGTATGACCACAGTTTTTTAAAACTGCTTGACATCTGTGTGGCATGGAGTCAACCAACTTGTGGCACCTCTCAGCTGTTATTCCACTCCATGATTCTTTAACAACATTCCACAATTCATTCACATTTCTTGGTTTTGCTTCAGAAACAGCATTTTTGATATCACCCCACAAGTTCTCAATTGGATTAAGGTCTGGAGATTGGGCTGGTCTGAAAGCTGAAAGCATTCTTTAGAAATGTTGGCCCATATTGATAGGATAGCATCTTGCAGTTGATGGAGATTTGAGGGATGCACATCCAGGGCACGAAGCTCCCGTTCCATCACATCCCAAAGATGCTCTAATGGGTTGAGATCTGGTGACTGTGGGGGCCATTTTAGTACAGTGAACTCAGTCATGTTCAAGAAACCAATTTAAAATTATTTGAGCTTTGTGACATGGTGCATTATCCTGCTGGAAGTAGCCATCAGAGGATGGGTACATGGTGGTCATAAAGGGATGGACATGGTCAGAAAAAATACTCAGGCAGGCCGTGGCATTTAAACAATAACCAATTGGCACTAAGGGGCCTGAAGTGTGCCAAGAAAACATCCCCCACACCATTACAGAGGGTTCGTGAAAAACCTGGAAAAGTCATGGAATTTTAAAATACCAATTTCCAGGCCTGGAAAAGTTTTGGAAAACAAATAAACCTGAAAGTTTTGGAAAAGTCATGGAAATTGATTTCAAAATATGTAAGTAAATAGAAGAAATATTTAAGTGATAATATTGGTTAAACAAACTTTGTAAACATACACGAGACGAGTACGGATCCGTTCCTTCGATCCACCCGACTGCTGCATTCTATCAGATTTCCTTTTGCAGTGTTGAGCATTACAACCAATCACACGCGGTTCTGTTGAGCATGATGGCCAATCAGAAGCGTTCAGATTAGTCATCGCTGAAACCAAGCATTGTGGTCAGCGCACTCTGTCTGAATTCTGACTGAAACTCGCGAATTCTCCCGTCATCATCAAAGTCAACAAAGTCCAGATTGATGTAAGAGATTAATGTCGCAGTATCGTCATCTTTCCATGATTTTAACAAGAGTGTTTGTGAGAGCGTTTAAACTCGCGCTAGACCACAACGCTATATCCAACAGCCTTCATGCACTTCACTTCCGGTAAGGTCAATATACACCTTTTGGGTATATGAGTCAGAGTCAGTATTATTGACGGAAGTGAATGCATGGAGGCTGTTGGATATACTGTTGTATTTGAGGTAAAAAATTATATAAATACGGATTGATTTCTCACACAGATAAACATCACATTTTCCTTTTTGTGTGAACTATCCCTTTAATTCATTGCTAGGGTCAGATTTTTTTTCTAACCATCTTTTGTATTTTGTATGAATCCACATAGCTTATCGTTAATTAATTAGTTAAATATATGCTGTGATTTGACATTTAAACATGGATTTTTCTTATTTTACATGTATACACAGATGTTTCATGGAAGGTCGTGAATTTTTGTCTTAAAGTCATGGAAAAGCCATGGAAAAGTCATGGAAATGTATTGGTAAAAATGTATATGAACCCTGATTAGACCACAACCACCAGCCTGCACAGTGTTAACAAGGCATGATGGATCCATGTTCTCATTCGGTTTATGCCAAATTCATGTGATTGGTCGATTAGTTAAGTTAGTTGCATTAATTAAAAATTGAACAGGTGTTCCTAATAATCGTTTAGGTGAGTGTGTATATATATATATACAGTCTTGTTCAAAATAATAGCAGTACAATGTGACTAACCAGAATAATCAAGGTTTTTAGTATATTTTTTATTGCTACGTGGCAAACAAGTTACCAGTAGGTTCAGTAGATTGTCAGAAAACAAACAAGACCCAGCATTCATGATATGCACGCTCTTAAGGCTGTGCAATTGGGCAATTAGTTGAAAGGGGTGTGTTCAAAAAAATAGCAGTGTCTACCTTTGACTGTACAAACTCAAAACTATTTTGTACAAACATTTTTTTTCCTGGGATTTAGCAATCCTGTGAATCACTAAACTAATATTATAGTTGTATGACCACAGTTTTTTAAAACTGCTTGACATCTGTGTGGCATGGAGTCAACCAACTTGTGGCACCTCTCAGCTGTTATTCCACTCCATGATTCTTTAACAACATTCCACAATTCATTCACATTTCTTGGTTTTGCTTCAGAAACAGCATTTTTGATATCACCCCACAAGTTCTCAATTGGATTAAGGTCTGGAGATTGGGCTGGCCACTCCATAACATTAATTCTGTTGGTTTGGAACCAAGACTTTGCCCGTTTACTAGTGTGTTTTGGGTCATTGTCTTGTTGAAACAACCATTTCAAGGGCATGTCCTCTTCAGCATAGGGCAACATGACCTCTTCAAGTATTTTAACATATGCAAACTGATCCATGATCCCTGGTATGCGATAAATAGGCCCAACACCATAGTAGGAGAAACATGCCCATATCATGATGCTTGCACCTCCATGCTTCACTGTCTTCACTGTGTACTGTGGCTTGAATTCAGAGTTTGGGGGTCGTCTCACAAACTGCCTGTGGCCCTTGGACCCAAAAATAACAATTTTACTCTCATCAGTCCACAAAATGTTCCTCCATTTCTCTTTAGGCCAGTTGATGTGTTCTTTGGCAAATTGTAACCTCTTCTGCACATGCCTTTTTTTTAACAGAGGGACTTTGCGGGGGATTCTTGAAAATAGATTAGCTTCACACAGACGTCTTCTAACTGTCACAGTACTTACAGGTAACTCCAGACTGTCTTTGATCATCCTGGAGGTGATCATTGGCTGAGCCTTTGCCATTCTGGTTATTCTTCTATCCATTTTGATGGTTGTCTTCCGTTTTCTTCCACGTCTCTCTGGTTTTGCTCTCCATTTTAAGGCATTGGAGATCATTTTAGCTGAACAGCCTATCATTTTTTGCACCTCTTTATAGGTTTTCCCCTCTCTAATCAACTTTTTAATCAAAGTACGCTGTTCTTCTAAACAATGTCTTGAACGACCCATTTTCCTCAGCTTTCAAATGCATGTTCAACAAGTGTTGGCTTCATCCTTAAATAGGGGCCACCTGATTCACACCTGTTTCTTCACAAAATTGATGACCTCAGTGATTGAATGCCACACTGCTATTTTTTTGAACACACCCCTTTGAACTAATTCAACTAATTGCCCAATTGCACAGCCTTAAGAGCGTGCATATCATGAATGCTGGGTCTTGTTTGTTTTCTGAGAATCTACTGAACCTACTGGTAACTTGTTTGCCACGTAGCAATACAAAAAATACGAAAAACCTTGATTATTCTGGTTAGTCACATTGTACTGCTATTATTTTGAACAAGACATATATATATATATATATATATATATATATATATATATATATATATATATATATATATATATATATATATATATATTTTTTTTTTTTTTTTTTTTTTTAACTCTGAGGATGTAATGGGATTACATACATGCCAAAGCTCAATGATCAGGAGAGATTGTTAATAAACATGATCAGGCTTTTCCAGCTTGCTACTATTAGTATTTGTGATGTTTATACATAACGTTTACACATATTTGTTAATGTTAAAGTTTATATATAATATCATGGATATGAGGAGATTACACTGGAATGGGCAGTACAGTGAGGCAAAAAAGTATTTAGTCAGCCACGAATTGTGCAAGTTCTCCCACTTAAAAAGATGAGAGAGGCCTGTAATGTTCATCATAGGTCTCTCATTAAAACCATATTTTGGCAAAATATATCATATTTTGTCCCAGTCATAACTGGGACCTAGCTTATTCTAATACTCTACACAGACAGCATTACAGTTTTTAGATGTATTGCTCAAAAATGTATTACTTCTTCCTGACCTTGCTGGTCCATTAAAGCAGCACTATCAAAGATGGATACAACGATAATCTGATGAGTACGACTGCAGAGGGGAGAGCTCTACCAGACCAGCACATTAAAGAAGTGCTGATAACTGTGCATTACACAGAATTCAGTAATATTCAGATTAAGGAAAGCTGGTGTGCTAATGCTCGAAACAGCCCTAGAGACCCATGTTGTGTTAACACTAATCACAGTTGTTGATGTGGATGTTCACAAGGATAACTCGCACTGTTAGCATGAAAATGTACAGATGTGAGACTGTGTCTGCTGTTGATTTGACATCATAGGGTTTATTTTAGCAGCATTAACAGACAGAAAACAGCAAATGAGAAAAGCACCCCCCCCCTTTTTAAAAAAAAAAAAAAACTCCCACCCACCTAGCAAATCTCTATCACTAGCCATCCTCATCCGTACCTCAGATGAGCATTTACATTTTTATTAATAGATTATTATATTGTTTTTTTTTTAATATTTTTGCTTTAGTATTTTTATCTTTTGTTATCCAGTGAAAATATCTATTCTCAAATCAAGATAATTGTATAGCGAAGCATGACATTTAGTTGTGATTAATTAAAAATATTGTCAATTTATGCTTAAAACAAGCATAAAAAATCTGCTAATATATACATTAGTTACCATGAACTAATAATGAATACACTTCTAAAGCACATGAATAATTTCAACATTACTAACAGATAATTAAAATCAAAAGCTGTATTTTTAACATTAGTTGATGCACTGTGGACTAAAATTGACAAACAATGAACAACTGTATTTTTATTAACCACTTAGGCCCCATTTACACTGCATGGTTCAAGTGGCCCAATTCTGATTTTTTTCCTCTCATGTGGCACAGATCAGATATGACATGTGAACGTGTAAGCAGTAAAAAAACGCATGAATTCCGATATCCTCAGATCGGATTCAGGCCTCACTCATATGTGGTAATAAATCCGATATGATTCGGATGCGTGCGTTAGCGTCTGCCATGTAAGCGGTCAAATCGGATATTCCCCAGTAAATGCGAGTCGTACGTCATTGAAAAAAGGACAGAGGCGAATGACGTCAACTTGGGTGACAGGGTTGCCAGGTCTGAATAACAAAACCCCTCCAACTGTTATTCAAAAGTATCGGAATCACGGCCAGAATGGGCCAAAATATCCCAAAATGCAGGGCGCGGGCGGTAGAAATATTGCTTAAGTAAAGACAACTTAACCTGTGGACTATAGGCTACAAACACCCCAAAGCAACAGTAGCCTAAATGCAACCCCATCATCAATTTTCATGCAGACTTGGGCTACTTTAACACAGTTTTGAGTTGCAAATTGGCGAGTTTTGTTGTGAAAACCTGGCAACCCCATCAAGGGCTCACCTCTTTTTCTCCGCCTTAAGAGAGAAATGTTTTGCCGACCTTTAAAGATGTGTGGAACAGTGCAGACAGCAAAACTTTGTGCAATAATTTTGTCTGCGTCCATTGCATATCGCGCTGTTTTACTTCCTTTCACCGGTTAAGAACGTCTTGGGCTGTTTTGCCAGTGTACAGTGTAAATGCAAATAGCGGATACGGGTCGCTTTTGAAAAGATGATGTAAGCGGGTCGTCAAAAAAAACGGATATAGTCACCAAATCCGAATTGTGCATTAAGACCTGCAGTTTAAAAGCAGCCTTAAACTCTACAGACCCTGTGCAGAATGACATCATCATGTATATACTTTCAATTTTATATGTCTGTGGAGGAGCTCTAGCCTCATATGTGGAACTATTTGCAAGCTTAGAGTCTGTACATTCTGGAGATATGCATCACTTTGGCATTTGTTTTACACAAAGTAATGTATTTACACTAAATTACTCTGGTACCATTTCCGCCTGGATTTGGCCTACCCAAATTGAAAAGCTTCCCATACACACATACAGTGGTCTAAGTTCAAAATATTGGTATCAGTGGTAACACTTTACAATACGGGTGCACTAATATGCATTAATTCATGCTTAATTAATGCACAGATAATCATGAGTTAATGTATTACTAATGGTGAACTAACCCATTTATTAATGATTACTGCATCAGCAACTAATGAAGATTCTACATGATTAATAGATTAAGTAATCATTAAATTGTTATTAGTTAAATGTGTCATAATGTATTAATTCCTTAATAACATATTATAATAACTAATAATGTAAATCAATGTGTTACATACCACAACGGGTCAAAGCCATGCATTTCAACTTCCAGTTGTCTGCTTTAATTAATTATTAGCTAATGATTTATAAAGGTATCATTATGTTATGACTTAACCCATAACCACAATTACATAGTACTTAATAAATGAGTTAATAGTCATTACATAATGAAACCTTTATAAATCATTAGCTGATGATTAATTAAAGCAGACAACTGGAAGTTGAAATGCATGGCTTATACTGGTTGTGGTAATTAACACATTAATATAAATTATTGGTTAATATAATATGTTATTAAAGAATTAATACATTATGACATATTTAACTAATAACAATTTAATGATTACTTAATCTATTAATCATGTAGAATCTTCAGTAGTTGCTGAAGCAGTAATCATTAATAAATGGGTTAGTTCACCATTAGTAATACATTAACTCATGATTATCTGTGCATTAATTAAGAATCAAGTAATGCATATTAGTGCACCCGGATTGTAAAGTGTCACCGTTTCATTTTACAGGAAACCCTTTGAAGTTACATAAAACACTGATAAAAGTTATAAACATGTAAGTATATGTTGTCAGGGTGCTAGAGGACACAGGGCCTGAGTTAAACACATTTAAAACTGAATTTATAAAAAAACTAAAATCAAAAAGCATCTTTTTTTTTGGGGGGGGGGGGGGGGGTTATTACAGCTTAGACAACATACACTCACCTAAAGGATTATTAGGAAAACCTGTTCAATTTCTCATTAATGCAATTATCTAATCATCCAATCACATGGCAGTTGCTTTAATGCATTTAGGGGTGTGGTCCTGGTCAAGACAATCTCCTGAACTCCAAACTGAATGTCAGAATGGGAAAGAAAGGTGATTTAAGCAATTTTGAGCGTGGCATAGTTGTTGGTGCCAGACCGGCCGGTCTGAGTATTTCACAATCTGCTCAGTTACTGGGATTTTCCTGCACAACCATTTCTAGGGTTTACAAAGAATGGTGTGAAAAGGGAAAAACATCCAGTATGCGGCAGTCCTGTGGGCAAAAATGCCTTGTTGGTGCTAGAGGTCAGAGGAGAATGGGCTGACTGATAGATATATAGTTAAGCTAAAGATAGATAAGCTGATAGAAGAGCAACTTTGACGGAAATAACCACTCGTTACAACCAAGGTATGCAGCAAAGCATTTGTGAAGCCACAACACGCACAACCTTGAGGCAGATGGGCTACAACAGCAGAAGACCCAAGCTGCAATTTGCACAAGCTCACCAAAATTGGACAGTTGAAGACTGGATAAATGTTGCCTGGTCTGATAAATCTCGATTTCTGTTGAGACATTCAGATGGTAGAGTACGAATTTGGCGTAAACAGAATGAGAACATGGATCCATCATGCCTTGTTACCACTGTGCAGGCTGGTGGTTGTGGTGTAATGGTGTGTCACAAAGCTTGAATCATTTCAAATTGGTTTCTTGAACATGATAATGAGTTCACTGTACTAAAATTGCCCCCGCAGTCACCAGATCTCAACCCAATTAGAGCATCTTTGGGATGTGGTGGAACGGTAGCTTCGTGCCTTGGATGTGCATCCCACAAATCTCCATCAACTGCAAGATGCTATCCTATCAATATGGGCCAACATTTCTAAAGAATGCTTTAAGCACCTTGTTGAATCAATGCTATGTAGAATTAAGGCAGTTCTGAATGCGAAAGGGGGTCAAACACAGTATTAGTATGGTGTTCCTAATAATCCTTTAGGTGAGTGTATACTTACATGTTTACCACTTTTAGCAGTGTTTTATGTAACTTCAAATGGTTTCCTGTAAAATGACACCAACATTTTGAACTTAGACCACTGTAGGTATGTATGGGCATGGGAAGCTTTTCAATTTGGGTAGGCCAAGTCCAGGCAGAAATCCCCAAAATGGTCCCAGATGGTAAGAGGTTAACTAACATTAACAAAGATTAACAAATAATATAATGCATTGCTTGTGCTTTGGTAATGTTATGCCGAGTTTTCTACACTGCACAATTTTCAAAGTACATCACTGGTCTTTTCACACTACTTGACTATCTGGGGTAGCATTCAGTTGCTGCTGTTTGAGACGTTTCAGTCAGAACACATTTCACACAGCAGGGTTTTGAATCACTGTCACGACCAGATATTTATCATGCCAAATATCTCACGGTCGTCTGTGACTCATTGGCGATTCTCTCAGATCGCGTCTTTGATCATTCACACTGCGTGATTGTCATGAGCATGAACTAACAACACCGATTTGCCTATGAATTTGGGAATTTGACTGTGATTTTGCCCGTGAGTAAAAATGAGGCCTAAAATCGTGCCATGAACTTTGCATTTGTGAAAGCTGTGGTAAGTGCTTTCTGGTAACCATTGCTGTTATTTCAAATCAGCAAAACAAACATGTCCCTACCCCGAAAAGGGTCTCGGCCCTATTTTGATAACTTCGCCCCACACACAGATAACCCAGGCAACGACTGTCAGAATCTTTGTGTACCTAATCCAGGTCGAATATTCACTGACAAAGTTACCCCTTCCATCACAAAAACACTCGACAAAACTCGACAGTACACAAGTATGACAGAATTATGACAAGATTAGAGTTAAAGCGATCACAAAAACACAAACCGTTCTCATGACAACTCGATAGTATATGAGCATGATAGTCCAACTAACGACATAATACAATTATGACCGGATAACGGTTCCATAGATCATGAAAGAGGAAACAAACATATATTAGGAGTATAGTATCTTACTTGTCGGACACATTTTGTGAGCTGACACTTGAAACAGACAGTTAGAAGATTTAGATGATCCATACGGTGTGGAAATGAACGGGTCTTTATCATCGCTGAAGTGAGCGACAATACGATCACAAATTGATAAACAAGCGAACATGACACACGAGAATATTCAAGCTAAAGCCAGCATATATTAGGTATCGGCTAATGTCCGTTATTATATGTGTCGTGTTTTGAATAATGACATGCACTGAGCGTTCTCCTCTCACCATCAATAGTAGATACGCCCCTTACTGCTGATTGGCTAAAAGTGGGTTGTTTAACTCGGCCTGAGTCCGTTTTGTAAAACGGTTTTGAAATTACACTTAGACCACCTTTAATATATTAACTAATGTTAAAGGAACACGCTGATTTTTTGGTACTTCAGCTTATTCACCGTATACCCCAGTGTTAGAGAAGTTCATTCAAACCATTTTTTATCTCTGTGCGTGCCATAACTCTGTCTGACGCACCCACTTCTAGCCTAGTTTAGCACAGAGACTGGAGGTAAACGGATTCAGCTAGCCTACTGCTCAATAAGTAACAAAATAACAGCAACATTTTCCTTTTTACATGTGATGTGTATAGACCAACGGAAAATGAAAAGTTGCGATTTTCTAGACCGATATGGATAGGGACTTCACTCTCATTCCCGCCTAATAATTAAGGAACTTCACAATGATATTGTGCAGCGCCTGAAAATAGTCCCTAGCACGCTGCCTGTGCAAGCAGGTTTGCCACGTTAGTTGTGGTGACGGAAGTTAGCCTATTTTCAGGTCACAAAAAGTCAGTGTGTTTATTTAACAAAAGAAACCTTATTGTAAAGTGTTACCAATAATATTGTTTTTCTTTTAAATTAAGTTTATTTTTCTTACGCTATTGGCAGATATATATTTTCTCTTCTCATGTTAAGCATAAACTTAATTAATTTAGATGCAAAACAAGACTTAGGGATAGTTCCCCCCAAAATAAAGACTCTTTTAGCCTTTTAGCGGAATCAGACTCTTAGCCTGGATGCCCGCCGAACTCATCCCCGCCCACAACATTTGTTCGGTCTGAACTTGATCCATAGAGGAGTAATTATGCCTGAACAGAAACTGTTCGGACCAATGAAATTGTCAGGGCGTTCTTTAGACGATAATGGACAGATGATAAACGGTAACATAATCATCCACATTATCAAAGGAACTTTGCGTTGAATTTGTTCTAATCCTAAACAGAGAACTTATTCGTATATGCATTCACTATTTCTCTCAGAAATGATAATCAAGTTGGTAAGTACTCTGTGTATCCTTAAATTCTATTTTTTTTTACAACACCGGCGAAGATAATTTATTCTAGCGCGCGTGTAGACAGGGTTGCCAAGTTTTTACAACAAAACCCAGGAATGCAAATCTTAGCAGGCAACATTACCAAAATAACACACATTTTACCCCCAAACAACATTTTTTATGCGTCGCTCCATTGCTCTTATTGGTTGTAGGTCTATCCAATTGAGGTCTTTTCTGGTTCGGTTGAAACACGTCCCATAATTACAGCCCAGTGGAGCAGTATCAGACTCATATTCTGACTAGAATTCAGTATGACGACGTCAGGCTATCAGACTCTTATGTTGTACTGTAAACAGTGCAGTGTTTCCAGAACACTGGCTTACCAATGGCCGACGCTGTTCATGTGAGTGACGTTCTGCCGTAGAACTAGTAAACCTTTTTTTATAGGATAGATTTGGATGCCATTAAATTCAATAATACTAATCTACACACAAACAAAAGTTCTACAGTAACATCAACTCATACAGTGTGTGGACATGCTGGCTTTAAGTGACTGTATAATTTAGAGTGCATCATTAGTAGACCATCACTCCAGCCATTTTCCTTCCTTTTCACAAATACAGAAGATAAGACAAGCTATATGTCGCTGGCCACCTGGCTAGCCACTTTACACATTCTATGCAGAGAGTCCTTTGAAGCTTCAGCCTCAAATTAAAGATTTACAGATATGCCACACGCCCCCTTGTACCCCGGCCATTCCTTTCAGCCCCTATCAGTCCTTCAACTTCACAGACCTCTCCAAGTAAAAGCTTTCTAGGAGCGAGGGGAGGAAAAGAAACCGAAAATTACCTAAAAGAGCACCATAGAGTTGAACTGCGCAACAGTGCACTTTGTCCACACTGTGATTACAGGCCGTCATGATGTTAGGAATTAGCATAGAGGGTCCTGCTGTGAAATGAAACGCCCCACACAACAAGCAAGTGTCACCAAGATACTCCGGTGAGCATTTGCTCACAATGAGCAATGTGAGATAATATGTCACCCAGGAACAAAACCAGTCATAAGTGTTTTTAAATTGAAATTTATACATAATCTGAAAGCTGGATAAATAAGATTTCCATTGATTCATTGTTATGGTAGGATTAACACAACTATTTGAAAATCTGAAATCTGAGGGTGCAAGGTACCATTGACAAAATTGCCTTTAAAGTTGTCCGAATTAAAGGGTTAGTTCACCCAAAAATGAAAATTTATTAATTAATTGCTTACCCTAATGCCGTTTGACACCCGTAAGACCTCCGTTCATATTCGGAACACAAATGAAGGTATTTTTGTTAAAATCCGATGACTCAGACAGGCCTTCATTGACACCAATGTAATTTCCTCTCTCAAGATCCATAAAAGTTTGGCAGTTTGACAAGCGATCCGAGTCATGAATTGATGCGCTGATTCATAACCGTTCAAAACCTTGTTTTGAAATCGGCCCATCACTATATAAGGCGTTATTTAGTTTTTTTGTGCACAAAAACTATTCTCGTCGTTTCATAAAATTATTGTAGATCTGAGCCATCGGATTTCAACAAAAATATCTTTGTTTGTGTTCCGAAGATGAAAGTCTTACAAAAGGTCTTACAGGTGTAGAACGACATTAGGGTAAATAATTAATAACAGAATTTTAATTTTTTGGTGAACTAACCCTTAAGTCATTAGCAATGAATATTACTACTAAAAATATAAATTTGATATATTTACGGTAGGACATTTACAATATATTCTCATGGAACATGATCTCTACATCTTATTATTTAGACATAGCAATAGTTGCTCAGTATGTTAATACATGCTTTATTAACACACCGTAATTCTGTAAGCAAGTTATAAAACATTTAAAAGCGTTTAAATCTCCTTTGTAAAAGCTTTTATGAGGCATAAAAAGACGAGCACACAACAAAAGTTAAATGTCATCTACTAAATGTTTTATAACTACCTAACTATAATTAATCCTGAATTACAGTATGAGTATGTGTACAGCATTTATTAACACACTGAGTAATTACTTGATTCTGATTGGTCAGTCACACATTCCAGCGGTATGTTATTCCCAGATAACAACCGCCAAAGTGAATAACACACTGCTCATCCAGGTTCTATGAGTTATATTGACCATTGCTACTTATATGCTTAACGTGTCACTCCGCTGCATTGACTGTTGCCATCTTCACCACCACGGGTTAAAAATAGAAGACAAAATTTTTAATTATCCAATGATTTACTCACCCTCGAGTCATCCTAGGCGGATGATATTCTTCTTTTTCAGACGAATACAATCAGAGTTATATTTTAAAGGTCCTGGCTAATCCAAGCTTTATTATGGCAGTGAATGTTCTGTCTTTGAAGTCCATAAAAGTGTATCTGTCCGTCAAATAACGTGCTCCACACAGCTCTGGGGGGTTCTTCTGATGCAAAGCGATGAGTTTGTGTAAGAAAAATATCCATATTTCAAACTTTATAAATTAAAGTTTCAGCTTTTTAGCCATTTGCCTTCCATATTCAATTTATGGGAAAAGTTTTGAAAGTGCCTCTGCAGTTCAAAAGACTTACTCTATCAGTAATGCTGCCTTCACGTTCTATCGGAAGTTTCCTACTTCCCACTTCAGAAGTCGTGATTACGAGCTTGTTGTGTTCAGGTGCTTTGCTGTCGGAAAGAATGGGGGACGCCAGGTTCATACTTTTGTGCGTCTTTGGAAAATGTTATTTTAACACTATAACCATTTCAGTCATTACCCGGTCCCAGAAAAATCATTGGCAAGCATAGCAGCACAATACGAAAGCATTGTTTATTATCACATTCCCAATAAAAGCACAATGTAGACAATAAAGTTTGCATAAAGTCTAAAATGGCAATAGTTTTCAGCCATACATGATCCTATTGTATAGCTACTTTTACCACACTATCTAGATAGTCAGCTTGCTCACTATTCTGGAATGATGGTCAACTAAATGCGATTTTCGATGTGTTTAAAATACACAATATGCTTCAAATGATTGTTAATTTATGTAAATGTACTACTTTAAAGACAAGTCAAAACAATGAAATTATTCTGTGAAAAAAACCCAGAATAAAACACCTGCCACAGCAAAAATTTGTCTCCCATCTGCCATCGAAAACTCATATTTACGATAATTCCGATAGCACGTGAAGGCAGCATAACGGTCGTCAGGTGTATCGTAAGTATCTTGAACTGCGAGAAGGCACCTTCAACACTTTTTGCAAAGCTGCATTTCAGTTTGAAATCCATAAAACAGAACTACAACTAGGCTAACTGCAATTATAATGTTTTGATTAGCCAGGGCTTTTTAAATATAACTACAATTTTATTCGTCTGTAAGAAGAATGTGATATACGCCTAGGATGACTTAAGGGTGAGTAAACAATTTAAAGGCTAATTTAATTTTTTTGGGTGAACTTTCCCTTTCAGCATTAATTAAAAAATATATGGTAAAAACAAATCTTTTCGTCAATAGATAAAGGCTTAAAGCAGGTTGGAACTGTTTCTTCACAGAAGCTTTGCGTAAGAGCTAATCAAATATTTAAACTCAAGACAATATTGTATGTCTAATTTACTTGAGACAAGTAGCAGTGTAATAATCCTGATTTCCTGATCATTCTGCCAGGGTTTATTCTGCGAGAACAACCGGTTGGGTGTACATTATCCGTTACATGTCTAAGATGTATAAATGTACATATTAATAGTTTATTAATACATTACTTAGACCTTCTAAATGATTTTATGAACCACTGACAACTCCTAAATGACTGGTTTCTTTAGAAATGTTAAATTGATCATTAACAAAGTATGAAAATGCAATTATTAAACACAATATAGATATGCTTATAAATGAAGAATAAAGCATTTTTAACTGTATTTATAAACTGCTTATTTGCATATTTATTTATAACTCATAAATTAACTATGTTTTAATGATTAATGATTCATAGCATTCAGTTATTATAGTGTTACTAAACGCTATAGAAAATAAAGATATAGAAGATGAAGATATAGAAGTTTTGTTCTTCAAAAATGTCATCATAAAAATTACTGAGAAAAAAACAAAAAAAAAAATAAAGTTGAGAATGTATTAACACACTGAGTAACTAGTTTGTTTAAATAATAAGATGTATAAACAAACATCTAAATAGTTTTTTTGTAAATAATTTACTTACATTTTCTAAATGAAGAACCATTGAAAACACCTAAATAACTGGTTTATAAATAACGTAATATTTAATTTATGAATGATACATTGATAATTAATAAAGTATGAAGTTTATCTATTTGCTAATGCTTAAAGGGGGGGGGGGGGGGGGGTGAAATGCTGTTTCATGCATACTGAGCTTTTTACACTGTTAAAGACTTGGATTCCCATCCTAAACATAGACAAAGTTACAAAAACTAAAGTCGGGTGTTTGATGGAGTATTTCTGTGTCTCGCGTGTGACTAGAGCGAGAGAGGAAATGCACGCCCATAAACACTCTCTCAGGTGCAGAGATCCAGTCGTCCGTGAACACTTATGACGCACCACACCACTTTATTCCTATGGGTGACATCAAGCGACTTCAACGCTTCAGCACATCATTCCGGAAAGGCAGCGCTGCATTTGAACCGATTTGAACACAGAAATGACGGGAAGCTTCACAACATCGCTTCAGTCGCGTCGGAAAGTGGATCTCCACCGTTCACTGCTGTCAGGACTTCACCAAATCATACCAAAGAAGTGTGTTTTTGACGGAGCGGTCTCAGCGATAAAGGTTCGGTCCTGCTTTGGAAGCAGCCGGTGAGTAAAACTGCTTCAAATGTTTCTACTGTTGGCTATCGTCGCGTGAGTAAACATCAGTAAACGACACGATCGCGTGCTTCGTCATTCAAATGCGCTAACGGTTACTCCATTGTTGTTCTATGTATAACGTTACACTAGTCTGACGTGCAAAACCGTTTTGCTTGCTACTGCTAAGGTTTAGTCGCATACAATAGTCCATAAACCGAATCATGTCCTCATAAACTGCGAGTAAAGACACACAAATGTTGACAGGCCACTAAATACAGTACACAGCACAGAGACGGACGTCCTGTTGTTGCTGTTTCTCCTGTTCAATTTATTTCAGCCTCCGAATGTGATTCTGGATCATATATCTATTAGCTGAGATCGATAGCCATGGGTTTCTCCACGCTTGAGGACATCACCGCTTTGCGCATTCGTCATTCTTTAGCTCCGCCCACACGATACGCCTCCAGCCGCTTGTTTTTTTCCCCGGAAAGACTCGGTACAGCCTATATTTCTTTTATAAATATAATAAAACTAAAGACTTTTCAGAGATATGAAGGATTTCAATACTACTCTATAGGTACTCAAGATTGACATGAGATTGACTGAAATTGAGTGTTTCACCCCCCCTTTAAGTAATATTCATAGCAATGCAGTTATTATTGTTACCAAAAGATATAGAGAAGAACATATACTGTATAGGTTTGTTCTTCAATAATTTCATCAACTAAAATATTTCATCAACCATAATGTAGTTGAGACCAAACATCTGCATTGATACTTAAATAATTATTAACTAATTTGAAAGACAAACCTACAAAAGTAAATAAAAATAAATCACAATTAGTATAATATAATAATGTAATAATATATGAAGCCTTTTTTAAGTTAATGTTTAATATCAGTCAATTTAATCTGCAGCTGAAGCAAGGTTTTGACTTTTGACTTGGAACCAATCAAGCATTTATTTACAGCTAGCTACCTGAGATTCAGGATTGTCTTTGAAGTGCGTATCTCTGCTGTTTCGAACCTCACAAGAAGCATATTAGATGTCACAGTGTATGTGTTCTTGGCATGAAAGTGCTTGGAGCAAAATTGCTTCTGCAGTGTGCAAATAGATAGACTCTCAGTTCAATGACAGTTCAACAGACCTGGTGCAAATGGAGAGTGAAAGTGACCGTGAGGGTGTCATATGCTTCCTAGCCATGAACAGCCGTGCCGAGTGGACGGTCCAGGCTCTAAGGTGGTCCTATGCGTGTTCACAAACAGGCACATTGAGGCGCACAGATGTTAACTACATGTGATGTGTGTCCAGCCGGTTGTCTGTCAAAGCCGTTAGTAAACAGGAATATTTTGTTTATGTAAATCAGTGGATTCTGGTGAAAAATAATTGTATAATTTACTTCCGCAGATCTGTTTCTTATACTTTTTGCAATCCAGCGGGCCAATCAAGAAACTATTAAGGAACACAGTTTGAAATTGCCAGCAGGCAAAACTTTATATAACAGTTAAGTGAGAAATCGAGAGCTTTGACGCCAATGAAGTAAATTCATTACCTAACTGCACCAACACCGTCTCGATCACAGAAGCCTGAGGTGTTAATTGTTTTCATCACAGGTTTTGATAGTGGTAATCTGTTTTAGTTCCAGCCCTGTTCCTGAGGACACTGCAGTGGTTTGAGAGAGTCGACATGATTTATGTGGCGCTCTTATCTTTCTGCTTTTGTTCCTCTATTAGGCAAGAGCCTCCAGCAGGGAAAGAGTATCTGTTAGAATACTGTGGGCATGTCACGTCACTGTCACCATTCTCTCCTGGACACCCATCATTGATCTTTAGAGCCTTTGTTAGGTAAATGACTGATATCCTGCGCTGAGGAATTAACGGTAAAGCGATTGCCGTGATCATGAATGAGGTTCGTAATTAACATTGATGCATGCGCTTTGCCAGGCTGTTCTCGTTGTTCAGTCACACTTACATGCGAGAAAAATTGGTGTAACATAATAATAATAGCCTTACTCATCCTATTTCTTTTCAGATAAAACATTCTACAACGAGAAGGGTCTTTAACCTTTTTTTCACAAAATAGATTTAATATAAGGTCACAATTGTATATAAAATTGCAATTACAAGCAAATAAGATGTTATTATGATAAATGATGGCGCGACTGAGAGAAGTGTATTGTGAAATGAGTATTGGGGGGTATTGGGAAGTCACAGTTATGAGCAATACAATCATGAGAAACGTGAAAAGTCACAGCAAGGTGAACGTGATTTCACCAAGTACAACACGCTCCTGGGTCAACAATTTTGTTTCAATCGACCAATCAGATTTGAGGCAAAATTGTGCCAAGTTGAGGCTTACAACCAGGGTAAGGTGTTTCTATATCAGTTTTATTTACCTATCATTTCCCTCTGATTTTAGGTAAAAGTTATTCATTTTTAGTCCCGGTTTTAGGGTAGGGTGAGGTAGGATAGTCAGGACTTAATTTTCATGCAGGAATGTTGTTGAACATGGCAAAATCATGGTGATCGTCACAGCAACTACAAGATGAAGTGCCCCTATTATGCTTTTTTTTTTTTTTTTTTTTTTTTTCCTTTCATTTGGTGTATAAAAAGTTTGGTGGAAAAGTTCTGCAAGGTTGTAAAGTCGAATGTGCATGGTAAAAAGAATGAATCGAATCTGAACCACCTACACTGTAAAAAAATTAAATAAATCAATAAATCAATATATATAAGTTACCTGGTTACCTTACAATTTTGAGTTCATTAAAGTTAAACATTTGAGTTGATACAATGAACATTTTTGAGAATCCACAACCTTTATTCAAATATTATTAAGATTTCTTCATGATTTATCACATTTTTTATGTGGTTCAGATACAATAATATTTTGAGTTTCTATATATTAAACCAATTTCCTTCATTGTATCAACAATTTTTTATTTCAATAAACTCACATTTTTAACCCCCACGGGGTGGGGTTGCGTGCGCTTGTGTGTGTTATGGGTGTGTGTGTGTGTGTGCGTGAGTGTGTGTGTGTGTGTGTGTGTGCATGTGAGAGAGATTGTGTGTAAGTGTGAGAGAGTAGCTACAAGAGTGAGTTTTGTTTCTACCCCTGCCATTCCCACATTAGGTAGCAATTCTTAAATGTGATCTAACAAAGGTATTTATTTGCCGTTTATCGTTTTGGATAAGAGCTCTTCAATTATTCATACTTACACATTGCATTTCTAAATAGCAAGTGGGTCCAAATAAACTGGGTACTGACCCATCTTTCAAGAGCAAGCTTTTAGAGAATCCCATTGCAATGCATTTATTTTTTTGGATGGAAAGGAAGAAAACAAGGTCAGCGTTAACCTGGGACATATGGGTTTTATTTTCTCATTGACAACACAAACTTGCGCCACACACTCTCTCATAAACATGTAAACTTTCTGTAAACACAGTATCCTCCTGGATCTCTCAGCATATCACCCATGACTCCTCAGCTGGTTCCTCTCACTCTCCCCAGCCGTTGTTCCAGCGTGGCTTTGATCCGGTTTCTACGCACCAATCACTGCAAGCAGACACAGTTGTTCATCATCATGCACTTGACCTACTTTCTCACCCACTCTTTCCGTCTGTGCAGACCTCGCGAAACGATGCCCCCCTCGCCACACCCACGTTGAGCCGAGATTTGAGAAGGGCTGGTCAAGTTTTTCAAGGACGGACAACATACAACATAGACGGGCATTATGCAAATGTAGTTTTTTCGTTAACACTTTATAATAACTACACACTTGGAAACATTATTTAAGCATTAGTAAATAGTTAATTCATCATTTATAAAGCATTAATAGACATTAATATGCAGTTTATAAATACAGATATAAATGCTTTCTTCTTGATTTATAAGCATATCTATAATGTGTTTAATAATTGTATTTTCCTACTTTATAAATGATCAACTTGTCATTCCTAAATTAAGTATTACATTATTTACAGAGCAGTCCTTTAGTTGACATCAGTGGTTCAAAGTAAAGGGGTAATAAACTATTTAAATGTACATTTATACATCAAATTATTTAGACATATAGTAATAGTTTCTCAGTTTGTTAATAAATGCTTTATTAACATGTATTCCTACTGTAGATCATGATGAATTCAGGTAGTTATAAAACATTTAGTAGTTGTCAGTTAACTATTTCTGTGAACTCATCTAAAGTGAGGTCTATTTATGCCTCGTAAGGCTTTTACAAAGACTCAGTTTTCTTCTGAACAGAAAAAGGAAACAAAGCCAACACAGATGAATATAGCACATATAAATATTTATTTCAAAATGCAAAAATGGAGACTGTACAACTAGTGATTTAATAAAATTCAAAATTAAATTAAACCTCTTCAATGTCATAGAAAATATTATTCCTGTAGATCACCAGAAAGCATAACTGCAGTCAAATTAAACTAAGCCTTAGGTCAATTTTAAACTTTGCTGAATAAAAATGTACCAGTGGATTACACTAGATTACAGGAGTGGCAAAGACAACAAATACAATTATTATAATAAAATAATAAAATAATTTATAATAAAATAATAAAATAGTATTACATTGTTTACAACGGGTTTGTAAACAATGTAATACTTAATTTAGAAATTGTACCTTTATAATTTATAAAGTATGAAAATACAAAATACAATAGATATAATTATAAAACAAGAATAAAGCATTTATAGTTATATTTATAAACTGCCTATTAATGTTTATTAATGCTTTATAAATGATGAACTAACTATTTACTAATGCTTAATTAATGCTTCATAGCGTGAGTTTTTATAAAGTGTAACCGTATTTTCTAGTGACGCAGAACTGTTATGCAGTGGGATTGTAATTACAAATGACTCATACGCACTGTAAAAAAATATTGTTGGTTTAACTGAAAAAGTGAGTAAACTGGTTGCCTTAACCCTTGTATGGTGTTCGGGTCTGTTGGACCCGTTTTCCTTTTTTATCGAAAGAAAAATGATATGATTAATTATTTTTTCAAACTGAGACTCATTTGCCTTGCGGGTGCGTATTTTTTTCCGTACCCATGTTAACGGATGACAGCTTTCACACTGCACGCGGATGCGGTCCGTCAGTCCGTTCCAGGAGCTTTGCGTCTGCAGCAGTGCACGGATCGTTTTCGTACCGAGTCTATTTTTGCTGCGCTGCGTTGCTGCATTAAAGTGATAGAACATTGTTCGCATTAAAATAAACATGTACTGACGCGAAAATCTAGTAATTTCACCACAGATGCATATCATTTAAAATATACTCTTGTTTCAAGTCAACACGTGGCTTTTTTTTCTCAAGTAAAGCAACAAAAGGACACCTTACCCGGCATTTAGGTAAAACAAATAAGTGCCATAATGGATAGCACTCGTACTTTCTTGGAGGTGAAAAGCAAAGTTCTTTTTGACCTGCAGGATTTCTTTTAAAAGGGTGTAAAAAAGAAAGAAAAGACGGGAGTCGGCTGTTTTTGAATAGACTATTGTAAGTTTCTAATTTAAAATGTTTGTGATTTAAGGCTATAACCTATGTTTAAATGTTTTGCCACTTGTGTGAGCTAAATCTGAAGTATATAAATATGAATAAATGAATTTAATAAAATGTTGTTTAAATGTAGTAGGCTACGTAACCTGACTTCTATTAAAGAGTAAACAAAGATAATTGGAATTCTGACGAGGCATGTTCAGTAAAAACTTTTGGATTTTAAATAAAAAATAATCAATGCTGTGTATGCAACAGCGGATCAGTTGCGGACTGCAAACTCAGCATATGTGAAACCACTACAGGGTGTGGGGCTCCTGCAACGCACACGCAACTCAACGCGCACCGCACACGCTAATGTAAAGAGCTAATGTCTTATTCCTGTAACTACATAGAAGATGGGTAAAGTATAGCTCCATTATTGTTCAATGTAAAAAAAAAAAAAAATCTGTAACGGATTCACAGAGGCAGGATTCAATTGCAAGTAACTCAGTTTAATAAGACAGATAGTGTCACAGAAGTCAAAACTCAGAACACTGAAGAAGTCCGGGTAAGACGGAGCAGTGAGAGAGGCTCTGTTGGTGACACGGGCAAGGCTGTGAGCAGCTGTGACTCGGGAGATCGGTAGAGGTAATCCGGGAAGGGATCCAGCGTTTCACGGAAGGGGGAAACGATCACCAACACGGAGACACAAGGGGAAACATCCAACAACGCTCTGACAAAGACAAGAGAGAAACAGAGAGACTAAATAGGGTGAAGGTGATGAGTTGCAGCTGGTGCAGGTGATCAGCCACAGGTGCGTGATGAGCCAATCCCAGGCTCCGCCCTCACCTACATTCAACACGCACCCAAGAGTGAGACAGGGAATCCATGAACCGTGACAGTACCCCTCCCCCTAGGAGCGTCCCCTGACGCTCCCAGCCGACCTTACCTGTTGATTGTAATCATCAATAAGGGAGTGATCCAGAATGTCCCTAGCAGGAACCCAACTTCTCTCCTCCGGACCGTAACCTTCCCAGTCCACCAAGTACTGGAAACCGCGTCCCCTCCGTCTAGAATCCAGAATGCGATTAACCGAATACGTTGGTTCCCCATCTACGAGTCGCGGCGGTGGGGGAACCGGGACTGGCGGATTAAGGTGGGAGTGAAAAACAGGCTTGATTTTGGATACATGGAAGGCGGGATGAATCCTCCTGTACGCCGGAGGGAGTTTGAGGCGGACTGTCACCGGACTAATGATCTTGGTGACAGTGAACGGGCCGATAAATTTGGGAGCAAGTTTATTAGATACGGAGCGGAGAGGAATGTTCTTGGTAGAAAGCCACACTTTTTGACCCACGACGTAAACGGGAGGCTTAGACCGGTGGCGATCGGCTTTAGCCTTGGTGCGCGCTCCCACCTGGAGCAGAGTCTCACGGGCTCTGGTCCATGTGCGATGACACCTCTGGATAAAGGCGTGAACAGAGGGGACCGCGACCTCGGAATCCAGACTAGGAAAAATAGGTGGCTGGTAACCTACACTACACTCAAATGGCGAAAGGCCCGTAGATGACACTGGTAACGAGTTATGAGCGTACTCAACCATAGAGAGTTGCTGGCTCCAGGATGAAGGATTCTTGGATACCAAACATCGCAACACTCTTTCCAGATCCTGATTGGCTCTCTCGGTCTGACCGTTGCTTTGGGGGTGATAACCCGAAGACAGACTAACCGTGGCTCCTAGTAATTTACAAAACTCCTGCCAAAATTTGGACACAAATTGGGAACCTCTGTCAGAGACCACGTCCATCGGGAGGCCATGTAACCGAAAGACGTGGTCTACTACAGATACCGCTGTCTCCTTGGCTGAGGGTAATTTGGGCAAGGGAATGAAATGTGCTGCCTTCGAGAATCGGTCCACGACGGTCAAAACGACCGTCTTTCCCTGGGAGGGCGGGAGGGCGGTAACAAAATCTAGAGCGATGTGGGACCAGGGTCTCGAAGGAACAGACAACGGCTGAAGTAACCCATGGGGAGGTTGGTTAGATGTCTTACCAACCGCACAGACCGAGCAAGCCAAAACAAAACTGCGAATGTCGCGAGCCATAAGTGGCCACCAAAATCGTTGCTTTACTAAACTGCAAGTGCGGTTTACCCCTGGATGACAAGCAATGTTGGAGCAGTGACCCCATTTGAGGACCTCGGATCTTAACCCCTCCGGAACGAACAAACAACTCGGTGGGCCGCCGGGCGGGGGCGTTACCCCTTCTAAGGCCACTTTGACCTTCGATTCGATCTCCCATGTGAGTGTAGAGATAACTATCTTCTCTGGCAAAATACACTCGGGAGTAACCGGGCGTTCGGAAGCATCAAAAATACGAGATAAAGAGTCGGGTTTGATGTTTTTAGACCCGGGGCGGTACGAGAGAACAAAGTCAAAACGTCCGAAAAAAAGTGCCCACCGAGCCTGCCTGGAGTTGAGTCTTTTAGCAGATCTAATATATTCAAGGTTCTTATGATCCGTCCATACAATAAAAGGTACCCCCGACCCTTCAAGCCAATGACGCCACTCCTCCAACGCTAACTTGACGGCCAACAACTCTCTGTTACCAATGTCATAATTGCGTTCGGCAGGAGAAAGACGATGGGAGAAAAATGCGCACGGGTGCATCTTGTCATCTGAGGGAGAGCGCTGTGAAAGAACCGCTCCTACCCCCACCTCTGACGCGTCGACCTCTACCACGAACTGACGTGTGGAATCAGGGGCGACTAAGATGGGAGCCGAAACAAAGCGGCTTTTCAGTTTGGCGAATACAGCCTCGGCTGTATCGGACCACCTGAACGTCGTTCGGGGAGAGGTCAAGGCAGTCAGAGGTGCGGCTAGTTGGCTGAAATTGCGAATAAAACGCCGATAGAAATTGGCGAACCCCAGAAACCTCTGTAGGGCCTTACGGGAATCTGGACTTGGCCAATTCATCACAGCCTTAACCTTGTCGGGATCCATGCGCATTCCCTCCGATGACACGATGTACCCTAAAAAAGGAACAGACTGTGCATGAAAAGCGCATTTCTCCGCCTTGACAAAAAGCCCATTCTCTAGCAACCTCTGAAGCACTCGTCTGACGTGTAGAACATGTTCCTGGAGAGACGAAGAAAAAATCAAAATGTCATCCAGGTAGACATATATGAATTGGTCGACCATGTCTCTCAACACATCATTGACGAGTGCCTGGAAAACCGCTGGGGAGTTGGAAAGGCCGAAAGGCATGACCAAATATTCAAAATGCCCCCTGGGGGTGTTAAATGCGGTTTTCCATTCATCCCCCTCCCTGATGCGAACCAAATGATAAGCGTTACGTAAGTCCAACTTCGTGAAGACGGATGCTCCCTGTAACCTCTCGAAAGCTGAAGACATCAACGGCAAAGGATAGGTATTCTTTACCGTGATGTTATTCAGCCCTCGGTAATCAATGCAAGGTCGCAGAGAACCATCCTTCTTCCCCACGAAGAAGAACCCCGCCCCCGCTGGAGAAGAGGAAGGGCGGATGAATTTGGAGGCTAGAGAATCAGAAATATATTTCTCCATGGCCTCCCTCTCTGGAATAGAAAGAGAGTATAGTTTGCCCTTAGGCGGAGACTTACCTGGGAGTAAATCTATAGCACAGTCATAGGGACGATGCGGAGGAAGAGAAGCAGCTCGGGACTTACTGAACACTTCCTTCAGGTCGAGGTACTCCGGAGGCACGTTAGATAGATTCACCGTCTCACTCTGAAAAACAGAACGAGACACAGACGAACAAGCAGACACCAAACAAGACTCATAACACTTATCACTCCACGCAGACACAGAGTTTTGTCCCCAGTCAACCCTTGGGTTATGTAACTCCAGCCAAGGGTGACCGAGGACAATGGGAGCCAAAGGGGAGTCCAGGATAAAAAATGAAATGAGTTCAGTGTGGTTGCCAGACGTGATCAGTGTAAGTGGTTCAGTGGTGAATGAAATGTCAGGGAGAACTTGTCCGTTGAGTGCGTTGACAGAGATGGTGTTCTTAAGTGCAATGGTGGGTATTTTGAGTTTGTGTGCAAGGGCAGAGTCAAGAAAGTTACCCTCCGCTCCCGAGTCGAGGAGTGCTGGGCTGGAAAATTCCTGGGCTGCCCACAGCAATCTCACCGGAAGGAGAGTGGAGGATGAGGTCTTTTCCACGGAGATCCCGCCCGACAGTAGCCTTCTCCTTACCGCCGGGCGTGGTCCTCTTACCGGGCAGGAGTCTAGCAGGTGTCCGGTCCCGCCGCAGTAGAGGCAAAGACCACGGGATCTCCGTCTCGCTCTCTCCTCCCGGGAGAGCCGAGCTCGACCCACCTGCATGGGCTCCGGGTCGAAGGTGTAGCTGACCGCATCCGCAGCGTTGGCCTGAGGGCATTCGACACTCTTGTGCTGAAACTCCATCCTGGATCTCAGCCGACTCAGACGAGCGTCCACCCTCAACGCCAGTTCGATCAGTCCGTCAATCTTCTCCGGAAGGTCGATCATGAAAATCTCTTTCTGGATGCGGTCAGCCAGCCCATGCAGGAACATGTCCCACTGTGCCTCCTCGTTCCACTTGCACTCGGCGGCCAGGGTGCGGAACTCGATGGAATAATCCGAGACCGAGCGGTTACCGCTCGGTCAAACACCCTTCTCATCTCCGCCGCCAGCGTCTGGAACGAGGAGCTGCAAGGATGTTGATTTTCCCACACCGCCGTTCCCCAAAGTGCGGCTCGTCCGGAGAGCAGGGTGAGGACGAATGCCACCTTGGATCTCTCCGTGTTGAAAGTCTGCGGTTGAAGAGCGAAAAACAAGGAACACTTGGTAAGGAAGGCTCTGCAATAATTGCTCTCACCGGCATAACTCTCAGGGGTAGGCAGACGTGGTTCCGGTTGCCGCGATGCGGATGGTGTGTGGGGGGTCGGCGGTGGGTCGGGCACAGTGGGACCGACGAGTTGTTGCATCTGTTGGGTCAGCTCGGCCACCCGTGCCACTAAAGTGTGTACTGCCTGTCCTGTGGCAGTTAAGTTCGCCTCCTGCTGGTCCAGTCTCTCGTTGCTGCTGGTCAGTAGGGCGTTGATACTCGCTGAATCCATGGTTGGTCAGAGCGTTCTGTAATGGATTCACAGAGGCAGGATTCAATTGCAAGTAACTCAGTTTAATAAGACAGATAGTGTCACAGAAGTCAAAACTCAGAACACTGAAGAAGTCCGGGTAAGACGGAGCAGTGAGAGAGGCTCTGTTGGTGACACGGGCAAGGCTGTGAGCAGCTGTGACTCGGGAGATCGGTAGAGGTAATCCGGGAAGGGATCCAGCGTTTCACGGAAGGGGGAAACGATCACCAACACGGAGACACAAGGGGAAACATCCAACAACGCTCTGACAAAGACAAGAGAGAAACAGAGAGACTAAATAGGGTGAAGGTGATGAGTTGCAGCTGGTGCAGGTGATCAGCCACAGGTGCGTGATGAGCCAATCCCAGGCTCCGCCCTCACCTACATTCAACACGCACCCAAGAGTGAGACAGGGAATCCATGAACCGTGACAAAATCATACTTTGTTAGTTTTAATAAAAAAATAATACAAAAAGGTAATTTATCTGTCATTTTTTTCTTTTTGCTGTATCTAAAACATACCGAACCGTACCGAACCGAACCGTGAAACCAGTGTATCGTATCGAACCGAACCGTGAATTTTGGGAACCGTTACACCCCTAATATATATATATATATATATATATATATATATATATATATATATATATATACTACATATTCTTACACTAGCTATACCACCTTTGTAACTAACATTTATTTTGAATTGTTTTCCTTGATTCATTCAATTTCATTGCAAAAGGCAATGAAAACATCAGCATTGGCTACAAAAATAAACAATACAATAAAATGATAAAAGAAAGATGGAGATGAAATAAACCGCTTTACATTTTCCAGGTAAAGTATAGATATGCCTAAAAGCAGTATTCAAGTAAGAAATGGAATAATCACATGGAAAAAAACTGCATACATAGCCCATTCTTCACTGTATGACTTCACTGATTCTTTTATTGACTTGACTTCACTGATTCTTTTATTAGGCTATAATGCAGATGTTTACATTCACTTTAGACAAAACCACCTGTTTATGTGAAATGTGTGTTTTTGACACTTTTTAAAATAAATGGAATAAGACGCTAAAGATTGCTTTTATTTCACGCGCTGTGACAGCTGGCTTCTGTGCATGCGCTAGGTGTGTGCGCTCGCTCCTCACACCATTTTAAACTGGCAATCCGCGAGCCGCGTCTCATTTCGGAAGCGGTTGAAATTGAAATAAACAAGTGTATGTTATGGACAAATAATTTGTAGAGATTTGTCAGAAGAATCAGCCGCGATGAACAGCCGAGTTGTACGGAGGCATCTGATGACCAAACTACATTGGAATTTAAGGACAGAAAAAATATAGTAAGCCCAGAGCGGTTTGTGTTCAGACTAAATGTTATTAGTGAACCAAACCATAAGATGAGATTGAACCGTACCCAGACCACCTCCCCGTTGGGCTCAGTTCACTTTAAAGGGGTCGGAAATCGTTAGGAGTGTTAACATATGGGCTGAAAATCATGTGAACCATGCTCAGACCCCTGAAAAGGACCAAGTGTGAAAACACCCTTAGACATAACCTACAAAACTTTTTATGAATGACTTCAGTGCCGTTCTTTTCTCAGAGAAAAGCATAACTCCAAGTCTTCCAGAGTTGCGGTCAAAGCTGATTTGAAAGACCGCCGTTTGCCAGCCTCTGTGTTTACTAGTAGCATGCAAGTGCAACTCAGCCATCATTAAGTTAAGCCCTGTTCACCGACTCTATCCAATATGCGATTGGCCAGACCAGAGTTTGTTTTTTTACAGCTCAGCATGTTTTGAGAGTTGCTAGACGACACTCGCGGCTAGGGTGCGTCTAGATTTCTAGGCTAACAGTTCCACAATTACAAGAAGTCATGCTGCAGTAAAGGCATTAGAGATATGGGCCCTATGATCCAACCAGTGCAATACAATGCAAGTGTTTTTTGCTAGTTTCAGCCCGACACAGTTATCATTTTCACGCAATTGCACTCACGTCCATCTGATTACCCATGAACTGGTCTGAAAACAAGATGTGTTCAGGCGCATTTTTGGCACGTTGATTTTTTGGGGAACTAAAAACGCAGTATTAAAAATAAAAGGATTCAGTCTTTCCGCTCGCATCTTCTGCCATGTAAATTGCAAATCTTCCATTGTGCAAGCACGACTGGCTTTTAAAGGGAATGGCAGATAAGACTCTGATTGGTTTATTGCACGTTACACCCAAAACACACCCATGGCTCATTAAGAGATTAGGTCCAACCCTTTTGGACCATGCACCAGGCACACCAAATGATTTTTCCATCGTTAAACTAGCTAAAATGGATTCGGACACGCCCTAAGTGCACCTGTGCCATGCACTTCAGACCATTTACTCAGATTGTTAAAACAGGGCCCACAAACCACAAATTAATGAACACGGATGCAGCTGGATCATTCCCATAATCATCAGTGTAATCTACCCAGTAGCATCTAGAAGATGCACTTTTTTGGGCGGAAAATAATGGCACAAACACCAGTAAATTTAAGAGCGCAAACCTTTGTAAATCACCTCACGTGATTAATTTAAATTCTCTACTCCCATACATTTGAAAGGGAAACTCCTACAAATGCATATGCAACCAGTTCAGATACATAAATAACACTGTTTATGCCTTTTCAGGGCTAATTTATCACTGTGTTTAGTGAATCTTTGCATAAAAAAATTTTACGCAAAAAGAGGGTTTGCGCTGGCGCAAGCTGTTAGTAAAGCTAGGTGGTGAATGATTAAAAATATTTTTCTCAAAAACTCAAAACTGAACTGGTACATCTGATCATCTCTGATGAATTACAAAGTGGAGATGATGCTATTTTATAACTAATGGCAGGTAAAGTTGTAGGACATTTTGTCCCATGTCTCAAGAGTGAACTGATTTATCATTGTATGCGAATGCGAGGCGAGCATCTGAATTTCAATTAGCTCTTCTACATATCTTACAGCAGGGGTCTGTCTCAGAGCAACAATGTCACTGAGATGCAATGACAATAAATGTCCTAGCCTTTACTCCATATTAATAAGCACTCCGTCCACCTCAGCATCCCAGATTTCCCCGACAACATATGTTTCCACTGATAACAGCAATTCATACATCAGATTACACGAGAAGATGAACTATGACACTTGTTGGAAAATCCCAGTCAACCATTCCCCTGATTGTGTAGATCACCATCCTCCTCCATGCAGAGTAAGTAAGTTTCTTAATCTTTTCTGGTATTTGAGTGGCCCAAGCCACTTGCTGTAACTTTGAACAATGGCTTTTAGACACAGCGGGAGGTTATCAGTTCTCGACCCTGGTTTTAAAGCCTGCCTTGTGTAGTTAGTAAGCAAAAAGATATTTCCTCCTGGCCCACATCGGCTGTATTTGAACGCTTATGTGACAAGAAGGAAGCAAAACTATAAATAACAGGACAGACATCTGGTTTTGCAGATAAGACAGCTATTGCATGATATTGATTAAGGTCTGCCATACTCAGCACTATGGATCTGCTGATTTAACCACTACAGATGAGGAAATTCCATGATATCTGCTGGCATGTTCATGTATTATCCTCTTACCCAAGATGAATTAAACTGAACCCTCTGATCCCACTCCCTGTATCTGGAGATTGTAAAGCCTAAGCTATCCAGTCTTAAGGTAAACCTTGATGTTTGGTTGCAAAGTCATGACGTTTTGGTCCTGAATGAATCGATGTTCATGAACAAATCATTCTTGTGTACTTGTATGTATGCTGAACATATGTTTTGATTCGAGTAATGTCTGATGGCCATAATGACGTATAAGAAAGTTACTGAGACATGTTTAATGTATTTAAATGCATGGGGTGTTTCCTCCTAGGAGGCAAGGAAGGCTGTGCCTGCTCAAATAAATAAATAAATAAACTAGATGAGAAAATAATAGATTCTGCAAAAATGATTCAAGGCAAATGTTACAAAATGTGACACCAAAACGTGTTGAAGTCTCTAGTTTTTATAAAGCAACACTGTCCAACAGCAGCACACCCAATATGATTGGTTTGTGCAATAAATCCTGCCTCGTGTTTTCATGTGTGCTCTGGAATCGCCTGAAAGAAGACAATGATGGCGTTAATGGGAAAACAGTAATGGATAATCCGTAGTTAATGGCTCATTAAAAAGTAAACAACTCAGCCAATTAGATATATCTGCTTTCACATCAAAATGATCTGAAAACAAGATGACTGTGAGGTTTTTAGTGAACAATCAGCTTGGGGAAATTAAAGGTACATCTTCTTGTCTTTGTGTATCACCAGTGTGTACAAGCTTGACGACTGCTGACAATAATTTCACATTCTATTAAAAAGAAAAGCTGAATATTAGTTCACAAATAATATATATTTAGTTAAATTGTCTTTTAGTTATTATTTTGGAATAAATGTAAAAAATTAAATAAAAAACTCTTTAAGCT
Organism: Pseudorasbora parva; assembly: GCF_024679245.1. Taxonomy (NCBI): domain Eukaryota; kingdom Metazoa; phylum Chordata; class Actinopteri; order Cypriniformes; family Gobionidae; genus Pseudorasbora; species Pseudorasbora parva. Next base: position 8,246,664 of record NC_090187.1, read on the forward strand.
ACTTGGTTACATTTATATTTTGCTTTAATAAATATAAAGTAACATGTTATATTTATTTACCTAACAAATGCATTGAAAGTGCATATCATTATTTATTTTTTTTTTTTAAACACATACACTTAGAATATTGACAATGGTGCTTACGAGAGCAGCTTCCGTCAAAATTTGTTTTATACTGTTTGGGTTAAAAGTTAATTTCTGTCATGGCTATGCTCTGTTTAGCTTGATTTTGATGGACTCTTATTCATCTTCATTTAGTTTTGTTCGTTTAATAAATCCTTTTATTTAAACCATTTGGAACGTGGGACATTACAATTAGTTTCCCTCACAAATGTACTCTCAAATTTATCTTTAAAATTGAACTGGAGAGTCTGCTCTGGATTTTACTGCACAAGAGGCATGATCAATGAACATTATTTGAATGACTCTGTATGCGATTGGTTTGTCCTTCAACCAATCAGACCACAAGAGGCGTGATGAACAGGCAACGACCCATCATTTCCAAGGGGGTAATCTAGCACTCGGAAAGCGTTCCTCCCATAGGGGCGGCCATTGCTAACCAAGCCATCACCTGCTGTTAGCATCCCATTCATTTTTGAGTCACTTTGACAGTGAATAACTTTAAATCTGAGGCGTTTAAAGACTCCATTTGTCCATTGTTTATTTATAAAGAAACACGACAATGCATGAAAGGCTCCATTACCTTGTATCTTACACTATCGCCCCTTTGAAGCTGTTTTTTGTAAAAATAGGCTAACGATTGCGTCATAACCAACGCGACTCTGTCGCACAGTTGAGAAATTACCGTATATACAGGAGGAGAAGCTCAGAAGCAATCTTTTACTGTCTATGAGGCAGTCGGGGGGATGTGGAGATAAGTCTGATAAAGTCAGGGGGAAAGAATGGGGAGAAGCCGATAGTGAGCCAAAAGCAACGGGAGAAAATATTTAAACAACGTGATTCAGATTTCACTTTCCACAACTACTAGAAGACCTACAACTGTCAGACAGGTTGCTTACGTCACGTCAAGCTTAGTCTGAGCCTGCGCAGTACGCTCAACCATCAGGAAGTACGTGCCTTTAATTGACCTAATTTTCCGCCGTTGACGTCTATGGGATCGCTCTGTCCATTTCTTTTACTGTCTATGATCATTTCTCGATCTGTCATCGCGTTAAACCCGCCAATAGTGCACCAGGTGGATAAGCCAGTCTGTGATTGGTTCCTGTGTATTAGCAGCAGTAGACATGAATGTAGAGGTAGAAGTTGCCGGGCACAATCAAATCGCCAGCTGATCAGGCTGGGTTTACCCAGTCTACTCTCAAATGACATTACTAGCAAATCAATGAAGAAATACAATTGGCCATTTTTATGTAATTTTAATTGTATATTTTAATACTATTATAGACAAAACATTTAAACATTAACTGCATGAACACATTTTAATATATGTATCTCTTTTGATTGTTTTAGGTTTTTCAAACACTAGAAAAGAGTTTTGTTAGTTGAACAATGGTGTTCATTGATTCCTTCACTCCAGACATGCTAAGCAGTTAATTACAATAGATCGGAAATACAATAAGAAACATTTGTTTTGCAAAGATTAATTGGACGGTAATTTCAAAGACAGTCTCTGAAAACTAGACTGATGTAGTCCTCTGTGTTCAAGCCAGAGGACATGCTAAAAATTATACTTATGTTGTGACCGAGGTTAACTCACTTACGTTTTCTACCAAATGAGAACGGAATCTGTTCAGTTTTGCTTGAATTGTTCACCATGGGTATAAAGGAAAAACCCTCAACCTCTGTTTTAACTTTGGTTTCCCGTTGATCTTGGGGAGCTGGCATGGTAGCGGGCCGGTATCCACTGTTGTCAGGGTCAGGGCAGCACGCTAGTCCTCTCCCAAGCTGCCAGAACAGATGACATTTTGATGCTATTGTCTTCAAAAGAGAAAGAGAAAGAGCGAGAGTGAGACAGAAACAAGAAAATGGAAATCTTGGCTCTATCAAACAAGCTTTCAAAAGCTATTTCAGGCGAGAACATTGTCATTTTTGTAGCGCAGGGCTCAATAAACACTGGCAGGTGCTTGCTGGCATGGGTGAAGAGTTAATCATAGCCAAACACTCACCAGATGAACACTGTCAATACAGACGACTGTGATGGAAATAGATTGCACTTGTGATTGTGAAAGGCCTTACAACTGTTTATGTAAGTTTCATGGAGAGTTGATTCTAAAAAATGTTTTACATTTGTTACATTTGTCCGTATATGCATTCAGTTTTTTTTTTTTTAAGTATGTGTGTGTGTGTGTGTGGGGGGGAGGGGGGGGGGTATCAATCATGGACTGGTTTCACAGACAGGCCTTAGATTAACACCCCCCGCTCCCATAATTTAGTTTCACGTACCACATTTTCTTTGCAATTTTGCAGCTTAAACAAGTATTTCACCCAAAATGTCCTGATTATTTATTCTCCCCATGGCCATCAGAGCTGCATATGACTTCCTTTCCTTAGCCGAAGAAAAATCAAGGTTTTGGAGAAAAAACATTCCAGAACTTTCCTCCATCTAATGCCTGCTACAGACTGTGCTATTTTGGCAGTCCTATAAGATCATTAATGACATGTACGACATCTAATCGATCTAAATAATGTGGGTTTTGTATGTAGACTGTACAATGATGAAACCTATTAAATCATAGGCTATAACAAATTTAGTATACAAGAATAAAACATCACCTGCATGTGCTAATGGTAATCAAATAGATCAAGACGAATCACACTTGTTGTATGTGCCCTGAAAAAAAGAGGAGGAAGAGAAAGAGTGTTAGTCGTTCGCTACGTGTTAGTTTCGCTATGTGTTAGTTTCGCTATGTGTTAGTCTGGATGCCAGCCGAATTAAGCCACGTCCACAACATTTAAGTTCAGGAAATTCGGGACTTGATCCATTGTGGAGCAACTATGCCCGAACAGGAACTGTTCGGACCATTGAAATTGTCATGGCGGGGTTTTTGCGATGACGGACAGATGATAAACCGTAACGTAACCATTCACGTCAACAAAGAGCTTTTTTGGAGAAAAAAACAACAACTAATAAATCATACCTGATACAACAGTATATCTATGTTTAATGTTTATGGCACTCCCATCTCAAGGAATTTCGGTATCAGAATTATTTCCGAACTTCCCAAGCACGACATCAGAGGACATTCATAGGCATTTTTTCCTACGAAACTCATATTTATGATCATTCCGATAGCATGTGAAGGCAACATGACTTCTGTTGACAACTATGTGTCACTCCATTGCTCTGATTGGTTGTAGGTTTTTCCAATTGAGGTCTTTCCTGGTTCGGTTGAAACACGCCCCATAATCACAGCCCAATGGAGCAGTTTCAGACTCATATTCTGACTAGAATTGAGTATGACGACATCAGGCTACTTATTTGATAAAGGTTAAACTGAAAAAAACCGAACTAACATACAGTACAAACAATGACCATTTGTTTTGGAGCGTTCTCCTTCTCCACACTTATAAACTGTCCTTGCTGTCAACATCATGTGTGACTTTTCTAACATAAACCCAACCATCTTGTGAACGTGCTTCTCAGAGCTGGACCAAGGTGAGCATTTGTTAAAAAGTATATCATGTATTTTTATTTATTTTTATTTTTTTCTGAAAATGACTATCAAAAATGTGGACCATCAAAAATGTTGAGCACTGCTCACTTGCATTCGATGGAGAAAAATTCTGGAATATTTATTTCATTCCAAAACCTTAATTTCTCTTCAGCTGAAAAAAAATAAAAAAATAAAATACATCTTGGATGGATTTGGAGTGAGTAAAGAACACAACATACATCAAATTTAGGTTGAACTGACTCTCCGTTGTTTTCAGGTTCAAAGGACGTTCTGCATTCTCATTTCTAAAGATAAAGGAACATTTTTATTTTTTATTTTTTGTAAGTCCTTGAATAACTTGTTTGTACCATGTGTGTTTGTGTATACATGGGTGAATGTTTATTGAAGTCTCTTAAGTCAGCATACATAAACTTTCTATTCAGACTGATAGCCTTGGCTGTGTCAATGAAGTCTGAACGTGCACATTTCCACCAGCGGCAGAGCAACCTGTGTGATGCTACAAGTCTCCAGCTGCATAAAACAGGCTTAACCTCAGAACCAGACCTCTAATCAGCCTAACACCCTCACGGAGCAAATACTGCGAACGAAGCTCGGAAACACTGGTTCGATAATAGGACTTACATTTGGGAAAAAAGGAAAGAGGATGGTGATTTTTTCAATCCGCTTAGAGGAAAGAGTAAAGCTCATTTTCCTTATCTCAGTTCAGAAAGGCAGAGAATCGATACTATGCATTTTTTTTTCATTACTCTTTTTTTAACATTCATTTCAAATGTATCACATTTTGCACAAATTCAGTTCACCCTTTCTACTGATTCCATATGCCAATAAGTGCACTATTTCAATATTGGGCCATTCTAGGTTTCTCTATCCATATGCAGAAGAGCTTCCATTTAATTACACAGTTGGATGGTTAGTGGCACGTGTCTGGGTGTCTTGATCCAGTATGATTCTGTTTCCAGTGCTGGCATTGAGTGGATTCTGTTCACTTACACTAAAGCTCAAATTTCACCATTTGTCCTGTTCTGCTGGTTAAAGACAAAATAAAGAGAAACCCAGACACATTGTCTCATGTGCTATATTTCAACAACTAGTGTGTGTAATATTTTGTATGACAATGTAAAACAAACTTTAGCAATTCATACTAAAACCAATTGAGAAACATTAGATTATAGATCTAGTATGATTTAGATTTTTGTCAAAAAGTGTACAAATTATTTTGGTTACATTCCATTTACAACCCTAGAAATTGTCTCTAGGATTTAATGGTCTGTTTTTGCCTTATTTGGAAGGGTCATGAACATTAATGCATATTAATAGTTCTGCTCTGATTGGCTGTTTCACTCCACTGGCGCTCAATGACAGCTAACACATCTATAACATCCGTCATGGCAATGATTTTACAATGATAGCTTCTCAACTTTGAATCACAAACTGAACTGGGTAGCGCATAAATATGTTGTCTACAGTAACCTTACAGTTTGACAGTAGAGTACTGATTTAAAAGTTGATTTATTTAGCCAAACAAAGCAATGTAGAAACCACTCAAAATACAAAACAGTGTCATGTTTACTACTCATCCGCTTCAAAATAATCATACTTCAGTTCTCAAAAATGTATATTTATTTAACAAATAGACTAGAAGCCTTGTCAAATGACTATCATTTCAACTTAGATGGTAAAGAAGGTGACGTTAGCTACAAGGCTCGCGTGAGTGATCCGTAAGCAACTAAACAGTAGTAGTAAACGTAGTTAGGTTCTGAGTTATGTTTTAATGATAAAATATAGGCTAATTTAGATTTCAATCTGTCAAAAGGGATCGACATAAGTATCTACTGCTGTATTTTATGACAACACTGGCAGGAAATAATAATAACCTTTGTCATTTGACAAACTGTTATGTGTGCTACTTGAAGTTTCCAATTGTTACTGTAGCATCTTGCGTTAGATCTAGACAACACGGGATATTATCGCACTGTTGTCTTACTAAGAAACTTCCAATTTAATCTGAAATGGGTTCGACAGTCAATAAGTGGTTAAAATCACTACTTACTGCTTGCAGGAATACGGTTGAAATTGGCCATTTCTTCAGTATCAGACGCTGAGCGAATCCTTCTGTATTGCCCCAGGTTAGAAAAACTCTCTGTGGTGAAATGGGCCGAGCAAACGAACAACTTTGAATTACTTTGTTGCAGTATCCAATTGTAAATAAACCTCAACCATGACTGTTGACATTGGTTATCTGTGGGAAGGGTATGAAAAGTCCTTATGTCCATGAACTGAACTCTTGTTATTAACTATGGCATGGTTAATTTAATTTTTCATTCTAGGACAAACTGAGTGTCTGTTTACACCAAGTTCAAATGTCGCCTTGTTTCTAAGCGCTATTCACACTTGCTCCGCCCCAACAATGCCTGTTTGGGCCACAGAAGATAAAAAAAACAAAAAAAGCAAATTCTTCAGTGGTGTAGTCAGTAGAGCATAAAGCTCATGGAACAAGGGTTTGTCATGATCGACCCGGGTTTGGATCCGCCTTTTGCTGAGGTCGCTCTTCTCTCTTTTCCCATCACATATCACATTGGAAATGCATTTACTTTTAATAAAAATTAAGAAAATGTTCTAAAAGTGGAAATTAAGTTACTAACGAATTATTAATGTTTAATAACAATAAAAGCATGTATTGTGTAGGGTAAGGGGTAGGTGTAGAGAGAGCTTTTATTGTACCATTAAGGCAGCATCCATTTAATAATTTCAATAAATATAATTATTTACAGTCTATGTTATTATTGCATTTTGTCAAGTAGAAACAACAACAAGAACAACTCACTATTATGGACACTTGGAACTTATATATTATTGCGATTATCTTCATATTGATGCAGTGATGCAACAATAAATCACAGTTATTTGGTTTCAAAGGAAGGGAAGTAATAAACAGGTTGCCTTTCAAAGGTGACCTTACTTCTGACTATAATGACATAATGAGTCATAATAAAAGCTACTGTAGGTCACCTTTTAAAAGCAAACGAATTATTACTTCCCTTCATGTCGTATTATCTTTTACAATTATACCGCTAACACTTGTGTCATAAACACCATGTGCAACTTTTAATAGGGTTGATGTAATCCCTCTATATTTGTGACAATATCTTGTAATGGATCATGCTTGAATCACACAGGCTTTAACATTCAGCATGCAAAACACAAAAATGTTAACAGCAACGGTAGCTATACTAAGTCAAGAGTAAATCTAAAGTAAATTATCAAGTACTTGCTACACTGTAAAAAAAAATATATATATATATTTTTAAACTTCTATGTGAAATGTTTAAGTACAATCAACTTGGATGTTTAAGTTATTTCAACTTAGATTATGTTAAACTGACTTTAAAAAACGATTTACATCTTGTATAACATAAGTTAAAAACGTTTTTTTTTTACTTAGTTTGATGAGTTAAAACAATGTAAAAACATGTGTTGTCATATAACTTATTGAACATATTTTTAGAGTGTACATTTCATTTTAGTAAATATAACTCTTGTAAGCATGTCAATCAGTTTGCATGGTTTTATTAAGTAAGTGTAACTCCAACACCCATGGACTCTTGTTTGTTTGCTTTTTGTCCTGTCATGTGTTGTGTTCGGTTCATTTGCCCTCATCATGTGTGTCTGATTAGTTAATTATTTTCACCTTTTTCTGTTCTCCCTGATTACGCTCTTCCTCATTAGTAGTCTTATATAATCTCCCTGTTCTCTTCAGTTCTTGTCGGATCTCGTCTGTACGTAGAGAGTGTGTTGCTATTGCCTGTTTGCCTGTCCTGTGGAGAACTTCAGTGTAATTAAATGTGTTGAAGCTTTATTCTCGTCATCATCGTCTGTTTGCCCACAACCACCCGTGACAGTGACTAATTCGATTTTACAATGTCTCTATTAGTGATTTGTATACTACCTCACAGAATGTTTAACTTAAAAGTTACATCTGTGACAACTTGCCCCACATACTTAAATAAAAAACACATTCTCACTACAAATGATGTAATGTTTCTTGAACTTCGGCGGATGGAAATGCTTATTGCTTTTGGGGATTTTCATTACACAAATCCATCGTTTGTCCTCGGAACACTTGGAATATTTGTACTTTTTGAATAAATTGTACATGCAGTCGTATCTGCCTTTTATATCCTGTTTTATATCATATAAACTTAAAACGGGTAGGTTAGGGATGAGATGGGGTTGGGCTATATGCTCGAATGCTCGAACGTGTCTAACTAGTGTAAATAAAATAAAATGTAAATAGAAATATACTCTAACGTCATAATGGCAAAGTCATTGCCCAATATAGAATTTAATTATGATGATATGCCCAACGTGTCTGAGTATGACGGCAAAAGTTTCTCATTGAAATGAATGGAGCACCCTGCTTGTCGAAAAATGATGCCCTGTGCGTTATAAAGTGACGCCGAGGGGTCCTGACTGAGCGTCAATATGTGACAAGTTGGGAGTGAGAATGTGTGACATAAACGCATTCTTTCTGTTTTTTTTTAACCTTTCCATGTGTCTGTACGGAAAATAATTTTCCACCCTTACAATAGAGCTCCGGAGGTTGACGTCACGCAGCCTAAGCACCGCCATTTTGGCAGGCAGTCAGGGGAGCGCTAGAGCGGCTGTTGCATTGGTATCTATAACATAATTTAAAACCAGACTGTTTAAACCCTACTATTTCAACATGATGGACAGCTTATGTGCACCAGGATGCCAGAACATGTGGGAGAAAGCAAATGGGAAATAATTGTATCGTAGTAAGTTGTTGAATGCCATGAATTTCAGTTTATTCTTCATTCTTAACTAACGTTACTTTTGCCTCACGTAAAAATAATAAAAAAATCTTCAATGAAAAACATCAAGAAAGGCTATTTGAAACTTTTTTTTTTTTTTTGTATGTTAATGCTTTACGTGGATAGTATGACACGAGTGAAGGAATTTAACAATAGGCTTACAACATTTTATTCTACTGGACAAGGAATCTCTTCTTTATTTCCCCAAATCTTGAGAGACGTAAATTAAGTATCTCGTTCGGCATGAATGTTGTTTCCATGGCTGCGAGGTAACAATTGCGGACCTATTATTTATTTTGTAAATAAAGCGTTGTGCTTCACGCGTGTCATAATATTCAAGTAAAACAGTATTTACATACACAAAAACTATTGTTTGGCGGACCCCTGCCGGTGCTACTCAGCCACCGCGGTGGCGCTCTACCACCACGGGGGTGCGGTTGTCATGTTCACCGGACACTGGCACAACCCTAGACCACCGTCGTGGTAAAAAAAAAAAACTGCCACCGTCACAGTCCTAGTATGTTCTGTATGATCTATTTTTTTCTTCTGTGTACAAGTCTATGTCTTTTGAATTAAAGTGTGCAGTGAACTCCGTTGCCTTGAAACTCATGCTGGCGCCAGCTGTTCTTGCCTGCCAAAATGGCACCGTAAACAGAATGGGTCACGTGACCTCCGGAGCTCTATACTAGTGTGACAACTTACCCTGGTCTCCTCAATTTTTTTAAATTAGAATTAAATTCATCTTAGTGGAAGCAACTTTATACGACTCACTGCATTCAAGTACAACAGGCCCTGTGGGTTAATTAGGCAGATGCTAGCATATAAAGAGAAATGGGTCTTCTAAGGGAGTCTAATTGATTCACAGATTATAATTTTTTTCTGCGGATGTATTTGAAACTGTCAGTTAATAAAGTAAGATGAGCAAGCAGTCAAAGACATATTAGAAAAATATATTCACTGATCAGGCAAAACACTATGGAAAGAAAGCAAGTCGGAAAGTGTGATGCCAGGAAGTGATGTTTTGGGTAACGTTCTGCTGGGAAATCTTGGGTCCTGCCATCCATGTGGATGTTACTTTGACACATACCACCTACCTAAGCATTGTTACAGACCATGTTCACGCTTTCAAGGAAACGGTATTCCCTGGTGGCTGTAGCTTCTTTCAGTAGGATAATATGCCACAAATCAAAAATGGTTCAGGAATGGTTTGAGGAACACAACAAGAAGTTTGAGGTGTTGACTTGGCCTCTAAATTCCCAAGATCTCAATCCAATTGAGCATATTTGGGATATACTGAACAACTAGTTTGATCCATGGAGGCCCCATCTTGCAACTTACAAGACTTAAAGGATATGCTGCTAACATCTTGGTAACAGATACCACAGCACACTTGCATGGGTCTAGTGGTGTCCATGCCTCGAAGGGTCTGTTTTGGCAGCAAAGGTGTACCAACGCAATATTAGGTCATAATGCTATGCCTGATTACTGTAGATTGACTGCCTGCACCTAGCTCAAACCTAAAGTATTAAATCTATAAGAAACATCAACTTTTTTTTTCTTTCTTTTTTTTTTTTTTACTTTTTTACAGTGGTAGAGAAAAAATATTTTTCAACAAAAAAGAATGGTTTGGAATGCAAGTGATTCACAGGTTAATTTTAAAGTTTAACTATCACAGAGTGAAAGTTTATCATTTGCACGTGTTTTGTCAGGCCAGTTTAAACATTCAAGCAATTTTAAACCATTCAAGCACAAGACGAGGCAAAAGAGAACATGCACTGTTATCTGTACGAACACACTCAAAGTGCGCAACAAAGATAAACACTTTTCAGCGTGTGAACATCAAATTGATTCACGTCTTCACTAAAACTGCAAAATACCCATCTCTGCAAGTATTCTAGAAAACAGCCGGTTGTGTCTTAAGTGAACGTAAACAGTTGATCGGATGTGTCAACATATTGGATACGTGCATTAGGTCTTAAAGTGACATCAGCACTTCCAGCCTGTAGCCCAAGACTGGTTTCTCACTGAAGCTAAGCAGGGCTGAGCCTGGTCAGTACCTGGATGGGAGACCAACTGGGAAAACCAGGTAGCTGCTGGTAGAGGTGTTAGTGAGGCCAGCAGGGGGTGCTCACCCTGTGGTCTGTGTGGGTCCTAACACCCCAGTATAGTGATACGGACACTGTACTGTCAAGGAGCACCGTCCTTCGGATAAGACGTTAAACCGAGGTCCTGACTCTCTGTGGTCATTAAAAATCCCATGGCACTTCTCGTAAAAGAGTAGGGGCGTAACCCCGATGTCCTGACCAAATTCCCTCGATTGGCCCTTACCTATCATGGCCTCCTAATAATCCCCATCCGCTGAATTGGCTCTATCACCCTCTCTCCTCTCCACCTATCGCTGGTGTGTGGTGAGCGCACTGGCGCCGTTCCACTCCAAGTGGATGCTGTACACTGGTGGTGGTTGAGGAGAGACCCCTGACATGTGTGTGAAGCGCTTTGGGTGTACAGTAGTACATATGAAAGCGGTATATAAATGCCTCATTCATATATATACATATCTCATTGAATACAATATCATGTATATGGTGAATAATACTATATATTATTTACATTTATGCACCAGCATACTACTGTTAGATCTTTGTTTTAGTGTATTTATCTATCATTGTAATTAGTCTATTTGTTCACTTGTCTTTAATAATCTTTTATCCGTATTAGTTATTGCTGTGGTATGGAAGTACTTAAATTGTGCCTTAGAGGCACACTATGGATGATTTTTGGATTAAAATACCCAGAAACCACTGGAACAGTCTTATATATTGTGTTGACTTGTGTACTTACATAATCCCAAATGTTGCCAAGAATGTTTAAATCTATGTTTTGTTTTGTTTTTTGTTTACATTGGTAGGGTAAAAAGTGCTTAAATGGGAATATTCAATGCTTTTGTGTTGATCTAATGGCTTTCTTCTGTAATTAAGTTACATTTAACTGCTGAAAGTTTCTGTAGATCACTTTCTGATCTCACTATTAGTGCACATTTCTGTATTTATTACTGTGTTGCAACAGGGTAATAGCAACTCTTATTACATTATTTATATCCAGCAATTTGAGTTTGCATTTTAAATGACTATAAACATGGTTTTAGGGGTTCAGTGACTTCTAGCCGTTTCCTATGGCACAGACATTACTGTTTTTCAGTCACATTATATTGACTTATGCTGAAATGCAGAGCAGCCTTCTTGCTCTTAACGAGACCACACAGATGTAGTCTACAAGTCGTGAGCTAAACTTCACACTGTTTTGCTTCCAGGTTGCAATTTTAAAGTTTGTGAATGACAAAAGTCTGTATTATGGCTTTTTCTCATTTGTCATTCGTATTTCAGGGTATAGGAAAACATTATTTACATGAATTTCAGAGAATGGATATGCAGGTGTGCATAGTAAGTGAGTTGTACAAGCAGCCAACAGCATTGCGTGCTATATGCACATGCATTACGCATTCTCTAACCCAAACATCACCCTAAAGGTGTGTTCACAATAACAGTAATTTGCAGCAACAAAGCAATACGAGTTTGAGGTGAAATGAGGAAGATCATTTTGAAAATCCAACAAACTTTAGCAGAGTTTCAACTTTATGCAAATTAGCAGTGGTGCAATGCAGCGACAATCAATGGGAACACAGACAGACAACGGCCTACCACTACTGAATAAAGAGTAGGGGTGCAACAGATCGTTGTTGATCCGTGATCTGTACAGATCAGGCCCCGCAGTTTGGCATGCAAGTGATTCACAGGTTAATTTTAAAGTGTAACCATCACAGAGTGAAAGTTTATTATTTGCACGTGTTTTGTCAGGCCAGTTTACACATTTAAGTGATTTTAAACCATTCAAGCGCAAAAGAGAACATGCACTGTTATCTGTACGCACTGCTGCACACATTTAAAGTGCGCAACAAAGAGAAACTTTTCAGCGTGTCAATCAAATCTTTTCAGCAATCAAATTGATTCACATCTCAAGTATTCTAGAAAACAGTCGTTTGTGTCTTAAATGAACGTAAACAGTTGATAAAGAAATCGGATGTATTAACATATTGGATCCGTGCATTAGGTATTAAAGGGACAGCAGCATTTCAACAGAGATCATTGTATATTTAATTTATACAGTGAATAATACTATATGTTATTTATATTTATGCACCAGAATACTACTGTTAGATCCTTGTTTTATAGTATTTATCTATCATTGTAATAAGTGTATTTGTTCACTTGTCTTTAATAATCTTTGAACCATATTAGTTATGGCTGTGGTAAGAAAGCACTTAAGGCGAGACACGGCAGGTGAAAAGATCGTTTTTTATGCAGTGGTCAATTTTGAGATTTTGGGCCAGTTTGCTCCCTTAACATGTAAGCTTTCATGTCAAAAAAAAAAACAATGTTGACATTACACATTAATGTGGTTAATTTACTACATTTTGTCAACTTGCACCTTTAGAGTTCTACCCGAAATCATCAAAAGTTATTCTAACGCGAGCTCCCGTGCCGTCTCCATTCACAGAAACATGTCATGACTGGTATCATTATAAAGCTCTCAGTGCTGTGTTTGAGACTATCTAATCCAAATACGGGTATTTCCTTTGTTAAACTAACCAACCGCGACAGTTTGCAGCCGAAAATAAAATCTGATTGGCCGATGTAAATTTCACACAACGTCATACGTGCCGCCACCTCCTTGTGTATTCTCCGCCTGAGAGAAAATGCAGACAACGCCGAAATCAGCTCATAAACGTTAACAGAAAGGACAAAGTAGCAAGAGATGATAAAAAGAAAGTAAACAATAACAGATTAGATGACGAAACCCTGTCAGAATTAGATTCAAATAGTTGTATATGGACATACAGCAAACAGGGACCGTTTTTTGCTGTTTTTGTGACTGTTATGATGTGTGTTTGTTAAGGTAGTTCTCTTCAGCATAAGGCTTTTGCTATTAATAATTGATTAGTTTATTAATTCACAAGTGTTTTAAATGTTATACACTGTTGATATAAATTAAGTGAATATATATTTTGTTTTTAGGTTGGGGGAAATGTATGCAATTATACAATACAAAACTTTAAATGAGCACTAGGTAACTTTTTAACCTTCATAATATATTTTCAAGACTCTTGTGATGATACATCGACTTACAATAGGTTGAATGACACGTCTGCCATAGCTTGATGGGGTCTGTATCGTTTTTAATCATACTTTTAAACTTCGAGTTTCGGGTAGTAACCCGAGAACAAAAAGAACTACAAAATTTGACTGCTTTACGGCATATACGTCACTTCCACCAACATCCACACTTCCTTTGATCGTCGGATAATATAGTCATGTCCGAAGCAGCACACACAAATAAGAAAGAAAAGGTTTTGTTGGAGGAAAGCAATAAGAGGAAACGAAAAAGTGATGGGATTAAAGGCAGGACGAGGATCAACATTGGACCAGCGTTTGCTCGTTGGCGTGAGCGAGGTGTGCCCGACCGATGCTGTCCTGCTTGTTACGGTGATTACCTACCACTCAAACATTGAACTGAAGTATCATATAGATTCTGTAAAACGGTAACCAATAGACTACTATAATGAAGCTGGCTTGTAAACGTGAGCATCGCGATTATTTGGCGTTTGAAAAAAATAAAACCCATGAAATGATATTCATATGACATGCTGAAACATATGCCACTGATTGTACCTGGGATGAAGACATTTCATGTGAACTCCTCCTGCAGTGTTCAGGGGAACTGTTAGTGCTGCACCAACCCGCGGGCTGCTTTTATGAAGTTATTTGGCCCGCCCCGCACCACTGTATATATTTTTACAACCCGCCCTGCACCCGCGACCATTAAATAGACATACGGGGTCCGCGGGTTATGAGACGACCCTCGCATCACTAGTTCAGGGCTATCAGGGTTGTCATGTCAACAAATGCACGCGCGATGGCATCCCCTGTTGTAGGATGACAGAGTTTACGACAGTAGTGGAGGACATTATTTTTCCCAACGGTAGGGGGACCCCGAGAGCAAAAGTTACCAAGTGCTGCTTTAAAGCCCGTTTTCTCAAAATGATTTTTTTCTCACACTCAGAGTTAGATATTTCCACTTCAGTAGCATCTACAAACACCAACTTTTCCAGTCTTATACTTAACTATATTCTGAAGGCTTTTACAGAGGAATTTGTAGATATATAATTCCTATCTTGAGTTATAGGTCTTTTTACTCCAAAAAATATGGCGAAAATTGATTTTTCAAGGCTATTGTCAGTATTCTATAATTAACTAAAGCACAAAATAAGATATCCAGAATCCCCTCTGTAAAAGCCCTCTCATCTAATATGTCAACAAATAGAATCAAGAATTTTGAGCCTGGTCCATTCCAATTTCCATATTTAGCTTTTGGATATATATGCAAATGAGCATATATTTAAGTTTACAATGCCTCATTTGCATATTAAAACATTATTTTATACAAAACTTGTAATACATTTTTTTCTTATGTTTATGCCAGTAATCAACTGGAAAAGTTTCATAGTGATATCTTGTAATAATAATAAAAAAATCCCTATTCACCTGTAGTGTCTCGCCTTAAAATGTGCTTTAAAGGCACACTATGTCTGAATAGATGATCCCAAATGTTACCAAGAATATTTAAATCCAGAGAAATAAGCTATTTTAACCATGACACAGACCGTGTCCATGTGTCAAATATCAATGACATCATACCCGCGTTACCCTTGATTTTAGTTTTTTGTTTTGTTTTGTAGAAATCATGGAAACACCAAAGACGCTTTAATATAATATGTTTTATTAGACAGGTGAGCAACTGTTTGGATACATTCATTGATAGAAAAGCAATCATTGTTATATAGCTCAACACAGTTAGTCTTAAATCTCATTTTCAGGATTTACCATGAGTGCCATGTTTTATCATGCCTAATATTGATCTGTCTTACTGCAGTGTGCAACAAGTGTCTCCTAGTAGTCAACGAACAAACACACAGAGAAGCATTGTAACAACTTTCAACTCATTAAATATATCTAATATGATAAAACAGTGCTGCGTTACCCCACATACCATGAGCGGAGGAAGCTGAAGCGTTGGAATGTGGCATAATAAAAGAGCCATTGCTTGTCGCGCTTGTCTCGCATCAGCAATTGCTACCACTACCAACAGCTTTCAGCCCCACCCTGCTTCCTTCTACAATAATGTTAATAAATCTTTAACATATTAGCTCATCCCTGAATATGATTTCTGTCCGAGTCCCATTGGATCTCTCTATCCAATGCTGTCTCACTATTTGTACCACTCGCTATTTGTATGTATTAGTATGAAGTGGATAATTTGTAAAAAATGTATCCATCCATCCATCCATCCATCCATCCATCCATCCATCCATCCATCCATCCATCCATCCATCCATCCATCCATCCATCCATCCATCCATCCATCCATCCATCCATCCATCCATCCATCCATCCATCCATCCATCCATCCATGTTCTTTAGATATTTAGAGGCACAATTGGGTGGATAATAATAACTTTACCATTATGAGCATCAGTTTGGCAATGATGGTATTTTGAATAAGAGATGAGTGTTCATGTTTTTTCTGCAGTTTTGTTATTCTGCAACACAGACTTCATTAAAATTTGAAATAGTGCTTTAGTTAGACTTTCATTAAATGCTCAGTTCTCTGGACTGTTCTGTTTCTGACGTAATAAACAATTACATTGTTTTGTAAGCCATAATGGCTTCACATGAGCTGTGCCAGCTTGTGACTGTCCCCTTTAAAACAGCATAAGAGAATAATTATGGATGGTACAAAACAGAATATTTAATTAAAGAGCTGACAGACATTCAAATGGTGTTGTGTTCCTTCTAACCTCTCTGGCTGGAAAAATCACTGCTATTATTTTTCATCCCACTCGATGTGACACATTAATAGTCAAGGACGGCTGTGGTCTCAGTGAGTCAATCCTCACCCATTAAACCAAACAGCAAAGCCAGTTAAAGGCCAGAATGACTTGAACCGACTGATGTTTAATTTGGTTTAATGTTGTTTATTCGGCCATTATATTGTTGTTGTGGTCAAGTTGTCACGGACCGTGTCATATTTAAATTTACTTTACCACAGTGATATGTTTTATGTAATCAAATGTTAATAGATTTCATTAACAGATTCTTAGTACTATGAAGGCTACAAACGCTAATGGGATCAATAAAAACTAAATATTATATTATTTTAGCTTTTGGCTTAGATTTTTTTAGAACTTTGCATTGCATCAATAAAACAATTATTTTACAATATGTATTAAACTAATATAACATTTAATTTTATATATCAAAGATAAAAAAGTGACGCAAGCACCACATTGGCTGCTGCATGTTTTATGGCATTAAATATTATTTTGTAAGGAACCATGCAAAAATAAGCTTTTCTTTATCAATAATCTACCCTTGTAATCATATTTTGTGTTAATACAAATGGTTGTTTTACTGTCACTACACTCTAAAAATGGCTAAAAGTAGTTAAAGTAGTCTCTAGGACAGAACACATGCTGGGTTAAATTAACCAAGTGGCATTTTAACCCAGCAGGCTGGGCTGTTGAGAAAACCCAAAATGTAGTCAATTTTACCATTAATGGATTTGCTATTCTGGGTTATTCTTGCTGGGTTGTTCTTAAAAATTAGACAATGAAAGAACAAGTGAAGAATGCATATTTAGACTGTTAAAACAATAATTGTTATTGCTTGACAAATGGTACAACACATAAATGTATTAAAATTGACAACAATGACAACTACAAACCTAATATATAATTTGTCAATTTATTCACGTTTAAATCAAACTTTTATTTTGACGGGTTGCTGTGTTCATGATATGAACGTTTTCCCATGTCCTCAGTGACATGGCAGAGTGAAAAAGACAGCGAGCGTGTGTGGCGCCCCCGTCATTCACACAGAGACGCAAAACATGGAAGAGTAATATTTAAATAGTATTAAATATACACAGACTCTGGTATATATTCGGCTACAGTCTGGAGCCCTGTGTGACGCCACTGAACGCGACTACGGGACCGAATAATACAAGTCTACTTGAGTGAGTCGATGCTATACAGATAGGCTATCGTCACATTTTTAAAATTTCAGTATGTAGTACCGAAGTACCGGTACTTGTGACATCCCTACCTAAAACCATGGTTCATTTTCGTAAGGGGATCATGGTGTAATCACAACATGCCTACCTAAACTAACACGAGTCAGTAACGTACATTGCATCGGATTCTGAGGTAAAACTTTTGTCATCTTAACGTCATGTAGGCCTAATATGAATTGTTGCCACGAAGAAGAAAAAAAAAACGAATTACGCTAATTAAAACGATTATTAATGAAAACATATATGAACTTATCTTAAAACATCTGCAACCGGTGGCTTTGCCTTTTGCATTGTCCTTTCAAAATGACAGTTTGGGAGCGAAATTAAACGAATCAAGGCAGGAAGCACGTGAAACAACCAAGCGCTGGGTAGATTCAACCAAGCATTGTGACCCAGCAGGTTTAACCCAACGACTGGAAATTTGAAACTACCCAATGGTGTTTAAAATGTGATCAAATAAACCAACAAAAATTACCCAACAGTCTTAACCCAGCATTTTGGGCATTATTTAGAGTATTGTTCATTTCGGCCGGAAACTTCAGTTTTGAGCTTTGCAAAAATAAACACGCCTATTTTTCCAATGCGCCTATGTTGCTAAACAGATACATTCATGTATACAAGCATTAATAAATAATCAGCATGCCGGACATTTTATCTGCTCATGTCTACTCATTCCTTTAATTGATGAGTTCCACTTACTGTCTGTCAAATGATTTCTTACCTGACAAGCAGATGTTTTGCTAAATGAGTTTTTTTCCAGCACTGTTTGAGTCATCTACACCTCATTTACTGGAGGACAAGAGTGGATGCACAATTGATAGGCCATCAACTGACAGAGCACCTCTGGGAATTAGACAGCGATTTCCCTCGCACCTTGCCATTCATAGTGTCTGAGATGGAGATCTAATTGATTCCCGACAACAGCGTTCTCTCTCTATTCAAATCCTTAAGTTTAGCTGCCTCTTTAGCATATGCCTTGATGCAGAATGTCTGCTAAGAATTATCTGGAAATTTACAGCCACTGTGTATTGCTAAAGTGTTTAGCTGTGTTAGCACTTATATTAAATTAGTGCTATAGTTGGAACTCTATAGTGTGCATGAATGTTGTTATTGTTCAGATGCAGGATTTTTTAAAGCACCATTAACTGCTTGCCAGCTGGCGAACTGCCATAATTATATACACATATCGAACATCCATGACCCATGAAATGCTTTTAAAATACTTGACTGATGCACATGAATGCTAAAACAGCACAATAGTTTAATACAGAAGTTGTTACTGAGTTTCCTACCTTGGCAGAGTGGCTTGCTGCTTGATTTACCAGATAATGGATCCCTTTGAATGACCCAACTCCAGTTCAGTTAATAAGCATTGATATTTCAAACTGGACCCTTTTCTTGGTTTACATATGCCATATTTGTAGTTTATGTTTTATGAGATGGTGAGATGTGGTTGAAGGCAACCAGGCACTGAATGTATTACATATTGACAGTTAAATCATTCATCAAGTTGTCAGACGGATTGTCACCAATGGACTTTCCACTTTAGACAACTTTTCATTTCAGACTCGGTCAATATTATCATTTGAGGCTTTGTATACATCAGAAAAGATTTCACACAAATGGACTATGAAATGAAAGTCACATTCTGCAGGTCATTAAGTCTTAAACAGCATCTAGAACTGTTCGCTCTTGTAACACAATGACGCGTGACGATAAGCCCAAGTGCAATTTAATATGAACAATGACAAAGTAAAATAATCCAATATTCCAAACATAATGGGCCCTATTTTAACTATCTGAGAGCATGAAACGCATGGTGCAGGTGCGCTTAGGGTGCGTCCGAATCCACTTTTGCTAGTTTAACAAGAGAAAAGGCAGTCGGTGCTCCAGGCTTATTGTCCAGAATGGTTGTACCTAGTCTCTTAAAGGGTTAGATCACCCAAAAATGAAATTGAGGTCATTTATGACTCACCATAATGTTGTTCCACACCAAATGTTGTTGACATGTTGTGTCAAACTGCCAAACTGCTGAAATAGCAAAGTTTTGGACAAAAATTGGACAAAATGTATTTTCGATGCTTCAAGAGATTCTAACTAACTAACTGATGTCACATATGGACTACTTTGATGATATTTTTATTCCCTTTCTGGACATGGACAGTATAGTGTGCATACACTTAGATACGCTGTCGGACTAAATATTAAAATATTTTAAACTGTGTTCCGAAGGTCTTACGGGTGTTGAACAACATTAGGGTTAGTCATTAATTACATAAATTTGATTTTTGGGTGAACCCTTCAATGTGTCATGGGTGTGTTTTGGGCATAACGTACAATATACCAATCTGAGTCTCATCTCCCATTCCCTTTAAAAGCCAGTTGTGCTTGCACCATGACTAAGATAGCTATTAAAATGCCGGAATATGCGAGTGTCCTTGTGTGTGTAATAAGCAGTGTATATGCGCGTTGGCACATTACTAATGCGTCCTTTGAATAATACAAAAAAGTACTGCGTTATTGACTTTAGAGCAGGTTTTAGTTGGTCAGTGGTGGTCGGTTTCAGTTGCCTCAAAATAGCAACGCACCAACAATGTGTTTGAACACACCTGGTTTTCAGACCAGCAGACCCATGGGGAACAGATGGACATGAGTGTATTTGCTATTTAAACAATGTGGTGCTAGAATGAAACTAGCAAAAAACACTTGTGTCGGGTGTATGATAGGGCCCAACATAGGCGTAATTATGTGGGTGGGACGGGTGGGACATGTCCCCACCACTTTTTTAAAACATCTTGCTTCACTTATGAACCTAACTAATACAAACAAAACATTTCTGGTTAACTAGAAGAGTATAATTTAGTTTGTTTTTTAAATAAGAGGCGATCTGGTGCTCGTTGCCACTGTTATCAGTGGAGCAGATTTCTCTCGCGGCTCGTGCAGTCTTCACACAGACGAACGCTTTAATCTACCCCTTAACGCCGTTGCAAACTTTCTATTTGTTCCGGTCAGATCACGAAACAAAATGCAAAAAATCTGTCCTTGCTCTTGATGTACAATCACTGATGATATTCGGTTTTGATGAGAGAAAAAATAGGCACGAGGGCAGATTAGAAATGAGAATTTCTGACAAATTTAACAGACTAGACCAGGGATTATAAGCAAAGTGTGCAAAGTGTGCCTTTATTCACGTGAAAAATCTATATTGTGTTTAGATGCAATAATTAAACGAGATCTATATCAATAAATTAACTATTTAATTGATTTCCAGACATCTTAATACACATTTTTCTGCAATTGTTATTGTACATATTTTACATCTGATATAACATTGTATCAGCAATCTACCCCCTGCCATATAATGCATATCATATGCACGCGAAAAACTGCGTACCATATGCACGCCAAAGCTCATTTTGACGTATGAGCGCCCCTCACATGTCAAAATGAGCTTTGGCGTGCATATAGTACACAGTTTTTTGCGTGCAATTTATGTCCCACCCACTTTTTAAAACAAAGTTACGCCACTGGGGCCCAATGACTCAAAATCGCAAAGACAAAACACTAAATCACATGATTTGAGTCATCTCAGCCTCAGGCAGCCCCAGATACCGCCTGCAGTCCATTCACTAACCGCCTCACGTGTTAGGCTTGCTTATTTGTCATAGTATGTGATTGTTACGGTGTTGAATGCAGCAGAGATGAGAAGATCCAGGACTTCCAAACAAAACACTTTATTTAAATCAGGCTCAAAACAGAACATCAAACCCCATGAACTTAACATTAACATAACGTACTAAACATTAGACCGGACAAGGAAGGAATGACTATGGGGGAACTAAATACACACACTGATGATGACTGACATAACGAGGGGCACAGGTGACACAGATGACAAACGAACTAAGCACAGCTGAAAGGAACTACACTAATGACGGTAACTATGGGTGCGTCTCAATCAGCTCCCTAGTTCAATAGTCAGGGCACTGATCAGGGAGTCAGCCCATTGACTTATGTCCTGATCAGTGCCCTGACTAGTGAACTAGGGAGCTGATTGAGACGCAGGGTATGACAGGTGGCAGGAAACAGAAGGAGCATGTGACAACTAAAACCAGGAATGGCAGTGGCAAAAACATGAAAAATAACAGACCGTTGCTGCGTTCAACTCCACTTTAAGACACGCACTTGCAAACTTCCCTAAGCACTTCCCCTTGGGGGAATCCCCGCCGCCATTTTGAAGTGTGTTCCACTTCGTGAAGTGGACAAGGGAAGTTTATATGGACAGACCCTTACTCCCTCGATTTTGACCGAGTGAGCGAGTCTACTTCATATGTACACTTCAGGCAGCTTCATATATCACAATGCAACGCGATTGTGACGTCACCGCATATCCCGTTGAATTTACCCCACCACAAACAACTCTATGATATTTTAAAAAACATTTAAAACAACCCAAACACATCCATATACATATAGAATGCTGCATTAAACAATTTTGTAAAGGAAAAAAATAAATAATAAATCAACTCCATAGTGGATTCGAAGTGATCAAGGGCTTAGGGTGTTCCAGTTCAGTCCATTGCAAAGTTTCCGCCAGTAGTGGGCACTCATGCAACGTAGGCATGACGCACATCCGAGTGAACGAGACGGAGGAAAGTTTGCAAGTGAAGGGCATGATAAAAACGAACTGGAACGCAGCACGTGTCAACATACATGTAAGAGTGATATTCTGATCTCTATATATTGCTCAAGTCCAAACCTGTAAATATAAGAAAAGTGTGTGTGTGTGTTTTTTTTTTTTTTTTTTTTTTTTTTTGTGGTCCTATTATCACCTTTATCCTGTAAGTTTAGTTTGAGGTCATTAGCATTAAGTTTAACCTGTTAAGCTGATTTCTAAATTTTGAAAAAATCCTAAGAAATGTATACTCAGACTAAAACAAATACAGTTTGTGAATCCTTTGCACTAAAAGCATAATTATGGTCTCATTTGAAAGCAGACACCTGGCAGTTTACTGTAAAGTCAAAATGATAATATTTTTTATAATAAAAAAAGCTATAATAAGCTTCAAAGTTTTGTAAAGTTATTAGAAATGTATTTGTATGAAATATCTTTATGAAAATAAAATTGAAGTGGGCCTTGGAGAAATCTAGAAATGCACTACAGCTAAAGCCACAAGTCTGACCATGTTATATTTCAGATCTGAAGATGATCAGTCTAAAACTCTGAATTTTATTAAACGTTTTACAAGATCGTTTCATGTGATTTTATTTTGAGATATCTCTAAAATATCAACTGATGTTTATGGCCATGTCTTCTCAGCTTTCATTCTCTATTTTGCCTCTATTGTTTAGAGGTGCAAACTACCCCATTCAGTTTGTCTCCCCAACACACATTCACACTTCTGCGGACTGGTTATGGCTCTAATTATTATTCTTTTGTCTGCATTATAATTACTAACGATTCTCTATTCAAACTGTTCTATTCAAACCTCATTTCTAAATCAAACCTCTCACTTTACCCTCACTGAGACTCTATTGAATGCATTTCGTCCAAATAAGCATTTCAGTAGTTTTACATTTAGAAAATGTTCATAAAAATAAAGTATTTACTCAGTGGCAGGTGCATCTAGGGCAAGCTAGCATGTTAGCTTAGCACACCAGCAAAACAACAATTTATACGATTAAAATCATGTTTTATTCAAAACTTGCTTCATATCACTTTATAATCTATATGTCGAGTGTTTTATATAACAATATGTGATCTCATGTAGCTTCGGGTCAACAAATCTGACAGAAAATATACAATGCTAAAAGCTATGTGGAATAGCATTGCATTATAAATATCATCTATTATGAAACCACCCAACATGGCATAAAGAACACAGACCAACCATATATTGCCGCGATTGTGTGTTTATTGTCTTAAAACGTGTCTATCTGCATAAAATAGTGATCTAACGATCGCTAGAAAGCTGTTTTTGGTCATGTCAGATACTTCCTGAATGTCACATGGTGTGTCTGTTCTTCATGTGTTCCACAAGGGAGTGAATTTTCAGTAGTACAGCTTTCCAGCGCCCTCCGGCTGCCAGAATGAATTGAAAACACAGCATAACACAGTCTACTGCGCTCATAATCATACATCCGCGGATTTTGGATAAAGATTGAATAAATAATACTTCTCTGTATAGAAATTTGACTCAAACATGTGAGAATCTATCAATATTTCTCCACATCTGCACACATTTGAAGTAAAAGCCCTGAGGGAAGTTGTTTTGTCGAGTGTCTTCATGACGACCAGAGAAGAGTTTTTTATGAATGGGAGCAAATGACGCGCATATTACAATCAAAAGGTAGCGACGCCCAAGATCATATTCATAACTCCTGGCACATATTAACACATTACGGTCATTATAAGACTTTGAGAATAAAACAGAGGTAACAAAATTAAACTTTAGTCTTAGATCTTTTTAATGATGTATAGTTTGTCAAGGTAATTACTTACATCTGATAGTAATTTTGAGCTAATTTAAGCAAAGAGAGTTTCAGTGCGTCACCGTCCTCGTGACGGTTATCAGGTTAACTATTTTTCTATTTTTATTATTATTATATTATATTTTATTGTTCTGGTATGTACAATAGTCATAGAGTAAATAAGTTTGATCTATCAGATACTGTTTGTTGTTTGTTTTTTTAAAGATTATTTTTCACATTTGTATAGAATACTGTTCATAAGTTTCAGTAATGTATTATTATTTGTAGTAGTAGTAGTAGTATTCAGCAAACATGCATTACAATGAGAGTAAAGAGTTTTAAATCTTACAAAAATACTGTCCTTTTTAATTTCCATTCATCAAAGTCTGATGACAATTTTTTTTTCTTAATATTTTTGATTTTCACAAAAATATTAAGCAGCACAACTGTTGTCAATATTGATATATTTATTTATTTTCCAATCAGATCAGTATAGTAAATGTTTTCTGAAAGATCCTGTGACACTGAAGACTGGCATATACATTTTAAAACATATTACAATAGAAAAGTTGTTTTACATTGTGATAATTATCATTATTATTTAGAAAACCCAATTTTACGATAAAACGCAATTTCGAATGAATTTGTATAAATTGATTGAGAAACCAAAAAAAAAAAAAAAAAAAAAAGGAAGAATGACGAACTACGAAATGACCCTATAGCTAATTCTTGGCCAGTATTAAATACAGTTTGAACCAGACTTTTTGTCGCAAGTCAAAACTCTGGTTACCCAATATAGACTTTGGATGGATTAGACAGGACAAAAAACCCAATTTGGCCAGTGGAAAATTATCCAGAAGTCAAGAATTTCAAAATAAAAGACCAAAACAGAAAATCCTCGATTTTATTAAGTCAGTTTTATTAAGTCATCCTCACCAAGTTTTTTTTTTTTTTCATTTTAAAAATGACGAAGGATGTGCCATTCTTTGCTCTAAATTAGATGCACATCTCCTCATATAGACCACACAGTGTTTCATTCGTGACTCAAAGAGGAGGATCAAGGGAGGACACTCAGCCCACTGCTGACATCACAAATTGCTAGTTGCCTGCAATGCTGTTGTTTCCAAAAGATCACAGCCTTTTTTTTCTTTTAACAACTGCCTTAGACAGAATGACAGTAAGGGTGCCCTGCAAAGCTATCCATGCATAGACATGAATGTGATCTCAACCTTTCGCTTTGTAGTTCAAACAACCTTTTATCAAGGAGCTTGCAGAGCGCGAGAGCACGCAGAGACTGAGGCAGGTCTGACCTGTCAACTGAACGGCAGATTAGAGGCCAAGAAGAGGCGGGAGAGAACAAATGAGCAGTTACAACATAAATTCGAATGCAAAATGTCACACTAGTAAATGAACAATGGATGGTTTAATGTATTTAAATTGCACTTCATCTGTGATGTGTAATTATTGATTATTATCGTTGTGTTTTTTGCTTCCTAAAACGTGTAAAAATATTCCACCTCATGTCCATAACAAAACAAGCAGGGATCTGTATGATTCATTTTTAGTTGCCACTATCTCTTGTGCGCCATGTATCTCTTTAGAGTTACATATCCACTGCGCCTGTTGGTCTACAGGAAGTTAGCATGGCAATATCGGCTATCTTGCTTTCCACACAGGAGCAACTGCATGGATGCAGCATCGATTATCCCCAAAGCCACGGTCCTGTGAGTTCAAATGCAAAACTGTTTTTTACTCCATTTTATCAACATCGTTCTGCCTGTGACACAGAATTTCTGGGTCTAGTTGTAGTCCCTCTGTGTCATGGTCTGGGTCTCGACTGCAGTCTATTTCCAGTATACCAAACGTGATAATTACTTCAATTACTAGTTTGCACGTTATCTTTAACATTACGGTGTATTTGCAAGAATTGCATGGCTCAGAACGCCTACTCTGCCATCGTAACAAGTAGCTCAGTGTTCGAAATCCCAGAGGATTTCATAGCTCAGGAGACTTAATAGAGTTCTCAGTTGTTTCACTGAAGTAATAACTTCATCTCATATGTTTCTCCTGAAATCCCTGTGGAGAAACACAATAAAAAACAGACAAATGACAAAAATTTTGACCTAAAGTAAAAGACTATAGAGATTTGAAATTAATATAGATATCAACTCAGATTATTTGGATTAGTCTTGGATAAAAATTGTTTTATATATATATATATATATATATATATATATATATATATATATATATATATATATATATATATATATATACACTACAGTTGTTGTTGCCAGCTGTACAGTTGTTTGTTTCACAAGGTTTGCTGTTTCAGTTTTTTTTTTTTTCACGTTTCTATTTAAAAGCAATGATAAGCATTTCATAAGTTTCAAATGCTGTTATTGGCAAAACAATTCAATATGCGGAGAATCGGTACTTACATTGTTGACCCCTATTCTTCATAACCTCCGAAATTCACCCTGGCGTGATGGATGGATATCATCCAAATCCTGATTGCTGGTGATCCATTCTTGCCTTTTTAGTGCTTGGAGTTGATCACAAACCCGTCTGTTGGTCCACTCGCCTTTTGAGAATTGACCACAGGTTATCTATGGGATTAAAATCCAGGGAGTTTCCTGGCTATGGATCCAAAATTTCGATGTAATGATCTCTGAGCCACTTCATTATAACTCTTGCCAGGTGACTTGGTACTCCATCATGCTGGAGAATTCATGGATCATTGCCAAATTGCTACAATGTCATTGAGAAGTGGCTCTTGCAGGAAATTTTGATACCATTCTTTATTTGGTAACACTTCATTTTGATGGTCCCTTTGGAACATTGGACTATAAATAACTTTTTAACATGTCATTTTCAACTCTCATTAGAGTAGTAGACTGTCTGCTTAATATCTGCTAAATCTTTATTGTGATGATCCTTCAGATATTCTACTGACAAAGTAACTTTGCGAGTACAGATCAACTTATTCTAACCCTAAACCTACCAGTCTACTAATATACTACTACACTTTTAGATGCAACATTACTGAGTCAACAGAAGTGTTTAAGTGACCATCAAAATAAAACGAAACCCTTAATTCTTTATTCATGAGCAGGTCTGCACTAGTGCTGACATGATTCCTAGCTGACTTCAAAGGAGGAGATTATGTTGCGGCTTGATTTTGTTGTGTTGTGGCTTGTTTCCGGTGTGTTGTGGCTTGATTTTGTTGTGGCTTGATTTTGTTGTGTTGTGGCTTGTTTCCGGTGTGTTGTGGCTTGTTTCCGGTGTGTTGTGGTTTGTTTCCGGTGTGTTGTGGTTTGTTTCCATTGTGTTGTGGCTTGATTTTGTTGTGGCTTGATTTTGTTGAGTTGTGGCTTGTTTCCGGTGTGCTGTGGCTTGTTTCTGGTGTGTTGTGGTTTGTTTCCATTGTGTTGTGGCTTGATTTTGTTGTGGCTTGATTTTGTTGTGTTGTGGCTTGTTTCGGGAGTGTTGTGGCTTGATTTTGTTGTGTTGTGGCTTGTTTCGGGAGTGTTGTGGCTTGATTTTGTTGTGTTGTGGCTTGTTTCCGGTGTGTTGTGGCTTGTTTCCGGAGTGTTGTGGCTTGTTTCCGGAGTGTTGTGGCTTGATTTTGTTGTGTTGTGGCTTGATTTTGTTGTGTTGTGGCTTGTTTCCGGTGTGTTGTGGCTTGTTTCCGGAGTGTTGTGGCTTGATTTTGTTGTGTTGTGGCTTGATTTTGTTGTGTCGTGGCTTGTTTCCGGAGTGTTGTGGCTTGATTTGTTGTGTTGTGGCTTGTTTCCGGTGTGTTGTGGCTTGTTTCCGGAGTGTTGTGGCTTGATTTTGTTGTGTTGTGGCTTGATTTTGTTGTGTTGTGGCTTGTTTCCGGAGTGTTGTGGCTTGATTTTGTTGTGTTGTGGCTTGATTTGTTGTGTTGTGGCTTGTTTTCTGGTGTGTTGTGGCTTAATTTTGTTGTGTTGTGGCTTGTTTATGTTGTCGCTTGATTTCGTTGTCCTGGGAACTTATGTTTGCTTTTTAAATTTGGTTGTATTGTGCACTACTGCCAATAATTCTCACATGATTCTTTTAAATACTCTCTTCCCATACGTTTTGCGTCTGAAAAGGAACCTCCTACAAATGCATATGAAAGAAGGTCAGCCACTGTCCTGGGCTGCATTTCCTGATAACGTAACTGAAGGTATACTATTTCTAGGTGTTATCCCTGAACTATACATTAGGAGGTCGCTTAAGGTAAACCTTCTTAAGGTGAAAGGGCTTATATCGATGGCTCAAGAATCGATTATTTACTCTATGCAGGGGCTGTTTCACTGCATTATGCAGAAAAAATTATGTTCTTTATAAAATAAGCACTTCAGAAATACTTGAACTTTCATTTATCATACAATTGTGCACCTCAATTTTACATAATTCTGAAATGAGTGCACGAACCAGCAATCTCATGCTCAACCGCATCATGAGCATCACGCGTCATTTAAATTATTACAGTATATTTTCCATAATGTCTTGATTTACTCCACAACCAGGGATGATTGGCCATGCAGCAGCTGTATCACATTATTATATGTAAATAACTCATTTTTATTATTAGATGGCCAGGTCAATAAAAACGCAACACACAAAACATGTAATCAGTTGCGAGAAAAAATAAAGAAAGAT
The DNA here is from genome assembly GCF_024679245.1 of Pseudorasbora parva. Lineage (NCBI taxonomy): Eukaryota > Metazoa > Chordata > Actinopteri > Cypriniformes > Gobionidae > Pseudorasbora > Pseudorasbora parva. The sequence goes on from NC_090187.1 coordinate 8,275,459, forward strand.
GAGAGCCACCATGAGCTGGCACGGTAGCTCCGTCCAGTTTGTCTTGACAAAGTTGGTCCAACAAAATCTAAAAGCTGCTGAATTTGCTGTCATGGTAGGCAAAATTTATTTTGAACAGCAGCTTCTGACATGGTAGCCAGGGGACTAAAGTTTTCACGTATGAAATAGTGCACATACACTAAATGGCTCCGCGGATGGCACCGTCTTTGATTTAGCACAATTCTATTTGCTGCCTCGCTGCCATAGTTTGACTAAACTCCCTTCCACAATCATTCCTTTTAAATAGGCTCCTAGGCTTTTCCTGTCTAATGGTTTGCCAGCTGATGTACCTTTGGATAATATCATTAAAAAGCTAACGACCATTAGTGTTTGTAATTACATTTTTTATGACAATTTTAATCCTTGCATTAAAAAAAAAAATAATAATAATTCAACTAGCCTAATTGAACACTGGGTGTATATTAAAACTTCAGAATTATATTCTTATAGACTGACATATAAAGAAGCTTTTTGCACAGTGTAATTAGTGGCCACTAGTGGAATTGACTGTTAATAGTGATAAGGTATAGCTATGAGTGGTCCAGACCAACAGTATGACTTAAAGAAGGTATTGTTAACTAGGTTAGTTTTGGGAAACACATATTAACACATATAAACTCATTTTGGCGTGTCTATGGCACGCTGTTTTTCGCGTGCATTTGATACGCATTTTATGGCGTATTATACATACGAACCCCCCACCCCACCACCCTAAACCTACCCAAGCGCGTGTCATATATACGCCCCACTACCCTAAACCTACCCAAGCACGTGTCATATATACGCCATAAAGTACGTATCATATGCACGCGAAAAACAGCGTATCATATGCACGCCAAAATGAGTTTTGGCGTATACATTCCACGACATTGCACACTCATACTATTTATACGCATTTATGTGTGATCGGGTTGGGATTTTCAGACTTTTCAGTTTGGTACGAACCAAGATTACAGGTGTGAAACCTCCCTCGGACCATGGTCCAGACCAAACAGAAGAAATTTGGTCCGACGAAAAGAGGTAGTCTCGGTCCGGACCAAACAGAACAAAGGTTCGGTTCGTTTCTTGTGTGAAAGCATTTTCTGTATAGTTCGGACTTTCAGACCATTTACAGGAAGTTCTGGTGTAGGATTAGTGAAAAAACACAGATTAAACTCACAGCACATGCAGTGATGGAGCGCGCAGCATTTTAAACAGAACCACTTGTGTAGTCATGTCAGCTCGCGTGAACAGCGTGCTCTGCTTGACTATATATATATATACATATGTGCAACGCAAATGATCGCTCCGTCACGGGATGTCTGCTATATTATTTATTTAAGCTTATTTATTAAATTCAGGCAAATTATGAAACATTTATTAAAATTAAGATACAAAATACAAAGCTTTCTACAAAACAAATCTTAATGAAGTGGTCAAAATTATTTCTGACTCGATGTCTTTGACATATATTGCACATCTGTGCAGGTTTCATAATCAATATAGCCTAGATGAAATTTAAAAATAACATTATAATATTTAAACATTACTATAAAATAAAACACATTGTTTGGCTAAAAAGCCTATCTTCTAGGAGCTCCTCCTTTCCTGTCGGCGCCGATCAAATGTTTGCACAACGAGGACGTTCATTTGGTGAATTTGCCCCGGGTATAGTTGGTGCTGCAGATAGTAATCCCATAATATTAAGAGTATTGGCAACGATGCATCTGTTCATTCATTCTTGTCAAAGTTAGCCGCTGAATTGACAACAAACTGACGTCAGACGCACGTCCGCTAACAAACCAATCAATGGTAAGATGCAGCCCACATAGATGATGACGACAGGACGCCAGTGTGTCATGTAAAGTTCTTTGGTGCGCTGACATAACTGCAATGTGAAAGCAAACCAAAAAGAACCAAATGTCCAAACACGAACTTTGGTTCGGACCTTGGTGCGGACTTTCAGGTGTGAAAACGCCCTAAGAGATACCTTAAGGTATAACTTAAGAATGACGTAGTGTTAAGAAGGTTTCAGGAAATGCAGCACAGGCCTTTTCAGCGCATTTTTTACTGCTGTCACAAATAAATCAATGTATGGGAAACACTGCAATTGATTGCAAATCGGCTGTTAGGTCAAGACCACATGTCCCAAGATTCTGCGCTCAAACTTGGCGTCATCAAACTATGCCTTTGTTTTGAATAGGTTGCCTCTGGCAGACCAAAAAGTTTAATAGTGCACCTTTAAATCACTGCCAATACTTTTGGCTACAGCTATATAGCTTGTCATTTCCGACTTGGGTAAATCAGAGTGAGTAGAGATTTACTGTTGATTTATTGAGGAGAGTCATACAGTTATGTTCAGTCTTTTTGCTCAGGAGATACATATGAGAGACTCAAGGAGAGGTGAATTTTCTTTCCAGCAAAATGAATTATGTAAAACATTTTCATAATTTCAGGTCATTAAAATGGATGTTCTTGTGTTGGACTGACAGGTCTTGGATCTCAGCCTCGAGAGTTGTAGTTTTGCTCTGGGTCTTGGAGGATGTCGTCTTCGCTCTATGTCTACCTGATTATTATTTTCATTATAATCATTAGCTTAATTGCAGTGCATTTATTCATCACATGTTTTACAAACAATTATATTTTACGAGTTATTTTATAACGGCAAACTCATAGACATGCTGTGCTCTTCCTGTGACTAGAGAGTAAAATTTAGCCTCCGGCTCTGTTGTGCTGCAATTCTCTGTTGTTCTACACTACCAAGGAGTAAACTCCATACACCAAACAGTCTGGGGAATCACTTTGAAGCTGCTGACTTTGAGCAGCGATCGCACTTTGCTATAGTTGACTGACACTGCCTTCAGACTGAGCATATGACATCCATTCTTCTAGCAGAAGAACTTGCTGACTTTTCCAGTTCAGTTTGAATTGTATTTTATGAGTTTACACAGGAGTTTATAACTGTTGTCTATATTTAAACATTTAATTTATTCCTACGATGATGCTGTGGTTTTCATTACATGATGTCCTTGGTGTGGCAGTATTTTTGTTTCACTAATATCCAGGGCATGTGTATATGGAGGTCAAGGCAAGTTCATCCTCTTATGTGAGAGCGTTCCTCATCCGGAGATACACAGGGATAAGCTCTTTTTTTTTCATTCAGTACTAGATGATCCTCTGGACACGCCTGCTGTAGTGTTGATTCTCTTTGTGTCTTGTCTTTTCCTCGCCCTCTCTCTTTGCCGGTCTCCCCTCATCTTCTTCTTGAATGTGAGCACTGAATTTTCTTGGGAACAGATGGGTCCCTGCCTCAGTCAGTACATCATGTCCAAATCATAGCAATCTGCCAAGCCAAACAAGTGGAATGGATATGAAGTCATCCAAGAGCCAGAGGCGTTTCAAAGCATTTCGAAAGAATGACGTTCCCGAGTATTCACTTACCCTCGTCCTTTCGGAAAAAGCACAAATAATTTGCATAGCACTGTTTCTTTGAATACAGGCTAAAGTGTTTACCAAGCGAGGAATTATTCTGCATTTAAGTGTGTATTTTTTTGTGCCACTAATTGGGATGGCAAAGAATAATTGTTATCTGAAAATTCCCAGTGTGAATTAACGTACTTCATTCAATAGACTTAAGATAACTGCAACCTTTTAAAATAAAGAGCAAGAGGGATGAATCAGTGTTCATCTAAGGGCAGCCCTTCGCCTGAGCGTACAACATTACCAACTGCATGCATGCGATTCATTGCCTCTAAGGCACCTTGTCAACTTTCGCATCAGAGCACAAGGTCCAGGGGAGTGTGCCATATATGGAGGGATGTATTAGTGTCCAGCAGCGGATAACAGAAAAAGGAGGACTGTCAGAGTGATTTATTCAGATGCAGAAGAGAGGGAGAGCGAGTGAGAGAGAAAAAACCTGCAGATTAGGGAGGGGGAAAAAAAACTGTCAGCTACACCTCCGGGTCGCATCAAGGCAGTGAGGTAGAAAGCAGCGAGACAGTTGTTTACAAATGCATCCGTCTGTTTGCTCTTCACCACGGATGGGAATTAAAAGGCAAATTAGGGCCGATGCGGTGGCGGTAAGTGTATGGGGTGGGGGGTTGCAGACAGAGAAGGAACGATGCTTTCTGCAGGATAATATGTCATCGGGGAATCAACATCAAGAATCAATCAAGCAACATCGGTTTAGCTGGATTTAACAATTTGTGTTATGAATGTTGGAAATATAATATAAGAATTAACTGAAAAAGTATTCACCGACCAGTCAGAGACACCAAGAATCATGCATACAGTCAGGTGATCATTGGTCGGTCAGAACTAAATATCCAAATACAATTAATTACTAAATTAACTATCAACGATATGACTGATCTGCGCACATTTCCGCTAAAATAAATTGAAATGAGCTGATGACATCACCGTTTTCTCCAGAGCGACTGTACAGCCGAATCAAATTGTGCAATATTTTCCTGTTTAACTATGTAAAGCTGCTAAATGAATAGTTCAGGCCCTGAATTATGATTTGATGATACAGTACATGATCCAAGCCATTGTAAAATGCTAATGCACAGACATGATAACATATTATGAGTGTTGGAAACAGTTCTGCTGCCTAATATATATGATGAATAAAAGGTTAAAAAGTTCAAAAGGTTCAAAAGTGAAAAAACTGCATTTATTCAAAATAAAAACATATTTTCAAATAATATAAATCTACTTTACTATCAATTTTCATCAATTTAACACATCCTTGCTGAATAAAATGATTAATTTATTTCAAAAAAAAAAAAAAAAAAAAAAAAAATGACTGACCCTAAATTACTGACCAGCAGTGTATATTGTTGTTACAAAAGATTTTTAAAACTTTTTATTCATCAAAGTATTATAAAAAAGTACCACGGGTTATGGAAAAATATTAAGCAGCAGACTGTTTCCAACTTTGAAAATGAATCATCATATTAGAATAATTTCTGAAGGACACTGAAGACTGGAGGAATGATACTGAAAATTCAGCTTTGCATCACAGAAATAAATGATAATTTAAAATATAATAAATTGAAAACTAATTATTTAAAATTGCAATAATATATTGTGTGTGTGTGTGTGTGTGTGTGTGTGTGTGTGTGTGTGTGTGTGTGTGTGTGTGTGTGTGTGTGTGTGTGTGTGTGTGTGTGTGTGTGTGTGTGTGTGTGTGTGTGTGAGCGTGTGTGTGTGTGTGTGTGTGTGTGTGTGTGTGTGTTTTGTATTCTTGATCCTATGAATGCAGGCTTGATGAGCAGAAGAAACTTCTTTCAAAAACATCACAAATAGTAATGTGTCCGAACTTTTGGCCTGTACTGTACATACATAAGTTGATAAACAGCCTACAGCAGGCTATCACCTGGCAGAAGGTTTTATTCTGATTAATAATATTATATCAATATTATTAACTCTTTCCCCACCATAAACATCATTTTCTGGCTTTGTGTGTTTTCCCCCTTATATGGTAGGGGGCACCATTACACTTCTTCTGAAAGAGTACAGAATCTTCAGATCAAAACACATGCAAAGAAGAAGCAGAGACAAGTGTTAACATATGTCAGCAGATCCATATGTAAAATAACAAGATCATTAACATTAAACACTATATAAAACCAAACTGCCTAATGTTACTGACCCAGGACGAGATCTGAGTATGTCAGAAATAGAATAGGTCATCAGTTTACTGTTGAGAATTTGTTGCGTCCCTCCATATGCACAAAAAAAACATACTTACTGGTGGCATTTCTGCAAAATGATATTACGCTGCATCTTGCTCGTTACGTGAGCAAAATATCAAAGCAAGTTTAAAAGCAAAATATCCAGCGAGTTATGTTAAAACAGTTTTATTTTTATTCAAAACAGATGAATCTGACAATGTTTTATTAAGGTTTTTATTTTTATTTTTTACCTATCATGCAAGTGTGCTGCCCAAGTCCTGAAAAGTGAAGCCCACATTTTTCAATCGCCCTAGATGGTTGATCTTAGCGTAGGTCATAAACTCTTCCCTCTCCATGTAATGTAATGGGACATAAGACACATGTAACAATCACATTACACTACCAATCATTTCTGTCATTGTAGTCAGCTTTTATCAATTATTCATTTTTTGAAATAAGTTTGGTTTTAGTTAGTTAGTTGATGTTATAAAAGCGGGGGAGTTGACATCATCATTGACAGCTGAGATCGACAGCTTAGTAGTCACTGAGGCACCAATGGAATTTATGTATATATATATATATATATATATATATATATATATATATATATATATATATATATATATAGGGAGTATATACATTTACTGTACACATTACATATTTCTTTAAATATATACATATGTGTGTGTGTATATATTTACACACACACACACACACACACACACACACACACACACACACACACACACACACACACACACACACACACACACACACACACACCAATGGTAATATGTCTGAACATAAAGACAGAACAATAAACACGTATGTGTGTATTTAATTCTGCATAGCACAAACTTATTATGTAGACACAAACTTTTATATTGGATGCGAATAATAATAATACTTTTTTTTCAGCACTAATTAATAATTAAGTAATTAATGACAGAATTTTTTATTTTTGGGTGAACTAACCCTTTACACCCCTCGAATCACATTCCCAGCGAAATGCAGTGAGTTTGCTTCCTTCTTCTCTGAGAAAATGAATAATATCAGAAAAACGATCAGCACAAACTTGAGTTGCACTGTGGTCAGTCAGATCAGACCACAACCTCAGAAAGTTAATATATCTAATTTCGAAGCAATTGACAGTAAAATTTAGAAGAAACAGTACAGCACCTTAAAACATCAACCTGCGCCCTTGAAACACTCTCCACTTCTTTTTTGAAAGTGTGTGTAACTGTTTAGAAGCAGATCTTAGAATATCTCCTCACTTGTGAGGATATGCCTCTATGCCTCTTCTGAAAAAGAGAAATCTGGATAACTCCATATTGAGCAACTACAGACCAATATCAATCTACAATCTCCCCTTCACAGGCAAGATCATTGAAAAAGTTGTTTTCAGTCAGCTGAACAAGTTCTTAAACTCAACCGGATACTTTAAAATCTTCAATCTGGTTTCCGTCCACATCACAGTACAGAGACAGCGCTCTTAAAGATTATAAATGATATTCGCTTAAATACTGATACAGGCAAAACATCAATTATTGTACAACTGGACATTAGTGCGGCATTCGACACTGTTGACCACAACATACTTCTAGACAGGCTGGAAAACTGGGCTGGGCTTTTTGGGATGGTCCTCAAATGGTTCAGGTCATACTTAGAAGAAAGAGGTCATTATGTGAGTATAGTGTGACCATAAGTCTGAGTGGACATCCATGACATATGGAGTCCAACAAGGGTCAATTCTTGCACCACTCCTGTTTAACCTGTATATGCTGCCCCTGAGCCAAATAATGAAAAAGAACAATATTGCTTACAACAGCTGCTGACGCAACCCAGCTCTACTTAGCACTATCACCTAATGGCTACAGCCCCATTGACTCCCTGTGCAAATGCATTGATGAAGTTAACAACTGGATGTGCCAAAACTATCTTCAGTTGAACAAAGACAAAAATCTCTACATTTGCAAAACAAGGCTAAAATTCTCAAGGTGAACTGAATCAGCATATTATCATCTGAAAAATATTGCAAGAATTAGATGCTTTGTCTCCAGGCAAGACTTAGAGAAACTCATTTATGCTTTCATCACCAGCAGGGTGGACCATTGTAATGGCCTTCTCACCGGCTTTCCCAAAAAGACCATTAGACAGCTGCGGCTCATACAGAACGATGCTGCCAGGATTCTGAGCAGAAGCAGAAAATATGATCATATCACACCAGTCCTCAGGTCTTTACACTGGCTTCCAGATCGATTTTAAAGTACTATTACTTGTTTAGAAATCACTCAATGACCTGGGATCTCAATACATGACAGCTATGCTGATTAAATACAATCCCAACAGATCACTCAGATCAGCAGGATCAAGTCAGGTAGAAATACCAAGATTCAATTAAAAGCAAGGAGAGTCTGTGTTTCGCAAGTATCCCAGCCGGAGTTGGAACCAGCTTCCTGAACAGATCAGATGTGCTCCAACAGTAGCCACATTCAAATCCAGACTGAAAACACATCTCTTTAGCTGTGCATTTACTGAATGAACACTGCGCCACCGTACGTCCAACTGATTGCACCTTATCTTATCTATCCATCATCTGTTTATTCTTTTTTATAACTGTTTTAGTTTACCTTTGTTCTTATCTTTGTTTTTTATTATTATCTTTACAACTGTTTATTTCTATTTCTTATGCTTCTGTTGATTATTATTTTTGGTTAAAGCTGTCTATCTGGATGAGATTGGACAAGGAGAGCAGTGTGCTTCGCTTCATTCTGCTCGTTAATGGTGCAAAGAAGTAGGGCGTTTTCAGACCTGAAATTCCGCAACAAGGTCCGAACCAAAGTTCATGTTTTGATATATTGTATACATTTGTTTAGTTTTGGTTTGCTTTCACATTGCAGTTATGCAAGCGCACTAAAGAACTTTACGTGACGCACTGGCGTCCTGTCGTCATCATCTATGTGTGCTGTATCTTAACATTGATTGGTTTGTTTGCAGACGTGCGTCTAACGTCAGTGTGTTGTCAATTCAGCGGGTAACTTTGACAAGAATGAAGGAACAGACTCATATCAACACATTTAATCTATATTGATTATGAAATGTGCACAGATGTGCAATATATGTCAAAGACATATATTACATCGGGTCAGAAATGTACTTTTTTCAGAAACGTCATGTACGTAATTTTAATACGTTTCATCATTTGCCTGAATTTAATCAATAAGCTTTAACCCTCAGAGCCCGACGGCATCGTCCGCGACGTCACACGGGACCTCCGATAAATATTTATTATTTAATGAAAGTTTTATCGATTTTCTTACCGTTTTTCCCAGCAGAAAGCTAACGAGCTAGCCATCACGGGGGTGTCTTTGGTGTCTTTGTAGCCTTTACAGAAGGTTTTCTATTCAGCCTGGAACATGTGCATCTTTTCGGAGTTGTTCAGCAATAAATCAAAACGCTTACATCCAAGATTTATCCGCTTGATGTCCATAATTTATAAATGTTCCGTCATTTTTGCCGCTAGCTCGATGCTAGCTGCCATTTTGGATATCTCATGACGCTTTGCGTGAGGCTTTGACCAATGACAGGCTGATCCGTCAGCCACGTTGGTGTGCGTCATTACGCATGAACCCCAGCTCTGTTATTGTGGTATCCTATGGTAGAAGGCAATGTGTGAATTGCAAACAGACAAGGCAGGTCAAACAGGCCACCCCCTGGAAATGCAAAGCCTGTGATGTGGCCCTCTGTTTGATTCCTGATAGGAACTGTTTTGAGGCTTGGCACCTGTAAATATCCAAAATAGGCCAAAAACGCCTGGACTTTTTTTGGAAAAATGTAAATAGTTTTTGTTCTGTATAAGTTCTTATGTTTATTCCTGAGTTCCAGGACTCCAAAGACTTGAACAAACTGTTTTCCAGAGGAAATATGCTTAGCTTTTATTTATTTGTGTGTGTTTTCAATAAATATTTGAGTGATTCAATTTCCGTTTTATGTTTTCATTTGTCTTTATGGTCCCATAACTTTTTTTACATTCAGGTGACATCAATGCAACACAAATATACTGACAGTGCAACTTGTCTTGAAAAAAAAGAGGTGTGTCAATTGTCTGTGCACAACAGGGTTGATGTTTTACAAGCTTTTTAGTAAATTAAACCAGGCGAAAAATTAATTGTAAAAATACCCTTAGGTCTTAAAGGGTTAATAAATAATATAGCACTCAAACCGTGACAGAGCGATTATTTGCATTGCACATGAACTGGAGCGGTCTCAAAAACCGAAACTAAGCATATTTATAAATATTATTTATATTTATCTATATAAAGCTCGAAAATAAATAGTCAAGCAAAGCACGCTGTTCACGCGAGCTGACTACACAAGCGGTTCTGTTTAAAATGCTGCGCGCTCCATCACTGCATTTGCTGTGAGTTTAATCTCTGTTCTTTCACTAATCCTACCACAGAACTTCCTGTCCTGTAGATGGTCTGAAAGTCCTAACTATACAGAAATTGCTTTGACACAAGAAACGAACCAAACCTTTGTTCAGTTTGGTCTGGACCGAGACTACCTCTTTTCGTCTGACCAAATTTCGTCTGTTTGGTCCGGACCATGGTCCGAGGGAGGTTTCACACCTGTAATTTTGGTTCATACCAAACTGAAACATCCGAAAATCCGGACCAAACAAGGTAGGTGTGAAAGCACCCTAAAGAAAGGGGATGCCCTGTGGGGCAAAGGTAATGTCCCATACAGGAGCCCGTCTTGGACCGACGTGTAATGTCCAGGAGACATTACGAACCTGCTCCATCTCTTCCATCTCAGATAGGGGTACCTGAATTTAGAATCAGGCAGATAGGGATCTATTTCTTGCAATTCAATTTAAAAATAAAATAAAAAATAATTTGTCCTTGTTTTTATTTTCATTCTTACACATGGTATTCTTATTTCTTATGCATATGTTATCACTGTTTTAATGAATTTATATGTAAAGCACTTTCAATTGCCATTGTGTATGAAATGTGCTATACAAATAAACTTGCCTTGCCTTAAAGATTTTACACTGCTGTCACAGATTGACGTTTTGTATAAACTATCAACATCGCTATATAGTTTATGTAATGCATCAAAAATCAATAATAAAAACAAACATCAATAATTATTTGCAAATATGAATATAGGTTAACATATCAGTCAGTATGCACACCAAAAGGTGTGCCTAAAAAAGGAAAAAAAGGAACCATTAAAACACACACACACACACACACACACACACACACACACACGCACGCACGCACGCACGCACGCACACACACACACAGGCATTTACTTTCAGTGTTAAATGGAAAAGAAAGAAAACAGTGTAAATCTTAATCTATAAAAAAAAAGAAAAGAAAAAAACCTATTATCACCCATTAATTAAAATTAAATGTTCAACATGCATGTCTAAGTGATTGGAGTTTCCATATAGTTTTGGCCATGTAGAGCATTTCATTGAAAAGAAGAAGAGGAGAGAGAGTCACCCAACTGAAGAATACTGCCAGACAGCGGTTATTATGCTAATTTATGACTGCACAGGGAACATTACCCTCCAATACTGATCAAAATATAGCAGAAAATAGGCCCAACTGTTTCTCCATAAAAGTGAAAATTTAGAAGGGTTCTTTTTAAAAACACACTGTGAAAAAGACACACGGCATAACATTGTGTATGTTTTTTTATTCAATACATGGATAACAGCTTTATAAAGGTTAAGATCTCTAATTATAGCACAAATATTGAAACAGGGTAGAACCGGTGGCATGTTATTTTCTCACTGGATCAAAAAATGATAATAGTCTCTCAGGAGATTCAGCATCGCTGCCCAGTTATCACCTCCCTTTGAGCTTTACACAAATATTTTATAAGTCTGAAGACAGTTAGGTACGCAATAATTCTCCGCAAATCTCCTTACAGCAATATTCACTCAAAAACTTCACACTCAGAGCGCGAGCCACGCATGATTTATTGGATTTGACATTGCATCTGCCGTTGTTGTGCGTATGTAATGGAAAATCAGTTATCGTTAAGCAAGATTTGAAATGTTCCTGGGCTGTATAAGAGGAAATATCTACGATGCAAGAGTATGAAGGGATTAAAAAACGTTTTTGTATCGTATGTTTTATTAATAAGCCTTATAATATGTACTTATATGAGGTGTATTATGTACTAATGTATTTATGATATTCTGAAGTGTTTACTGTGTTTCTATACTTGCCAATAACATGGGAAGATTGGACAGCAAGATCTGCATATTATAATATTATAAAAATTAAAAAAAACATTTTTTTTTTTTTTTTTTTTTTTAGGCAAATGCCAGCCAGATTAGTTGCTGCAGCCAAAGCAGCAGGAAGGACGCTTCCGCTCCCCAGGAGCAGTAGTGTCAGCATGACTTACACTCTTCCAGAAATAGACTACTGATAGGAGGTGAGGATGTCAGCTTGACTTGGGTCAAAGAGAAAAAGAGTCTTGGGAGATTTTACCTGCTGTGTGAACCCGTGTTTTTGGTCTGTAAGGGTAATGTTGGGCACATTTACACATTTATTTTTTGGAATCCGCTTTGGGCCACTTTCAAATGGGGTTAGAAATCTCACCTGGTGCCCCTATTCAGTTCTCTTATTTAACATTTAATTCGCCATGGCAAGATAGGCTGGTCTGAGATCATCACTTGGTTAGTGAAAACATGGGGATCTGTTTAAGTTAAGTGGGGCACAATTTGAAAATTTATTTTTATCTAATGTGAATTTGAGTGGATTTGGTGTGAAGGAAGTACAAAGCAATCCAATATTGACTGTTCCACTCACAATCATACCTGTCACGTATCCCGTTTTGGCCGGGAAAGTCCCGTATTTTACCCTTCTTTCCCGCTGTCCTCCCGTATTAGTATTTTCCTGTATATATCCCATATTTTAACCTGTGTTATTAAAAAATAATAATACCGGAGTAAAAAAACTAAAACATTTCCAATCTGAGCTCTGTAACTAGCCTCGCGATAACTGCCATCTGCAATAGTCTACAGTAACGTTACTGTAGGTGGCCGTTGTCGCGAGGTTAGTGTCATCTGACGAGTGACAACGTGGGGAAAAAACAAAAACAAAACAGACGGATGATGGACATAAGAAACCATAACCCTCGTGTAAATACTGTGATCAATGTGACAGCGGATTTAATTTTATGAAGAGGAGCAGGGTGGAGGACAGTCACGCGTTTTGTATGTTTTGTAACTGCGACTTCAGCATCTCATATCCATATCATGTGCGACAGTGGAAGATCTTTTAAAGTGACAGTGACCACTTATTATGACAATGTAAAGAAAAAAGGTAATTGCTCACTAAATATGCTCTGCTCTTGACTAAATAACTTCATTACTTTTAATAGGGATTAATATATAATTCATAACGTATGCAGTCCAAACTGATAGCAATGTATATTTCCAACGTGTTAAGTTGTTATACAAGTAGGAAGAGCACAGGTACAAATTAAAAGTATTATTATTATGGGTATATGGAAGGATTTATGCCACCCCCGCCCAAACCCCAAACCAAAAATTTTGCTTTTTTTATGGAACTTGCCCATATTTAAGTGTTAATAAAATGTAATGCATTTTTTTTAAAAGTAGAGGGTCTTTGTTTTTATACATTTCATGCTCATATTAACCAATTAACCGTTAACCGAAATGAATTATTTTGACCAATTAATAGGTAATCAGTTAAATGTTTTAAAATGTATTTTATGTAAAAAAAAAAAAAAAGTGTTTTTGACCATTTTCACAAACATTTTATAGCCCATAGAATATTTTGTTTTATGAATATCTGAGCATGCAATATATCAAAGGAAAGAGCTGACCCTCTTTTTTAACAAAATAACAAACAAGTTTTATTCTGCCTGTGTGCTTTCTTTATTTATCAATACTTGAATATGGGTAAGTTCCATTTAAATAAGCAACATTTTGAATAAGCTATAAAAATCACATTTTGTGTAAAAGACTGTATCCAGATCAGATTTAGAGCAATGATAACACAGATGGAGTAGGTCGAGTCTGTACCTCAGTAGTGGGGTAGGTTGTAATAAAGGACCAATTTATATTTGTCATTATCTCACAAAGTGTGTGAAATTTAAATTGTTGCTATTTGTAGTAGACAAATATGGGTATTTTGCCTAAAAGTTACATATGTGTAGCTTAAAAAAATAGGTAGTTTTAGGTGCTGAAGAATTTTTTTTTTTTTTTTTTACAACCCAGTCTCCCCTACATTGTCAACATTCAGAAAACAAAGCACAATGTTAACCTTCCGTTAAAGCAAACTATTCTGATTTTTGAGGAGCAAAAGTTCAGTTGGCATAAAAATGGGTCTTCCCAAGACATTTGTTATTCTTTTTAAACAAAGCCATTCACAGTGGTTGGAACTCACCTATAATGTGCATTGGTACTCACCTATTGGTTATTTACTATCAATGTGCAGGAAAAAAAAATGCTAGAGATCAACTTTTTGACCCTTAGAAAACTTCCAACTCGTGTAATTCTCATAAAATATATAACCATATGAACTCATTAAATGACTCAAATCTAAATCCATCGATCCAAATAATAATAATAATAATAATAATAATAATAATAATAATAATAATAATAATAATAATAATAATAATATTTGGCACTGCATTTTTTCATTGCAGTTTTATCATAAAAAATTGTCCTCAATTATTCATTTACATGTACATTAATGCATTTAGCAGACGCTTTTATCCAAAACGAGTTACAGCTCAGGAGTACAGGTAGCGATCCGTCAAGAAGAGGCAAAAAAACACAAAAAGTGCCCTAAATACCAAGATTTGTATACTACTCAGAGTAGAAAAACCAGAAAAGGGGAGAAGAAAAGAGAAATAGAGGGGGAAAAAGTTTTTTTTTATGTAAGATTAAGTGCTCATGAAAGAGTTTTTACCTGTCTATTGAATGAAGCGAGTGATTCTGTTGTGCGTATGGAGGACGGGAGAACATTCACCCTCATGTTGTTTCATACAATACTTTGCTTAATCTTCGAAACACAAATTTAGATCCAAAAAGGTCATAAATGCATTGTATTAAACAAACCATATTAATGCATATAAAACAAACAGTTAATCCAAGTCGTGTGAAGTAATACAATAATTTATATGCTTTTATAAACACATGCATAGAGCACATCACATACTGTATGGTTAAAACGGAACAGGTTTCATTCAAACAAATTTGTCTCAATTTGTGTTTCGAAACTGAAGCCTTATGTGTTTGGAACAACATGAAGAATTATTTTTTTGGGGGTGGGGGGGTTAACGACCTCTTTAAATCGTAAAGAAAACTAATATTTTTAAGTCGGATGCTGTGATTGCATGTACAGTAATTAATTATTTTGATTCTCACAGAAACTCTCATCCTAAATAAGGTTGCAATCAATCATCAATTCATAAATAATCAATTCCCTTGAAAATGAATACACTGTCATATTCATAACTCAACACAATGGCTCTTAATTGCTCTGTGCGAGAACACATAAATGCATGCTGTTCATTCACAGTTCACTTTAGCTGTTAAGAGGACTTCCTGCACAGCTGGTCCTATAAGACAGAAGCAGGACAAGTGTTGAGGAGAGACGTTATTTTTCCTTGGCTCTGAGACAAAACAGCTGCATTAATTTGCCTCCAAATAGACATTCTCGGTTATAAAGAGAACGACAAGACTGTGTTCACGGAACAGGCTTGTGCGAGAATAAATGGGTTATTTCTGTTATCCAGTATATTTTTAAACTGTTTTTATAAACAGTGAATATGTATATATAATTTAAGGAAATATTTGTATTATGTGTACACTAGACTTTCAGAAATATGACCTGGTCAAGCTCAGACACTTAAGCCTTGTTATTTAGACACTTAAGCCTTGACTTTATTATTACATTAATACGATGGAAATATAGAGACAACGAACAAAAGGTAACACTTTTTTGAAGGGGTGTGCTGCGCATAAGACTGACACGTCATGAATATGCAGTTTTTATGCATGCTTATGACAAATCTCATTAAGTGTCATTTGCTTAATAATGTCATTTTTAAAGCAAAGATGCATTATTTGAAATGTCTTTGTTACGAAAACTTGACATTACCAAGACAACATAACCTGTCATAAATTAATGTATTTAATTATCAAACTTAAGAAACTACTTAACATTATGGGTAATAATTACATTAAACTGTCACAAAGTTGGTTGACATTGGCTGTCATGAGTCCATTATAATGTCATACATTGTTTTAATGACCACATTTTTTTTAAGTGGTACAAGTTGAATTTGTCATTAAAATGTCATTAAGTGTTAATACTCTGTCAAATTATTTTATAACAGTGTCACAAATATTTTTCTTTGACCTAAACTATGCCATCATAGAGGAAACCGTACTCACTGAGTCACCGAGTGCTTTTACATGCATGTTCTTAAGCTGATTATGCCTAATAAGCTGACAATGCACATGGCCATGTAAACGCGGTAACCCGTTTTCTTTTATCAGAGTAAGGTCATAAACGGCTTAAGCATAAACCGGATGGAACAAGTAGTTTTTTGCCTCTAACCCTGATTGTGCGCCTCTCACCCTGATTGTTTGGCCTCTCACCCCGATGTTCGCATTAACCTGCTTTCTGTCGATTTATTGAAGTGCGCATATGTGTGATTAGTGACAAAAAACGCATAATCAGAGCAGTTTTAAATGCATCCAGACAGAGCGAGAGAGCGTTTTTCCTGAAATAAGGACATATATCACAAACGCAGACTCTTTTAAGACCCAGACAATTTTAAAGATGTGTTCTCATCTCATGCAGCAGGAGTAGAAGAGGTTCAGTCAAAACACTGCATCTATAACTGCATGAGGGATAATATGAGCCGTAAATCTCTCGCTGAACGATTTATTTAACATCACAACTGACATAACATTTGGAATAGGCTCTGAGTTAGATACGGACGTTATTATTTTTCACTACAAGGAAATAACCCGGTTTATTAATAAAGTCATGTAAACGTGGTTTACTTGCGTCGTCAGTTTACTGGTTTGCATGTAAATGGGGAAAACTGGTTAATTCAATAAGCTGATATTTGTGAGTTACCAGCTTACTGGTGTGCATGTAAACGCGCTCATTGAAAAATGACTGGATGGCACCATTGGTAAGGTGTACGCCATTATGATTGTGTCCTAGGGTGTCCTTTCACACCTGCCTCATTTAGTTCGGTTGAATTGTACTAGAGTTTGCTTCCTTCTTTGGTGCGGTTCGTTTGGTCAGTTGTGAAAGGAGCAATCACACTCAAGTCCACACCCAAAGCAGACCAAACAAGCGTACTGAGACCTCCTTGAAGAGGTGGTCTCGGTACGCTTTCAAACGAACTCTGGAGCAGTTTGTTTGTGGTGAGAACGTGATCCGACCTCGAACAGAACCAACTGCAAAAGTACTGATCATTTTTGGACTACACCAGCTGCCATAATCAGCTGTGCTGACATTATGTGCATGACATTACCTGATAGATCTTTGGCAATATTTTCAGAAGATGAGCATGTCAGAGTTACGAATAATTAGTTCCGCTTGAAGTGACGAACGATGCACGTGCGCCGTTTGCAGTGGATTAGAATGTTGTTTTCAAGTCGCATCCGCGCTTCATTATAGAAATGTATATGGCAAATACACACAATGTAGTAGATTATGGCCAGGGACAAAACAAGCCAGCACAGTCGTCTCTCCATAGTTGTGTAGTTTGCTAGTTTTTCCTCTTCTGTTGGAATTTTCCCACACGTAAATTCTGACAAATCAAAAAGCAGTTTAGGAAATACGCCATGGCCAATGAGTGATGTGGATGTTGTCAGGTGCCTGCATTTTGGTTCGGACCAAAGCAATCAGTGTGGTGTGAAAAGGAACCAAAAAAGCTGAAAAATGCAACAATGTATAATTGTTTGCCCTTGGTTCGGACCAAATGAACCGAACTAGAGATGTGAAATCACCCTTAGCCAGACGTATCCATGATGTAAAAGCAGTAAAAAAAAAAAAAAAAAAAAAAAAAAAAACATGTGGGATGCTGTAATTAACTGTTTTTGCAGTGATATGGACCAAAAGCCGCAGTTTTCATTTCATTCAGGGTGAATCTCTCTCCAAATGCAATGAAATATAATTTTATCCATTTTAATTATTATTGGATGATTGATTTTATTTCTCTAGCACCGATTCATTATTTGGAATTATATATAATCTCACCTTCTGTTGGAGCTGGTGGAGGAAACTTTAATAAAATACATTATGAACTGAAAAATATTCATGACGCTGTTATAAAATAATTTGACAGAATATGAACACTTAATGACAAATTAAATTTGTAACTGTAGTTTAGGTTAAAACAATTTGATGAACAGAAGGCCACAGACAAGCAGGTTAGTATATAAGTGTTCTTTATTAATTGTAGAGTGGGGTTGAAGTATTGTGAACCAGGCAATGGAAGTAGAATTTGACTTGTAGAATGGTAATGGTGACTTAGTTGCAGACTCAGAGTGTGGTATTTTGCAGGTGATGGAGAACTCAATGAGTGAAGATCGGTAACCAGACTGACGGATGGAAAACAGGAGACGAGACGGGATGATCATAGGTGAGTAGCGCGGTAATGATCTGTAGAATCAGCATGTGAGTGGTGACTGGGTGCATATATAGTGAGAGTTTCTGATGAGGTGCAGGTGAAGCGAATCAGTATTCAGATGAACGTGAGCGAGTGGGTGGGTCCTGGTGATTAGTTGATGATTGGGGCTGTGTCGTTATGGCTGACGTTTTGACAATGACAAAATTAATCTTGTACCACTGAAAAAAAGTGGTCATAAAAACAAAAAACATCATGACATTATAATGGCCTCATGACAGCCAACATCACAGCCAACTACATGACATGTTTAATGTAATGTTAACCCATAAAGCTAAATAGTTTCTTAAGTTTAATAATTCATCTGCTATGTCATGTTTATGACATATATATGACAAGTTATGTTGTCTTGGTAATGTGAAGCTGTCATGACAAAGACATCTCAAACAATGTCAAATTTGCATAAAAAGGACATAATTGAGCGAATGACACTTAATGACAGTAGATGTGCCTGCTTGTGAAGTCGGTGAAACACCGCCTTAAAGCCTAGATCAGACAACTTCTGCACGATTTTCAAACTCGTAGGGTCACTGCTCTTTTCACACTGCATGACTATCTGAGGTAGCATTCAGTCACTGCTGTGTTCACACTGCACGATGGATCGGCGACAGAGAGGTTCACACTGCAGGACTGTACAGGAGGAACAATTGCCAACAACTCTCTCTCTCCGGTGCACGAACTACGTTTCCCAACATTCCCAACCAAACACACGTGCGATGTGACAAGTAAACAACGTGAGATCACACGGGCATCAGAATAGAGTTCTCGCGCGAAACTTGGAATTGTTATTAAAAATAATAAACTGTACAAAGTTTGCTCCAAATTGTCTGTGTGGTAATTTGTGGAGAAAAAGAAAAAAAGTATATTGCGGAGGAAATTGTTGGAGAGCCAGAGGGAGCAAGGATTGTGTTCTGCAAAGAGAGTTTGAGGTAAATAAATAATTTTGCAATGTTCTGCTGCTGCGGCTGGACGTGCAAATGTTTGGGCTTTGTTTCTGTTTGATAGAATTGTAAATATATATTAAAATACTGATATTCTATCCATAATTCCTTCCTGAACCTCCCCCTGTATCTCACTCTCAAATTGGCTGTTGGTCATCACCGATCTAATTTTCTGTCAGAACACATTTCACACAGCAGGAGTTTGAATCGCTGACAGGTCCAGATATTTAGCATGCCAAATATCTCACGGGCGTCGGCGACTTGTCCGAATTCTCTCTGATCAAGCCTTTGAGCTTTCACACTGCGTGATTGTCATTTGCGTGCACGAGCACCTATTTGCCTATGATCTCAGGCAGTTATTGCCGATTTTGCAAAAAACAACGTTCCTGTGTTATGTGTTTTCCAGAAGGGCTGCCAATACGTATCAGAGGCCTGCCCAACATGCTATCTTATATAGTGAAATAACATTCCTTTCTTGATGTGCGTTGTTCACTCTCCTGACTTGATATTTGAAGGAAAAATATAATTGTGGAAGTTTTGATCATGCTGATCACTCTGGAGTGAGGTGTGTGTGTGTGTGTGTGTGTGTGTGTGTGTGTGTGTGTGTGTGTGTGTGTGTGTGTGTGTGTGTGTGTGTGTGTGTGTGTGTGTGTGTATGTGTGTGTGGCTGTGTGTGTGTGTCTGTATGCTAGTGATGAACGGCTCGTGGTTATATCTACCGATCGGGTAGGCCAAGTAATAAAAAAAACAACATTCCAATTAATTGTGGGTAGATGAGAGATAAAAAGTTGCTATTTTTAATTAAACTTACCCACATTAAAGTGTTGATAATAAAGAATGCATGATTTACTGAGAGTATACATCAGTGTACTTTCATAAATTAAAAAAAGCAAAGAAATATAAAAATAGTAAACTATAGCATACATATAAGTTCAAGTGTAGCCTAGTATAGATGCAGTATAAATGAGAAACGTAGTTGTGAACTAGCTGTGCACATAAATTAGCACTGAAAATGCATGTGCACAGGTATATTTTGCGGCTAACCTTATTGCATGTGTTTGTAGGAATTTCTCTTTCAGACACAACATTTATGGGAGGAGAGTACTTAAATTAATGATGCAAGGTGATTTACTAAGGTTTGCACTCGTCAGTTCACATGTGTCTGTGACATTATATACCACCACCCCAAAAATGTGCTAACTGGTAGAGATTGTGTTGGTCATTATGGAAATGATCAGGCTATAATTTTTGCGTCATCAGTAGATCACACGTAGAACTGAACTTTTGGAATTGTGCTGTCACGCTAATTTGCCCTGTTTAATAAATCTGGGTCTATATGTATAATTTTCTTTTCATCTTTTCATTTCTTTTCTGATCCAGACCAAAAGAACCAAGAGAACAAAACTAAAAATGTGAACACTCCCTACTGCCGCAAAACATAATAAAAACACTCAAATGCTAATATTTACTGATGTTTAAGTTGTTTTCCCACGAATTACTGAAGCATGATGCCATTACTGACCTGAAAAAATATATATATTTGTGGGCAGTTTATATACCACTTTTGGTATTTAAGGCGCGGTCACATTAGTGAAATTTGCTGAAAAAAGATCCATTGTCAATACTGTAGCGATGTATAAAGTACCAAAGAAGTCACTTTCAAAGCTTTTGCAGTGACTTTGCATTACCAACTTGATCATGAGCCATGCTTGAATTTTGCAGAGCAGCAGTACATGTGAGCACATAACAGGAATGACCCAAATGCGGGCCGCTAGAGTGGCATGTGGGTATTTGAAGGCTGGAGAGACTCTATATGGACACAGTCTGTGTGGGGAGCTGAACAAACGCCGGGAAGGACTGTGTCCAACGAGTGCCACATCTAATCAGCCTCCATGTGTCCTTCACAGGGCACTCATCCGGAAAAATAGAAAATTGAGTGGAGCCATTTCTCTCTGGATCTCTCGCTCTCACTACCAGACCCCCACCCCCCGGCTGCAGAGCTAATGTAAGATATAAGATTTCATAAGTGGATTACATAAGTGGATGAAAAGAATACGACCTTTAATTCATGCAGAATTTCTCTACACCAACATAAATACAACATCAGTATCAACAATACGTCGACGTATGAATGAGTGTATGAATGGGTGAATGTGATGCAATATGTAAAGTGCTTTGGATGGCCATAGGGTCTGTTGAAAGCGCTATATGAATGCAGTGCATTTACCATTTACATCACTTCATAATGCAAAGATTCTCAACCTATCAGCCAACTGCCAGTTTAGAATGCCAATTATTCAATAAAATCTTATGTGACTCATGAAATCATATTGGATATGGGTAACATTTTACAGATCTCTACTTGGGATAAATGGGAATCATTTCTGAACATTTCGCACTATGCACATTAAAATCCTGAAAGATTTCAATTAAATTTCTTTTGAGGTCATATGCATAGGCGTCTAACTCAATTCTACATAGACAACTGCTTTCTTAGGCAGGATCTTAACTGAAATGGAGTCACACTGTACGTTTTTGGTTTATAACATTTCATGTAGGCAGTACCATAAAAACAGCAAAATGCTCAGGAAACTCAAATCACAAATTGATTTTAATACAGGTTTCCGTTGTCACTAAGCTAAAAATGTGATTCTCTAAAAATGTTGACTTTCTACTTTTTAGGACTGTGTTCTTTACAGGACAGCAACTATGATGTCTTAAACTGCTGCCTATGTAGGTGGCTCACTAGGTTCTGAACTGAGTTCCTGTTATCTATAAACCTTGTAACACTTAGTAATAAGATCCCATTAGTTAAAAGTGCACTATGCAACTTACAATCGGGAAGGCTCTGGCGTTCCTCTGAGCAGGTTCGGACACTATTAACACACTTCACACCACAGGGAAATCTGATAAGATAATTTCTAGAACCATCAAGATAATCGGGACCGATCTAGGATTGTCGGAAGATTATCTTTTGGTGTGTACTTAGCATTAGCCACTGGTTTAATTTATTGACACCCAGACAAAGAACATCTGACCAAATAACATGAATCATCACGTTTCAGATCAGGCATTAGACTGAACACAGTAACTTACAAGTTGCATTACTTTCGAGTCTAGGCACCACACAATATTTTGTAATCCTCAATGGCATCTTTTTTTTGCTTGGTAGCTGAACTAGGCCTATGTTACATGAGCGAATCAGTGGGCGGGGCTAAACAGGCAGTGATGAAGTAGGCGTCAAGTGATGGCATATTCTGAGATCGAATGTTTTCTGGGCCTGGTGTCTATGAAAGCTTTTCTTTGACTAATAATGAAGTTTTCAGCTCTGAAACTTACAGGATATTTTTATATTACTATGACCTTTTATATATCAAAATAAAAAATATATCAAAAGGGAAAGTTGATGTCTCATTTCAACTTTATCATCAGCTAGAAAGCGTGTATTTAAAACAAAGGCATAGCTTGATGATGCCAAGTTTGAGCTCAGAATCTTGGGAGCAGTTCATGGATGTGATTATTAATGTTACTGTAGCAGAGCAGGGCAAAATGTTGTGGGAGCTGAGCAATGCAGCTAGAGCTAACGCCACAGGGAGTGGGACTTTTATCATGACGGGACATTCTGTAATGAGTGTGAGGTAACGCAGCTCTGTTTATCATATTAGAGTTAGTGCAAATGGCGACCTTTTACACTTAAAGGTCCCGTTCTTCGCGATTCCATCTTTCAACCTTTAGTTAGTGTGTAATGTTGCTGTTAGAGCATAAATAATACCTGTAAAATGATAAAGCTCAAAGATCAATGTCAAGCGAGATATTTTATTTAATAGAAGTTCCCTTTCAAAGCCTACAGCGAATGGCCGGTTTGGACTACAGCAGGAAGTGCAGGGATGTAATGACGCCACTAGAACCGTTTGTTGACTAACCCTCCGCCCACAAGAACACGCAAAATAGGGGACGTGGTCTTGTTGCTCTCCCACGTGGAGAAGAGCGCGCATTCAGCGCTTGCATTTCCCCGTTATGGTAAGAGGCGGGACCTTTCCGGGCAAAGTGCGCTAAGCTGCTGTCCAATCACAACACGGGAAGCGCTGGCCCAAACAGAAGTCGTTACGTATTTCTGAAGAAGGGACTTCATAGAACAAGGAAATCATCAGGCTGTTTTTAGGACAGAGGAAACAGCGCTGTACAGATAAGCAAACTGTGTGAAAAATACTGTTTTTTTACACGCAAAACATGAACTCATGTTATATTGCACGCTGTAAACATAATCAAAGCTTCGAAAACATGCGAAGAATGGGACATTTAATGTAAATACTCTCCCAGTTAAAAATATAAGTAAGAGGGGAACAATTCACAGCATGGTAAACAAATGGTCACAGATGGTTGGGAATTTAAAATCTGCACTACTTTTAACAACAAAAGTCGCCTTCCTCTTTTTTTTGTCCTGCAGCCTGGACAGCAAAGCCATCACCCTGAGGGGAACCAATCCTAAACCGAAACCAGGACATATGAAGAGTCTTGTAAAATCCTGTCAGCAAACCTCAGTATTTGCTGTTCGCCTATTGTGCAAAGAGCTCTAACAGGAATTCCAATCATTTTGACAGTCAAGAAAAACTATCTGATTGACCCGAGCCACCTTTGCAAGAACGACTAGTGCAGGATGTTTCAGTGGTATTATTTTATTTTATAGCCAACCTCTATATTCTGTTTTAACTGTCATTTCTCTACACCATATTACAAATCGTATGTCCTTACACACTGACCTGCATCGAACTACGTGGTTCAAGAAGCAGTTGTTAGAAAAATGGTAAGAAAACAACAAAACACTGTCGTTATACTGCCACTGATTCTTCCATTCCTCTGCCTTTAGAAGTGATGTTTTCTCCCTCGTAATGAAATAAGAGCATTCCTTGACATAGTGATAAACTACTTGTAGCAAAGGAGTCCACTGATGGTGAGTTGACTGAAACCAAGTTCAGTTTATTTAACAAACTTTATCCATATACAAAACTGGCAAATCCTATATTAACCTCTTAAACTTGTAATGGGAGCTTTCGAAACACTGCTTCAAGAAGCTTCGAAACATTTACGAATTACGAAGTGATTCAGAGCGTGTATCAAACTGCGTGTCATGAGATTTTAGTAAACAAGGCTTCATTACGTCATTACATTTTTTTTTTACAAATGGTTCGGTGCTGGAGGTCAGTCCCCATGAATCATGCAGAGTCACTGAGATCACCCTCCAGTGGTGAACCATTGAAGTGTCTATACCATGAAACCGGTTTAGGTGTATAGCCAGGTATGTTTCAGTTTAGTTTGCGCCAACTCTGGGTTTTACGCACCATTAAAGTGGCTGTTAACATATTCATCACCATAGCAACTTATACTCCACAGCTAAGTTTCTCTAGGGCAGGTTATGTTCTAGGTAAGAGATCTCAATCTGCAATTGGACCTATCAGCCGTGAGCAAAGTGGCACATATCCGACATAATAAAGCGTTATGTATTTCTGAAGGAGGGACTTCATAAAACAAGGAAATCATCAGGCCGTTTTTAGGACAGAGGAAACAGCGCTGTACAGATAAGTAAATTGTGTTTTAAATACCCCCCCCACACACACACACACACACACACACACACACACATCTTCCTGTGTGCACATTATGAAAAAAGAAATTCATACAGGTTTGGAACAATTTGAGGGTGAGAAATTTTACATTTTTGCATTTGCATTTACATTTAATCATTTAGCAGACGCTTTTATCCAAAGCAACATTTTTGGGTGAACTATCCCTTTAAATCCATATAAAATGTCTGTATTTTTATCAGTTTTACGTTGATAAGCATGACACAATTTTTTGGTTTCTTTTTCTAAGTTGCCACCCACAGCATTAATGCATTTTTGCCCCGCCCCCTCCTCCTCAAATTGATGCTCTTGTGGGTTGCCAGCTTGAGGACACAACAAGATCGAGCGCATCTGACAATGGAGATTTACACACTGTAAGCTGATGACTGTATTGATTTATTTATGATGAGTTGATATCGCATCCAAAATACTATTGGGTAAATTGGCAACGTGAGGCATCGCACAGACCAAAACAAAAACAGACATTCCGACACGGAACGCACATTTCAAAGTAGAATTACTGGCCGTAGCATTGGCTTTCAGAGAAACAAGTATGTGAACTTAGTTTCCCAAATATCTGCAACCATATTTAAAACTTACATACAGCACCTTTAAAGCAACATTATTGACTGCTAGAGCTCCAGAACTTACATAAACAAAACTGCATGCGTCTTGCGGAAGAACATAGCAGGAGCTACTTTTATTTTAATAGTAAATAGTAGCTAAAACAGTATAATACTTATTATAAGTGTACCACAATGATTCAGGATAAGACAAAAACACATTTGGAAAATTGATTCATGATGTACACATATAATATAGTTATAACATATAATATAATTACATAGTGCAGCTTTAATTAACTGTCATACATTTTGATACAGAAGACACTGATGCTAATCTAAACTGGAAATAATTATTTACGTTAAAACAAATGAACTCATCTAATAGATTGCTTGCTTGTTACTCAATTCCTTTTGCTGTATTTCTTACTACATAAATCAACAACATATTGACGCTGCATCTGAATGTTGAGTGGTGTTTTGTGTAAAGAGATTGGGTAGTTTATTTTACATTATTTATTAACATTGTATGTTTTCCCCGTCTTGTAATCGAGCCACTTTGCCGACCAGTCACCTTGTACTGTGTACAGAATCTGTCATTAGAGTTAGAACCGCCGGCACTGTTATAAAAATGCAAATGAGTCACTCCTCTTGAGGAATTCAGCCTCTGTGCCTGTTGCAGCGCTGATACATGGATGCAAAGTTAGTTATGAGCTTACTGGATGGATTCTGTTATGGGATATTGTTGTGACATATTGGTTTTTAACTTTCTGCAAAAAAAATCTGTCCTGTTCATTGAGCAAATCTGTTCATGCCTGACGAGGTGGTTATGTTTCGCACGATGGGAAATTTAGAGAAGCACGGTGGTTTTTATACTACTTCACTATAGCTCTCTCATTAGAGCCCATTCAAAGGGACAATGCTGTGTCAAGTTTTCTTTTAATCATTTAAAAATCTCATTATGTGATTTTGTGAACCACTTACTATGCTAACGTGTTGAATGGTTGACCTAAATGTCAAGTTTGAGAATTTATTAGTAAACCGTATAATTACTGAAATGATGGCTAGTGGATGTGATTGCAAGACATTATTTTCAAATGCTCACACACACACACACACACACACACACACACACACACACACACACACACACACACACACACACACACACACACACACACACACACACACACACACACACACACACACACACACACACACCAACTGCTTAAATCAGACTTTTTAGCTATTATAGAAATATCAGTAAATGCATCCATTTAAGTCAAGTCTGGACAAGAGAAAAAAAGAGGTATTGTTTAATGAAAACATTAATATCAAATCAGTGTAAAACTTCATAAAGCATAATTGGGCCTGTCAGAATATACAGCAAATGCCCTTTGCCATTAAAGAATATTATTCTAGGTTATGAAACACCATTGAAATCAGTGCAATTAAGTAACACCTAGCCTGACAAGCCAGACCCACATCAAGATGTTTGGTCTGGAAACTCACCATTGACAGGGCTCAATCCGAGGGGCGGGATAAACGGTTGTCTTTCAAACTCCCTCTGGACGCGATAGGATAGCACTACACCAACCAGAGCAACGAAGGTGAAACAGAGCTTGTTGAAAGATGAAACTTTCGCTGTATGCGGTTGGCAAAACTCCGAACACATCTTCCCTTTTTAAGATTGACTTCAGTTCCGTTCTTTGTTCTTTTCTCAGAGAAAAGCTTAACTCCAAGTCTTCCAGAGTCGCGGTCAAAGCTTATTCGAAAGACCGCCATTTGCCAGCTTCTGTGTTTACAAGAAGCACGCAAGCGCAACTCGGCCATCATTATGTTAAGCCCCGCCCACCGACTCTATACACAATGTGATTGGCCCGACCAGAGTTTGGTGTTAACAGCTCTTATGTGTATTGAGAGTTGCTAGACGACACTCGCAGACATTTGCTGCCGCTAGGGTGTGTCTAGATTTCTAGGCTAAGTAATACTTACAGTATAATGAAGAAAGACACTATTCAAAAGAACATTTGGTGGTAAATGCATATGCTAATTTTAAAGGAATATAATATAATATAATATAATATAATATAATATAATATAATATAATATAATATAATATAATTAATATAATATAATATAATATAATATAATATAATATAATATAATATAATATAATATAATATAATATAATATAATATAATATAATATAATAAACTTTATGTAAAGTAAGGTGAGGTGTAGCAGCAGTTGGCAGACATGAAGCTAAGATGGAAAATCATAAAATAGGAGACAGGTAGACGTTTAAGTGGCTGCTGTTACTGCTGTTTTCCCCAGTCAGCATGGGAGACTTTTAGTGCTGAATTAACAGTCCTGCTGAGATAAAGGGTTTTTTTTCTCTCTCTTTTTTTTTTTTTTTCCTGTCAAAGTGAAAGGTTTTTTGACTGTGCAGAGAAGTCAGGAGGTCGCATAACATTTCCTGTCCCTGCAGGCATGGACAGCGTGACAAGTTTGAACTGGTTCAAACTTTATGCGTTATGCTTTTTGAAGGAATTTCATTGACTTGATGAGACTATACCAGTTGGGATCCCAATTTTCTACTATAACGTTAATTCTTTGTTGACGTGCTGCTGGTACTCAATAAATGCACAATGTTTACAAAATACTTGTCTATTAAGCCATTTCCTAAATAGCATAAATTCAGCTAATTTAGAATTTTTATTATTATTATTATTATTATTATTATTATTATTATTATTATTATTATTATTATTATTATTATTATTATTATTATTATTATTATTATTATTATTATTATATGCCCATAACCTTAAAAACTAGGTACACTGCCATTCAAAGGTTTGGGTTCAGTAAAAAATTAACAGTTTATTTATTTATTTGTAAAAATAAAGGTAATATTTTAATTCAGCAAGAACACATTAAATTAACAACAAAAATATATATATATATATATATATTTACATAATTATACATAGTATAACATAATAATAATAATAATAATAATAATAATAATAATAATAATAATAATAATAATAATAATAATAATAATAATAATAATCTAATCAATGCTTGAATCATTATATGATCAAAGAATCCTGAAAAACAATATTATGGCTTCCACAAAAATATTAAACAGCACAACTGTCTTTTCAACTGTGACTAATGATAAAACATGTTGCATGAAGATTACACTGAAGACTGGATTAATAATGCTGCAAATTCAGCTTTGCTATCACAGAAATAAATTACATTTTAAATAATATTAAAATAGAAAAATTACTGTTTTTAACTATTTTTCATTTAAAAAAATGCATCTTTGGTAAAAACAATAAACGTCATTCAAAAACATAGAAAAAAATGACAAACCCTAGTAGACTTATTATTGTTATTATTTTTCATGAATAAGTTCATTATAAGTTCCACTGATTCAGTCATTTGCTTTTTTCATAAGTCGTCATGTTACCTCAGCTCCAGCCACGTCCCGCCTCTTTGCCCATTTTATCCTGTAGTGACGCATGTCCAAGAGGGCAGCGGCCGATTTTAGGCTTAGAAAAGGCTCTTCAGAATCTGACGTCACTGACACTACATCCATATATACTATATATTTTTACAGTCTATGGTTTGCACTCGTCTTCTGTGATCAGTAAGGCCTGCCTTATGGGGGTTATGCTCAACAAACTTCTGTATTTTGTAAAACAGGTTGCATCGCTTCTGGTTCAGGTATTTTGTATGTGCTTTGTAAAAGAAATTGTGATGTAAATTGACAACAATACACTCTAAAAAATGCTGGGTTAAAAACAACCCAAGTTGGGTTGAAAATGCACCAACCCAACAATTGAGTTGTTTTAACCCAATGGTTGAGTTGTTTTAACCCAGTGGTTGAGTTGTTTTAACCCAGTGGTTGGGTTAAATGTTCCTTAAGACAACCCAATTGCTGGGTAAGAACAACTCAACCATTGGGTTAAAACAACCCAATTGTTGGGTTGGTGCATTTTCAACCCAACTTGGGTTGTTTTTAACCCAGCATTTTTTAGAGTGTACTCTTTATTGTTGTCAATTTACACAACTAGCTAGGTTAGAGGAGTACCTCAAAAGTCCATAAATATCGGGGATCATCTATTTGGCCGTTTCTAGTTATTTGGGTGGAACAGTCAATTATCAGTACATTTCCTATTAGTCCCAACAGTGTAACTATGGCCCATATGATCAAAAAAAAAAAAAAATTCACATCTGGGATATGACAAGAGGCCAAGGGACAAACATTTTAGTTTGAGTTCCGCCTCCAGTGAACTGTGCCCTGAGTGAGAGAATTACCCTTCTAATTGCAGTTCTATAGTAAAAATGGAACACATTAATATTTAATAGATAGCCATATGCTCGTTTGAAAATAATACCTGGCACACCATTCATCATTCCATTAACCACACTTCAGCTCGTAAATCCTGCCCAGCTGGGTTGCAAAGCCTTAGCTGCTTTGAAATTACTTTTAAGATATTTGATTTTGTATTTTATGCATTGTTTCCTGCTGGAAATGTTTTTTCTGGTGATTGTGCAAGTAGTGACTGCAATGACATTACAGGGTAAAAGCCCTTTAAAGGTTTGTCACAGTTTACCTAAGAAGAAATCATCAGCAGTTAGCGAGAAGAGACAGAAAAAAGAAAAAAAAAAAAAAAGAAAAAAAAACTTGGGTATTCCAATCCTCACATGTGTTTGACTGAAGATAACTTTATGATGCTGCCATTGGGGTTTAGAGCGTTTTCTACGCGTGGGCGTTTGAACGGCGAGATAGCGTATAAGACGAGTTAGGTGTATATTTGGTATGTGTCCGTACGCTAGCATTTTCATCTAGAAAAATCACTTCAGCACAAAGCAAGAGACAGGTTTGGGTACGAAATGTCACAAAATTAACCTGATGTTTTTTCCCCTTCTTCCTTCTCTTTTCTTACTTTCTCCGGCAGAAGGAAAGTAAAATTTCCATTTCACTCTGTCATTGTTATCAGGTGGCATGTCATAGTGTGCCCTCATCCCTCCCTAATCGTAAAGCTTTTGTGACAGGTTTCTGCAAAAGGATTCTTGTTTACTTATTTATTTCATATCACAGAAAGAAGACAGTGAGGAATAAACATGCAGCTGTATCCTAATTCACTCTGGATTGGGGTTTTTATCAAGCCAGGGTTTATTTGTGTTTATCTCTGGAGTTTCTGGTGCACATTTTTCCCACCCACTCCTCAGGCTAACCGCGTGTGTGTTTACCTGCACTGTTTCTGTCAAATTGACAGAACAACAAAACATTCTTCAATTTAATTTCAAGTAATTATCTAAAAAAGACCTATTAACATGGAGGGTCAAGGCACCAAATGTAACCTCTCCTACTCTACCCGCTCCGAGAGGGATTCTCAAGCGTCAGTTGCTTGCACGCCACTTGAGGCCAGGGGAATGAGGTTTACATGCACAGCTCTTACTGGCCTACAGTATGTCCATTATACTCACCCCCAAACCTCAGTCCCATCCGGGTCACGGCACCAAATGTAACCGGTTGGGTTATGCGCTATTACGCATCTTCTGAATGAGTACTGAATCTCCTGATCAAAACACAAATAAGGAAAATATAGTAAAACAAGTAATCATTTGTAATTATATGTAAAAAATATGATCATATGTAATTATATGCATACGTTCATTAAAAGTATATCGCTGGAAAGGTATTTCAAACTTCTTACTTCTCAAGGAAGAACAAAACATATCTTTGCCGTGAGAAAATATAGGCATTGATCGTTCACGGCGAATGTAAGCACTAGCAGTTGCTGGCTGTAGTTCACTTAACGGCCACCGGTGTCGCTAATAACAAGGGTTTCTGAATTTGTGCTAATATTTGATAACGTTAATAAAGACCAGATAACTTTGAGCAAATGTTTTAATAACGTTACGGAAGGAACGACTTAACTTTAAAAGAACTTTGAAAACATACTGTTTATCAACACAGATCTGAGAAAGGTTTGAAAAATGGTACAATGCCTAATGTAAACTAGGTAAATTCCACAAAATGTATTATAGACCTTTTATTAGATTTTCAGCTAGATTGAAATGGTAAAATAATGCAAAATCATTCTGGAAACTACAGAAATGGAAGTCTGGATATTGTTTTGACTTTATTATGTATAATGTTATTCAAACCTTACTTAGAAGATATAAATCACATAATTAACTGAAGATTAAAGGGGTGAATTGAGAAATCAACTTTCTCTGGAGCTTTTTATATATAAGAGCCCATGGTAATTTATGAATATCCTGTACGTTTCAGAGCTGAAAATTTCCTTGTTAGTCAAAGAAAAGCTTTTATAGACACCAGGCCGATCGTGACACGAAACGATCGTGTTCGCATCTTGATGTCATCGACTGACGAAACACCGCCTCTACAGAATAATAAGCATGTGTAATTCAATAGCCCCGCCCACTGACTCATCGGATCATGCTAGCTAGATCAACGTACTTGAATCATTCCGGTTGCCGCTTTTAAAACAGCCTCTCCCTCATGTGAACTGAACTGACAGGGGCATAGATATGACAGGAGCTGAAGCTCATTAAATATGCAAATCTTATCCAATCATAGCTGTGGGCGTTTACTTCCAAGTCTCCAGTGCGTCACGCCCATCAAAACCCAGCGTTTTGGAGACAGCCTCAAAACCAGTGTACAAAATAGCCTATTACTTATAAGTTATGATGTTTTTGAATGTAAAAACCACACAGACATCATTAGTTGACCTCAGACAACAGTATAAAAACATAAAAAAGCCAGTCCATGACACCTTTAAAGTATGTTGTTTGAAACATCTAATGTAGATGTTTGAAACCAACAGACGTTTTTCTCAAATAGGTCTAGTCTCCCCTATAACTTTGAATCATTTCTCACATTTATCAAACATTGTCATTAAGATTTTCCTCGGCTGCTCTGATCCTGAAACTAAGAGAACGGCCAACGCAGCATTTCCTCCACAGTCAGAGAAGATGGTTTCTCTCACCCAAGACACGGACATGAAATATAACTATGTTAGATGTGCAGAGGGACACAGGATCCTGATGCAGCTCTAATGGATTCTGTGCCCCTAGTTGCTCCTGGATTGTTTTATTCCAAGTGTGCAGACAGAAGGCAACAATCTTTAGGTGCACTTGTGATCCATCAGTGAGATGGACTGTGGAAATCTAACAACATTGATGTGGGTGGTATTATCAGCTTGACAAAAGTACTGGGCCGACCATAAATCATCTACTACAAATCTGCCCTACAGGGAGCCAGAGTTCCATCAAGATGTCACTGCTGTAGGAAATGTCTGCATCCTCAGATCTGCTATTTTCCTCCATTTCTTGTTTTTATTTAACAATTATTCACGCTTTAAAACTTATGAACAGCTTATTTGGATTTAAAGTTAGTGTTGTGAAGAATTTGTGGCCCCTTGGCTAAATATTGCTTTGGGCTCCATAACTTATTTTAAAGAAATCATAGCATACTGTCTTATTATTTTCCACATAAAAATATTAGTACAATTTTACAGAAATATATTATTTAATGAAAATCTTCTCTGACTCTTATAATTATAATTATATATATATATATATATATATATATATATATATATATATATATATATATATATATATATATATATATATATATAAATTTTTTTTTTTTGGTGCTATCCCCATCAGAAATGCTTTCATTGTTTGTGCAATAGTTCTGTGTTCCAAAACAACACATTCTCACACCCAACTCGTCACATATGGACGCTTGACCCGGACCCCTTGTCGTCACTTTTCAACGAACTGGGCGTACCTTTATCGTCAATTTTTCGACGCGCTGGGTGCTCCATTCATTACAATGAGAAACCTTTGGCGTCATAAACAGACGCATTTAATTATTTGCGTTTATAAAAGCAGACATGATTTTATTAATATTTAAAGGCTACTTTTACATTTTGGAGCAACTAACCCAACTCCTACCCTAAACCTACCCATATCTAAACAATATAAAACACATAACAGGCAAATAAATGTACAGTCACAAGTATTTATTGCAAAAACGGACCAAAACAGTATAAAAGTATTAACTCATGTTGCATTCCAAGTCTTCTGTAGTCATACGATGTCTTCATGTCAAGAACAGAGTTGATCTTGATGTTTTAATCGCTGAAATGATGATCCTGGTGCCCCGTGAACAAAATCATTCATAACTCATTCAAATAATTCAAAAGACTCCTGAGCATGACGCAATCGGTCACAAGACACACGAGAGCCAATGACATTTTACCATCAATGCTGACGTAATGACGCAATTGGTCACAAGACATACGAGAGCCAATGCAATTTCGGGCGGCAATATTTGAAATTTGATGTGTTCATGATCTTCGGTGGATGGAGATGCTGATCGCTTTTGGGGATTTTCTTCATACAAATCAATCGTTTGGCCTCGCAAAACTTGGATTATTTAACTTTTTGAATTTCTCGTGGATGCAGTCGTATGTTATATCCTGTGTTTTATATCATGTTCACACAAATGGGTAGGTTTAGGGATGGGATGGGGTTGGGTTACATGTTAAGCATGTCTAAATAGCGTAAATAAAATAAATGTAAATAAAATTATGCTTGCTGATTAAATTGAAAAACACACTCCAACATGTCATAATGGCAAAATCATAAACTAATACAATTTCACCATGATGATAACATTCCCAATACCCAGTGCGTCTGTGTATGACGCCAAAGGATTCTCACTGAAATGAATGGAACACCCAGCGCGTCGAAACATGACACCTTGGGGTACCTTTTGCGTCTTAATTGTTACGCGGAAGGCACTTGACCATGCTTCAGAGTAGGGCTGTCCTCGCCTAAGGATTTGGGCAATCGAATCAGAATTGTCGAATCTCTCTGTGGTCGACTGATAATCGAATCATCTGTGTGTCTGTGTGTGTGAATGGTTTGGGAGGGGCACGACACTGTCAGCAGAAGGGTAAAACTATTTTTATTTTCCTTTACACACTGCACACAGCAACAACTTTTATTAAAGCGACCAAAACTGCCTGCCAACTGACAGACGAACTGACAATGGCTTTATTATTTAGGTTTAAATAGCCTAAAAGGTAATGTGGTGGATAAATATTAATAAACCGTTTTCTCATAACATGTTAAAGCCGTGATCGAAATACAGAACATCACACAAATATATAAAAGAACATTTTGATAAATAAACCTTAAAAAAATACTTGCCTAGAGAGGAAAATAACACTTTGAGTGCGTTTACATGCACGTTCTGAAGCCGATTGTGCCTAAAGCGAGTGAAGACGTACGCGAAGCTCAGCCCCGCGTCTCAGGATCTCACACCGCCACCTGATGCGCACATTATATACACGTGAGCTCAATTTTGAATTGACTGACAGATGAGCTGCACGAAAGCGCTCTGTGGTGAGGCAGGATTTTAAACAACTGCCTGAGTGGCCGCAGACAGGCGCTTAATGCTGCCGCCGGTGTGTGTACACTCATTTTTTGTGTGTACACTCATGATTTTAAAGGCGCGGTGCGAAGCTCAGCGCCCTTAAAGGGGTCGCACACCGATGCTCAGCTCAGCTCGGCGCCGCGACACGTCTTTAAAATATTGAGCACCCCCATATTGCCAAAATGGTATGGTCCTCGTTTCATAACACCCGCGAAGATTCGACCGTGAGATCGGTGGTCGAATCAGGCTCCGCATATCGATGCATCGAATCTTCGACTATTCGGGGTCACCCCTACTTCAGAGTTCTATAGAAGTCTATCGGACTACCCTGCACGTCGAAAATTGATGATAAAGGTACGCCCAGTTTGTTGAAAAGTGATGACAAGGGGTTCGGGTCAAGCGTCCATATGTGACGAGTTGGGTGTGAGAATGTGTTGTCCAAAAAGTCATGCTATTAAGATCTGGCTGAAATTCTCAGATATTTTGAGACTGATAAAATGACGTATAATAAGCATCACAATATTAAGATTCTGCAGAACTGTGCTACACACAGCTAAATTCTATACTCTAACTATTAGTTTCCAAGAGATAATAATTTATCTAGCATTTTTTTTTTTTTTTTTTTTTTTGCAGTGGTAGTCATTTGTTAATGTGTCAGTGTTATGAAGCTATTTTTGCAGCCTAGTTTTTTTTTTGACACTTTTTGTTTGAAATGGTCTGGGTATATCAAACTCTTTTATCTTAAAAGATCAAGAACAATTCCTAAAACTATGAGCCCTAAGCTATCTTATATGTTGCCATATGTCTTTTCTTTAATTGGTTCCCTTATTTCTGTTCTTCAATGTTACTACTTTCCTCTGATAATTTCTTTTTAGTTCCCTTGGCACTAAATTAGTTGTATTAGGTATAATCCACCTTTCACGCAATTAACCACAGCCTTGCTTCCCTCATTCGAACTACTCAAACTATAAGAAATTCAAGTAGTCCATGTAATCTATGCATGACATTGGGCCGTGTATAACCCAAATGCTGAGTTGAGACTGTTGGGGCATTTTGGATTGATAATCGGTCATAATCAGTAAGCCAATGGTGCTGATTAGCAAATGAGAAAAAATATTATGTACTTTGTGCAAGTTCCAACCTTTCCAAGTGTTGATAAGACTTAGCCTATCTGTTCATGGCACTCCTGACAGCAATATGTGTGAATAGAATATTACAACTAAAGAATAGAACAACATTAATTGAAGTGGAGAGAGAGAACTTTGAAGTGCCTGAAAATGAGTAGTGTGTTCTTTTAAAACTGGAGGTTTTTGTCGGAGTGTTTTCTCACATATCACTCGAGTGGTGACCAACGACTGGGGAGCAGGAACTGAAAATTCCTCATTGACGTTTGAGAGGAGTAATCAAAAGTACTACACCGTTTTATTATTTTGTATTACAGGCTATCAGTCTGTGTTTCTTGGTGGCAAACAAAGGTGGAGGAGTGGCCATAGTGGACAAAAGAAAGAATAAATGGAATAACTGGTAATATTTGGTTATTCACTAATTAAAGCTGCTGTCCGTAACCTTTTTTTGTGTTTAAGATTTACAAAAATTATTGGCTGTATCTGATTAAAAGCCATTTTTTTATTTTGAATAAAGTTTTTTCCCGCTGTTAGGGATGACACAGCTTTACGACGCACTCAACACAATAACAGCGGCGCGCACTCGTCATCCGCTCATACGATACGCCTCCACCCGCTCGGCTTTTTCGGAAAGACTCGGAACAGCGCATCTTTCTTATATAATTATAAAAAAAATAAAGTCTTTTCGGAGATATGCAGGATGCAATGCTACTCTGTGAGTGTTTCACCCCCCCTTTAAAAATAGTAATGTATGCAAACTTTTGGCCTGTACTGTAATGTACTATACTGTATATATATATATATATATATATATATATATATATATATATATATATATATATATATATATATATATATATATATGTGTGTGTGGTTGTCAGAATGGGTTGTTTTTTTAACCTAGCATTTTAAAAAGGATTAGTTCACTTAAAAAAATGAATTTTCCCGATAATTTACCCACCCCATCTCATCCAAGATGTTCATGTCTTTCTTTCTTCAGTTAAAAATATATATATTATTTTTTTTGTTGTTGTTGAGGAAAACATACCAGGCTTTTCCTTCACATAATAGTTTTTTTAATGGGTTGAAGGTCAAAATCAATGCAGTTTCAAAAGGCTTCGAAGGTCTTCAGAAGGTCGTATCCATCTGCCATTAAAAAAACAACAAGAAAAAACAACATTTATGTATTTTTTAACCTCAAATATGTTGCTCCAGTGTTCTGCTTTTGCAAGACATATGACGTCATCTGTCGGAAAGGTCACGCTTGTGACATATGTACCGAGTGTTAAAATGGGGTTTATGTCCTTGTTTGCACATTTGCGATGTCAGTGCACTGATTGGATGAACACAATATGCTTACATAAGGGCTACAACATTGTGCACCCGCCAGCTGTATTATCAAGT
This sequence comes from Pseudorasbora parva, assembly GCF_024679245.1. Classification (NCBI taxonomy): domain Eukaryota; kingdom Metazoa; phylum Chordata; class Actinopteri; order Cypriniformes; family Gobionidae; genus Pseudorasbora; species Pseudorasbora parva. The sequence continues at coordinate 8,313,030 of NC_090187.1, forward strand.
TCATCCTGAATTGACTTTTCAGGTAAGAATTAAACTCTCTTCTTCACTATTATTGTCGCGTTTTCTATCGCCGTTTGACATTTTTTCCCCCTCAAACGCTGGAACTAGTGTTTATACAATTCACTGTGTTTCTGTGACTGTCCAAAGCATGTGAATATGAGGTACGCTATTGGTTGTCAACATTTCAACACCACATTGTTTCGCATTGTACAAGTTTGGAACCACAAAGCAGTGCTAAACCGGCTACTAAATTACAAGTGTGAACCATTCATTTAGGGTTAAATGGGTATTTAGAACAACGATAACCCGGGGTTAAGCGCATTGTGAAAAGCCCTTTTGTGTCTAAAACTACAAGTTCGAAGCATAGCAAGAATTTAATCCACAGGAGTGAAGAATAAAATAGTTTTGAAAAAGGCATTCACACCATGTTCATATTACACACACAAATGACAAAAGATCAGAGGGCTTCTATTCCCCTGGATATAAGTGGAAGAATAAACCCATGGTGAAATGTTTGATCCTGGAGGCTTGCAGAGTAGCAGACGTGAAAGACACTGAGAAGCAAAGTAATAGAACGGAACGCTGGGCCCTCGAGCTTGCTGCAGGAAATAGCAGAAGGAGAATTATTCAGCATTATTCAGAATCACCATGCTACCAGACAAGTGTGACAGATAGAACTGGAGAAGAAATGAGAGAGAAAAATAACAGGGGAAGAGATCAGAGTCTCACTAATGCTGATTTCATGGGGGTTCATAAAGTATTCACATCCATAAAAGAGGTTGCAAGAGCAGCGATTCAAATATTTACGGGGGTAAATGACAGAAATGTATTATATACTCACTATTTTTCTTTTAAAGGAACAGTTCACTATCAAAAACAATCCAAAAAAATAAATACATTTACATCAAATTGTTGTTTTGATTATGTTGTTGAGTACAGTTCCTCTCAAGGAGGGTTAACAAAAATAAATGGTTCACACCCAAATCGTATTTCTTCAGAAGATTTAAATTGTATAGCATGAGTTACATGGACCAAATTTGCAATACTTTTATGCTGCATTTGCATTCTTTTCCCCATTCATTGTAATTACATGTAAAGCCCGGGACACACCAAGCTGACATTTGGCCGTCGGGCCATTTTTGAACATTGACCAACTGCTTTTTCTGTGTTTTCTGTGCCATTGGCTCTAGATGGATGCCTTAAGGTTTTTTGGATCAATTCCGCATGTAGAATCATTGTCGGACCATCGGTGTGAGGTGAGGTGTTCAGCTTAGTGAATGAGTCGGTGTATGGAAGTAAAACTGTGCCACTGGATTTTGAATTCTAATTTTTAGCACTGAATTTTTTTACATCGAATTTTTAACACTGAATTTTATTTTGCATCTAAATCAGACTTTGAATTTTAAAAGCCATCGAATTTCTAGCTCTGTTTTTTTTTTTGACTATGACATTTTTTCAATGTTTTAAAAAAATTCAGTGTAAAAAGAAATTCAACGTCTCAAAAAATTCAGTGTAAAAAAATTCAACGTCTCAAAAGATTCAGTGTAAAATAATTCAACGTCTCAAAAAATTCAGTGTAAAATAATTCAACGTCTCAAAAAATTCAGTGTAAAAATATTCAGAGTCAACATCCGGGTAACCAAGGAGAAGCAATCGATCCCTGTATCAAATCATCCAACATCCAGCCAATCATTTACGCTCCATTGGTCATGTGATGCTGAAACAGGAAGGCGGGGAACAGGGCCGTTTCTACCCTAGGCGAGATTCATATTGTAGTAGGTTGTGGGAGTGGCTATGGTTAACTTATGAGCTACTCGTAATTAATGTGCACAGGTGATGCGGGTGAACCCTGATTATTTATGGAATGGGTGCGGGACGCTCGAGAGGGACGGTGTGATTTGCGTGTGCGAGGAGCTCTCATTTGTGGGGAACGCTAGACGGCCGCTCGGGACAAATAGTGTCTCCGGCGGTGAAGATAGTCAGTTAGTGGGGGGCAAATGTGTTAGAGAGTTAGGGGTTCAAGCGCTGGATAGGAGAGCTCTTTAAAGGCACATAATTACCTGCTAAGTGATCTGACCCGCACCCGGACTGTGGAGGATGCTGAACCGGAGAGAATAATTTAAGCCTACTGTGATGCAATCGACAAGGGGAACCCCCGAGTGACTTCCCTGCTGACGTGATCCCGTCCCTTATGACGGCACCCATAACAAGGGGGGTAACGTGTTTTATAAAGTGTTGTGTTTTAACTAATAATAAAGCAATTGATTGTAAACTGCCCTCCTGGTGTAGTGTTCTCTGCCTCCATTATATCCGGTTGTTACAATATGTTGCACCCCCCCCCCCCCCTTTTTTTTTTTTTACTTCAACTTATTAAGTAAATATGACTTCCTTATTTCATGGGCATATTGTACATGCATTAATCGAATAATGTAGCTAGGTTATCTCTGAGATCACAGATGTTGGGGGGTTCGGGGGCATGCTCCCCCGAGAAAAATTTGATTTCTATGATCTACATATGTGTATTTTAAGATGTTCTGAAGGCCAAAAAATTAGATAACAATAGCTTGAAAACCATGTCACTCGGCGCCGCTGCGGCTTGAAGAACACAGTGAATCAAAGACTAAAAGACGGGACGAAGCAGTAGCCGAAGCCTTGCGCCAGTTTCATGTTTTAAAGGTTAATCACATATTTTTTTAGGGGGGGCTGATGCATAAGTTCATAAAAAAGGGCCTAGTGACGCCCATGGTTATGACAGTAGGGGAGACCGGGGGCAATTGTAACACATTTTGGTCATGTGTTCATTGCTCAAAAACCTTTTGAAATATTTGGATAAAAAATGTATGTTGGTAACTTGTATCTATGTTCTACTTGTTAACATTCACCAAATTGTTTTACAAGCAATGTTAGAGTCACAATACTAATTGAAACATTACCAGTCAAATGTTACATCTGCCCCCACATGCGGGGGCGATTGTAACACCATGCGGGGGCAATTGTAACAACACATGTAATACCTTTGTATAAATACCAAGGACCCCAATAAACTTCAAAGAATATAGATATAATTTAAACTATTTAAAATCAATTAGAATATGGACAGTGACACTTCCCTTACTATTTTCCTTGGTCTGAACAGCATGCTGTAAACAAAGAGTGTACAGGGCCTACTCAGTAAAATGGATCCAGACTGAGAGGCAAAATCTTTAAGCTCTGTACTATGCCACTAAATATATTGATAACACAGTATGCATAGTTTAATAGGGTATAGTTAATTTGTAGGCTATACATAAATATTAAACTGAACAGAAAAAACTTTTCACATTATCACATTATTATTACGACATTAGAAAAAAAACAATCATCTATTTTCTATATTGAATTTCCATGGTAGGGTTGTATTACAAGCCAAAAATAATAGTAAATATGTTGATCTTACACCAATGGGTAGTATATGGCAGTATTTAAATGCATAGATATTGAAGAATTAGAAAGCACTAAAATTTGCTCTTGGTGGGATTTGAACCCCAGTCCCCAGATTGAGAGGCACTCAAAGACTATAAACCACTGGTCTGCTATACTGCAATAAAATATTTAGAGATGTATGACATAGATATTTAAAAACTGAACTAAATACACTTTTCTTAAATTATTGGTGGGGGGTCGGGGGTGGGGGTTGTCTATTTTGATGTCCTTACTAAGCTGGACACTATTTTGATGGGTGTCGGGGGCAATTGTAACGCAGTGTTACAATTGCCCCCGACTGTACGACCTCATGACAAGCTACCCTACTAGCTAGAAACAATAAAGCAAATGTTTGACAAATATATTAAATGTTAGAAAACAGAATGGTCATGAATACAAGACAGATTTAAATTTATAGACATTAATTTTTTTTAACAGTATAAGGAAAATTCTGTAGGTGAGAAAAATCACTTTCACGCCTAAAAAATGAGTCTTTGCAGAAAAACTTTACCAAGTATCACTCAGCAGCTTGTCCTTTGGCAGGCAGAGAGGGATCTCCACTGAGCATATGCAAAATGAGTTTCATGATTCTGACTCATTTCTGATTGGTGTAATTTGAGATGTTACAATTGCCCCCTGTTACAATTGCCCCCGGTCTCCCCTATTAGCCTACTTAATCAATTTACACTAAACAGCTATCTCTGATGTAAAAAAAATAATAATTCAAATTAACTGCTATAATGTTCTGCACCTGAAATGAGCATGGCGTGTGGTCCGTCCAGTACTAATATTCAGTGTAATGTTTTGCTCACCATTATGATAGAGGGACCAGCTTAGTAGAGAACAAGTAACCAATAAGTAGGCTATACCTGTATATTTCGCTTTCTTTTTACGATACTGAGCCCCTGATGGCTTTGACCTTTTCATGATGATGAAACTAAAGCACGCTGTAACGAGTAGAAATATAGTGTGGCCCCTTTAAGAGTTGCGAGCGCTCCCTGCAAACGAAGTCTGCATTTTGTGAATGTGCGCACTGAGTCTTGAGCTCCCATGTGTGGGGATTATTTTCTGTTTTCTGTTGCTAACAGTTATTTTGTTTTATTAAGTAATGCTGTGGATGGAAAGGGAGTTTGTGATGAGAGTTCAGCGGGGAATAAAGTGCGATCTGTTTGATGTTAATCGCCTCCGTGTTTGCATCCACTACAGTTACATTAAGTGAGCTATCCGCATTTTTCACTCGGACACAAGCGTTACAATGCCACGGATGACGACGTTCCCTGCCGCCCTCTACATGATCTCATTTCATTACAGCAGCTCCACTATCACCATGGCGACTTCACTCCAATAATCGCAACTAATCATAATGCCTTGAAATAGAAAAAGTACGAAATATTAATAATAAAATATATATGAAATAACTAAAAAATCTTGTTGGGGCGGGGGCTCATTGACGCCCCCCAGCTGTTGGCGCCCTAGGCGACCGCCTAGTTTGCCTATGACTAGAAACGGCACTGGCGGGGAAGTTCACTTCAGGTGAGCTCCAGAGCTCAGCAGCATGGCTCAGAACACACACGATGGCGCTTCAGTGAGTTTACTCATGACCAATGGAGCGTAAATGATTGGCTGGATGTTGGATGATTTGATACAGGGATCGATTGCTTCTCCTTGGTTACCCGGATGTTGACTCTGAATATTTTTACACTGAATTTTTTGAGACGTTGAATTATTTTACACTGAATTTTTTGAGACGTTGAATTATTTTACACTGAATCTTTTGAGACGTTGAATTTTTTTACACTGAATTTTTTGAGACGTTGAATTTCTTTTTACACTGAATTTTTTTAAAACATTGAAAAAATGTCATAGTCAAAAAAAAAACAGAGCTAGAAATTCGATGGCTTTTAAAATTCAAAGTCTGATTTAGATGCAAAATAAAATTCAGTGTTAAAAATTCGATGTAAAAAAATTCAGTGCTAAAAATTAGAATTCAAAATCCAGTGGCACAGTTTTACTTCCATATCGGTGCACAAGAACAACAGCAACAGCAAGCGAAGTCAAAATGTTACATATAGAAGGTTGTTTTCAAATTTGACGTAATCTTACCTGCTGTTCCTGGGCTATATCTATATATCTATATATATCTATATATATATATATATATATCTATATATATCTATATATCTATATATCTATATATATATATATATATATATATATATATATATATATATATATATATATATATATATATATATATATACATAACATTTAAAGATTTATATATTATCTATCACTACCGAAACAGTGAATGTTTTAGTCCACTGGCTGAGACTGATTTATACCACACCCAGGGCCGGCTCTAGCTCTTTGGTTGCCCTAGGCGAGATGGAGTTTTGCGCCCCCCACCCCACCCCACTCACTTTTATCGTCTCTATTCTAATTCAGCACGTCTGTTTTTCTAGGCCTACCCCTAACCGAGAAGCACTTATTATTAAACACGTTTGACGCTTTATTTCCACTTTTCAAACATTTTCTCACTTTTTATTGAAAATAAATGCCTTTCCGATCTGGTATGTGATGGGAAAAGGGAATAGAGCGGGTTGGCAAAAGGCAGGATCGAACCTCTGATCGATCTGCATCAAAACTTGCTGCCATGCGTCTTACCACTACACTACAGCCACTGTAAAGAATTAGGTGAACACAGCATATTTGTGTTTGATGTAAATAATATGGCATCTATCGTTAGGCTGCTCCAGTAAAAAAAAAACAAAAAAAAAAAAAACGAGAGGCCGTATTTATTTCCTTCCGACGCCCACGTAGAGAGTGTTTGTACTTTTCATAAATAACATGAATACCGTACGTTATCCATATTCATAACGAACTGGACTTTTGATATTTAATGACATCCATTTAGGTTATTGTAGATTATTGTCAGTGAAGTTATGTTTGCAATACGTATAGTAATTATGTAGAAAACTAGCAAGTGATAGCTTGACAATATTAATAATATTTATAAAATAAATATTAGTTGATAAGATTGATACTAAGTAATTTTATTTTGTTTGACAACTTATTGGCTGAGATAAGAAGACTAACCTCTATACTGGGCTTTCTTTCGATTTTCTTCCTTTCTTTTTTTCTCTTTTTCCATCCCTGTGCATCCGCGGGTTTAGACGCCTCACTTTTGATGAACGCGCAAGATGAGCACTTGCCTGACCTTACGCCTGAACTAATAATCAATAATCACCATCAATTCAATCTAATAATCAGGTTGATAAGTAATTAAACGTGTGGCTGAGGGGGCGCCCTATGATGATCATGTTTAATGAACATTATGTTGTATTTCGCTTGTTCCGATTCTATGCTTAATGGGAAGTAATGGGCGGCACTAGAGCGCGCTCGCGCCCCTAACACAATTGTCGCCCTAGGCAACCGCCTAGCTCGCCTATAGCAAACGCCGGCCCTGACCACACCCCTATTTTTTTGATCAGGAAATATCCCTGTGTCCCTCTCTCTCATATGCTACTTGAGCCCCTTTCACACTGCATGTCGAAACCCACAATATTCCCAGAACATTGCCGGGTCGTCTTCTGTGTGAAAGCAACCACGTCCCGGAATTGATTACTGAATTGAACCCGGGTCGGGGACCTAGTAACATTGCGGGGTTCGACCCGGGACGAGCGCTGTGTGAACAAAAGCCAAAACTAATGCCGCAACGTGTACCTAGTTATCGTACGACTCCTAGAGATAATTTTTTCAATAATACAACCCTGCATTGCCAGAAGAGCTAGTCGGTGTTTTAAACGCAGAGAGGAGCTCCACGGAGCTCCATACTATCCGCGCTGAAGCTGAGATCGCTCACCATTATACGTCACATCCGGATGTCACGTGTCAACACGATCTGGGACCATTACGGGTTGTGTGTGAAAGCATTATCCGTGTATTTGCCGGAATTGCAGTGTGAAAGGGGCTTAAGTGAATAGATTGATCCCATCATTTTGATGTAAATGTGTTTTAAAATCTGAAAATCTGTGTGTAACTTTAAGGAATGTCACTACTGTTGGAAACTCAGAAGTGAAGACCAGGAGAGCTTGGGTATATCTTTCGGGCAGGCGTTCCTCTTTATTGAGAAACACACGTGCCGTCTGTGGCTGCAGTCGTCCAAGTCTAATTCTAATTGTAATTTATCCACATTTCAGGGGAAGGGATTTACACAGTAGAGGAGGAGACAATCTAAACAAAGGAATGCACATGGTTTTTAGGTAGGTTGTTTAGAGAGAGAGAGAGAGAGAGAGAGAGAGAGAGAGAGAGAGAGAGAGAGAGAGAGAGAGAGAGAGAGAGAGAGAGAGAGAGAGAGAGAGAGAGAGAGAGAGAGAGAGAGAGAGAGAGAGAGAGAGAGAGAGAGAGAGATATGTACGTTATCACATGGAGTTCTGGGGATAAATACAATTTTGACATACAGAGTGATGAGCTGTTTTGCTGAGAGAGAGGAATTGAGCCAAACTCCTTTCAGGTAAGACCATGTCTGTTCTGCTGGTTGGATATGACTTCACTGCCTAATGCACCATGCTCGTTACTTATCTCCTGAAGACAAGTGGGGCTCAATTTTACGATGAAATTATGCATTATGTCCTTCATTGTTGCAGGTACATGCTTCTGTATGTATGAATATATATATATATATATATATATATATATATATATATATATATATATATATATTTATTATATATATTTATATTTATATTAAAGGGGTGGTTAATTATGATTTCACTTTTGTAGTATGCAATGTATTTGAGCATACACAACATCAGCTAAATTAGGACGGTCAAAGTTCAAAGCAAAGAGATATTTTCTTTTAAGGACTACAACAAATGGCTGGTAGGGACTACACAAGCTTTCTCCCGGGTCAGTGACATCACTAACCCTGAGATTTACACAAACCTTACCCCTGGAAACATGCAACAAAGGCCATGTTTAGAATTTATAGATTATCATGACAGAACATGTTAATCAATGATTTGAAGATTACTCCACAATTCATCAACTAACCTTTCAGGAATATTGTTGCATTACATTCTATTGTAACTTCCTTGAGTCTCACAATCACTGTCCGACTCGAGTTTAATTGCCGTTCTGCATGAGGTAATCAGAGCTCTGCCCTGTGAGCAGCAGCTCATTTGTATTTAAAGGGACACACAAAAACAGCAAGTTTTTTCTCACCCTCAATTTTAACATGTTATAATATATAAAAGTTATTTTAAGCTAAAACTTCACATACACACCCAGAGACTTCAGAGGGACGTCACAGACTGCAGATTTTGCATCTTAGAAAAATTCCAACCCAGACTCAAAGGTTAGATACATCGGCTGAGACATTTTTTTTTTTTTAAATTATATTATTTTGCTTCTTAAATGTTTTTCCACACTTTCAAATTAAATTGTCCAGAGAGTGGTGCTAAAAGGTGAATAGTGTCCCATGAAGACCAAGGATGGTAACCCATTAAAATAATTTATCTTCTGCATTTAACCCAGTCAAGTTAGTCCACACACTTTAGTAGTAGTGACCATACACAAACCCAGAGCAGTGGGAAGCCGTTTTTTGAGAGCAATTGGGGATTAGGTGCCTTGCTCAAGGGGACTTCAGTCATTTCCTGTCGGTATTGAGAATCAAACCCACAACCTTCGGCTAACCAGTCTGACTCTCAAACCTTTAGGCCACGACTGCTCACAGGTAAATGCGCTATAGCATCTGAAAATAAGTCACAAGGGCAAGGCTATACCAGATGAGCTACCAAAAATGTTTACTGTCCGAAACTCCCAACGTATGGAAATGTATTTGTTTACAAATAATGTACTATGCTAAAAGTTTTTTGAGCTGATAACAAAGTATACAATAAGTCTTTAATAATCAGTCACTTGCCCTGTGATTAAAAGTTTAATCTAATAAAAGTTTGTTTAAAAAAGAAAATGTGTTGGTGTTTAAAAAAAAAAAAAGAAAAAGATTTCCTGCTCCCTAACCATAACCCTAAAACTCTCACAGAAAGCTTTCTAAATATTTTCGCAAAACGTCCTTGTGGGGACATTTTGTTATAAAATTTTTAAATAAAAAAGTAACATTAAATTGTAATAATATTTCACAAAATTACTGTTTGTACTGTATTTATCAAAAGAATGCAGCCTTGGTGAGCATAAGAGACTTTCCCAACTTTTGACCAGTAGTGTATATAAGATTTAGTCTTCATCCCTGCGAAACTTGTAAAAATAAATCACAATTTGTGACATTTTATTATATATATATATATATATATATATATATATATATATATATATATATATATATATATATATATATATATATATATATATATATATATATATATATATATATATATATATATATATAAAAATTAATTGTTTTAATCTAGATTACAATGACTCATATATGCTAGGGGTGTAGCGGTACACATCGCTCACGATTCGGTTTGTATCAAGGATTTAGGTTCACGGTTTCGCCACGGTCCTGTATTTACTATGTTCAGGGTAAAAAGGACTTCTGTCAAATAAAAATAAAGAAAATAAGAACAAATAACTTAAAGACAAGCAGCAGCACAAATAAACACTATTGAGCAAAGATACTAATCAAATAAACAATGCTTTTTGGGTTTTTCAGGAAGGTCTAACATTAGTTTTTTTAGGTAGAGAAATTGAATAAAGCAATCAAATGTAAAATAATTGCATATTTCACTGTTTAAATTAAAGATGAATCCTTATTAAACTTGCATCCTTGGCAAACTTGGCAGCACTTGCATGCACTGAATGTCACATGCCTGTCCTACACATGTAGGTTTTAGGTGTGTTCGACATCAGCTGCGGCTGGATGCATGCGATCGGCGAGAGTAGCCGAGTGCAGGCAGGGAGGAGCTGCAAACGGAGACGTGAAGTCGGACACTTTCTGCTTCCCGTGGTGACGCTTGCACTGCGTTTGCAAACTTTATCACAGCTGAAGTTAAATAAATGCAATATTTCTCAAATACACAGATGTTTCAAATGACATTTTCATTCAATACTTTATGTACTGTTTAATAAAGCGTCTAGCGTCTACTATCAGTGAAGTGTTGTCAACGGTTTTTATCAGTTTTAGTTTGATAAACATGATGATATAACATCACGGCTACATGAAAAGAGGTTTTACTGTTATAAATAAATGGTTTGTGAGCATTAGCGTAACATCAGGTTTTAGAATAAACACGAAACGCATGTGTTCGCTGTCATGCGGTGAATCGGCCAATCGTGGATCAGCTGTGTCGTCATCAGAGCTTGTGCATCCTCCTGATTACTGCCCTGACTACTGAACTAGGGAGCTGATTGAGACGCATGTCTCCCGTTCCCATGTGATCTGTGTTGGCTTATTGTTTCAGTTTTGTATTTTGTTATTCTTATGTGTTTTTTCCCCCCTTGTGGGTTTCTTGAGTTTGTTTTATTTTTGTAAATAAATCACCTTTCTTATTGCACTTGAGTCCTCACACCTGTTGTCCTTAAGTCATCCTGTGACACTGAACAGTTTACAAATAGAGACCGCTTTGCTCATGTTTTTCTTTTATTATCGCTGTTGTTGTAATGTATCACTGAGAAGCCAGCACGTGTATCGATCGACAGAAACATACATAAAGTATTATTTTCAAGTTACAACCTACAGTGAGGAAAATAAGTATTTAAACACCCTGCTATTTTGCAAGTTCTCCCACTTAGAAATCATGAATGGGTCTGAAATTGTCATCGCACCTACGTAGGTGCATGTCCACTGTGTGAGACATAATCTTTAAAAAATAAATAAATAAATAAATCCAGAAATCACAATGTATGATTTTTTTACAATTTATTTGTAGTGTTTGAACACCTGAAAAAAATCTGTTTTCTTTGCAATTACAGAGGTCAAATGTTTCCTGTAATTTTTTACCAGGTTTGCACACACTGCAGGAGGGATTTTGGCCCACTCCTCCACACAGATCTTCCCTAGATCAGTCAGGTTTCTGGCCTGTCGCTGAGAAACACAGAGTTTGAGCTTCCTCAAAATATTCTCTATTGGGTTTAGGTCTGAAACCTTGCTAGGCCACGCCAGAACCTTGATATGCTTCTTACAGAGCCACTCCTTGGTCATTCTGGCTGTGTACTTCGGGTTATTGTCATGTTGGAAGACCCAGCCTCTACCCATCTTTAATGCTCTAACTGAGGGAAGGAGGTTGTTCCCCAAAATCTCACAATACATGGCCCCGGTCATCCTCTCCTTAATACAGTGCAGTCACGCTTTTCCATGTGCAGAAAAACACCCCCAAAACATGATGCTACCACCCCCATGCTTTACAGTAGGTATGGTGTTATTGGGATGGCACTCATCATTCTTCTTCCTCCAAACACGTTTAGTGGAATTATGACCAAAAAGTTATATTTTGGTCTCATCTGACCACATGACTTTCTCCCATGATTCCTCTGGATCATCTAAATGGTCACTGGCAAACTTAAGACGGGCCTGAACATGTGCTGGTTTAAGCAGGGGAACCTTTCGTGCCATGCATGATTTTAAACCACGGCGTCTTAGTGTCTTACCAACAGTAAGCTTGGAAACGGTGGTCCCAGCTCTTTTCAGGTCTTTATCCAGATCTTTCCGTGTAGTTCTGGGCTGATTACTCACCTTTTTTACGATCATTGAGAGACCTTGAGGTGAGATCTTGCATGGAGCCCCAGTCCGAGGGAGATTGAAAGTGATTTAGGATAATAAATGGAGTGCAGGTGCACATTCTCTCTCTCTCTCTCTCTCTCTCTCTCTCTCTCTCTCTCTCTCTCTCTCTCTCTCGATAGATAGATAGATAGATAGATAGATAGATAGATAGATAGATAGATAGATAGATAGATAGAAAGAAAGAAAGAAAGAAAGAAAGAAAGAAAGAAAGAAAGAAAGAAAGAAAGAAAGAAAGAAAGAAAGAAAGAAAGAAAGAAAGAAAAATGTACGTTATCGCATGGAGTTCTGGGGATAAAATACAATTTTGGCATCCTACTGTCAATGATGATATTGAAAATGCATTTAATTTACTCTTCAGAACCAATTTTTACTTGCATTTGGTACTTGCTGTGTGTCACTCTTGGACCATTGTCACAAATGTGGAAATATATTCTAACTCAAGCTGCACCTATGGAGGATGTGGAATCAATATGCATCGATGTCTTTCATTACCTGCTACTCCTGTGAATTGCATAGATTTTTGGAAAGATGTGGATTGCCCACCAGCTTCCCAACAAAGCAGATGAAACATCTGATTAGTATTCCTGCTCAATGAGGCTTATATCTTCAATGCTTTGTAAAAAAGACTGAAAAATCGATATTGGTAGTGACATGAAAGAGATGCTGTGGCTGACATTGTACAGAGCAGCATTTTCTGGTGAACTGCGTTTGCTGACTATCTGCACAAATGCGATGGGAGGCACTTCAAAGCAAGAAAGCAGGACGGCTTAAAGTTCTTAATACTGCCAACACACAAATACTAGCAGTGTGAGCTCCTAGCTCCGGCATTCGGTTTGCGCTACTTCTTCAAGACATACATATTTTGTGAATACCTGTATGCTGTTGACAGAATTACACAGGTTCAGAGGTAAGACTCAATATGAGAGATGAGAAGCATGAGAACCAAAAGCAATGCATAGGCCTTTCAAAACAATATATTTGAATATTTGACCCCTGGTCATTTTATGCTTTCATTTTATGGGAAACAACAGCGTTTTGTGTGGCTTTTATAGCAAAACAATACAAAAAATCGAATAAAAACCTTTATAGATGTGTAATGTTCCCAACTGATCTGCCTTTGCCAGGTGTAGTAAAAAAGTAATATTGAACTATGTTTAAAATATTTCAGTAATCAGTGTATAATATATGTGCATATAAAACAGAGCTTTAGAAGAGCTGTTTTGATTGTTGGTGTGTAATCAAGCATGCCAGTTAGAATTTCACTTTTATTTGAGTGACATACCAGTTAAATTCAAGTGTTTTTTTTTTTTTTTTTTTTTTTTTTTTTGTGTGTTTTTCCTTCTCTATCTCTCGCTTTTGTTTAAATGACCTTGCAGACATTTCAGCAGTGGATTGGACTAAAGCACGGCGATGAAAGATGCTTTCTGCTTTTTATACCCAAGCATAACCACCAGTACTGGTAGCAAATTAATAAATAAATAAATGAATGTTGGAGATCTGTTCTGATAGGGCCACAGACAGCATGGGAATAGTAGTTCAGTGTTAAAATGCAACTGTATATGCCTTTCCCCTACGCACCATGACACTTTGCACAAATTATGAGGGAATACTGTTCAACTGTAAACAAACAGTGACTGATAATTAACCTGTTTAGGTTAATGAGTTGAAATTATTCTCCTCACCCCTCAACTATCGAACAGCAAAATGAAACTTAAGTGTAAATGAGTTAACAAATATTTTGATCCGTGAAGCAGGGAGGCATGGGCAGACGTGGTCGGCCGGAACCGGAACCGGAACCGGAACCGGAACCGGAACCGGAACCGGAACCGGAACCGGAGCCGGAGCCGGAGCCGGAGCCGGAGCGAAGACCACGAACACACAGGAAACCCACAGGACACACTGCAACGATCTGACACAAGACTGAGTGAGACACAGGAATATATGGGCCCGGTAATGAGGTGCAGCAGGTGAGAGTGATCGGTGATGAGTAATCAGTGACCACGCCTCCAACAACACCACACAACACAGACAGAATGAGGCTACGTCTACACTAATCCGGATAAATTTAAACACAGAGTTTTCGTCTAAAAACGCTCTGCGTCCACACTATCATTTTCAATCGTTTTCCAAAAAATGTTCATCTGCACTGAAACGTCTGAAAACGCTTACATCCCCGTACTGCGCATGAGCAAATCCAAGACGCTTCGACTTGCGTCATTTCCGCTACTCGTTTATTTACTCTTTGAAATTTTGCAGCAATGTCGAGAAAAGGCACTGAGTTTTTAAAATGGGCCGACAGTGAGGTGGAGTTGTTGCTGCGAGTAACACATGAATATAAAGTGTGAATTGGTCATATGACTGCATCACATGGCTAAAAATGCCTCATCGTATTAAAAAGCCTCCGTTTTCACAGTCCACACTACGACGCAAAGACAACGTTTTCAAATGTATCTGCTTTGGAGAGCATTTTTAAAACAATACGTTTTCCTTGACTTAAAACGCTGTCTCAGTGTGGACGGAAGGCCAAAACTGAGAGAAAAATATACGTTTTCAAATGAAAATGTATTAGTGTGGACATGGCCTGAGACAGTGAATTCATGAACCGTGACATTCAAATACAAATGAAAAGTATCCCATAATTTACTCATCTCAATCCAGGTGTATATTACTATTTTCTTATATCAGAGTTATATTAAATAATGTCCTGGCTCTTCCTTTGTAATTGCATTGAATAGTGTCCCAGTTTTTGAAGCTCCCAAAAGCACATCCATCCATCCATCATAAAAGTAATCAATATCCTCCAGTGGGTTAATACATGCCTTGTGAAGCAAAGCAAAGGGTTTTTTAAGAAAATCACCCATATGTATAACTGTATAAAATATAATCACTGTCAACAGCACACGTTCACGATGTAGTCGAGTTCTGGCAAAAAGGTGACCTCTGACCTGACATGATGTAGCTCCTCTTCTCTTATTTAGAAATCCTCCAACATTTTTCTTTAAAACTTCTTGTTTCAGACTTCTACTTTGTGACCAGAGTTTTGTTTTGCTTTATGTGATAGGTCCTAAATTATGGAATAGTCTTCCTTTCCATGTGAGGTCAACTTCATCATTAGACATTTTTAAATCTTCTTTAAAGACATATCTTTATTTGGATGCATTTCAATAGATTACACAATAGGTTTTGGCATGGATACAATATACAGTATGTTGCTATATTTAAATGTTTTAATTTATTGTATTATGTTTTATATTTAATTCGTTATTTATTATTTTATTACTTTTTTTCTATGCTTGCTTGATCTGTAAAGCACTTTGGGTCAACATTTGTTTAGAGTGTAGAAATAAACGATGCCTTAACCATTCTCTGCGCTTCTGTGTTAGCCATTTCTCATCTTAGAGAAAATAGATGTGGCGATTTGGTGAGAAAATTAGTCATTCTTCGTGCATTACAGTGCATTATTTATGGGATATGTTTGTGCAGATTACCACAATTGTGCAGTGGCTGGTGTCTTTTCCATACTGTTACAAAAATAAAAATAAAAATACACAGCTGAATGAAGTAGCTCTTGCCATAAATATTATTGTATCAAAATAAAAATCATTACATTATTTTACAGATGGATACAAACGAAGGATGAAGGGAAATTTACAACTGAAAATAAAGATTATTTGAAGCACTACTTTATTATGTTAAATAATTTGCCATTTTGTGTGTGAGTGTGCAATTTCCCCATACCAGAAGTGCCAGTCATGCTTTAAAACACAGTAGGCTTATTTGGAAAATGATGATAGGCTTATCAAGTTTAAAACAAAGGCTGTTGCTGTGAAGGACTGTAAGTTAATAAAAATCCAAAATGATCTCTTGTATTCTCTCCCTGTTTCAGTTTGAGTTTGTCTGGCCTCATCTATGTTATACACCCATGTGTGAGTAAAGCTAAACCTGTGTTCCTGAGTATTATACTAAAAGACTGTTGATCCTTCAACATTGTCCTTGTGTGTGTATTATATGTGTATAAAAAGTTACTTATAGTTAGTAGAATGCATAACTTGATATTACTGTTAACATTTGGTATCTAAAATTGTTTCATACAACATAGTCATAATTTTGACCTAACCAACTGAAATAATACTTGATTGTAGTAAAATATATATTTTTAAATATTTACCTTTTTTTTCTTTCTTTTTTTTACCAGATACATCATATTTGTTCCAACTAGGGGTGTCCCCGACTATGGATTTACACTGTCGAATCAGAATTGTCAAATCTTTCTATAGTCAACCAAAAGTTGAATAATCTATATGTGTGTGTGAATGGGTTGGGAGGGGCACCACACTAGTCAGCAGGAGGGTAAAACTATTTTTATTTTCCTTTACACACAGCAACAACTATTAATAAAGCGACCAAATCTGCCTGCCAACTGACAGACGAACTGACAATGGCTTTCTTATTTAGGGTTAAATCTCAGCTCTTTATTTTGATATATTGCATGCTCAGATATTCATGAAACAAAATATTTTATGGGCTATTACATTTTTGTGAAAATTGTCAAAAACCCTGGTGGAGGCTGGCAACTTTCTTTTTAAACGCTGGCGGGAAAAGAGTTAAATGGTTATTTGGAAGTGTGTATGGTTCTGTGAAGAACCTTTAATATCCAAAGAACCTTTCCATTGTACAAAAGGTTCTTTGTAGTGCAAAAAAAGGGTCTTTAGACTAAAAAATGGTTAGAAAAAAAAAAAAGTTCTTTAAAGAATCTTTCACAAAACTTCTTCTTCTAAGGCATCACTGTGAAACCCCATTTTTGGTTCTTCCTGGCACCTTTATTTGTAAGGGTATATGCCGAAAAAGACCACTGATTACATTTCTCCTCAACTCTTTCTCTGCTGAATCCAACTGTTTAAAAGCCCATTTAGTGGAAGATGAAGCAGCATGCTGATCATGCTGAACAGGTTGGCCACCCCTGTTGTAAACAAATGAATTATTAAAAAAATTCACCCCCCTCAAAGTTGTCATGAAAGGCAAAATTGGCCTTATAAACCGCAATTTGTACCAGGTTGTAAACATGTTTTGTTCTCCTGTAAAGTTGGGCATTTTAACATGGAGCTCAAGGAGATTCCGCTCCATACTGGAGCCTGTTACTAGCGGCCAGTCGGGGAATTGCAGTTTAAGTTACTTCCGTATTGGCTTCAACAGAAACTGGGTGAGGTTGTCACTTTGTTGCAACCCATTCTTTTTTCAACTCCATTCTTTTTTCATCAAATTATAAGTGTGATAGTCAGGAACTATTACTTCAGCATGACTGGAAGGCATAAAGCATTTGATTTACATATGACCAAAGCAGCATTAGATGGGTCATATTTTAGTGCACCTATGCTGCATTGCGTCTTTACACAGGATTTGGCGGCACTGAGTCTGTTCAGATCAGCTTTGACTCGCCTTTTATTACCTGTTTATCCATCACAGGTGACTGGCTCCAGTGAGTCAGTCACAGTGTGACAGTGCCGGATGATTCATTGTGAGAGTACGGATGGTCGGACAGAAGCCAAGCAAGATACAGCCAGCTTCACTGCAGATCCAGGCATCAGAGCTCCGTCCAAACGGTGGAAACATTAGAAGAGCCTCTAGCTATTTATAGAGGGAAACAGAGAAATACAGAGGGTTATATCACCATTTGCATGCCAATTCTCTCACAACTATAAAAAGCCACTCATTGTTCATTTTTATGCAACGCTCATTTAAAAACAAAAACAGCTTGAACTACAATGCATTTTCTTAGAACTGACAGGATAAATCTTTTGACGTGACAACAAAAGAGTTAAAATCTGTGCCGTTGTTTACAGCAAAATGTTGCCTTCAAGGTGGTCGTTTTGACAAAGAACACAAATGTTCAGCATATTTGAGATGCTGAATACTGCTTTGAGTGTGTTTTGTAAAATAAAACCTTGAATGCTGAGATATTTAGAAAATTGGTATAAACTAGCCTTCACTTCTCAGCTGAAAAATTCAGATAATATGCACTGAAAGTCCTGTTTAGCCTAATATGATTATAGTGTAATAAACTGATTTGGGAAATTGAGATGCAGTCGACTGTGGGGGAAATGTGATAAACATTTGAGAAATGTCCTGTTGATGGGAAATAATGAGATGATTAACCTCATTAATCACAGGACACTCTTTTTTGCGACGGCCCCAATAGTGGAGCTGACCTCATAAAAGACTTCCAGGGCTGCATTTTAGAGCTATCCTCATAAAATACATCCAGGGCTTCACTTTTAGACAAACTTGCAAACTTCCCTAAGCACTTTCCCTCTGGGAATCCCAATCAGCATTTTCAAGTGTGTTCAGATAAGTTTATTCGGACAGACCCTCGATTTTGACAGAGGGAGAAAGTCTACTTATTATGTACATTTCAGACAGATGCCTAGACCACAATGCAATATAACTGTGACATCACAGCAAACTGCACTTCATTTACACCCACCCCACACAACTCTAGTAGTGATGGGAAGTTCGGTTCTTTTCCGCGAACCGTTTTTTTCAGACAGTTCGTTTCAATAATCCGGTAAAAAAAAAACAGTCGTGCAAACACTGATGTTTTACACGGATTAAACAAACTTACATTGACATACTTACACAAACCTCAGTTCACCCGTGCTCATGTATTATCAGCATCAGCTGTCCCAGTCCGAGAGAAACAGTTCGGTTACGATACTATCACGCATGCTCAGTATCTCCGCTCACCGGTTATCAGAGTCGAACATTTCCGAAAGATCGAACGTGTCCGATAGAAATGGTTCTCGATTCTGTACTGGTGATCCGAGAACTGTTGCAACCCGGTCGATCTGACTCGAGAACCGCTGTGTGTGTGTGTGTGCTGAGCATAGGGTGCTGAGCTGCGAACTGCTGCAAGCTGAAACTGTTTTGATTACATTTCAAAATGTGTATCGACTTAGAAATTAAATAAGAAAAAAGCTGTTCCTGAAAATATCATCCATTAATTTTTTTTTTTATTTGACCGTTTTACAATCCATCGTTTCCAAACTTTAAAATAATACAGTGATAAGACAGCTTTATGATGTTTCCAAACGTGATTAGTTTTATACACTTAAAACGTGTATTTCGTTCCTCTGAACAAATAACACGCATATGCAGCTCATCGGTTCTCAGTATTGATCGTGTCCGACAGAAACGGTTTTCGATTCTGTACTGCTGATCCGAGGATCCGACAACCGCTACGTTCGGTTACACGCGCATGCTCAGTATCAGCTGCACGTGAGCTCTCACAGCAAAACATGTCTCACTTCGGCTAATGGTTGGAATTAATACATCTACTTCAAGATATTAGTTTATTTCTAGTCGGAGAGACTGTCACTCATGTCAGAAAGTTATAACTATAGTTACTTGTGGGATCATCCCTGATTTGAGACGCGAACCGTTTAGAGCGATTCAGTTCGATTTGGTGAACTGGTTCGACTGGTTCACTATAAAGATCTGGTTAAAAATAATGATTCGTTCGCGAACCGGACATCACTAAACTCTAGTACATATTTTAGAGTCATTTTGAAATGTACTCCATAATACTTGTAGCATACCTTAAAGGAACATGCAGACTTTTTGAGACTTTAACTTATTTACTGTATCTCCCAGAGTTAGATAAGTCCATATATACCATTTTTATCTCTGTGTGTACCATATCTCTATCTGAAGCGGCCATGCTTAGCACAAAGACTGGAGGTAAACGGCTCCCAATAATCAAGGGACTTTGCTGCCATACCATGGGTGCAATGATATCATGCAGCACCAGAAAATATGCTAACTTCTGTCAACATAGCCAACATGACAACCTGATTACAGGTATTACAACCTGCTTACAGGAGAGCATGCTAGGGACTATTTTCAGGCGCTGTATAATATCATTGCGCCACTGCACCCATGGTACGGCAGCAAAGTTCCTTGATTATTAGCAGGAATAAAAGTATAGTCCCTAGCCATGGTCTAGAAAATCGTAACTTTTAATTTTCTGTCGGCCTTAGTACACAATATAACTATACACATCACAACACATAAATAGGAAAATGTTACCGTTATTTTGTCACTTACTGAGCAGTAGGCTAAATGGAGCAGTTTACTTACAGTATGTATGCTAAGCTAGGCAAGCAGTGCAGTCAGACAGAATTATGGCATGCACAAAGATGAGAATGGTATGGGTGGACTTATCTAACTCTGGGGGATAGGGTGAATAAGCTATAAAGTACCAAAAAGTCGGCGCGTTCCTTTAGGCTGACTATTATAAATTATTCGATTTTTATCATTTTCGCTTGTGTGAATTTATTATATTTTCTCCAACAGCCCACGAATACATACAGGCCTATGGAATAATGTGTAACATAAATTCATATAGAAAAAAAAACAAAAAAACTGTAAATAATAAATCAGCTCCATTGCATTTTCCAATAATCAAGGGTTTAGTGCGTTCGATTTTAACACATTGCAAAAGTTCAGCCAGGGCACTCGTGGAATGTGAGCAATGGCATACATCTGAGTAGATGAGACAGAGGGAAGTTAGCAATGAAAGGGCATACAAAGACAGGACTTAAAAAAATTAAGTCTATGTGGTGTTATTTATATGCTTTAAGACAAACCATGTGCAAATTCCTAAGTCAACACCATTGCTGAGAATGTTCTCCTTAAAAGTTCAGTGAAATAAAGATAAAATAAAAAATAAAAAATAGACATCACAATCTTTGTGACCAATAATGTCAATGCGTGGGGGGCTTTAGCATATCATCATTACTATGCTGCGCAGCAGTAGACTAGGTAAACCCGGCCTGATCTGCTGGCGATTTGATTCCGCCCGGCAACTCAGTCTGGAAACCTGTACATTCATTTCTACTGCTTCTGTTACACTTTTGCAGTAACCAATCACAGACTGGCTTATCCATCTGGCACGCTATTGGCAGGTTTATATTTATCGACTTGATAACATAGTCAAGCAAAATGCTGATCAAATTAATTACTGTGTCCAACGTTGTAAAGAGGGATACCAATCTGCAGTGTTTACTAAAGTAACTGTTGAGTGAGTGGATCTCTGAACTCGTGTGGGCGATACTCATTCACTGCTATAGGAGAAGAACAATTGGCTGAACTTGTTAAATCATCAAAATCAACAACATATGCTTGACCCTATACCGACTAGGCTATTAATTCTTAATATCATTAATTCACCCTTGACTCATCCTAGACTTTTAAGTTGGCTATAATTAAACTACTTATTAAAAACACTACTTGATCCTGAAGAATCAATCAATTACAGGCCAATCTCAAATGTACCGTTTCTGTCAAAAATACTATAAAAGGTAGTGTCTTCACAATTAGGTTCCTTTTTTAAAATCAAACGGTATATGTGAGGATTTCCAGTCAGGGTTTAGACCGTATCATAGTACTGATACTGCTCTCATCAGAGTTACAAATGATTTACTCTTATCATATGATCGCAGTTGTATCTCAGTATTAGTGTTACTCGATCTTAGCACTGCATTCAATACTATTGATCACAACATTCGTTAAATAGACTCGAAAATTATGTTGGCATTAGAGGAATTGCACTGGCATGGTTTAAATTGTACTTATCTGACCGTTATCAGTTTGTAGCAGTAAATGAAGAGATATCACACCAAACACAAGTTCAGTATGGGGTACCGCAAGGCTCAGTGTTAGGACCGTTGCTTTTCACCCTGTATATGTTACCACTGGGAGATATCATTAGGAAGCTTGGTGTTAGTTTTCATTGTTATGCTGATGATACTCAGCTCGATATTTCTTCACATCCTGACGAAATATATATATGTTTGTTTTAATTATTGGACAAAAAACTCCACAATGAGTATACTGTCTTACACTTGATGACTGTTCTGTCAAGCCCTCGTCGTCAGTGAGGAACCTGGGTGTGCTCTTTGATACCAATCTTTCATTTGAAAGCATCATTTCTAGCATCTGTAAAACTGCATTCTCCCATCTTACAAATATTTTAAATTACAGCACATGCTTACAATGTATAATGCTGAACAGTTAGTACGTGCATTCATGAGCCCAAGGCTAGATTATTGTAATGCTCTACTGGTTGGTTGCCCTGCTCGCTTAATAAACAAACTTCTTACTAGAACCAGGAAGTATGATCATATTAGCTCAGTTCTGTCAACTCTGCACTGGCTCCCTATCAAACATTGTATACATTATTAAATCTTACTTATTACTTACAAAACACAAAAATGGTTTAGCTCCCCAGTACTTAAGCGAGCTCTTAACACCCATCACGTCTATTGCGGTCTCAAAACTTTGGCCAGTTGATAATACCTAGAATATCTAAGGCCCTGTCCACACGAAGCCAGCTCTTTCCCTATCCGATCTTTTTTTTTTCCTTGTTTCAAGAAATATCTGCGTCCACACGAGATTACAAAAACTGACTAAAAACGATGTAGTTTGCATGCCAGCCCAGTGTGTGGCGCTGTAATTCTGAGACAGAAATACACTAAAAACGGAGAAGAAGAGTTGTGGCTAGGCAGGGGTATAGCAGTGGTCGAGGTGAGGCAAACTCTCACAATAAAATAACAATAAATACATTTGCTACTTAACAGATGTGTTTTATCAATGCCTACACCTACCCCAACCCAAAACATACCCTTACAACAATGCAGATACGTTAATTAAATGACGTGATATTGATGTGCGCATGCCCAGTGCCCGTAGTTGTATCCCTTAACTTTTTCACCGTGCCGGACATAGTGTGATGACATCACCATTTCAGAAAAAACGGATTCGCTGTACACACCAAAAAGGAAGATGATCGTTTTCAGATTTACCAACTTTGGGACCTGGTTTCGAAACATATCGGATTCATGCTTCAAAACGCCGGATCCGTGTGGACGAAACGCTGATACGGTACAAAATTTATACGTATACAGCTAAACGCGTCTCCGTGTGGACGGGGCCTAAATCAACTGCAGGCGGTAGATCCTTTTCCTATTTAGCACCTAAACTCTGGAACAGTCTTCCTAGCATTGTTCGGCAAGCAGACACAGTCTGTCAGTTTAAATCTAGACTAAAAATGCACCTCTTTACTATGGCATACACATAGACCTTTTTTTATTTTTTTATTATTCAGATCAATTGACTGATTGTTAGGCTGCATTAACTAGGTCAGCCGGAACCGGGAACACTTCCCATAACACCTGATGTTCTCGTTACATCATAAAAAGAGTGGCATCTATGCTAATGTTAGTCTCTCTGTTTATCCCGAGGTTTACTGCAGTTGGCCGGATCCAGGCCGGATCCAGATCGGATAGTGGACCTGCGCCCAGACATGACCAGTGCATCCTGGAGTGTCTGCTGAGACCGTGTCAATTGGTGTCTTTGAAATTTCCTCACCGGCACTTCATCTTCAATAAACCCATCTTTGTGGCCATTATGTGCCCTTGATGCACACTTCAGTTAAGCCCACAAGTTTGCGAGCTATGCAGCGGACGACTTTACCCAGCAGTTAAAGCGGCATCAGGGGAACGTGAGGCACAACCTAATGTGGTGTTAGTTGTAACATGCATGGTTTAAAACTTTCCACACATGCTAGGATGATGAAACTGTGTATCTAATAGTTGCTATATCAAAATTATTTAGAGAAAAAAATTGCACAAATTAAAAAAATCTTTGGAAGATATCGCTAAACATTTATTTAACCATAGCAAAAGTAAATGTCTTAAGTTTATTTTTAATCTCAGTTTTTTGTGTTTATTTAAAATAAGACAAATCAGTCTTGTATCTGTCATTTAACAGTTGAGATCGTTTTTTAATGTTGATCTAACCAGCAGAAGACACATGCTGGGTTTAAATCACAGTTGCGCAGATTGGGTGCGTTGTAACACAATGTGTTACAATGAGCCCCTATAAGAACTACGCTATTATATACTTTTATGAATTATTTTGAGAAACCATGTGAAAAGTATTGTATGTATGTATATATAAAGAATGTATTATTATACTGTGCTGTATAGCTGTATTTTGAGGTGTGTTTGTTACAATGGTATGTTACAATTTACAATTTACCCCACCTATGGGGCATGTTGTCACATTTAACTTCCATTTTTTTTTTGGAGGGTAAATCTAGAAGAAAACAAAAAAGTATACACTGTATTAATGAAACAAATACATAATTGTACTATGTGAAATTAATGTGGGAAAAAAATACCCCCAGTGGATTTACACAAACTGAGACAGTTAAAAGGGGTTTTTAAGCGTTTTAAAAGGATTTCCCCCGCTCTCCCCTATGTCATGAAAGCGCGGCTTTAGAGGAAGAACCTGAGGGTTTAGGGTGACACGAAACTGCTCCATATAAAAAATGCAATTGTAAATCACCCAAAATAAATGCTATGATCACTAGATTTTATAATGATTAAATGGTAATCACCAACCAAATATGATATGTGGAAGTTACTGCCATTCACCTTGGTGTGACAGACAATACAAAGGCAGAGTACAGTAACTTCAAAAAAGGGGTCTAAAGTCGAGTCTGCATAAGGGCTGACTGAAAAAGGTGTTGGACTGTTATGTAGTTTCGTTTTTTGTTGAGTGCTGACAAATGTATTTGTTATTAGTTATTTTTGTTTAGTGAATTATGCTTTTGAGATTATCCTTTTGAGTGCATCCAAAATTTCAGTTCAACCCATGTAATCCAATTCCCAAATAAATGTCTCGTTTAACCATTTTAGTGATTCATAAACACATGAATCAGTCAGAGCAGATGCTGAATTAATCAGACTCACTGAACCTCAAGTAATTAATTTTGTCATGTCTGACTGAAAATGTTATGTTATACTTTAGGCTAGTGAGCTTAAAAATGACTGACTGTTCATATCAAAGCATAGATACACATAAACAGTGTGAACTGAAAGAGTAGAAACTTTTGGTATTCAGTGGAATTTATAAAAAATAATTGAATTAAATTTTCACTCTATACCCATAAAAATATTCAAATGAATTACATTTTGGAGGTTTACATTTATTTGGAGGGTTACATTAAACTGGAGGTTTACATTTACAAATCACGTCAAGCAGTGAGATCAGCATGTATTCTTCACAAATATTTCTAAATTCTGAATTTTCATAACCCAAAGCATGCATTTGTAATATACACACAAACACAACTTTTTTCCCCCACATGGATATTTTCAGAGTTACATTTCTGCATTACAAGCATGGCATTAGACAGATTAACTTAAAGGAGCTTTATATAATATGCTGACTGCACAAAAACAGAAAACTACCAATACATTTTCTGTGATTTAAGAAATATGGCAAGTTTAAATATTGGTGTAACAATATGCAGACTCAGAGAGAACAGATGCAAGTAAACCAGTTTGTTTTAAACAACAGTAAGCAATGCAGGCAGGTAAGTATAAATAAATGGCAATGCGAGGGGGAACTATGATCTTGGAGAAGTCTATTTATGTCTTTCCTAGAGCCAGCAGACGGGAAGGATGGGGAGGAATATGGATAGCACACACCCCAGTTGCCAGTGATAGTTGAGATCCATAGTGATGTGGCAAATGCACAGCGATGAGGGAGAGGAACACTGGAGAGCGGAACTATAGAATTTAGGAAAACGAAGAAGAATCTTCTCACGTAATTAACACACAGGTAAGTAGAGTATGGGTTTTGTCGTGTATCCGTAATTGAGACAAGACAAAAGGACTGAGGCTGGGGTGTGTGCTCATGTAGTGCATTGATTTGTGCGCTGATGGGTGACAGGTGCAGGTGATCAATACTCTGGTGATAGGGATTGTTGTGAAGGAGTGATGTGGAATATGGAAGCAAATAAGAGACATAATTCTTTGAAATTGAACAGCCACTGAATACTTAGTTTTGAAAATTTTTATTTTGAAAAACATTTATGTGAATTTATTTGCTCTGAATTCACCCCTTTGAAACTATTTTACTTTGGAAACCATTCGAATTTACCTCTCAAAACCTGAATGTCGATGAATATTTTTCAATGCTCACAAATTCAGATACAAAGAAAAAAAATCAACTTACAGAATTTCAGATCAAATAGACTCAGGTTGATTAAATTTAATTGCTCAAATTCAGATTTCAAATTTCAAGTTAATATTTTTGAAAGAAAACATCCGTCTAATTTGACTGCTCAAATTCAGATCGAAAAATTGAAGTTCAATATTCACATGGTAAAATCCGGGCTACCCAGAACAGGAAAAACAGTCGAGCACTGATCAGAGGATGAGCACGGACGACCTGTCTGTCGTGATCAGGTGCGTAGTCAGCGGTCGGGCCTGTGCCTATGCCCACTATGATGACTACGATGCAAAATTATATAAAAAGGACTTTAAAAACAATCGCATTAACAGGAGAGAACCCATCCTTCAGGCCGCAAGTAACCTTGAGACTTTGCCATCTGTTTTTGCATCAGTCATGGTAGTGTATGGGTAAGGTGCACTAATTAGCACTGAGTTTTGACACCATTTGAGCTGCGGTTCAAATCCGTCTTTTGCCGAAGTAGATATACTTCCTTTTCTCGTCTTATATCAGATCAGAAGGGTGTTTATTTTCAATAAAAATGAAGAACACATTAGAAATGTGGAAATAAAGTGTCTAATGTTTGTTGTAACCGCTGCTGATGTTTTGTATGTGGACCAAAAATTATATATATATTTATATATAGATATATATATACT
The DNA here is from genome assembly GCF_024679245.1 of Pseudorasbora parva. Classification (NCBI taxonomy): domain Eukaryota; kingdom Metazoa; phylum Chordata; class Actinopteri; order Cypriniformes; family Gobionidae; genus Pseudorasbora; species Pseudorasbora parva. The sequence continues at coordinate 8,339,970 of NC_090187.1, forward strand.
GTATATCCCATAACTGATTCAAAGTGGAGTGTAACGCAGCACCAGTCATAATTCATTCAAATGATACACACAACTCTTTGGCATGACACAATCGGTCACGAGACACACAAGAGCCAATGGCATTTTACAAACAAAGCTGATGTAATGATGCAATTGGTCACGAGACATATGACAACCACACTTTTTTTCTTTTTTTTCAGGCAGCAATATTTGAAATGTGTTTATGATGATCATGATAAGATTTTCAGTGGATGGAGACACTGATTGGGGATTTTCTTCCCACAAATCAATCGTTCGGCCTTAGGACACTTGGAATATTTGTACTTTTGGAATAAATTGTGCCTGCAGTCATATCTGCCTGTTATATCCTGTTATTTTAAATACACAAATGGGTAGGTTTAGGGAAGGGATTGGGTTATGTGTTCAAAACGTGTCTGAATAACGTAAATTAAAACTAAAATAAATGTAAATAAAATTATGCTGGCTGATTAAATCGAGAATCACACTCCATGTCATAATGGCAAAATCATAGTTTCAATCATAGTCCAATATATAGTTTTATCATGACGATAACCATGCCCAATGCATCTGTATACTGTCATTGAATTACATTGGCATCACTTCCATGGACCCATCAGCGAATTTTCAGGGATTCCATGACCTTCCACAGATTTTGAGTTAAGGGGTGGGCCGTGTTTATTTCACCGAATTATATGAGGTTTAAATTTTATTTGTTTGCTTGTTCAGGGTTGTCATTTGCTAACACATGGTGCTGCAGCATTGAAAGCCAGCAAACTGGTTAGAGATAGCATATTCTACCTGACCAAAAAGTTCACATATGCTGGTTTATATTTCCAAATCATATATACATTAGCCACCTATTGTAAGGCTTGTCACTTCCCATTGTCATTTGTACTTAAATTGGCAACCCAAGTGAGCTACGAATCTGGAACAGAGGAGACAATGGAAACTTTGTGAATTCTGCACTGTTGTATACCCATTTCAACTGCTTGCTGTGTTGCTCTCTTAATAAAGCCATTGACAGCTAAACAAAAGTTTAGAGAAACAGCTTGGGAATTATAATGCTTTCCTTTTGCTCTTTCCACCCAGAAGAGCTTTAAAATATTCTCTCTGTAGCCCCTGTAATTCAGATCGTATTGATTACTGGACTGTGACCACATGCCTGCAGACAGCCTTTGATATTTGCAGAATTAGCAGTCGGTTGTATGAAGAAATTTTATTCTATAGTGAATCCATAGAGAGTTTGATTCCAGTGAATAATGTTAAAGTTTGGCCAAACATGGGGAGAAAAAAATCAATGCAGAGGTTTTGACTATTTAATTATTTTGTTATGTTAAGGTGCGCTTTCCTGAAGATTGCAGCTTCAAATAAAAAGTGTGATAAGATGTTTGTTGAGAGCAAAAAACTCATTCAGGACGTTACTTTCTATAAGGCCCGATTTAGGAGAAACGAAATAGAAAAGCAGGCGGGCTTTTATTGAAGATCTTCAAAAGCAAAGAGAATTCGTCCGTCAGTCAGTCAGTGTTAAATCTTAATTCAACATCTACCTGCCGGGAGGAGATGTGAAAAATATTATGTGTCATTCAATATGGAATACAGGACCAGCTGTGCCTCTATTCTACTCACATTGTCAGGCTTTACACATATAGACTAATTTAATGAACTGTCACTGTTATCCCATTGTACCAGATTTACCAGCTCCAGCCTTTCATTGCACGCTTATACCAAGCAGTAGTAATGATAATAGACAACTTGGACAGAAGGGGCTGAAGATCCCAGCCACGCTTCTTTGTGAAGGTTACAATAGTTTCGATGGGTCATTCCAGATCGGCTTTGTAGGTTGAAATGACCTCTCGGTTTATATGAATAATAAAAAGATATCTACGGACCCTTCATACTCGTCGTACAAGTCAACACCTGCGCTGACAACATGCATCAGGGTTTGGTGTAACTAAAATGATGAGAGACAACATCAAGACAGCATAATTTCTGAAAACCAATGTGAAAAGGGTACATAGAAATTACATAAATACATATGGGGTGCCAGTTTTCCTCTGGCCTATTATCAAACAGTGTATGATTATTATTCGGGCAACCTTACAGGTCAGAAATCATATTCGATCGGAATATTCTAAAGTTTGAGGTATCAAACAAGAGGTTTATTGAGGATGAGGTGTTGATTACACAAAAATATGAATATTTGAAGGATCGGGTAATATTTTAGGATGACGTGTTGAGTAAATTATTATTGATTAGGGATATTCAAAAGATTGGAGTCTTCTCACCAGAGACAGGTTTATTTAGGATGACGTCTCACGTAAACAATTATTGAATAGGAATATTTGAAAGATTGGAGTCGTCGCGCCGGAGACAGGTTTATTGAGGATGACTTGTCGGTGAGCAAATTCAGAGACACTTATCGACACGGTCTCAGCACACACTTCAGGGATGCGCTGGTCATGTCCAGGCGCAGATCCACCATCTGATCTGGATACGGCCTGGATACGGCTGACTGCAGTAAACCTCGGGATAAACAGAGAGACTAACTTTAGTTTAGATGCCACTCTTTTTATGATGTAACGAGTACATCAGGTGTTATGGATGTGTTCCCCGTTCCGGCTTACCTAGTTAATGCAGCCTAACAATCAGTCAATTGATTTGAATAATATAAGTTAAAAATGTTTTATGTGTATTAGGGCTGAACTGATATTCTGTTTTAACATCGTCACATCGCCGGAACATGCGATGTGAAGGGTAGAAGCCCATGGTGTAATAAGAGAACGGTAGCACACAGTAAACACAAGTTTTTTGCTGGAGTGACATGCACGTTCTGCGTGCCTGCACAGTGATTGGTTCGCTGTGCCGCTGCTCACCGTTCACGGCCAAACATCCACTGCTAAAATGAGTGACAAAGAGGATCCGCCGCAATAACAAAAAAAAAAAAAAAAAAGGTTTCGTAACAGAAATCATTTTTTGGGACTATTTTGGCTACAAAAAGGAGGATGTTGACCAAAAAGAGGTAATTGCATGGAGTGTCAGAAAGTTGTGGCCACAAAACAAGAAAACACCACCAATTTGTCTGATCACTTAAAACTTTAAATGGCACCACAGAGCTCTTTACGATGACTACAACGATCAACATTATCGCTTGTCCAGGACAAGTGGATTTTTTGAAGGGACAAGTGAAAGAGAATTTTACTTGCCTGACGGACAAGAGCCTGATTAAAACAAAAAAATAACTAGCGAATCACCAAATGCAAGAATGCTTGTGCATTAGTGTAAGTGGCGATCGATAGTGGATAATAATATATAATGAACTGACGATAATAAGTTCACGCTGTTGACGGTCGTGCAGCCTCTCGAGGCGAAATTACAACACTGAATACCATCACTGCTGAAAATGACACTGATTTCATATGACAGTTCCATAAGCAACTAATTAACATTCACTTAAAGTTACTTACATTTTAGATGCAATATTTAGTGTTTTTGTTCTATTTCAGCAGTGAAAATCGTTTTGATGAATCGTTTGAATTAATTGTTTGAATGAACTACTCAGTGACTCGCTCATTAAGATGGTATACCTGTCAAGTATCCCGTTTTGGCAGGGAAAGTCCCGTATTTTACCCTTCTTTCCCGCCGTCCTCCCGTATTAATATTTTCCCGTAAATCTCCTGTATTTTAACCTGCGTTATTAAAAAATAATAATACCGGAGTAAAAAAACAAAAACATTTCCAATCTGAGCTCTGTAACTAGCCTCGCGATAACTGCCCCCTGCAGTAGCCTACAGTACTGTCGCGAGGTTAGTGTGTGAGGTCAGACGATGAGTGACAACTCAGGGGAAAAACAAAAAACAAAACAGAGACGGATGATGGACATAACGATAGAGACGGAAGGCACTCCTGCCAAAAAACACAAACCCTCGTGTAAATACTGTGATCAATGGGAGAGCAAATTTAATTTTCTTAAGAGGACCAGGTTGTGGGACAGTCACGCGTTTTGTATGTTTTGTAGCTGCACCTTCAGCATCTCACATCCACATCGTGCGACAGCGGAAGATCTTTTAAAGTGACAGTAACCACTTATCAAGACAATGTAAAGAAAAAAAGTAATTGCTCACTAAATATGCTCTGCTCTTGAGTAAATAACTTTGGTACCTTAAATAAGGATTAATCTATATAATTCATAACTTATGCAGTGCAATTTATGTATATTTCCTACTTTTTAAGTTGTTATACAGGTAGGAAGAGCACCCCCCCCCCCCCCCCCCCCCATACATACCTGGGGGTGACAGGTATGTAAGACGGTCACCTGCTGCCACCTACTGGAGGTTTAGTTTCATGTTTACACATCCTTTCCAACATTTATTTTTGTCACTTTTAATGAAGTTTGCTTTGTGTGAAATTATTAATATCATAAAATTGTAATTATTGACTAACTCTCAATATCGCAATATATATCGTTGGGTGAAAAAATATCGCAATTAATTTTTTTTCCAATATCGTGCAGCCAAAGTAAAGAGATGCGTTTTTAGTCTAGATTTAAACTGACAGAGTGTGTCTGCTTCCTGAACAATGCTAGGAAGTTCCAGAGTTTATTTGCTAAATAGTAAAAGGATCTACCGCCTGCAATTGATTTTAATGTTCTAGGTATTATCAACTGATCAGAATTTGGAGACCGCAATAGACGTGATGGAGTATAATGTGTTAAGAACTCGCTCAAGTACTGGCGAGCTAAACCATTTAATTTTTTGTAAGTAATAAGTAAGATTTTAAAATGTATGTGATGTTTAATAGGGAGCAAGAACTTTGGCTAATAATATTCTGAGTTGACAGAACTGGGCTAAAATGTAAGAACTCGATCTGCTGTGTTTTGGACCAGCTGCAGTTTATTTATTAAGCGAGCAGGGCAACCACCCAGTAGAGCATTACAATAATCTAGCCTTGGCCTCATAAACGCATTAACTAACTGTTCAGCATTTTGTATTGAAAGCATGTACAGTAATTTAGAAATATGTTTAAGATTTGAGAATGCATTAAGATGGTAGAATGCATTATTGGATCCTTCATATATCAGAAGAGTCTTTCGTTTGATCATATTAATAAAATATAGATATGCTGTTCTGATTCTTTCCAAAAACAGCCGAGCTTATGAAGACGTGCAGTGGACGGAGCTAAAGAGACACAAGCACACATATAAACACACACAATACATCATGGCATCATCCTTGGATAACTTCCGATTCTCTATATGTTTGTGTTGTTGACATTATATGCACTTACGCGACGATTGCCAGCAAAACAGACATTTGATGCATTTTCACTCACCACCTGTGGTGTCTGTGTGACCGGGAACAAAGAAACACACTTGCAGAACTCCATTGAACTCCCATAAATGAAATTTCTGTCATCATTTACTCACCGTCAATGTGTTCCAAACTTGTATGAGTTGCTTTCTTCTGCTGAACACAATAAAATATATTTTGAAGAATGTTTGTAACAAAAAAGACAGAGCAACCATTGACTACCAGAGCTTTTTTCCCTATTTGTAGTCAATGGTTGCTCTATCTGCTTGGTTAAAAACATTCTTCAGAATATCTTCTTTTGTATTCGGCAGAACAAAGAAACTTTGAAACAACTTGAGGGTGAGTATTTGATGATATCATTTAAATTTGTTTGGTGAACTATCCCTTTAACAGTATAAATAAGTTAGAGTCCATGAAATAGTCCAATGCATGTTGAAACATTTTTGAATACATGAAGTTGAATGACCAAAAAAAATAATACTGAAATAAATTTGATAATCTTAAGGTTGATAAAACTGCTCTAAGTCTCTGAGGGCAAAACGTATTTGACCGCAGCTGAATTATGATGCCCAGAGTTCGACCTGCCTCAAGTGCATTATTCCAAATTGGTTGGCCTGCCCTGACTCACAAGTATTGGATGGACCTGTTGCCCTCTAAATGAACTAAACCAGATACTCTGGCAACTTACTATTTTTTGCTATGAATTATTTTATTATGAGAAAGGTAACATCATGGCAACATGAAAAGACTGAAAAAATAACAAAAAATTGTTGGTTGATATTCATGAAATATCATTTTTTTTGTTTTAATCAGGCTCTTGTCCGTCAGGCAAGTAAAATTCTCTTTCACTTGTCCCTTCAAAAAATCCTCTTGTCCCGGACAAGCGTTAATGTCGAGCTTTGTATTCATCGTAAAGAGCTCTGTGGTGCCATTTAAAGTTTTAAGTGATCAGACAAATTGGTGGTGTTTTCTTGTTTTGTGGCCACAACTTTCTGACACTCCATGCACTTACCTCTTTTTGGTCAACATCCTCCTTTTTGTAGCCGAAATAGTCCCAAAAAATTATTTCTGGTACGAAACCTTGTTTTTTTTTGTTGCGGCGGATCCTCTTCGTCGCGCATTTTAGCAGTGGATGTTTGGCCGTGAGCGGTGAGATCAGTCCGCAAACCTGTCTGAAGGGGTCAAACTGATGGAAAGACTCTGACTAATTACAAAGTTAACAATTCAAACACTCCCACATCATCACTTTCAGTCACAACTGATTGGGAATTAACTATAAATTGCTTCAAAATTATCACTTTGAGCTGTGACCAGCATTATACTTGCAGTATTTAAAGGATTTATGAAGCAGTGGTACAAAAAGAAGCTCATTTTTAATGATAGATTAATAGTAACTTTGCCTCCTCATTTGAGTAGACCACATAACAGCATACTGATGGCTGGTCAGACAGTTATAGTGAATTTTGTTTTCAGTTGCAGAATGTTGCCTGTGTTTATCTGTCTGAAGATTCATTGTGAATACTGATCATGTGAATGATAAATTCAATACTGAGTCTGAATTCATATTACTAACTCTGCATTACTCACATATTCATCTGTAGTTATTTTTATGATGGATCTGTATTCTAAAGAGTTACCAGTTTATTTACTGTGGAAGGTTTTAGAACATTACCAATTACCAAGTTCGATGCTCCAAACGAACTAGATGCAACCATGAGTGAATAAGAATTCCTTCTCTTGTAATACAGTATTGAAGTGGCAACATGATCTAATGACAATTTTAAACAATTTTACATTTTGGCGAATTGGTAGCTAATTCATTTGTGTATCTGCTTATGGGTATACAAATGAAATTCCACTAGCCTACAGTGAATGAGGGATCCACTAAATACAGTGACAGGTATGTTTAGGTGTGAACCTTCATGCTTAGTGATTTTTCCATAATCATAATTTTCTGTGTGTTTCACATTGTACAAATGGGCCACCCACTGTTTTAGCATCATTATTTTATTTAATTTTTTTGAGTAACATATAGTATTTCACCGCAAATTCAAGAATTTAACATGATTTCGGACATATTATGCTGAACATCAACTTATAGCTTCTACTGAACCTCAGAGTTCACAGGTCTGTCTTTATACATTAGGTTTATACATTACCATGAAAAAATGTAATTCTCTTCCTGCACTATATTATTGAGTTATATTCTGTCAGCAGTTGTCAGGAGAGGATGTGGCTATTTTAAGCTATATTCTGTGTATAAAGATATTTAACACTCCACTGTTGCTGCTTAGACTGTTCACACTGCAAGTCTTAATGCTTCATTCTGATTTATTGAGCAGATCTGAATTTTTTGTTTTGTTTGGCTGTTCACACCATCATTTAAATATGGCCAGTAAAGGTTACTGAAGCTAGCATTTCCATATACATTTTTAAGGTTATGTGCTGTGGAAGCCAGTGAATTTATGCACAGATGATAAGGGGTATGTAGATGAGGGTGAGGAGAAAGAAAGCAAGGTTTTTTTTGTACAGTTTTTCCTCAAGTTTTTCTTGTATAGAGCTGTCAGCGTAATACTTATGCGTACAAGTATGTTGAGCCACGTGTATGCGAAGTCAGTCAAAGAATTACGTATGTATCTGGAGTGATGACCATCAGCGCAGAATAATTCAAATGTTGATGATGTAAAAGTAACAATTTTTTTTAATCAGATCTGAGTCACTTATGAGCAAAAAAAAAATAAAAAAAATAAAAAAAAACTAAAACAAACAGATTTGGATCCGGGTCTGCCAGCATGAGAGCATGACGTTTTAACAAGGAGGCTAAAGGCTGCAACCTCTAGCATCAGTCGCGCATGTCTTGAGATTTACTCGCACAGTGACTACTAGCTGGTCTCCGTTACACTCACCCCCCTAAACCTCACTCCCATCCGGGTCACGTTTGGAAGTAAGAATTGGACATGACCACCCTATCAAGTCATATTTACCACTGGGAAGCTTTGGGATAATTTTGATCTCCAACTTCCTGCACTGTAAACCCTAAAGTTGTCTTTACTTAAACAAATCAAGTAATCTTGACTAAATATTACTAGTTTAGTCCAAAAACTCAAAAATATAAGTTAGTATAACTTATTATCCTACAAAATACATAAACTTAAGATTTCAAGTTGAATGAACTCAAAATCATAATTAATTAAAATAGCTCGCTCTGGTTTTGCTTTGATGTGATTGGCCATGCAAGGAGTTCTGTCTGGCAACAAGAGAACTAATTCACTGATTGGAGGACATTTACAAAAGGCAGTCCTTTTCTTGTTGCTGATTTAAATTAAGATGGAGACTTGTTCATTGTGTGCAATCTTAAAATCGGTAAGTAAAAATTCGTAAGTTACTAAACATAATAATAATATGTGAACTAACTTATAACTAACCAGACTGACTTTATTTCTGTTTTAATGAAAATAATAGTTTCGTTGGAAGTCACCATGATGGAGATAAGTGTTTGCTTTAGTTGGGCTCTTGACCCTTGACTGTATAATAATAATAATATAATGTTTCTCTGGCTGCTTTGTGTTTGAGAGACACATTTGGGAAGGAACACAAAGTCAAGAGAAAATATCAAGTGATGTTGTTTAATCATTGACGATGATAACATCATCATACATCATGCATACATGTATTGGCAGAATCCCTGATCTCATGCAGAGTCTAATGCTGTGGTTGTCAAAGCAGTTATTAATAGTTTTGAAATATTAATACAAATTTCCATGAGATGGATGATTGTTTAAACTAAGTATCTTCAGTTACTGTAACTCAGTTATAAGTACATTCAACTTAAATCTTCTATTCCATTCCATTATGGGCTTAAGTACATTGAAGGCAGTCCACTTCACTTATTCAACTAATGCTTCATTACTTAAAAAATTTAAGGCAACGAGTTACCTTGGTTTTTTTAAGTAGATTCTACTTATCCGGGTTTACAGTGTGAGCTGGGCAGTAATAAACTTTAAACATTGCGGAGGAGAGAAGGATCGCTGCGGTGACTGCTATTCCTTAGCAAAATCCCCTTGGCTTGTCATTTACTAATTTCAATAACCATTTGAAGTGTACTGTTTTATACACAGTGAAAATAGCCTGTATTTGACCAGAATTATTGATTGGATGGTGCATGTTTATGGTTATCAATGATAGGGAAACTAAATATAATTCTCCCCAAAATAGAGTATTCTTAATGACTCCTGGTGTTCTTAATGACTCCTGTTCTTTTCAACAACAAAGCACTTGAATGCAATAAGCTCGTAATCATTACTTCAATTTCCGATAGCAAATGAAGGCAGCATTAGTCTGTTTGAGTTGGGTACAAATTAATAGATGCAATTTTTTTTTTAGGTAATTATATTGCTAATTTGACATTAAAATTGGTTAGTTTCTTGTCATGATATTATTATTGAATTTAACACATTAGTATCCCTGACATGAGTTGTGTGCAGTCGGTTGTTTACTTTTCTTTGATGTGCTCTGTTGTGCTTTCGTTGTAGCATATGTGATGCATCCTTATTTTTAATAACCCTGTTGTAGTATACTCATGAAACCTTAGTAATGATGAAATCTCCAGTAAGCCCATTCCTTCTACTGCAAGCAAATCCCATTTCCAATCAACTCTGGGTAAGTTAACTTGTTAGTTTTGTGTTTATAACTTCTATACCCTGTGACTCTTTTAAAATAAAAGAGAGCTATGCAACAGGTAGAGATGGTCGTTCATGATATGTGTGTGTGTGTGTGTGTGTGTGTGTGTGTGTGTGTGTGTGTGTGTGTGTGTGTGTGTGTGTGTGTGTGTGTGTGTGTGTGTGTGTGTGTGTGTGTGTGTGTGTGTGTGTGTGTGTGTGTGTGTGTGTGTGTGTGTGTGTGTGTGTGTGTGTGTGTGTGTGTGTGTGAGAGAGACCCGTTTTGGCAAAATGAGTCGCAATGAGCAAATTTCCAAAAATTATATATAAAAAAAATTATATATATATATATATATATATATATATATATATATATATATATATATATATATATATATATATATATATATATATATATATATATATATATAATATATATAATTTTAATACAGAATGGGTTGGGAATCAGACAAAAAAATGACTGAGCTACACCATGTTTTCTGAAGGTTCCAAAACAAATTCATCTATGCAACCATACCTTGAAATGCCTGGTATTAACACCAAATTTGGCACACAAAGTTAAAACACATATCTATAGGACAAAATCTATATTCAATTTTTTTTTCCAAGATACCACAATTGTTTAATTAACATTACTGATACAGAGGGCATATATATTAAGACCTACTGTACTGCACCGGGGTGTGTTTCCCGTACAATGACGTAACTCACTGATTAATTATCAGAGTACATTGCATCGTTAAAGAAATCATCTAGCTAGTCACGATTGTTTCCCGAAACCATATTGTCACAAATCTGTCTTTCAACCACATTGGATAATGATGTAACAGAGGTGGTGGAGTAAAAACTGCTTTTAATCAGTTTGAGATCGAATTCATGCTAGATTTTTTGCTATAAATTATGGACATGGCACCTGAGGATTTTACTTTATTTCCATATTCAATCATAGGCTTGCTCTTACGTACTAGAGCATGTCCGCAAATGTGCACTCTTCAAAAAAAGGTGCTTTAAATCTCTTGACAAACTTGCATAAATTACATTTGTATGTATTTGAAATAAAATATATAGTTTGTACTAGATGTCAGCTTGCTTATTTTTCTCAAGATAAGGATTTATTAAGTTCACGTCATGCAAACAAGAATTGAGCATTCAAATTTGACCATGGGTCACATACAGGATTATTATTTTTGAAGGAATCGGCACTGTATTTCTTTTCTTTTTTTCTTTTTTTTTTTTGGTTTAACTTAAAAAAGTAAGTAACCTGGTTGCCTTAAGAATTTGAGTTTATTGAAATTAAAAATTTGAGTATGAAGAAATGTGATACAATGAAGGAAATTTGTTTAATAAATAGAAACTCAAAATATTACTGTATCTGAACCACATAAAAAAAAAAAAGATAAATCATGAAAATAGCACTATTTGGCATGTTTCACTGCGTCATCAGAAAAAAAGAAGAAAAAAAACACACAATTACCCAATATGCTTACAAAATCTTTTAATAATATTTTAATAAAGGTTGTCAAATCTCAAAAAATGTTTATTGTATTAACTCAAAATGTTAATTTCAATGAACTCAAAATTTTAAGGCAACCAGGTAACTTTTTTTCTAAATAATTTTTTACAGTGTGTTGTCACAACAATGTGCCGGACACTTATTCTGAGGGCACTAGAGTGCTGTAGAGGTCTCATATGCCTCAATCCATGCACTGTTTTGACAGTGACTTTTGATGCCATATGCCCCAGGATCCTCTGAAACTGTTTCAGTAGAACTGCTGTTTTGTCCCTGAAGGAATTCAGGCAGTTCAGCACTGACTGTGCACTCTCATTGGTGAGACACACTGTCATATTGACTGAGTCCAACTCCATACCGAGAATAGATGCTCTTCAACATGGGGAGAGCTTGCTCTTTTCCCAGTTAACCCGAAGCTCCACAAGGCTGAGGTGCATGAGCCAGGTCCACCACAGAGACCTGTTCGCACAACAGACCTCGAGAGTGAACAATAATGAGCCAGTTGTCCAGATAGTTGAAACTGTGAATACAAATAAGGGAAAAGGCCTCTTCAACTTTGGTTAAGACTCAACTCATCTTTGGTTAAGACTTGTACTGATACAACTTGTACTGAACAAAATCAGTCTGTCTTGAGAATTGAGGCAGAATTGAAATGTGTATGCATCAATTGCTGCAAACCAGTTTAGAGTATTAACACACGTGAGAATGAGTTTATATTTTGAACGGGAGCTTGTGAAGGGCCCGATTCAAAACTCGCAGGTCCAAGATTGCTATAACCCACTGCCTTTCTTGGGTACGATGAAGTAAGGGCTGTAAAACCCTGTGTTCTTCTTGCCATCTCCGTACGCAGGACAGGGGTGTCTTTGCCTTCCACGAGGTAAAGAAGGTGTCACTGAACTTGGGGGGTACACCTGCCGAAACTGAGTCGTATAGCCGAGTCTGATTGTCCAAAAGAGCCAGCGGGACAAGCTGAGAATTTCTAGCTAGGCACATAACATTGCAGTGACAGATGGGAAATACATTCTATACTTTCATTTAGTTTAGTTTCATTTAGTTTAATATTAATATTTCATACTTATATTAGTTTTCATACTATACTGAACAGGGACACCTGGGTGATCTTTCAGAGGTTCAGCCTGATTGAATGTAAAATGTAATATATGTATTAATGGTGTTAAAATGAATAAGAACATTAAATTAATTAATCACAAGCATTAACATGTCAACTTTATTATGAATATATCATACAAATGAAATCATGTTTTCAGAATAATTAATTTAGATATTTATTTAGATTAATTTAGCAATACTGAATGAATCCTGCATTTACATTTCATAAAATCATAATAAAATATCTAATAAAACACTTTCTCAGATGTGATCTTCAACCTCCAACCAATAATGAAAGCTTATTGTATGGAGGTTTTAAAAGGCATTTGAGATAAAATTAATGCATGTCAAACCATCCATGGTGTAGCGTAAGCTCAAGGCTAAAGGTGTCTGGAGTATTGAGAGCGTGTTTATGGAGGGATATGCAGGCAGAGTTCTTCCAACGGGAGGCGGTACTCTTAATGAGTGTAGACAGTCTATACAAGGTTATCTCCCTTGAGAGCGAGAGTGTAAAATGGTATTCTATCCCTGCAGATGAGTCCCTCGGTTTTCCGTTAGCTTCTCAGATGAGAGTGTACGGTGTGTTTGTGGGTTTCATATGTCGGAATCAGTGATGGTGTATTGGTTTGGGAGGACCTCATGTTTACGTTTGAGGCTTGTGGTGCAATTTAAAGGCAGCAAACTCACACAGCATGGCGGTTCAGAGAGGTCAAACATCCAGCAAATAGAATGCACCCAAATGTGATGAAACTTGTTAAAGGGTTAGTTCACCCAAAAAGGAAAATTCTGTCATCATCTACTCACCGTCATGTCGTTCCAAACCTTTAAGACTTTCGTTCCTCGTTCCACAAATTAAATTTTAAATGAAATCTGAGATATTTCTGTCCCTCCATTGACAGTCTATACATTTCAATGCTTCAAAAAAATCATTAAAGATCCATATGAATAGAGAGGTTTAGTCCATATTTTCTGAAGCGACACAATCACTTTATATGATGAACAGATTGAATTTAATATTTTATTCACATGCAAACATTCTTCTTCTTCTTCTTCTTCTTCTTCTTCTTCTTCTTCTTCTTCTTCTTCTTCTTCTTCTTCTTCTTCTTCCGGCTGTTTCCTTCAGGGGTCGCCACATCGCATCATCTGCCTCCATCTATTCCTATCCTCTGTATCCTCTTCTATCAGACCAACTACCTTCATTTCCTCCTTCCCTACATCCATAAACCTCCTTTATGGTCTTCCTCTTGACCTCCTGCCTAGCAGCTCTAACCTCAGCATCCTTTTACCGATATATTCACTCTCCCTCCTCTGAACATGTCCAAACCATCTCAACCTGGCCTCTCTAACTTTGTCTCCAAAACATCTCACATGTGCTGTCCCTCTGATGTACTGATTCAAATGCAAACATTGATTAGCATAAATGAACCTCATTGGTTCACACATTTCTAGCAAACATGCTTGAGCTTCATGCATTTGTTTAACATAACTGATGTGTGTGTTGTATGTGTTTATATGTGAATAAAAGCCTGAATCAAATCTATTCATCATATAAAGTGATGACATTGTCTGAGTCACACCACAAGTTTTCAAGGTTAAGGTTTTCAATATGACTTTAATCCAAACCACACGTTAAGGTTTTCAATATGAACCTTAAATATGAACCTCATAAGGGTCTCTCTATGTTATTTATTGTGTGTGTGCGTGTGTGTGTTGTTAGTGTGTGTGTGTGTGTGTGTGTGTGTGTGTGTGTGTGTGTGTGTGTGTGTGTGTGTGTGTGGTGTTAAGAGTTGGTTACAGTACAGTACATGCTGATTTAGTGGACAACAGTTTACATATGATTAAGAAGATTCTTATATAAGAATATATATATATATATATATATATATATATATATATATATATATAGTATTGTTCAAAATAATAGCAGTACAATGTGACTAACCAGAATAATCAAGGTTTTTCGTAATTTTTTTATTGCTACGTGGCAAACAAGTTACCAGTAGGTTCAGTAGATTCTCAGAAAACAAATGAGACCCAGCATTCATGATATGCACGCTCTTAAGGCTGTGCAATTGGGCAATTAGTTGAATTAGTTGAAAGGGGTGTGTTAAAAAAAATAGCAGTGTGGCATTCAATCACTGAGGTCATCAATTTTGTGAAGAAACAGGTGTGAATCAGGTGGCCCCTATTTAAGGATGAAGCCAACACTTGTTGAGCATGCATTTGAAAGCTGAGGAAAATGGGTCGTTCAAGACATTGTTCAGAAGAACAGCGTACTTTGATTAAAAAGTTGATTAGAGAGGGGAAAACCTATAAAGAGGTGCAAAAAATGATAGGCTGTTCAGCTAAAATGATCTCCAATGCCTTAAAATGGAGAGCAAAACCAGAGAGACGTGGAAGAAAACGGAAGATAACCATCAAAATGGATAGAAGAATAACCAGAATGGCAAAGGCTCAGCCAATGATCACCTCCAGGATGATCAAAGACAGTCTGGAGTTACCTGTAAGTACTGTGACAGTTAGAAGACGTCTGTGTGAAGCTAATCTATTTTCAAGAATCCCCCGCAAAGTCCCTCTGTTAAAAAAAAAGGCATGTGCAGAAGAGGTTACAATTTTGCAAAGAAAACATCAACTGGCCTAAAGAGAAATGGAGGAACATTTTGTGGACTGATGAGAGTAAAATTGTTCTTTTTGGGTCCAAGGGCCACAGGCAGTTTGTGAGACGACCCCCAAACTCTGAATTCAAGCCACAGTACACAGTGAAGACAGTGAAGCATGGAGGTGCAAGCATCATGATATGGGCATGTTTCTCCTACTATGGTGTTGGGCCTATTTATCGCATACCAGGGATCATGGATCAGTTTGCATATGTTAAAATACTTGAAGAGGTCATGTTGCCCTATGCTGAAGAGGACATGCCATTGAAATGGTTGTTTCAACAAGACAATGACCCAAAACACACTAGTAAACAGGCAAAGTCTTGGTTCCAAACCAACAAAATTAATGTTATGGAGTGGCCAGCCCAATCTCCAGACCTTAATCCAATTGAGAACTTGTGGGGTGATATCAAAAATGCTGTTTCTGAAGCAAAACCAAGAAATGTGAATGAATTGTGGAATGTTGTTAAAGAATCATGGAGTGGAATAACAGCTGAGAGGTGCCACAAGTTGGTTGACTCCATGCCACACAGATGTCAAGCAGTTTTAAAAAACTGTGGTCATACAACTAAATATTAGTTTAGTGATTCTCACAGGATTGCTAAATCCCAGAAAGAAAAAAAAATGTTTGTACAAAATAGTTTTGAGTTTGTACAGTCAAAGGTAGACACTGCTATTTTTTTGAACACACCCCTTTCAACTAATTGCCCAATTGCACAGCCTTAAGAGCGTAGCAATAAAAAATATACTAAAAACCTTGATTATTCTGGTTAGTCACATTGTACTGCTATTATTTTGAACAAGACTGTATATATATATATATATATATATATATATATATATATATATATATATATATATATATATATATATATATATATATATATATTGGTTTTTGTCTTCATCATGATATCAGAACATCTGTCTCAGTTGGGTATTGTTGTACTTTTCAAATCCTGTCCCTACCCCTTTATGGATTCTAATTACAATTCAAGCCTCTGAAAAATCAGTGTTTGTTGAGAAACATTTGTGGTGTGAACCATAAGCAAATCCATGGAAAAGCAAGAGAAAATTATACAAAGCATTCGATAAGTGGCACTCCCTTATCAAATCCATCCATCCCTGAAGCCGAGTTCCTGGTCACATTTGATGAATCATCTAATCCTCTTCAGCGAGCCTGCTTTGGGTACCGAGTTGGATGAGATGCTTGCAGATATCTTCCTTTGCCAGCTTGCACATTCATCATTTTGTCCAGCCTCCTCAGCAGCCTGTCGATACGCTGCTCCATTTCCCCAGCGGACTTGTCACCTACAGGCCTGAACCTGGCCACGCTGATTTACAGTGTCTGCGTGCCGCCGCTATCTGTCTGTGTTATGATCCGCTCTGCCACGCTCCAGTGGCCACGACACGCTCAGTCTCGCTTGTAATTCTGTCTTAAACAGCACCTGTGAGGTTCTGCGTCTAAAACATTGGTCTTGGCACCGCTGAGAAGGACTGATACTCAGACACACGCAATCTCACACAGACAGAGGGAAAGCCAGAGCTGTGTATGAGCTTGATGAGGCAGAACAGGCAGAAAATACATTGTAGATACAGCATAAAATACATTGTGATCTGATAGGACTTTTCCAATTACCTGCCATGGGGTGCAGAGCTTTGATTGAGGGCGCTTGCTGGGTTTTCTCATCCAGACACATCCGGTCCTGATGAAATCAGGAGATTGCTTTGTTTTATTGATAACTTACCTTATCCCCATTCTCTGGACACACAATTTACATTAGTTGAAAGTATGAGAAATGGAAGTCTGCGTAGGAGGTGTATTGCCAATGCCATGACAATATTTATTGTTTCAATATGGTAGGTTACAGAGCTATGTATCTTTGATTAAATCTAAACGTCCGGTTTGCCCTGCACACAACCTGCCGTCGCATCCCTGCTTTAGAAATGCCATGAAAGACTAGAAATCTGTATACGTAGGATCTGGTGGGGAACAACCAAAAATATGTGTCATTGGTATTTGCAGGTAGTGTTGTAAATGGGGAAGGCAAAGCTAAACTCAAAAAATGAAATGCAAGTAACTATATAACTGTACATACAGGGTATCAACACAAATAGACCTTATAATAAACAAAAAATAATTTTCAGCTTTGAGGTGTAACAACTAAGACAAATCAGACAAAATGTTTTACTCATTACATTTAGTGAATGATCCAGCAAACTTAATCTCCCAACAAAGTTTGATGAAACCATCCTCCAGAAGAGCAGGGAAGGTCTCCATTACCAGGGCGACCATCCGGTAAGACTTTGTTTAGGTCTTGAAAGAATTTGAAAAGGGAACCAATGCCCTTAAAAACAATTTCCTGCATAAATGTATAGGAAACTTGTTCCATAAATGAAAATCCACCCTAGTGTATTGCATGTAATAGTTTGACTGTGCTCTAAAGGTCTCTTGTGTGGTATTTTGTTCATGCATGCCTTATGAACAACTAACTTGTGTAAATGACCTCATATACAGCATGTCTTGTATCCTATCAAATGAATGCTTGTTTTAAAAACGTACACTTTCAAGTATGTCTCTTCTTCAGTGGATGCAGTGTGTGTTTGTTTAATTAAATGGAGTATAAATGGGCACAGATCCACTGAATCATGCTTGAAATAAAGAAGCCATAAAGTCTCCCAGCGAGGTCCTTGTCCAACTTCCTCATCCTCGACTGAGTCGAAATAACCATGCAAGCTCATAATAGAAACTGATTGCCACTTCAATGCCACTGGACCAAACTATTAACCTTTCTCCTGCGTTTTTACCATTGTTTTCTACAACACGTAACGTACGACATTAATGCTTAGTTAGTAAAACGATAAACCCTTTTGTTCAGACAAAGGGGAATGTAGTCAATGATGGTTTCTTCCAGGTGCTTTTAGTGTTGCATCCATCTGTTCTAAACCAGTTTTCCAGCAACTTTAACTTTGCCTCTTATCATATATATTAGGGGTGTAACGGTTCACAAAATTCACGGTTCGGTTCGATACGATACACTGGTGTCACGGTTCGGTTCGGTACGGTTCGGTATGTTTTAGATACAGCAAAAAGAAAATATTGGCAGATAAATTACCTTTTTTAATTTTTTTTTTAATTAAAACTAACAAAGTATGATTTTTTTTTTTTTACATGGAACAATGACGGAGTTATACTTTACCCATCTTCTGTGTAGTTACAGGAATAAGACATTAGCTCTTTACATTAGCTCTCTCCACACTTTTTTCACACACTACTGCTTCTGTCATCCCTTTGGGCAAATCCTCACTTGTCTGACTCTCAAGGGGGCGTGTCTGAAGAACGTGGCTGTTCAGCTCCCATTCATCGGTAATGTAATGTGCCGTTACAGTCAGGTAGCTTTGTGTAGCCCTTGACGTCCAGCCGTCTGTTGTCAGAGCAACCGCTGTTGCTTTGGCCAATTGGTTCTCTGTTTGTGCTTTTGTTTTTTGGGACAAAGCAGGAATTACTGGCTGAAATGGGCTTGTGAAGGAACATTGTAACGGGGCTCAATTACTTTAAGCATGTTCGTAAAACTCCGTCTGCGGTGCCTTTTGCGCTCCGTATGCGGTGCAGCAGCCGCACACCCTGTAGTGCTTTCAAATATGCTGCGTTTGTAGTCCGCAACCGTTAACATGGGTACGGAAAAAATACGCACCGCATAGACTACGCACTGCAGACGGAGTTAGTGTGAAAATGGGCGTATGGTCTCATATCCGCGGCTATAAATGGGCCACTCGCCGCGGTGATGTCTTTTGCCATTTAAATAAGTTGGAAATGTCTGTCTTAATGCTGCGGGGATAGTTTGTGGCTGTTTCTCCTTTTTATCATCTTGTTGTCGGCGTAAATGAGTTGACATGGCATTAATTATTCCCGCTGCTGTACCATCATGTAGCAAATGCGACATACCGTTGTTTTTTTTTTATCCATCACTCTTGCCAACACCATCATAGCTTACAAAGAATCCAAAGTTCACCCAAACACCAGACCTGTTGGTTATTGGAGGATCTTTATTTCTGGTCTGTTAAATGCAATAGCCATTTTGCCACGAGCATTCAGCGCGTAGCCTACTGAGTAAGCGAGCACCTGACTGAGCAGCCTAAAACATATTTGGTGTTTTGTTGGTTTTTTTTCACTTCGGCGGTGTCAGGGGCATTGCCTGTTATGTCGTTTTGGTTATTGTTGAACGCATGTTATTATATTTCACACACTTTTTTATTTTTCCAAGTCTAATTAATTAGTCCGAGAACCATTCGGTACATAATGCGTACCGCGTACCGAACCGAAAGCCTCGTACCGAACGGTTCAATACGAATACGCGTATCGTTACACCCCTAATATATATGTATATATATATATATATATATATATATATATATATATATATATATATATATATATATATATATATATATATATATGTTTTGTGTATGTATATTTTAATGTTAGTTTAATCTTGTTTGTTATTAAAAAAAAATATATTGCGCAATATATATGTGACCAGTCACGGAAAGTAGGGACACAAGTCGGCTCTGGGGCATTTTGAGTTATTCGCAGATTCTGAAAGTGTAGTCTCCAAGCTTTCCAACGATGTGTAACACATGGAAATCTGATAATATTTGGAGAAGTTGTAGCCATCTGAATTTAGGCCTTTAGAAAACTGTAAAGGAGAGAAAACAGCCTCTAAAAGTTTTGCAGTTCTCACCTGCTGGGAGTGACAATAGAGCTCATTTACATCTCATTTAGATAAGCCATACCCCCTGTAAAGCTGCAGGGTTGCTAGTAACGACAGACGCAACGGGAAAAATCGGACCGCATTCACACCAGTCAAATCAAAAGCAATTGAAGCATTATCCAAATTAATAGCAGATGTTAACATTACCATCTAAAAGGCCATTATAGTAATGGTGGTTTATGACAAGTGATACGATGCTAACGATTACAATTAAAACTGAGCTAGCTAATAACAATAGGTAGATATAGGAAGGTCTAAACATGGACTAAACATGAGATAACGTGTAGGCTACGTGTTCTTAGAATGAAACTCACCACATTTGAAACAGAAAAGTATTCTTGCAGATCTCGATGCCTCCAATGAAATAAGTCGCTCGGGCACACTTTCTCTTTGTCTGGGTTTTCTTTGTGGATGTAACCATCTCCGAAGTTTGCGCTGTGCGTCTGTTTGCCTCTAAATGTCCAGTAATTTGCATGTCCTGCCACTCTTTTTATGCAGCTAAAGAATCCAGCCGTATGTTGTACATAATGTCTGGAGAAAGCTTATGTCTACAGGACTGTATCCCATGCAGAGAGTTCTCTTTTCTCCTCGTGTAGCATTTACAGTCAAAGATACAGATTTTCCCCATTTCGCTGTCTTTATGCCCCTCAAGTGAGCGCTTGTTCATAAGCATCCGGCTTGTCGAAGAAGTGCTTCAAAACATTTTCGGTGTAACAGCCATGGTTCAGCTCGTCTGCGATCATCTTTGCGGCGTCCATCTTCATTGAATTTTGATATCAGCTAGAGCCGGCCAGAGCGCTGCATAATAAGTAGCCACGCTTCCCTCGGAGGGCGGGGACAATGACACGCCCCTACTGCGTGCTAGAATCTCAGAAAACAAGCCGATTTCAACCTCAAAATGTATGCTTTTAAATACACCAATATTGCTTTCTCAAAAACGGAGAGGCTTCTTCGTGATCTCAACTAACAGATTCTGCAAAAAACGAAAATCACAAAATTAAAAAAAAAAAAAATGCTTCTTTCGCATTTTGCGCGAAAGTTGTGCTGCCGCCTTGTGTCCCTGGTTTCCGTGACGGGTCACATATGTGTGGTTCTGACTACCTGCCTGCAAACAAATTGTTGCTTAAATTATCAAACAATTAAAGGACAACTCCGGTGAGAAATGAACCTAGGGGTAATTAACAGATGGTTAGCGAGTAGATCGTTCTCTGGGATGCGTTTTCATGAAAATCGAATGCAAAGAGTTTTATCTTTAAAAACAGATTAGCTTATAACACTAGTCTATGGGGCACAGAGTAGAGAAATTAAATCGCTAGTTAATACCACTAACAAGGCTCAAAATAGCCTCACACTAACACAGTAGCATAATGAGGCTCCCAACATGCAAACCGAAGCATTGAGAACTTTGTAAGAGTACAAACAGTTTAATAAGAAGACACTTTATAAACAGAGCGCATTTCGCGTTCACGAACAGGCACCATCTTGGAAAAAAGTCTCGACTCATCGAGCGACGACAGCTCTGCTAAGTGATGAACTGTGACTTGGAATCACATATGGTCCGTTGTTTCCGGAAGAAAACACTAAACACAAAATAAAAAATAAAAAATAAATATGTCCATGTTATTACATTTCACAAACTTAATTCCTATCGACCAGCTCACTTAGAACAGCGCTCGTAGATCGATTCATCGAGACTGTTTTTCGAGACGGTGCCTGTCCGTGAACGCGTAAGGCACTATGTTTACAACGTATCTTCTTATTAAACTGTTTGTACTCTTACAAAGTTCTCAATGCTTCGGTTTGCATGTAGGGACCCTCATCATGCTACTGTGTTAGTGTGAGGCTATTTTGAGCCTTGTTAGTGGTATTAACTAGCGATTTAATTTTACCACCCTGTGTCTACCCTGTGCCCCATAGACAAGCGCTATAAGCTAATCTGTTTTTCGTGATAAAACTCTTTACATTCGATTTTCATGAAAACGTATCCCAGAGAATGATCTACTCGGTAACCATCTGTTAATTACCCCTGGGTTCATTTCTCACTGGAGTTGTCCTTTAAGCCTAAAAATTGCACCCTAGTGGCAGCAAATCTAATTTGCCGCGAGTGTAATCTACCAACTCTCAATAGGCTTCTGAGCAGAAAAAAAACAAACTCTGGTCAGGCCAATCACATCGTGTATAGAGTTGGTGGGCGGGCTTAACGTAATGGCGGCAGAGTTGCGTGCTACTTGTAAACAAACAAGCTGGCGAACACCGGTCTTTCGAATCGGCTTTGGCCGCGACTCTGGAAGACTTGGAGTTAAGCTTTTCTTTGAGAAAAAAACAAGAATGGCACTGAAATCATTCTTAAGAAGGGAAGATGTGTTCAGAGTTTTCCCGCCTGGATACTGCAAAAGTTTAATCTATCAACTAGCTCTGCTTCACATTGCTCTGGTTGGTTGTAGCTCTATCCAATTGCGTGCAGAGTGAATTTAAAAGACAACCGTTTATCCCGCCCCTCAGATTAAGCCTTGTCAATTGTGAGTTCCCAGACCCAACATCTTGATGTGGGTCTGGCTTGTCAGGCTACAAACAATTCATAATTAATCATAATGAATAATCCTAATGAGTTATGAATAATTATTAATATTTCCCCTCTTAGCTAATTTGAAAAGGGAAATGAAAGTAAACACCGTTTGCCATTTTAATGGAACTTTAAGGTGTTTATTGTCCATTTTGGGTCTTAAATAGCTTTGTGAAGAAAGCTTTTTTTGAGTATTGTTGGGGATCAAAATCTTTAAAAATGTATGTTTAATTGCTTTTATGCTTGTTAAAACCCTTGATTGGCAAGACTAATGGAGTAACTACTGTATATTCTGATGATGTAAAACTGACCGAATCGATGGATGTAATGCTGCAAAAGCTATTATTATTCATAGTTAATGAAGTCTGTGTAACATCTACATTGTTGTATTCAGTTCAACTTTCGCCTAATTAATTAATTAGTTCCTCAATGGACATACTCCTTGTGTTCAATCGATCTTTGTCCTGTCTGCGTCTATGTTATGGTGTTGTGTGATCCGTGTTCCTGAGTTTTGTTTAAAAGAATGTTTCCTAATGTATTCTTCTCAGTGCGATACTTTTACGAATATTTACAACCCGTGACTGTCTATCTTCAGCGCACACATCAACGCCCAGTTTAACAACTTAATGACAAGTTTTACTCGTGTTGCCTTGTCTGAGACACATTTTGCTTTGTATTTTCACAATACTAACTGTTTCTTCTTCTTCACGTTCAACCAGTAGTATCCAATGACAGTCCAATGATATAATGACTGTATTATTGCTACTTTTACATTGTATACTTTCATAGTCAGCCTGAACCTTCACCAAAGCATTCATTATTAATACCAGAATGAATCTTAACTGAAATTAATTTGTTCCAGTGAAACAAACTCTTAATTTATGATAGCATACTCACCAATGCGGTGGTATCCAACCAACTGTATTAAACCAAATATCACTGCTGTTAAGAGCCCTTAGTAGATTGTTGACTATCGTGGAATGATCCGCTATCATGGTCATGAGTGTTTGTTTAAATTCTTCAATTCAAGGAATTAAAGAAAATGTATTGACCAGACATGGATAGTTGTATTTAGCTATTAACTTTATCTCAGATGTTTCTCCTAAAGGTCTTTAGGAGAACTAAAAGTATAAACAAAATATGCTTTTGGCATTTGACATTAGGCATTTTACTACTATTACTATAATTTATTAATGTTACCAATATCCCTACAACAAGCAGGGCGGGTGAGAGCTGTGAGAGAGTGGTGTGAGGTTGGGCAGGACAGTGTTGTCAAAAGTACAGAATGCGATACCAAATCGGTACTGAAAGGTTAAAAATGTGACGCTTCGAGCGCTGTTGAGCGGTAACTGTAACCACCTCTGACTGGCCATTGTGCTCACGCAGGCTGATAGACGCCTGCATTGAAAAGCTCTTTGTATATCTTTGCAAGTGCTCAGTGAAAAGCGTCATTGATGTATTTTTGCAATATGTTTGTCAAGCGCTGATCGTAGCCATTCACAGTTATATGTGATAAGTGTGTGAGCACAATGGCCAGTCAGAGGTGTTTACGATTCTGCTCAACAGCGCTCAAAGCCTCACATTTTTAAAATTTCAGCACCGATTTGGTATCGCGGTTGGTAATTTTGACAACACTAGGGCAGCACAGAAGAATGAAGACCCCAAGTGGCTGCCCGAGGCAGTGGTGATGTAGCGAGTGAAGACCCAGTGGGATGGAGGCATGCTGCCGTCCACCTGGGTCGAGGTTGCATGGCTGCCCTCCGAGAGGCAGTTGTACATGAAGTCTTTACTTCTTTACTTTAATTTTCTGTTTATTTTGGATTAAAGTCTTTTGAACAGTCTCCGGTTCCCACCTCCTTTTTCCCATATCAACAAATCCCATATCACTGTCACATTAATCTACTGAGAGGCAAGTTTAGAACCCAAGTGCAGTTTTTATTAAACAAACTTAAATCCAGAGCATGAAACAAAAACTTGGCAAAGACAAAGACTTGACTGGGCTTGACAAAGATTTGACACAAAGAATAAACTTGGACATAAACTAGACTCACCAACAGCGGGTAACAACATCTAATAACGTCTCGGGTTATAAATATAACCCATGTTCCCTGAGAGGGAACGAGACACTGCGTCATCGTAGATGACACATCGGGGAACGCCCTCGGCGTGACGCTGCTGAGTTCATATCAAAAAAGTCCAATCTTGATTGGTGTTGCGTAATGACGTAACGAGTGACGGCATACCCGGAGGTATAAAGGGACGCCGGCACAAGCAAACGCAGCTTACTGCTATGAAGCGGGCCGCTCTGTAGATAGGCGGGGCTACGAGACGCAGTGTCTCGTTCCCTCTCAGGGAACATGGGTTATATTTATAACCCGAGACGTTCCCTTTATCGAGGGAACTCGCACTGCGTCATCGTAGATGACACATCGGGGAACGAGTACCCACTAGTCCTCGCCTATCTTGCACCCCATGACATGAACCGGAGTGCATAATCAGGGGGCGAGCACCCTAGCGCCTGGCGTCGCAGGGAGGTGCAGACTATAATACCTAACGAAGGTATGCGGTGTGGCCCACCCAGCCGCCTCGCAAATCTCTTGCAAGGAAGCTCCGGAAAGGAGGGCTACCGAGGAGGCCATGCCCCTGGTAGAATGAGCCCTCACGGCTATAGGTGAAGGCAAGTTGCGCACCTGATAGGCCGTGGCTATTGCCTGGACAATCCAGTTACTAATTGTCTGTTTCGCTGCAGGCAGCCCTTTCCTAGGTGGACCAAAGCACACTAACAACTGGTCTGACTTCCTCCACTGGGCAGACCTCTCCAAATAAACCCTCAATGCCCGCACCGGGCAGAGGAGGTGAAGCCTGCCCTCATCTGCCGTCACATGAGGCGGGGGATGAAAAGCCTGGAGAACCACCGACCGTACCGCATTAGACGGTACCTCGGGGACGTATCCCGGGGTCGGCCGCAAGATAGCTTTCACGTTGCCTGGGGCAAACTCCAAGCAGTTGGGAGTCACTGCCAATGCCTGAAGGTCCCCCACCCTCCTCAGAGAGGTGATGGCTAAGAGAAAAGCTACCTTCAGCGTGAGGTTCTTGGCCTCAGCCAACTCCAGCGGTTCGAAGGGGGCCTCAACCAACCCTTCGAGAACCACTGCCAGATCCCACGCAGGGATCCTAGAACGAGCCACAGGTCTCATCCTCCGCGCTCCTCGGAGGAACCGTACAACCAGATGGTGCCTCCCCAGAGGTCCTTCACCTAATGGTGCGTGGAAAGCTCCTATCGCTGCCACATACACCTTAAGTGTGGACGGGGTAAGCCCGGCGGAAAACCGATCTTGCAGAAACTCCAGTACTGAAGCCACAGCGCAGTTCACTGGGTCTACTTCACGGTCTCTACACCACATGGAGAACACTCTCCACTTCAAGTTGTACAGCTTCCTGGTGGAAGGAGCCCTGGAGCTGAGTATAGTCTCCACGACACCTGCTGACAGCCCTTCTTCTATGAGCTCTGCCCCCTCAGGGGCCAAGCCCATAGGTTCCATAACTCTGGCTGGGGGTGAAATATCGAGCCCCCCGCCTGCGTCAACAGATCCCTCCTCAGAGGAATCTGCCATGGAAGGTCGTCTAGCAGGTCCATAATGTCGGAGAACCATACCCTGGTCGGCCACCGGGGTGCTATCAGAAGCAGGCGAATGCCTTCCCGGCGAACCCGCTCCAGAACTCCCGGGAGCAGAGCAATCGGGGGAAATGCGTACAGACGCAGCCTCGGCCACGCCTGTGACATGGCATCCAGGCCCAACGGAGCCGGATGCCTGAGGGAGAACCAAAGTGGACAGTGGGTCGTCTCTCGAGACGCAAACAGATCCACTTCCATTCGGCCAAACCTCTCGCATATGGTCTCCACCACCTCTGGATGGAGACGCCATTCCCCGGGCCTCAGCCCCTGCCTTGACAGGATGTCTGCTCCCTGGTTCTGGTCCCCCGGGATATAAACTGCCCTGAGAGAAGACAGTTTCCCGTGGGACCACAGAAGGACCTGATGCGCCAGTCTGTACAGAGGGCGCGATCTCAGACCTCCTTGATGATTTAGATACGATACCACGGCAGTGTTGTCAGATCGTATCAGGACATGGTGGCCGCGAAGGTCCTCGAGAAAACTCCTCAGAGCTTTCCAGACAGCCAGCATCTCTAGGCAGTTGATGTGCCATGAAGCATGCTGGGCTGTCCAAGGACCTCTCGCTCCTCGGCCTTCCATGACCGCGCCCCAACCAGTAAGGGATGCATCTGTTGAAACGGTTTTCCGGCAACACGATGCTCCCAATACTAGCCCCAGGGACAGAAACCAAGGTTTCTTCCATATAACCAGGGAACGAACGCATTTGCGCGTTACTCTGATCATACGGAAGGGATTCCCCTTCGGAGAAAACCCCTTGGTTCTCAGCCACCACTGTAGCGGTCTCATGTGGAGCAGGCCGAGCGGAATCACACTGGACGCTGCTGCCATGAGACCCACCAGTCTCTGGAACTGTTTGACAGTGATGCTGTGGCCCAACCTTATACTTGAGACCTCCGCCCGTATGGTCTCGATACGCGCGGGTGACATGTGTGCCCGCATCGTTACCGAGTCCCACATTATTCCCAGGAACGTAATTCTCTGGGAGGGCGTCAACGCGCTCTTTTTCGCGTTGAGTCTCAACCCCAGACACCTCATGTGTGCTAGAACAGCATCTCGATGCTGAACTGCCATATCGTACGACCTGGCCATGATCAACCAGTCGTCGATATAATTCAGTACCCGGATGCCCTGGAGTCTTAGCGGAGCCAGGGCTGCATCCATGCACTTTGTGAAGGTGCGAGGTGACAAGGCTAGGCCAAAGGGAAGGACCCGATATTGGAACGCTTCGCCCCCGAAAGCGAACCTCAGGAACTTCCTGTGACTGGGAAGGATGGAAATATGGAAGTAAGCGTCTTTTAGATCTATCGTGACGAACCAGTCCTCGAACTGGATCTGACTCACGATAACAGGAATGGTTAGCATCCTGAACCTGTATCTCCTCAGAGACCGATTCAGAAGCCTGAGATCTAATATTGGACGCAACCCCCCATCCTTCTTGGGGACTATGAAGTACCGGCTGTAGAACCCGACCTCCCTTTCTGGCGGGGGGACCCTTTCTATCGCCCCTTTTTCCAGCAGAGAGTGTACTTCCTGCCCCATTACCCCCACCTGCTCGGGACCGACCACTGTCCAGACTATCCCCCCAAATTTCGGGGGGGGAACTCTGAACTGCAGTCTGTATCCCCGTTCTACAGTGCGCAGGGCCCACACAGAGATATTCGGAAGGCATGACCATGCGCCGAGATATTCTGATAAGGGGACCAGCCTCTCGCGGCTGGTCTGGGGTATCAACCGAACCTCTGCCTCGACCCCCTGAAGCGGATAACCGGCAGGGACTAATCGAGGCATATTTTCGGTGTGTGAACGCAGTCGCTGCTCTGCCGCAGATTTTATATGTGCTGGCCAGAGCCGCGCGCGAACATGGGGAAACGACGTGGTCCGGAGCCCTTTTGACTGCGAGAGCACAACATCGATTTCCCGAGAGCCTCGGGGGGAGAACGACCTCGGTCGCTCCGCCCCGTGGGGGACAGCTCTCAGCGGTCCTGCCGCAGCTAGGACCGCTTGGAAGCCTTCTTGGCCTGAATAACCTCCCTCAGGTCGGTCTTCGGCTTTGAAGACTTCCCGCGAGAGCGTCGCTTCTTCTGCCAAGCTCCCTCAGGAGGGGCACGAGAAGCGACGCTCTGCTTCTGCACCTCACGGTGCGAGGAGCCCTCTGCTGGCCGAGACTGCCCACTCGAGGCAGCCTTGCTGGAGGAGCCCCAGCGGCGAGGGATGAACTGGCTGAGAGCGGCAGCCTGCTTTTTCACCTCCTGAAACCTCTCGACGACGGTGCTCACAGCGCCGCCGAAAAGGCCAGAAGGCGAAACCGGGGAATCAAGGAGAAAGTGTCTGTCTCTCTCCCTGATCCCCGACAGGTTCAGCCAGAGATGCCTCTCCGCGCACACCAAACCCGCCATGGAGCGGCCGATGTCACGGGCCGCCTGTTTGGTGACACGAAGAGACAAATCCGCTGCCTTCCTCAGCTCAGTCACATCCTCCAGAGAGGGACCCTCGCCCTCATCGAGCTCCTTCAGCAAGTCCGCTTGGTAGGCCTGCAGAACCGCAAGAGTGTGCAGGCACCCACCAGCGCGACCAGCCGCACTATATGCCCTCGCCACCAGCTTCGAAGTCTCTCGGCATGGTTTCGAGGGCAATGCCGGGGTCTTAAATGAAGCTGCTGTCTCGGGAGAGAGGTGGCCCGCGAGCGCCTCTTCTACCCTCGGCAGCGCAACATATCCCTTCTCAGACACCCCCAGCACGTTAGCGAAGTCAAGTGCAGGGGGCGTAGTCAGGCGTGCTGAGAAGGGCTTCTCCCACGCCCTGCACAGCTCACTGTGCAGGTTGGGGAAAAACGGCAGACCCCGGCGTGGAGGCTGGGCTCGACGCTTGAAGAAGCGCTCGTCCAGCTTGCTTGGCGGCTGAACGTGCACTTCCTCTTGTGGCCAATCTAAGCTCAGCTTGGCCACAGCGCGAGTCAAGACCTCCACGAGCTCCTCCATAGCCTGCGAGTGGGGTGGCGACTGCCCCACTGCGCCTGCTTCGGTGCTCATCGACAGCGATCCCTCGGAATCGGACAGCATGAGCACCTGATCCTCCGCCTCGCGGGAAGAAGCCGCAGCGCGGGCTTCCACACGTGGCGGAAGATCCTCTGAATCGTCAGAGGAAGAGAGAGATGCCTCAACATTCCCTAATCCCGCTGACAGATCCAGCTGCGAGCCCCACGACCTGCGGCGCCGCTCTGCCTCGGCAACAGCGGGCCCAGAACCGCGAGGCTCGCGAGGCTGACCGGCCTCGTCAAAGACCGCCAGCCGCGAGCGCAGTACTCTCAGCGGCAGCTTATCACATTCGCCGCAAGCCGCTCCCTCGAGAGCGGCCTGGGCGTGCTGCACACCGAGACACTGCACACAGAGCTGGTGTGTGTCCGTGCCCGAAATAAAACGCGGACAGGGAGGCACACACCGTCTGAACTGCTCGCTCGCCATTTCTAATGATATAATAAGCCCTACGGGACAAACAACACCAAATAGACAGACAGAACACAGAGCGCGACCGCTGAAAGCAGGAAGCTGCGTTTGCTTGTGCCGGCGTCCCTTTATACCTCCGGGTATGCCGTCACTCGTTACGTCATTACGCAACACCAATCAAGATTGGACTTTTTTGATATGAACTCAGCAGCGTCACGCCGAGGGCGTTCCCCGATGTGTCATCTACGATGACGCAGTGCGAGTTCCCTCGATAAAGGGAACTGACAAAGACACATGGCAAACATGAGGGTCTAAATACACAGACTGAGGACTAGACAAGACACACCTGCAAACAATGATTAAACAATAAACCAATGACACATCAGAACACACGACAAGGGAGCACATGGAAGGATCACATGACAAACCAGGAAGTGTATGACAGAACATAACAGTGAACATGAAAACCAAAAAACATGAAACATGAACCCAACACCAAAACACCCTGTGACAATCACCAAGGCATCCCAATTCAGATAAAGTGTATTAATTTCCTAGCATAAGGTTAATCTAATAAATTCAATGAAAATTATTTTAAATACATCTAATTTAAGCAATACAATTTTTTTTTAAGTAATTGTTTAGTACTATAAAATGATTGTTGAGAAATGTTTGAGTTCACATTGAGATTAATTTAATCTCATTGCTGTCATGAATAAACAAATACGATATTAAATGGTACTTTTTCCTGTTGGGTGGTACATACAAACTACAACACACACATTGATGTCATTTGGCTGCTGATTTTGTTGTCTATTACCATAGCTCACAGGTTTCTTAAGTTTTCTTCTAAGTAATAAATGATCCGGAATGGAACGCATGGACCTGCATAATTTAAAATAACCGATTCATATTCACAAAATTAAGAATTTTTATGAGTCACCAACTCAGTACATCTTAATTTTAACAAATCAACTGTACGGTAAGGTGATTTGCTTACCAGCATTTAATTGAGGTTTTTAAATTAAATTGGCTCTCTTGAGATGCACAGTTAAGACAAACATCTGAGACAAAGTTGAAACTTAAACGAAGCATAACTGAGAATTCCATTAGGTCTCCAGAGCTATAATAGAGCAAAACGTTGTCCTCTGTGTCTGGATATTTCTGGCAGCCTTTTCTACCAGTTTTTGGAGCCATCAAATGCATTTAAAATGCCTGTGGAGTGACTGAAAGACAGTTTCATATCATTATTGTCACATCAAAATATCTTCCACACTGCACAATAGGGCATAAATTGGTAAATTCTGAGCGTAAGCGAATAAACATAAGCTAACACATTATTTTTGAAAAATAAATGTTCATATTAGAGCAATGAAATATTGAGACACATTCCAAAAACTTCACTTGGACAAAAAAACATTTTAAACGTGATATTTAGTAAGATTGAAGACAGGGAATCTAACTTGTCTCCCTCTGATAAAGAAGTAATTGATGTGTGAGGGATTATGCTGATGCCTGGAAGGGAATTCATTTTATGATGAATAAGGATTTTGGCTGTTATCGTGTCTTTTTCCCTCTAATTTCCCTTGTAACTAAAGCAGAGCGGACGCGTCATAGTTACTTTATCATTAATAGAAAGCTGCAGTGAGCCTTAAAGTATGTTGCAAAACAAGATTTTTCGATCAACTAAATAATGATTTATAAGATGATTTACTTATTATTTTAAAGTTCTGCTGGTTACGTTATGGTATATTTACATCACAATGATATACAAAAAATGGAAAAGTTTATTTTTCTTTATACAGATGACAACGTTGTCAAAACGATCCATGTATGCGTTGAACCATTTAAATATCTAAAATATGTATTATGCATGCCAGACAGGTAATTTGACTTTATAAAGAAAGACTACACATCTGCACACATACACATTCAAAAGTGCATGTATATAGCATACATATAGACTAAACATATAATACATGTGCATACCATCAGTTTTTAACAGTATAATAATGATAACGAGATGATAACGGTATCGTTCTCAAAAACGTGCACTTTGAAACGTGTTTTAAGTTTGTGTTTTCAGCCCACCAAAATGCTGCTGTCTTGGAAATGAATGGCCAAAACACATACAACATTTTTTAGTTGAAAGTAGTGTTGTGTAAATTGCCCCTAAAAGCACCCTGAAGCTCAGTGTTCCTTGAGGCACACCAACAGTTCACATTTTGGATGTCTACTTATCTGACCCATATATTTTTGATCTTGAAGTCTGTAAGACTAAATGAAGAACTGTATAGGAGATGATAATTCTCTGAGAAAACAAAGGAAATCAACATCTGAACTCTCGTGCTTCTAGCGTCTCCATCCATCAGTAAGTCGATCACACAATAATTGCCTTAATTTACATTTTTTTCCACTTACCCTCATCTCTCCCATCCATATGTATAACCCCACAAATCTCCTCAACATCTATATGGGTTATTGTAAACAAGTAGCCCTACTATACAGTATTATACATGTTTGGAATCAATTGAAACATCTCAGTATGACTGGTCGAAAGGTCTCATTCTCACAGAAGTGAAGCAAAAGGGAACAAAGGTTTTAAGAGTTTCGAGATTTTTTGCTTATTGTGTGTGTGTCCTCTGCCAATTGGTATTTGCCTTTTGCCCTCAGTGGGGTGTACCTGCAGGTTTGTAGAAGTTTGAAAAAAGTTCCGGTAAAACTTTACAATACGGGTGCACTAATATGCATTAATTCATGCTTAATTAATGGACAGATAATCATGAGTTAATGTATTCCTAATGGTGAACTAACCCATTTATTAATTATTACTGGATCCGTAATGACGATTCTACATGATTAATACATTAAGTAATCATTAAATTGTTATTATTTAAATGTGTGATAATTTATTACTTCCTTAATAACGTATTATATTAACTAATAATTTAAATTAACATGTTAATAACCACAAAGGGTCAAAGCCATGTATTTCAACTTCCAGTTGTCTGCTTTAATGAATCATTAGCTAATGATTTATAAAGGTATCATTATGTTATGACTATTTGTTGAGGCACATGACTATTAACACATTTTTTTAAGTAATATGCAATTGTGGTTATGGGTTTTTAAATAATTTTTTAATTAGTTAATATCATGTGCCCCAACAAGTAAAGTCATGATTTATTAATTAAAGGGGTACTTCAGCGCTGGGAAGATGAATCTGTATTTAAACTGGGTCATCAATGCAGTAGAAATGTGAAATTATTTTTGAATTTGGTGCCTTCTAGACTGAGAAAAGACAGAAAATGTATTTTTGTCCCATGGGGATGAAAGACTACAATTCCCAGAATGCTTCGCTGCCCTGTGAGGCCATTCCCAACGCCATCAACTTCATTACTGTGACTGAGTTAGAGAAGACACTACAATTAAAAACTGAACGTGTCTGTTCAATATAACGAGTGAGTCACCGCGCGAGTCTCACAGACAGCACTGAGCACTAACTGCACGAGTGATGAGAGCTGAGGTAATTGCGACTACATTCGCGGCATACATTCACAACGCGAGTTCAGTCTGGCACGCGTTTCAGTTCATGCCTTTGCAAGCTTAACTTTCATAGAAATGAATTTGAGAAGTTAAAAGACTTACATTGCTCACCATAGCTCCGTTTAAATGATCCTGTCTGCAAGCTGAGCTCTCCCTGCCAGCTGAGTGTGATCTCCATCCCCCAATGCCGGATTCAAAACATGAGGAAATGGCTCCCTCTGCTGGCTGTAGTCTTTAGCCTCTGGGCAAACATTCCTCCTATGATGCAAAAATCGTCATTTTGCATCATAGGAGGAATTTTTCCAGAAATAAAATACATAAATCTCTTGTCTCAGGGAGATATGAGGGGGGAAAGCACAATAATTTGAATATTCTCCAGGGTTTCTACTGATACAAAGCCATATGCTAATCGCTGAAGTAACCCTTTAAGCATGAATTAATGCATATTAGTGCACCCGTATTGTAAAGTGTTACTGACGTTTCTGTCAGAACATTTGATGTTATGTATGGATATCTTTGAATTTATTATGTATTTGGCACGTTATATTTACATGACTAATTCTAAATTTATATTAAAAAATATATATTTTATTTATTCTGACTTTGTAATCAATGATTTTAGTGCTTTGTAAGGTACCCTTTGTTACCGCAAATCTGCGTTCAGGGTTAAGAATATACTAGATCTCAGATCATATGGAGCATGGGGCACATCTGACGAGATTCTAGATTTCTGACTAACTGCTCGACTTTAAGTTAGTAAGTTGTTATGCAGTCACATTATAAGGGACCAGATAAATCACTATTGAGTAAATAATACAGTGTTATTATGTGGTACTGGCCATGACCTCTGGTTACTGTTTCAACTAAGTTGTTATATTGGCAACTGTAGGGGGCTACATGGGTACTTAACATCCCAGAGGAGGTGTGCGCATCCAACCTGCTGGTTGACCAGCTATACTCCCTCTCTTAAAATGGCCATCCCCTTGATTCTTCTCCAGTGAGTTATGTTCCCAAGTCCGTTCCAGTGAGAGGCATTTCCAAATTTGTTCTAGTGTGTGAAATTATTTCGTCTGCTCCAGAAAGTGTGCCTCCCTGGTCTCCTGAGCTGCCAGCGCCTCCATGGTCATGCCGTACCACCCTGAAGGCTGCTTAGCCTGCTGATGCCACACTGGTTATCTGCCATAATCCAGGACGCATACCCTCTTTCCACAGTTGGATAAAAAATGTTATGACCTGGTTTCACAAACAGAGGCCAAGATTAGGCCTTAGTTCAATTAGGATATTTAAGTAGCTTTTATAAACATGAATTAGGGGTGAATAACATAACTGGTGTGCATCCTGAGACAAAACATATTTTTAAGATATGTCAGTGCAAGTTGCTTTCAGTTAAAACAGCTCAAACATGCATTTAGTCTGGTATTAGGCTTAAACATTGTCTATGAAACCAGGGAAAAGTTAGTAAACTCATTAGGCCTAAGTAACAAGGAGAAAATGTGGATTAAGAATACTCTTAGAAATGAATTGTGATTCCCAGAATCGGAATCAGATCACTTTTTGGCAGCTCACACAGAGCTGCCAAAAGATTTCCACCCCTAATATTAGTTGTCCTCAAAGCTAAACGACTAAAAACATATTCATGGACTCTTTAAGATGTATACCAGATATAAAGTGTACATGAGTTATGAGCCTTAAAGTGAGTTAGAGTGACCTCAGATGAAAAGTAACACATACACTGTAAAAGCAGTTTAAAGAAACCAGGCATTGTACATCTGAATAATACATTACTTTGTGTTTAATTCCTCCTCTCTCTCTCTCTCTCTCTCTCTCTCTCTCTCTCTCTCTCTCTCTCTCTCTCTCTCTCTCTCTCTCTCTCTCTCTCATTAATTCATCATTAAAAATGTAACAACCAAACACTGTGCTTTAGAGGTATTCACTCTCAACAGAGAACCTGCAATACTGCAACACAAAAGTGTGCATATAGCTATCATTCACAGTCTATCTCTGGTGTAGAACCTGTCCAAAATGTACTAAAATATCTTCAAAATAAAGGTAGATTTTCATTGCTAATAAATCTTATTTGACATGCTTGTTTGCCTGCTTGTCATATTGTACTATTCAGGGCACTGTACTTTACTAGCTATCTTGAATATGTATAAATGCTTTACGTGTTAGAATTAGTATCAACTCATGCAGAAATAAAAATCTAAATTGTAGAAGAATCACAGAAGACTTAAAGGATTTATGCAATAAGAAACATTAAAACATGAACGTCAAACAAAACCAAACACGTGTAATATATGGATTTTATTTAGCCTTATTTTGAGCTACTGTAATTAGTAACGGTTTATAATGCAAACTTTGTGAGAAGTGTAATGATGTTGACCTTGTGGGAGAGAGAGCAAATAGCTTCAGAGGATCAACAAAGTCACAAGGTTGAATTTGATATAAGGTCTATCCAAGTCTATAATTGCCCAGGAATAGCTATGGGAGGATACATGCCATTTGAATCCTAGTCATTTCTGAACCTTAGCCTTGAATACATTTATAAAAGATTAGGCTTCTTTTTACCATGCCATTGCTAAACATGAGAATGAAAGCAGTCCCAGGCAATTGGGTTTAGGTCAACAGATCCTCCCCTGGGCCAGCTGGTTGGAAAGAGGAGAGAGGGGAAACAATCATAATAGCGTGAATGCTCCTTTGGCTCATCTCTGTGTCAGACATTTTAAGTTATGCCAGAAGGCATGACAAGGGTAGAAAGGGAAAGAAATCATGGAATGAATGTCTGCAAATGATACAAGGCTTTAGGCACAGTTATGTGCCCTACGCTTCACACTGCCGAGGGAACTGATACAGGCCAGGGTAATGGAGCTGCCATCTCTTATGCCAGGGGTTACTGACTGATAAGGCACTGAATCCTGCATCTACAGGGATTGCATCATTCACATTTAGCATTTCACAGCACCGTTCCATATGCAGATGTATGCAAGGTCAACAAGAACCCATATGATGCTACAGGCCAACCCTGTGTCTGTGTTATTTCATATTTTTATCTCTAAGTGTTGTTTCATGGATGACTGCAGGAGGAGACAGATCTGGTACAAAATGTTCTTAAGTGATGCTTCAAGACGGATAAGAAAGATATGTTTATATTTGTTAAAAAGACCTATTGGGCAACACTTGTTATATATGATGGATTTACACAGTCAAAAGACTGTGTGGAATGTTTTCTTTTTTTTTAGCATTTGTTAAATAAGTATTTTATGTTAACCATTGCTTAATTTGTACTAAGTGACAACTTGGAATTTTGAGGACTAAGCTTAAAAGTTTAAGGTAGCATTAACAGAAACTTTTTTAAAGAGGTGGTAAAACACATTTACATTTATGCATTTGGCAGACACTTTTATGCAAAGCGACTTACATTGCATTGAAGGTACACATTTTACATTTTTGTCAATTATTGCTTTCCCTGGGAATCGAACCCATGACCTTGGCGTAGCTAGCGCCATGCTCTACTGATTGAGCTACAGGAAAGACACATTCTTTCAAAGGCTTGGTTGTGTTTGTGGGGTGCAGAGTAACGTGTTCATGCTTCATTTAAAAAAAAATATTTTTCATATATTTTACCTTTATTCTACATTGCTCTGTCCCTCCTTGTAAAAACATTCTGATGGTTTCCTGGTTCTATAAAGCCAGTCCTGGCCCAGCTGTGTTCTGATTGGCTAACCGCCTAGTGCACTCCAGCCTACTCTTCTCGGCCTTGTCCCAAATCGCACCCTAAATCCTCACGGTTTTCCTCTGAGTCTGCCTTTTAACGGGGTAATGCCGCTTTGACTGCCGGGTAGAATTCCCTGCATAGCTCGCAAACTTGCGGGCTCAGCTAAAGTGCGCATTGAGGGCTCCTGAGCACCTTTCTTTAAGCTTAAATGACGAATAGGACCCCGCGGTCTTGTGGACTTAACTGACATGCGCACGCGATGGCCATTGCAAGTCCACAAGACCAAAAGCGCACATGAAGTGTGCCATTTAGGACAGAGCCATATATTCTCGAAGGAGGGGTTTATGTAACTATTTTAGCTGCTGATGTCAGGAAGTCTGGAGGAAAAGGCTGTAGTCCCCTACTGGCTATTTGCTGTAGTTCTTAGAAAGTGATTTCTTGAAAAGCAAATATCTCCCTTTGCTTTAAACTTTGCGCGTTGTAACTTTGCAGATGTTGTTTATACTCAAACAGCAACATTACACACTAGCTAAAGTTAGAAAAATGAAATTGTGTTTTGCCACCCCTTTAAGTTGAATCAACTATTATTTATTTATTGTTTTACTCAAAATAATATTTCTTATTATTAAAGCTGCTGTCCGTAACTTTTTTTGTGTTTAAGATTTACAAAATATATATAATAAGAATGTACAACATGAGTTTTTTTCCAAACCGTATTTTTGTCTTACCCTAAATAACTATTGTACACTTATAATAAGTTTATATTGGGACTATTTCAGGCTAGTCTGGGGTGGAACCGCTGCGTATGAGTAGAGTCCCTGCGTGACTCGTCATAGACATAAACAGAGAGAAGTAGATCCAGCTGCAATGTTCTTCTGCAAGACGCATGCCATTCTGTTTATTAACCAGCTAGAGCGCAAAAAGTTACAGACTGCAGCTTTAACAATGTTGTACTGCTTAATACTTTTGTAGAACCCATGTTACATTACCATTAAAAAAGTTTGGAATAAGTAAAAAAAATATATATACACACATATATTGGTGACACTTTATTTTAAGCTGACATAGTTACATGTTACTAACTTACTACTTGTACTTATTAGACTAGAAATCTAGACACACCCAGCAAATGTAATTTTCAACCAGGTTTGTTTAGCAACTTTCCGTTGGCTTGCAAGCTTGAAAAACAACACTGGAAAGGCCAATCACAATTTGTTTATAGAGTCGGTGGGCGGGCTTAACATAATGACATCAGAGTCGTGGTGGTTTCATATAAATTCCCTGCTACCTGATCTGCGTAACCTTCACTGCTGGAGAACAGCGGCCTTTCGAATCGGCTTTGGCCGCGACTCTGGAAGACTTCACTGCAAACCCTAATAAGTTGATTGAACTCAATTGATTTGAGTAAACTCGTTTCCTCAATTGAATTGAGTAATGGAGTCTCCCAAAACGTGTATTTTTAAGTTCACTTAACTTGGTGCTCACATTCACTGTACTTAAATTGTTAAGTTCACCACACTGGGTACACCAGAAGTTCAGAACATCATGCTGGGTACAACCAATCAAAATTTCAGCATGCATTGCAGCATCAATAAATTATACACCTGAATTGTGACACATTTTCTTTGATTCTTACTATTTGCTTTTACTTTTGCTCTTTTGTTCTGATGTTTTTGTAGCTTGTTTTATGTACAAGCCACAATTATCCTCGTCGTGTAGGTAATGAAACTTTCGAAACTGAGCTTTATTCTGTTAAAATATGGAAGAATTTAAAATTACTTAAACAATTTTTTTGACAGTTTATAATTGTTACATTAGTGTTAGGATTATTATTACACCGAGATGCATCTAACTCTACTTTACAACAGTGATATATTTCTCAAGTTAAACTGAAATTTTATTTTGACGGGTTGCTGTGAATACCTTCGAGTTTCTGTGTGTTTATGACATGACGCTAGTTTTTCCTAAAAAAAAAAAAAAACTCTTTTTACCTCGTGTGAGATGGAACATGCGATTGTCATGCACTATTCTATGTGTGTGTGTGTGTAAGGTAAATAATCTGCGAATTAGCGCCATTCATTTACACACGTACACACGTAGGACACTCAGGATTCGTAAATATTCGATTTAGGATTCACCTCTTGGCTGTTTAATATTCACAGACACTACACTAGTCTATATCACCAGATGTGTTCTCAGGTACCAAAATGTGGTACTGATTGATTTAATTCGAATCAGTAGGCTACTCGGTAGTAAATTAATTCGTAAAACCTAATTCGGTCTGTGCCCAACACTAGCTACCAATCGGACCACAAGTGATCAATGGGCATCGGTCCATCGCTACTCTATCTGTCATCATGTTAAACCCGCCAATTGCGCACCAGGTGGATAAGCCAGTCTGTGTGTGATTGGTTCACGCAAAAGTATGACAGAAGCAGGATAAATGAAAGCTCTAGCATAAAGTTCTGCCAGCAAGATTCAATGTTATGTCACTCATCACATGCAGACCTAACCAATCACACTATACAAAATGCTGGGTTAAAAACAACTCAAGTTGGGTTGAAAATGGACAAACTCAGAACTTGAGTTGTTTTTAACCCAGCATTCTTTAGAGTGCATGTCCTTATTCTCAGGGTATAAAATATGGTCTATAAAATATATACACATGTCTAAGTTTGCAGATGCTGATGTCAATCATAATGTACCTCCATCCTCAGGATGGTCCCTGCCTTTATCTTCAGGCAGGAAATGCAGAGTCTGTTACCCTCGAGATGAGCATTACGGACGGGGCCTACGCCAAAGAACCTGTAATTATAATACTTGCTGGTCTGTTAATAAACTTGTTACTTTATTGTACTTCCTCTGGCCTCCTGAGTATTTCTGGTAGAAATGAATGTACAGGTTTCCAGCCAGAGCTGCAGGGCAAAATTAAATCGCCGGCAGATCAAGCTGGGTTTACCCAGTCTAATTAAATACAGTATGAGTTGCACAAAAAATATTTAGCCATTACTTGCAAATACTGTGGGATCTTTCAAATTTACTTTTATTGTTTTAAACATGTAAAACAGTGCAGCAGTAACCCACAAAATCATTTGAAAAATAGTCACAAATCATTTACAGTCTAATATAGCATTACATTTCATGTTCCTTGCAGCTAATTCATTATGATGAAATGTACAGGTTATACAAAAAACTAATTACTTACCTTTGTGAACATGCTTTGTGAATTCCATACATCTCTGGATGGTAAAAACAACATCTCCCATCGTCCCATCGTGAAAAACAAACAAATTGTGCCTTTAACTACGACTTTTGCCTCAATAAACTCCTAATTGACTGATTATTAATAGTTTAGTAGTAGCGTTTAAGTTTACGTATTTAATATGACCTAGAAACACAGACATAAACATAAAAGATAAACAGATCAAAAACAAACTCTTAACATGACAATACGTGCTGTATAAGTACTAATAAACAGCTAAAATCCTAGTAATATGTATGTTAAAGGGGTCATATAATGGTACATGCACTTTTACAAGCTGATTGTATGGAAATGTGTGTTGGCAGTGCCTGTACACAACCATCCCATAATGATAGAAATCCATCAAGTGTTTTATTTTTATTTTTTATTTTTTAATCTCCTTATATGTTTTCTCCTGTCTCAAATCAAGCTGTTCGATGTGTGACGTCACACGATCGGACGCCCCTTCCATGACTGTTGATTTACAAGCAGCGTTTCATCTCAGACCCGCCCTGAGTGAGCGCAAGCTGTCGTCGTTACCATAGACATTATATAGGTTTCAAATCTGTATGATGTCTATGGTTGTCACAGTCTGCCATTGTATAAATAGAGACAATGGCGAACACAGCAGTCATTCTGATCTTCCTGAATCCAAACATTTAATTCAGCTGCTCCTGAATAAAGATTTGTAACTTACCAGCCTCTTTGTGTTTTATGCTGCCCCTCCACAAGAAGTTGAAACGCTTCACGATGAACTGCAGTTAAAGTTTACAGGGTAAATTTAAATTACAGCATGCATTCTATGTATGATGTTCTCAATATAATTCATAATAATCCCACATTTATAATGAACAACGCGTTATGGTTATTGTGTTATTACAACCTGTGCACTCTGGATTTAAAGTTAACGTGGATGTGGTAAGTTAACACTGAGCTTAATTATGTAGATGGTTTATAACAGTGTCTGTTACTGTCTAAAATAAATTGTGTTGTAACAGTTATTAAAATGCATAGATAACGTTACGCATCACCGACAAACCGACATTAAAGTAAAAAAAAAAAAAGATTGGCATTAGGTGTAACATCAATTTGTCAATGAACTAACACATACATAGGATTTGCGCTAACATTACCCTGCCAGTACAAAAAAATAGATCAAAGTGCAGAGGTGGTAAAAGTACTCAAAAGTTATACTCGAGTGAAAGTATATATACCTAAATAAAAAAATACTCCAGTAAAAGTAGAAAGTCCTCCATTCAAACATCACTTGAGTAAAAGTACAAAAGTATCAGATTTAAAACGTACTCAAGTACCGAAAGTAAAAAGTAAATATTCAAATTAACTGTAAATATCAATAATTAAGCAGATAAAATATTTTCGGACTGATATGCAATGCTTTAATTGAACAAATGATAAGATTAGATACTGCAATTAAGAATTTGTTAGATTTGCAATTAATAGGAAACAATGAAGCACCTTAACGCAGTATAGGGGTTAAACTTAAAATAGACATGTTCCATAACATTAGCTCCATAAAACAGATGAGGAGCAAGATACTATTAACTAATTCAAAATTAATTCAAAAGCCATAACCACAATGACATATTACGTAACAATTAGTTAATAGTCATGTGCCTCAACAAGTAAAGTCATACTATAATTTTGCCAATTGTTATGATTAATGATGAATTAAACAGACAACTGAGAGTCGGAATGCATGGCTTTGAATACATGAATTTACATTATTAGTTAATGTAATATGTTATTAGGGAATTAATGATGTCATATTTAATTAATAGCAATTCATATATTACTTAATCTATTAATCATAGAGAATGTTCATTAGTTGCTGATGCAGTAATCATTAATAAATGGTTTAGTTCTTCATTAGTAATACATTAACTCATGATTATCTGTGCATTAGTTAGGCATGAATTATAATAGTGCACCTGTATTGTAAAATGTTACTGATGTTTTCATAGTAAATTGTGTGCCGCAAAATAAAAAAGTTGGGGAAACACTGAGCTAACGTTAGTGTGGCAAACCTGACTTGTCAGCTTTTCCAAGTCTATACCCGACTGGATCATCCATGACCGACCAGACCGGTTTGAAAATCAAGTGTAATAAATACTTAATACTTGGAGCGGGCATGGGGAAATGTATTGGAGTAAAAAGTAAACTTTGCCTTTAATATTGTAGTGAAGTAAGAGTAAAAGTAGATGCAAATAAAATATACTCAAGTAAAGTACAGATCCCCCAAAAAAATACTTAAGTAATGTATCCAAGTATTTTTACTTGAGTACTTACCACCCCTGTCAAAGTGACATTACAAGCTCAACATTAATATTAATAACTCTTCCAAATAAGGCAAAAACAGAGCATTACAGGGACAATTTATAGGGTTGTAAATGGACCTGTAAAACTGTTTCTGGACATTTTTTGCCCTTAAATAAGCCACATACCCTCTATGTAGATATCAGAGAACAATTTAACATATTTTTTTCAACTCATTCTAGGGCACCTTAAAAAAATGTTACAGCACACTGGATGCCATATGGTGATAGTAAAACACACAAAACACTTCAGTAAAGGTTTTATTGTGAAATTTGTTGTTTTTCATGTTAATCATGTAAATTTGATCAAGAACGCACTGTAGCTTTAATTTAGCGTGAGCAGCGCAGCAAAAATAGACTCAGCGCCAAAAGGATTGTGGCACTGCCGCTTCGGCTCTGCTCCTGTGATGCGCTGTCGCA
This sequence comes from Pseudorasbora parva, assembly GCF_024679245.1. Classification (NCBI taxonomy): domain Eukaryota; kingdom Metazoa; phylum Chordata; class Actinopteri; order Cypriniformes; family Gobionidae; genus Pseudorasbora; species Pseudorasbora parva. The sequence goes on from NC_090187.1 coordinate 8,382,959, forward strand.
CCACCTCTGCATGCGGTGTGAATGCTCTAATTTGTTAACATGGGTGCCGAAAAAAACCACGCGCTGCTTACACTCTGCTAATGCGTGCAGTGTGAAACTGGCCTTAACATGAACTAACAGCCTTCCTGTAATTAAAACAGTACAGCATTGCGCTGACAACACCATGGGAAGGTAAATGAATTGAATACTGGGAATGCATGAATTGATATATATGTGTGTGTGTGTGTGTGTGTGTATGTGTGTGTGTGTGTGTGTGGCCTGGTAATCCCTGGTAATCCCTACGTTATGGGGACAAAATGTCCCCACAAAGATGGCAATATCAGAAATCCTTGTCCTTGTGGGGACATTTTTAGGTCCCCATGAGGAAAACATCTTATAAATCACACAGAATGAGTTTTATTGAGAAAGTAAAAATGCAGAATGTTTCCTGTGATGGGTAGGTTTAGGGGCAGGGGCAGGGGCAGTGTAGGGGGATAGGATGTACAGTTTGTACAGTATGAAATCCATTACGCCTATGGAAAGTCCCCATAAAACATGGAAACATGACTGCATGTGTGTGTGTTTGGATAAAGTGACAATGTATAGATGTAACAATTACAGAAGTATTATAATAGCAGCTCCTTTATTGATATCTCTTTAGCCCCTTTCACACTGCGATTCCGGCAAATACATGGATAATGCGACCTGGCATTTGTTCCTGGGCCGCTAGATTTGGTCCATTCACACTGCCAGCGAAATACCGTAATATGTGTGCTTTCACACACAACCCGTAACGGTCCCGGGTCGAGTTGACACGTGACATCCGGATGTGACGTATAATGGCGAGAGATCTCAGCTTCAGCGCGTATAGTAAGGAGCTCCGTGGTCTCGACTTCTATCCAGTTTGCGCACGTTTCTGCTTGTTTAATTTTAGTTTCTTTTGTATACGAACACTCTCTGCGTATAAAACACCGACTAGCTCTTCTGGCACTGCAGGGTTGTATTATTGAAAAAACAAGCTCTAGGAGTCGCACGATAACTACGTACACGTTGCGGCATTAGTTTCGGCTTTTGTTCACACAGCGCTCGTCCCGGGTGGAACCCCGCAATATTACTAGGTCCCCGACCCGGGTCGAATTCGGTAATCAATCCCGGGACGTGGTTGCTTTCACACAGAAGGCGACCCGGCAATGTTCCAGGAATATTGCGGGTCCGACGTGCAGTGTGAAAGGGGCTTTTGAAACAAGGTTACATTTAGTTACAACATATTTTAAATGTTAAACAATTCTCTTTTATTATTTTTTGATCAAGAAAATTCAGTTTCAGGCTCTATTCTGTACTTTTTTCATGGAAAGTGAACGTATGTTCTGCTATTGGATATATTTTGCACACTTAAGTGTGATAAACCCTGTATCCACCTAGGGTGATCTGATCAAAAGCACATTGTTGACAACAACTCGGATTCAAATCCAACTCCTGTGGCCCCTCGTATTTGGATTTTAAGGTAAGGTTCCCTAAATTCATAACTACATACACTCTCAGAGATTCAAAAGCTGTCACTGGGATGGTACCCTTTAAAACGGTTCTAAAATGTACCATTTAGATACTCAAATGTACAATATTGGTACCCCTTTAAGGTACTAAAATGCACTCTTTAGGTACAAAGATGTATTTTTTTGAAAGTGTACTGCCCCGGTGACAGATTTTGCACCTTTTTATCTGACATCATGAAGTCAAAGTTGCTTATTGCTATTTCACTTAGCATCTGTATTAACCGAACTTCAGATGGCTGCTTGCTTTACATAATTTACATTTATTCATGAAGCAGACACTTTCATCCAAAGCAAATTATCTATGTCACCTTGTAGATGACAGCCAATTCCAATATCCAATATCCAATATATCCAATCAGATAACCCAAGACGGATGTTAAGAGAAATTGTAAATGTGGCCTTATGCAAAAGTGCAACCATTTTCCAAACAGCTAGTGTTCAGTAGTATGAATATGAAAGTTGAATGCCTAGATGACTTGTGTAATGAGCCATACCAAGCCACATTAAAGAGACGTTCAGCTCCAAACCCACATTCTGATTGCAGTTTGGGAATTAAATGTCTATCGAGTCATCAGAGACAGATGCTCATCATAGGTGATCAACCTTTTTTCATCTGCAAGTCTTTGCATGATCAGTTACTGACAGCACAATACGGTCTGAAGGCCCCAGATGAGCATTTCCATGCTCACAAAAGTGGCAGACCAAAGCTTTCTTCTTCCCCCAGGGAAGTCGCATTTTCTTCTTCTTTGTTTTCGCTGTACGCTTTTAATGTTTCTTTGTCTGTGTCGGGTTTTGAAGATTCTTCGAGAGGCTGCGATGGCTCCTTATCCAATTTCTCCAGAGAGCCACAATGTTTTCAATATGCTGATGTACTGCATTCCCTTTCACTTTTATAAATGGGCTGCGATATTAAAATGAACACCCCTATCCGGAAATCCATTTACTCTCTTGCTGGTTTAAAACCATCACTGAATTGAAATAAATTTGTTCCTCCAGCTTCAGGTAATATTCATTAAAATAACTTTAATGAAAACAACTGCAATCCATGTCACTTGCCTATGTTTCCTCATATGTTCGGTCTGTTCAAATCTACATTTATACAGATTCCTCTTTTAGCTTAAATGAGGAATCTTTCATCAGCCTGCCTAAGCAAAAGGCGGGAAAGAGGCAAGAGATTTAATGTGAGTGTTTTTTTTTTTTTTTTTTTTTTTTTTTTTACTGTGCAACTAATGTAATGCATGCTGTTTTCTGTGGTGACAACAAAGTCAGCTATATGAAATAATACCCATATTGTAATGTACTGTGGAATAACTAGGTTAGGGTTCTTATTCAGGACCGGTTCCAATTTGTAGAAAATATCCCAAGTGAATGACATTCGGCTCTGTTAACGGTTCTCTTTTTTTCTGATATACTTATTCAACAGCGCCGCAACACTTTTACTGAATCACATGTGGAAAGATTGCAATTATGAGTATGTCAGATTATCAAACAGATTATACATTGGTTCTTTTTAGTAAATCAAAAATTGTCTAACTTACAACTGTGAGATTTAAAGGGGCCATATTACAGTGTGCCCTTTTACGAAGTCTTGATTTAGTTTTTCGAGTGTTTGGACTATTCTTTCATGTTTGATTGTTCACATAATTTACATTATTACAGCAAGCCTTCAATGTGCAGTTTAGGTCATGTTCTGATTAAGTCCATCCTTCTGAAATACATACTATGCTCTGATGGGTTTGCTGGCCCAGTGTGTTGGGATTGGCGCGACCCATTCTCACTCACAAGGCGTGAAATAAAATCTGAAGCGCGGTCAAGGGCCTTCCACGTCAACAAAAAAATGCTAAAGCTACACCTAGGTGTCACTAAATTGACATGCTCGGATCTCCCTTGTTTTCAGTTGTTTGCCCAATGCGTCAGATCAAGATGCATTTAATTCTTTGCATTTGTAAAAGCAGACATGATTTTATGAATATTTATAGGCTACTTTTATATTTTGGAGCAACTAACCCAACTTCTACCCTAAACCTACCCATTTCTTAAACAATATAAAACACATAACAGGCAAATAAAATTAGTCACAGCTTATTGCAAAAACTGACAAAATAGTATAAACGTATTAACTTCATAAAATTCATATCTCATTAATATCTCATTCAAATGATACACACTCGACTCTTTAGCATTGCATGATCGATCATGAGACACAAGTATTTCATACATAGACTTTGCAAGTACTAATTTCACAGGCGTGGAATTTTGTTGTAATTTCTTAAACATTTTACATAAAAAGTAATACACCATCTAATAATAGATGGTATTTGTCGGAAAACTATGGTAATGCAAACAGTAATCATGGTTAATTTTTTCTAAGGGTCAGTGAAAAACCTACAATAAATGCTCATAATATCAAAAGTATTGTTGGCTAGGCAACTTTTGCCCTTTGTTTATATTGTAGCAACAACACAAAACTTATGATTGGATCTGTTAAAGGGTGACGTCAGTGATTAAGCATATGGCTGTGCATCAGTAGAAACCCGGGAGTATATTCGATAGTATACCCCCACCCCCCTAGCCTACAAATCTAGACACACCCTAGCGGCAGCAAATCTAATCTGCCATGAGGATCGTCTAGCAACTCTCAATACACGTCTGAGCTGTAAAATCCTTACTCTGGTCGGGCCAATCACATTGTGTATAGAGTCGGTGGGCGGGCTTAACATAATGACAACGGCTGAGTTGCGTTTGTGTGCTTCTAGTAAACACAGAAACTGGCGAACGGCGGTCTTTCAAATCAGCTTTGACCGCGACTCTGGAAGACTTGGAGTTAAGCTTTTCTCTGAGAAAAGAACAAAGAACGGCACTGAAGTCATTCTTAAGAAGGGAAGATCTCCTGAGTTTTGTCGACCGGATAAGGTGAAAGTTTAATCTGTCAACTAGCTCCGCTTCACCTTCTTTGCTCTGGTTGGTGTAGCGCTATCCTATCGCGTGCAGAGGGAGTTTTAAAGACAACCGTTTATCTCGCCCCTCGGATTGAGCCCTGTCAATGGTGAGTTTCCAGACCAAACATCTTTATGGGGGTCTGGCTTGTCAGGCTAGAGGAACAAATCCTTAGATGACACAAATATCATCATTTTGTGTCATTGGAGGATTTTTTGGCCAGAGGCTAAAGTCTACAGCCAATAGAAGGAGCTATTTCTGCATGTTTTCAACCCGTCCATGGGGGGTGGGATCGTACTCAGCAAAGGCATTCATGTAAATGGAGCGGTGCGGTGAAAAGTGAGCATTTCACCTTTTCAATTCCTATGAAAATTATGTTTCCAAAGGCAGGAACTGAAAACGCGCCAGACTGAACACGCGCTCTGAATGTATGCCGCGGATGCAATTACCTCAGCTCTCGTGATAGTAATCTGGCTCCTGCTGCGTTTGTGCCGTGACACTCGCTCAGCGGCTCTCTCACATTACATTGAACCGACACATTCAGTTTTTAATTGTTGTGTCTGTTCCCTAGCTGAACTGATTTTATGAAAATTAATGTGGTGGTCAAATGACCCAGTGATCCAATAGCATATCTTTGGGAGTGGCCTCGTAGGGCAGCGAAGCAAGATTAATATATAACTAGAAAACAGAGACTTTACATTTTCTTTCATGCAGCTCAGAATGTGTTTCAGGGTTAGAATGACTCAAAATGATGGTGATTCAGACATTGTCTGTTTATTGTTCCTGCTCTGTACATTGTTTTAATTTATTATTTTATTTTTCATGTGCAAAAAAAAAAAAAAAAAAAAAAAAGAAGACAACTAATTCTGCCCAATAAGATATAATGATTGCTTGCAGCATAAGTGGGCTGTTTTATTCACTGCCAGTGTTTGGGGAAAGATAATGCCTATAACATCTAAAATAAAACTATATGCCTGCTCTTGTTCCTTAATAAGGTTTACGCAACAGAAATCTTGTGCAAAAAAAGTCAAACACTGTCACCCTAGTAGGTGTATATAATCAATACTTCTTACCAGACACGCAATTCCCACTCATGAACATTGGTTGAAGTCAAGAGGTCAAAATGATTGCAACATAATGAGAGCGACTAATGGCCAGATATAAATAATCTTCTAATTTTAGACTAAAAACATTAGGTTTTCTGTAATTGTGAAGGTCATAACCTTAGCTTTTGGACACTAATTAGCTCTGGTTTGCTCATTGTAATGGGGTCCACTTTTGAGTTTCTGACCTCATTGGGTTTTTTCTCTTTACTGCAGAGGTAATGAGGTCTTTGGTGTCGAAGTCTTAGTGTTCTTTGGTGTGAGACCACAGGCCTTGATTTTCTCCCGATACAGACACACATGGAGTGGACCCTTAAGTATTTGCACATTTATGGTACACCATGTCTGCATTTCTCCTTCATGTCAGAAGTATTGCAAACACGTGGATTATATCGGAAATTGAACACGGTATCAGTTTACTGTCATGTACAAGTCCAATTGTGCCATGCTGCATCCAGTATGGGTATAATAATTGATTGGCTTGTTTGCACATTGGGTGGTTGTTCTGTTGGCTTTTGAATGAAATATTAAATATATATTTTTAAAACCCTCTAAATGTTTGATAAAAAAGCAATTCAAATGTTTAATTTAATTAATTACACAATGTGGTGATTAATTAATCAAATTAATCGCACATCAAATTTGGCAGAGACATTACCCTCAAACGATAATTTAAAGTCATCATTGTGTTAAATGAGAAAATCATTGAATAGAACAGACATTACAAAAAAGTAGCATTAGAATTTTATGTGATTCAGCATTGGTTGATTTACCCAAAAATGGAAATATGTCATTGATTGCTCAATCTCATGCCGTTCCACACCCATAAGACCTTTGCTCAACACAAATTAAGATATTTTTGTTGAAATATATATATAGTATGCCTAAGTGAGTGAGTCATTACAGTAAGTCATTGATTAATTCGATTCCTTCAAATGGCTGATTTAGTTGGGAATAAAGTGAATGGCTCTCTTTATGAAGGAAAAATCAAAAATACCTGCCTGACGAAAACCTGTTAAATCAGTGAGCCGACATCACATTTGTTTTTGTTTTTTTGTCTTCATGAATGAGCTATTGAATCACAGTTTCACCCATTGTTTTGTTCAAAGAGTGAATTAAACACTGATGTGTGTTGCTCAGAGACAGTTCTGATCTGGCTTTATAGGTCATATTTTTGTTGGCAACATTTACCAAAATCAGACAATATTGTGTCTAAAATATTACATTAACTTTTTATTTATAGACCTTTTGTCAAAATCCAATAATCACATTTGCACTATTCAGGAAAAAAAATACGTGTTTGATATTGCTTGCATTACTCGTATGATACTGCATAATGTATATAAATTAAAATCTCCAAAAAACATTATGCCAGTGTTCTATATGTTGTTCAGTTGAGCACTTATAATACCCCAAATGTTTCCAACTATTTGTAAATCATGAGAAAATTCCAATTTTAACCAAGGAATCGGGACGTTTAAGGGAGTCGCTTGTCAATGGCATAATATCCGGGTTACTGTCAGTTTCAGCTTTTACAGCCGTAGAATCCATGGCAACAGACGTGGACAACTCAGTAATGTTTCATTCAAACATTATAGACCATGGCAAGCAGACTTTGGAACAAAATGAGAAATCAAAAGATGACCAGTATCGTTGTGGCGTTTTCAAGATGGCGAGAGCTTTGTAACAAACTTCGACTTGACAGAGATGCCGTTCTTGCATGTGCTTTATTTGACAGGTGAAAAAAATGTACATAAAACTAATCAGTGTCTTGTAGCTCAACATAATGAAATATTAGAATATTATCAGTATGATTTTTCTAATGTTTATGTAGCTTACTGCTAGTCTCATACAGCCAACATACTAACACTCCGAATAACATTACAACTTTCAACACACTCAAATGCAGTTTAGGTAGTGTAGGCCAAGTAAAAGAGCATTGCGTTTCCTCACGATTTTAATTTGTCAAATAAACTGACCTGTATGAGTAGTAATTCAGTACTTGTTGGTATTTTGGAAGAATGAAATGTCCTTATTTCTTTATTTTCCCCAAGACTCGCATGGCGCTGATATCCGTCTCATTAATAATCACACCCTCACTTTACATCAAAACATGAATGCATTCACTCATCCATAAACATAATTTCCCCATAAACATTATTAGATCCATTGGTATGACGATAAGTTTCATGATTCCATGCTCATTCACTGCATCAAAAAACATATTATTTTTGCCCTGATATCTTGAACAATCAACTGTATGAAATGTAAGGTGACCTTGGTCTGGAGTGGGTGTGTTAAATGTGTTAATAATTTTATCATGTTAAATGATAACCCCCGCATAACTTTTTTAATTAAATTAATGCATAAAATCAAGAGCCCTATACGTATATACACTATTGCCCATTTACTTTCAGTAGTGAGTTTCATTTTTGGTTGAACTTTCCCTTTAACATCACCTCACTGTGTGAGTTACAGGGTGGCACACTTTGGCCATATGATTTTTTGTCCCCCTACACGCTTATGGTGTTTTTACAGAAAGAAAAAAAACTAAAAAACATTTTTAAAGTACAAATTTACATATGAGAAGTCAGTGGTGCAGTGTTGATCATGGCAAAAAGAAAAAGGCATAATTTCCCTACAATTATGCAAATACGGATTATAGATGTCAGACAAGACCAAATGTTGCATATGTTTATCAGATCACATAATTGAGCAAACATAGTTGAGCAGTGCAAGTTTGTTTTGGGAGGTGGATTTCTGTTTGTGTCAGTGTGATAACTTCAGCTAGCTGTTAATTGATTATTGCACCTTAGAATGAGAAATATAACAGAAGATGTGTCATCATTGATTCTGTGATTCTTTCTCTTTTAATTCTAAGGAATAACACATTTTAAATAGTTAACATTAAAATGTTACCAACACTCATTTTAAAACCAACTAATTTTGGGACAAAATTGGTCAAAACCGTTGCAATAATACCATTATTCTTGTATGTAGACCCTTTTACATCTCTAAACTAATCCAAGCCCCTAACTCTAACCTAAAAACACAACAAATACAGGTATATGTATATGTACATTAATTTAATCCAAAAGATCGGTCAATCTCCCTCGGACTGGGGCTCCATGCAAGATCTCACCTCGTGGGGTCTCAATGATCCTAAGAAAGGTGAGTAATCAGCCCAGAACTACACGGGAGGAGCTGGTCAATGACCTGAAAAGAGCTGGGACCACCGTTTCCAAGGTTACTGTTGGTAAAACACTAAGACGTTATGGTTTGAAATCATGCATTGCACGGATGTTCCCCATGCTTAAACCAGCACATGTCCAGGCCCATCTATGGCCATTTGGATGATCCAGAGGAGTCATGGGAGAAAGTCATGTGGTCAGATGAGACCAAAATATAACTTATTGGTCATAATTCCATTAAACGTGTTTGGAGGAAGAAGAATGATGAGTACCATCCCAAGAACACCATCCCTACTGTGAAGCATGTCGGTGGTAGCATCATGCTTTGGGGGTGATTTTCTGCACATGGGGCAGGGCAACTGCACTGGTTTCAGGAGAGGATGACCGGAGCTAAGTATTGCAATATTCTGGGGAACAACCTCAGTTAGAGCATTGAAGATGGGTCGAGGCTGGGTCTTCCAACATGACAATGACCCGAAGCACACATCCAGGATAACCAAGGAGTGAGTCTGTAAGAAGCAAATCAAGGTTCTGGCGTGGCCTAGCCAGTCTCCAGACCTAAACCCAATAGAGAATCTTTTGAGGGAACTTAAACTCTGTGTTTCTCAGCGACAGGCCAGAAACCTGACTGATCAAGAGAAGATCTGTGTGGAGGAGTTGGCCAAAATCCCTTCTGCAGTGTGTGCAAACCTGGTAAGAAATCTACAGGAAACATTTGACCTCTGTAATTGCAAACAAAGGCTACTGTACAAAATATTAACATTGATTTTCGCAGGTGTTAAAATACTTATTTGCAGCTGTATAATATAAATAAATAGTAAAAAAAAAAAAATCATACATTGTGATTTCTGGATTTTTTTTCTTTTAGATTATGTTTCTCACATAGACCATGCACCTACGATGACAATTTCAGACCCCTCCATGATTTCTAAATGGGGGAACTTGCAAAATGTTTGAAGTTAACAAAAATGAACAATAGACAGCAGTTTCTTTGTCTATAGCCTAGCCATTTAAATTCTTTTGTATCGGCCACGCATTTAGCCTTTGGAGGATCGATCTTTCAGTGACCGTCATCAGTGAGCAACATTCATTCATCCACATAAAAAACTTTATTTTAGCATCTAAGTCAGCAGTTTTCGTTTATTTGCATTTTTTCTTATAATTTTGAGTGAAAGATGTCACATTTGATTTAGCCTATTTTTCTGTGATATTTGTTTTAGCTACGATGTTGACAGTAGCCTATAGGCTATAAGAAAAATAAATGATTGCACGGACAATTCCTATCCCCAGTGTCTCTCTTTCTGTAAGGGATTTAAAAGATAGATTCTGGAAACAAAATCTAAATATAGCTGGATCAGTCGGGTCGGGAATAAAATCATTTATAGCGGGTGAGCACGGAGTGAATTTTGCGCGAGCGGAATGGTGCAGTGCGGAATAGCGGGAGAGGGATGAAAATGCCCCGTGCAGATTATATTTTAAAGGCTATTTAAAGAAAGTGTATGAAAAAAAGAAAGAAACAGCAAAAAGGGGGGATAATGGACTGATTCCTCTTATTGAGAGAATGGTTGAGAAAATAGCATTTAAAAATTGGGAAATTAAAGTTTATCTTGGTTGCTCAGCTCAGGGAACTGGGAACTGTGCGAATGCACTAAACGTTTTATTTACTTCAAGCGCTTGCGCTGTTGTGTTCAATAGTATCCAGGCTACACTTGAGTTACCGACCGCTATACCGTCTTTAACTGCGAAATCTGATCGAGTGCTGCGGGAATGCGGACCACCAGTGTGCTATGAATTCTGGGATAGGGAAGGCTGCGAAGTTGTGGGAAGATTCCATCTGCTGTACCCTTCCTTTGCCTGAGAACCAAAGGGCGCATTTTGAAGTCGCTCATGAATTGCAGCAGCCTTCGTCGCACCGCTGTGACGTAAACGCACTTCAAATGTGGCCTTCGGAGGGTGCAGGCTTCACATTGGGACAGCCTTCGTAGTGCCGCTATGACGTATCGCACTTCAAATGCGGCCACTTCTCTTTGGGACCAAGCTTGTGTGTCTGTGACGTGGGAGCCTGGCATGTCTGTGACAGTTAGCTGCATAAAGACACCTGTCCACACCATACAATAAGTAAGAATATAATAATGTATAATAGCATTTATATATATATATATATATATATATATATATATATATATATATATATATATATATATATATATATATATATATATATATATATATATATATATATATGGTATGTGTATGGTATTATTAAGTACTTGTATTGGTACTCGGTATCGGCAAGTATACCAAATGTAAGGTTGCATTATTGGTGCATCCCTAATAGCTACAAATGCTGTTTGTAATTTGTTTATCTATAATACTACATATTCTTGCACTAGCTATTTCACACATCTACCTTTGTACATAACATTTACTGTGAATTGTTTCATTGATTCATATTTATTGTTATTGCACAAGGCAATGATAACTTCAGCATAAAAAAATAAACAATACAATAAAATAATAAAAGAAAAATGCAAATTAAATTAACTGCTTTCATTCTCCAGGTAAAGTATAGGTATGACTAAAAGCAGCATTCAAAAAAGAAATGGAATGATCACATGGAAAAAATGAAACTGCATATTTTTTACTGTATGACATTCTCCACAGATTCTTATATTAGGCTAGTAATGCAGATGTTTAAATTCACTTAAGACAAAACTGTTGCTTTTCAGTTGCCTCCAAATAGCAACGTGCCAACAATGTCAACCTCATTTCAGTCCAGCACGCCCATGGGCGAATAGATTGTCGCGAGTGCATTTGCTGTTTAAACAACCTGGCACTGGACATTAAAATGATAACTGTGTCGGGCTGAAACTAGCAAAAAACACTGGCTTTGTGTGTGCATGGCATCACATTGCGCCGGTGGTATGCTAGGTCGCTGAGTGCCATAGTGTACTCCCTAGCTTTTTGTTGAACTTTATTTATCTAACACTTTATGTGACCCTTGGTTGGTCTTGAAACTCCATGGGTTATACACAAGAATAGGTCACACACTGCATTAAAAAAATTCCAGTGAGAGCGTGATTTACATCATAATTAGACCAAATGTAATACAATCCTGGCTAAAAAAGAACAACACTGCAGCAGACTGAGCAGTGCATAATTAATAGCCCATTGTGTACAAGCTCCTTTACTGAAGGTCAAATCTCAGCACAAGCAATCTGAAACAGTGTTCTCAAAGGTATTAATGAGTGCACCATCATAGATTCAAAATAAACTGCATGAGATGCAGTGTGCAAGCATACTGACACTTAAACATAAAACGGAAGTACTGATAGTCCTTTCTTCCCTATTGTGACGTATGACGTGTGATAAGGCTTTGCAAACAAATTAGGGTGGGAATTGATGTAGACAGTCGGGATCATGGATTATTGTGGTTTGCTATTGGTCAATATCATTTTTTTCTCAATTCTAGGGCAATGAGATTGACCAATAGCAAACCACAATAATCAATGATCCCGATTGACTAAATGCAGTAGTACTAGGATTTGTAGTTTAGTAGATACTGCATGCTGCATGCTACTTTCTGCTTGCTACACTCTGCTTACAGCTACTGCCACTGACTAGCTCTTGTGCAAGGGTGAAAAGAAGAGCCGAGTGCGTAAGTCTCCTCCTGTCGGTACACAGCCTCTCCATTGTCAAGACACTTACAGTGCCTCCTTGCGGCCACACATGGAAACTGGGCCCTAGTGGACCCAGGCTGAACTCCAGGGGATCTCGGAGCAGCAGTGGGCCCCAGAGGTGCAGTGTGCATGCCCACCAAGCAGTGGGCATGTCCTGGCACTCACCAACCACAGTCCCAGCTATGAGTAAATAGTCCCCCTGCCTTGTGGGGTAGCCTATAGAGGCAAGGGCTATGGGCGCACACCCCTAAAAAAAACACGTCAAAAGACCTCAACGTTGGAACAGGCGGAGGATGATGGCTGTCTTAAGTGGAGCATCACAACGCCTGGGAAGGTGGATGAAGGCTACAGCAGTGATGGGTCCCCTGTCATCTTGGACTCCATGCCACTGGATCCTGACCCAGACCTGCCAAAGACCGTGTGGTGGTTGTCTGTGCACCATCCTCCACACTTTAAACAACGCCATACACAGGTGTCCTCCACAAAGGGAATCCACCCTACCACCCTGGATAAAGGCCTATGGTGACCAGCAACTGGCAAGGGGGGCAAGGTTGTGTAGCCTGGAAGTCCCTAGTCATGAGCTGGCACATCTAGGTGATGGGTATCAGAATCAGTCGCTGGGCTGTTGGAACGAAGCAGAAGAGCTCTTCGGCAGCAACACCCATGACAAAGCAATCCTATTTAGGATCCGCTCTGCCTACCCCACATGGGGAGTGGGCTAGAAAAGTTGCCCTAAAAATAGCCTGCCTCATACCTCCCGACTGGATTACCGCATCCAGAGGGAACACCCATTTGCGGTCAGAAACAAAATAAATTTAACTTTGGAGCCTGGAATGTGTGCACTCTGATGGACTGCACCTCCAGTGACAGACCTGAGAGATGAACCGCTATCATAGCCAGAGAACTGCAGATATGCCGGATTGATATAGCTGCTCTCTCTGAAACACGCAGGTGAGGGACAGCTGAAGGAGGAGAAAGGTGGTTACACTTTCTTCTGAAAAGGAAAGTCAGCCGATGAGGCTAGAAACCATGGAGTTGGACTTGCTATCAAAAACCAGCTTGTCAACCACCTCTCCGAACTTCCTGTTGGAATCAGCGAGCGCCTCATGACAATCCACCTGGTGTTGGCCATCAATCAGACAGCGACAGTAGTGAGCATCTATGCTCCTACCCTAGACTCCGAAGTTGAAGAAAAATAAGCTTTTTTCGCCTGCCTGGAAGAAACCCTGTCAAAAAGCCCAAGGGAAGACAAGATAATCCTCCTTGGAGACTTTAATGCTAGGGTAGGCCAGGACCAACACCTCTGGAAGGGCACTATTGGCAAGGAATGCATCGGTAACATAAACGCCAACGGAGTGCTACTTCTGAGTAAGTGTGCTCAGCACAACCTCGTCATTACCAATGCTCTCTATCGACAGAAAAACAAATTTAAGGAATCTTTGAGACACCCTCGCTCCAAGCAATGGCACCTTATTGATTATGTGATTGTAAGGGCCAGGGACCGCTGTGATGTTAACATCACTAGGGCCATGAAAGACTGACAACTGCTGGACAGACCACCGCCTCATCCGATCCACAATGTCCATTAAACTTAAAAAAAGGAGAAGGATTCAGAAGAAGCAGACCCGGCAAAGACTGAACCTTGACAGCCTGGATGAAATTGCCATCCAGAAACAGCTTCAGGACTCTCTCAATAAAAGTCTTCAGCAAGAATATCCTGATAACGTCGAAGAGCACTGGAGTCTTCTCAAATCCACCATACGTGAGTCATGTATATCCATTCTTGGATATCAGTCCAGGAAACATCAGAACTGGTTTAATGAAAATGATACAGAGATAGAACAATCTATCTCTAGAAAATGTAAAGCCTTCAGAGTGTGGCAAAATGACATAAGATGTGAGGCCAAAAGGGCAGCACACACTAGAGCCAAAGCTGACGTTCAGAGATTGGTGAGGGTCCTCAAGAACAACTGGTGGACAGAAAAGTCTCTAGAACTCCAGAGACTGGAAGACTCAGGTAACACCAGAGTTTTTTTTTTTTTTAACGCCACTAAGGCTGTCTATGGCCCTTGCCACAGCGGTTTAAATCCCCTGCACCCAAAAGATGGACAGACTCTTCTGAAAGGCAGTGCCTCCATCAACACACGTTGGAAGGAGCACTTTCAAGTACTCCTGAACCATGATAGTTCAGCCGAAACAGATATCGCCGACCATATCCCACAGAGTCCAATCAGAGAAGACATGGGGGCACCTCCTACCGAAAGTGAAGTTCACAATGCCATCAAAAATCTCAGGAACAACAAGGCCACTGGTCCTGATGGGATCCCCGCAGAGATTTTAAAAGAAGGAGGACCAAGTCTCTCGCACCACATCCACCATCTACTCATCAAGATCTGGGAAAGGGAAGAACTCCCCTCAGAGCTCCGGGATGCCCAAATCGTTACCATATTTAAGAAAGGGGACAAGGCTGAATGCGGAAACTACAGAGGTATTTCGCTCTTATCAACAACAGGCAAAGTCCTTGCTCGTGTCCTCGTCAACCGCCTGCTACCACTATCTGAGGAGATACTCCCTGAATCACAGTGCGGTTTCCGTCCATCCAGGGGACCAACTGACATTATCTTTTCTGCTCACCAACTACAAGAAAAGTGTCGGGAACAAGGACTGCCTCTGTACATGGTCTTCATAGACTTGACAAAGGCCTTTGACTCTGTGAATGGGCAGGCACTGTGGAGCATACTATCAAAATATGGATGTCATCCCAAATAAATCTGTGTACTGAGGCTATTACATGATGGCATGTCAGCCACAGTGCTCAACAGTGGCTCTGAATCTAAGCCATTCACTGTAGAAACTGGGGTAAAACAGGGATGTATCAGGGATGCACCCACCCTATTTGCCCTCTTCATTGCAGCCATACTTAACTTTATTGGCCAGGAGTTGCCACAGGGGATCACAATTTGTTACAGGACTGATGGTAGGCTCTTTAACCTTAACAGGTTTAAAGCCAAGAGTAAAGTCAGGAATATCACCATCATGGAGCTGCAATACGCTGATGATAACACTATTGTGGCACATTCCCCTGAAGACCTCCAGGGCATCCTAAAAGCCCTGGGTCTGGCCTTGAGCATCAAGAAGATTCTGGTTCTGTATCAACCACCACCCAACCAGCCATCACTCCAGCCCATAATTAAAGTAGATAACACCACTCTGGAAAGCGTGGACCACTTCACCTATCTTGGCAGCATTCTCTCTTCCAAAGCTGATATAGACTATGAAGTTAATCATCGCCTGAATATTCTCCCAACTCTGCTGTATGGATCGGAATCCTGGGCAACCTAAAGCAGACATATGAGAGCACTAGAACTATTCCATCAAAGAACCTTAAGAAAAATCTTGAGGATCAACTGGGAAGACAGACGTACAAATTCCAGTATTCTGGAGGAAACGAACATGCTGAGCATTATACCATCATAATGCAGAACCAACTCCGATGGATAGGACATGTCATCCGAATGCCCAATAATCGTCTCCCAAAGCAGATCCTGTACTGCCAGCTAAAGCAAGGAAAGCGAGCCCCTGGGGGACTTAAGAAACCCTTTAAGGACAATATCAAGACCAGCCTGAAAAAGATATCACGTCCAGTGACTGGGAGAATCTAGTGTTTAACAGGCACTACTGGAGAAAGGCAGTGCAGGAAGGTCCAGCCCACCACGAAACAGAACTCCGCCGTGCCGCAGATGCAAGGCAGCAACACCGCAAGGACAAACAGAGAAGGGCTCCACCACTATACACAACCTCAACCTTCAGATGCTAACATTGCAGCAGAATCTGTGGATTACAGATCGGCCTTAACAGCCACCTGAGGATCCACAAATAAGACGACACGACAGAGAGGACAGTCATACTCGTCTCGAGTGACCACCGAAGAAAAAGAAAAAGAAAAAGAAGAAGGATGTGTGTGTTTGTGTGTGTGTGTGTGTGTGTGTGTGTGTGTGTGTGTGTGTGTGTGTGTGTGCGTGTGTGTGTGTGTGTGTGTGTGTGTGCGTGCGTGCGTGTGTGTGTGAAAATTGTCCATTTTGATTTTAGGGGTGACTTTTGATGGCATTTACAATTTCTCTCTAGTGACCTCACAGATCTAAGAAACAGGAAAAATTATGCTGTGCCGTCCCTTCTTATGTTGGGCACCTTAATCTTCTTTATGGAGAGCTCTCTTTATCTGCATGTTTTTGCAAGTCTGCATGCTTTTTTTTCTTTTTTTTTTTCCTCCAGCCCTGTGCTCTTATCTTTTGAAGGTATTCATTTCAGGAAACAGAAATGTAAAATACAAAAAAGCTCTGGTAAAATGATTAAAGGACTCTCTAGATCAAACGCTGAATTACTAAAAGGATTCAGTCGTATTCAAAAGCAATAAACAAATCCGCCTACCAAAATGTACCTTGCCTTTTGGCTTGGCTATGAGTTAAATGGCTCTACGTTGACATTTCAAACTTTGTGCACCAAGACTGAGAGGACTTAAGAAGATGCAAATGAACTGTTTTTTTTTTGTTTTTTTTTTATTGTGGAAAAAATAAAGCAAATAACCAGTTGTTATGACTTGTCTGTTATAAATATGTCTGGAAACCTGTACGGTTCATTCATTTTAAATGCTTCTGTCACAATTTTGCAGGAACCAATCACAGACTGGCTAATCCTGGCACGCAATTGGTGGGTTTAACACGATGACGGATAGAGAAGCGATGGGTCGTTGCTTAGTGATCTCTCCTCTTGTGGTCTGAATGGTTGAAGGACTATCCAATTGCATTCAGTGTCATTTGAATAATGCTCGTTGATCATGCCTCTTGTGCAGTAGAAAAAACAGAGCAGACTCCTCAGACCAATGTTCAATTTTAAATTGAGCTTGGTCTGGTGATAGCCAGACAATCTGATATATCAAAAGTCATCTATTATTTCTGTTTATGATCTATATGGATTGTTTTAATTCACACATTGGAGAGAATCACATGGACATGGTATTTCAGAAGTCCATAAAACCAAAACAAAACAAAACATAACAGCTTTGCAACCGAAAGAACATACTGGACAATAATTAGAGCTAAACTGAAGGCTTATTAGTTCGCTTCAAAATGAAAAATATGGCAGTCTCCTGCGCTGTTTATGTTTTGCATAAATGCATATGTTTATGCATTGTGGTGGACAGCATATGTAAAGGTTGAGGAAGGACACACTCACAAATGTGGTTCAACTTGAGTTAATATTTTTTTTTGGACAGAAAAGAAGAAAGCATTTCACATGGCTGAAGACTGCAGACATTCATAAAAGACTGCAGCATTGACACTCAAATCTGCTGCACAGCTAAACTCATTCTCATTATACACAATAATATACAATGTGTTAAATATTACAATATACCTGTAATTCTTCATTATTTGCCAAGTACATTTGTTAACATTTATAACAGAATAAAAACAAAAGCGACATACCTTTTTTTGGACAGAAAAGAAGAAAGCGTTTCACATGGCTGAAGACTGCAGACATTTATAAAAGACTAGAAAGAAAAAAAAATACACTCTTCACTCATTACAATTCACTCAACTCATAATACAAATAATTGTTAAATTGTTTAGACCGACGTACTCAAATTAACGTTAAATCAACTTGTGCTTACATGTGTGACACACATGGAAATTCAGTACATTTTATAACTTTCTCAGCAAGTGTTTAAGCGTTAAATGCATTAGGAGTGTGTAAAATCGTACATATCCGCAGCATCGACTCCGCTGCGGTACGGCAAGAGAGTGACAATATACAACATCTGCAGTACCATTAATAGCCACATGAGGGGAGCCCAAAACACCAATGTATACACATCAATGCCTTATTTTATGAAATTCACACAATATTATTCTTTACATTAAATGTTATTTTTAACCCTGTTACACTTCACTATTTAAGGAAACTGCGTTAACAGAGTAAGAGTCTGACATAAGCTAGTACGAAATTGTTGAATAAAGTTATTTTTGTTAGTTTTTTTTGCGCACAAAAAATATTCTCGTCACTTTCTAAAATTAAGGTTGAAGCATTGGAGTCACATGGACTTCACATTAACTATTTTAACAATTACTAGATTTCTGGATCTTGCAAGTGTTCATGAAATAGCTGTCTATGGAGGGGCCTGAGACTAACCTGACATCGTCATACTCAATTCTAGTCAGAATAAGGGTGCTTCCCAATTCTTTTTTGCATCCTCGTTTCCTATCCTAGCTTCCTTCCCATGCGCCTTAGCTCCACCCCTTTAGGATGCGAGGGAAGGACGCGAAGGAAGGACGCGAGGAAAAGACACAAGGGCAGAGGAATTGAATCAAGTGAAATGATACTTCCTCTCTCCCTTTAACGTCACTTCAATGCGGTGTCAGTTAATGATGACTGCACTGCTGGATTTTTGAATATTATAGATAACTACCACAAAATACCACATTTGTCTATATTTTAGGGTGCTTTAACATTTCTAGTTCGGTTCGGTTCATTTGGTCCGAACCAAGGGCAAACAATTATACATTGTTGCTTTTTTCAGCTTCTTTGGTTCCTTTTCACACCACACTGATTCCTTTGGTCCAAACCAGTTGAAATGAACCAAAACGCAGGCATGTGACAACATCCACATTACTCATTGGCCATGGTGTATTTCCTAAACTGCTTTTCGATTGGTCATGATTTACGTGTGGAAAATTCCAACAGAAGAAGAAAAGCCAGCAAACTATAATGACACTATGGAGAGATGATTGCGTAGGCTAGTTTTTTCCCTGGCCATAATCTACTACAGGGGTCGCCAACTTGCGGACTCACGTCCGGATCTGGACCGTGAAGCCTTTTGACGTAATGAAATAAATAAATGCCAAATGTGATTTAAAAATAAATAAATAATAATAATCACATTTAATATCAGGCAACTCAGTAGAACCGTTTTTTCCTATGTTGCCACGATTGCGAAGCTCAGCTCCATGTCCCAGTTATCTCTCACCAGACGCACACATTATATACGCGTGAGCTCAGTTTTGAATCGACTTCTCTGACAGAAGAACTGCCCGATGGGTGTATCTTGTAGCACAGGGTGATATCAGTATGTACATGGACAATTTGAGAGAAATATAATATAAATGTAATAAATCGTGCACCTCGTGGCATGTCCGTTTTTATTTTGGCTCCCACGTTAACGGGTTAGAGTTTGCACACCGTTCCGTCTTTAAGTTCAACTCAGCTCAGCCTTTGTTATGTTATGTTACAAAGTTATGTTTGATGTTTGAAATGTTATTTGAGGTTATTTACGTTTTTTTCTGGATTTAAAGGAACAGTTGAAATAAAGAGATAAAATGTTTCTTGCACTTGTTCATTTTTCTAACACTGGTGGCACTTTATTTTTACCTGTTTGTGTTTCTGGATAATTTTGCTAATGATTTTTTACCAGTGCAATTTGAAGCACAAAGAGAGCAGTGCTGAAGATAGCCTACATTTAGTTAAATAGAGACTATAAATGTGAATGAACATAAAATTATGTTATGAGATTTCTGTTTTGTTTTTTAACCAGGAGGGTTTGTGTTCATTGATTGTTTATCTCAGTTCAGCAGAAAAAGCACTTTAGTTGCTAGTAATGTTGAAATTAATGTATTTTCAGTACAGATTTAGAGATGAAGGAATTTTTTCATTCATATTATTTGTCAGACATGGCTACTGGTTGAATTATATATTTTGTACCAACGCAATAAAACAGAACAACCTCAAAATGAGATACATTTAGTAAAGGATTACCTATTTTTGCTTTAACAATATGAAAAGAGATGTTTTTCTATATGAGAATATATTATATTTTGTTCAATAAAGACTTTTATTTTTTTATTTTTTTTATCTACACTAATTTCTTTAGTCTGGCAAAAAGACATCAATTCATGTTTTTAGGTATATAATTGTCTGGACCTCAGCCAGTGAGGAAGGTTTATTTACTGGACCCCAAGCAATTTTAGTTAAAGATCCCTGATCTACTAGATTGTGTGTATTTGCCACATTATGCAAACAATACATTTCTATAATGAAGCGCGGATGCGACTTGAAAACAACATTCTAATGAACTGCAGACAGCAAGCGCGCATTGCTCGTCACTTCAAGTGGAGGCGTGCATTAATTATTCTTAAACTTTATATTCAATTCCCCCCTACCCTACCCATTACAGAAAGGGGCCAATGTAGGGCCAATTTGTGCCATAATGTAGAGTTTCAAAGGACACACACATGCACATCTGGTTCACTATCTTTGTGGGCACTCTCCATAGAGGTAATGGTTTGTATACCGTACGAACCATATATATTCTATCCCCTCTCACTACTAAATCTACCCATCACAGAAAATGTTCTGTATTTTTTACATTAAAAATGAATAATAATAATTCTGTATGATTTAGAAGCTTGTTTTCTTATCGGGAACTCACATTAGGTCCCCACTGTGACATGAGTCCACATGAGTCCCCCTTGTTCTATACATGCATGTAATTTTCGTAAAAACTGCATATAAGACTAGGTCAGATACATCGTGTTTACACTCGGTATTGATTTATTCCTTGTAGCATGGCAAAAGTGCTTCTTGCAGTGTTTATCATGTAACTTAATAATGTGAAATTCTGTGACCTTAGAGATATTTTTGTGCTATGGTAAGAAACATTTCTGTGACATTTGATATTTCCTTGAAAACCATGTCACACTCCAACCAGTCTTATCTACAAAATTCCCCATGTCCCTCAGATCTGTCAGGCAGCGTAGACAACAGTTTAGCTGTGGCTCCCCTTTGGCAGATTATGGAGTTGATAAACCGACGAAGGCCCCAAATACTCTGCGCAATCCAAATCTCAGACCACTTACAATGAGAAGCTAGTGAAAAGCCGAGGGCATTTCTGCTGCAAAACGGGGAAAAAAAATCTGCAGAGGAACTGAGAGCATTACTTAAGGTATTTTAATCCCTAAACTACATGTATACTTGTTCCTCAGCTGAAACCAATGACATCATAGAAAATATACATTTTAGAGTCATTTCATGTCATGCTATAAGCATCATTCTTTATGTATGTGAATATTCACACATACTTTAACGTATCACTTAATAAAGGTTGCAATATTTCCATTAGCAGGGAAATTCAGTCTCCACTCCTCAGCACAGAAAAAAAAGTGCATTTAACGGTTCACACCGGGGAGCATTCCAGGCTATTTTTTGGATAGATTTCATTCGCTTCTGCTCTTTCTCCCTCTCTCACTCTCCTAGCCCATCACATAAATGCCCACTACCAAACCCTGCTGCACTCCATTTTCAAAATCATTTATCTTTCATGCACACTTTCAACTTCTGTCAATCTTCCCGAATGCAACATTTTCTTCACAGTGTAAAGTAAATATAATCCTTCTTCTTTGTGTCTGCTCCATCCTTAAGCTTCCAATTTTATACTTGACTGCGGTAAAGTTATTTCTCTTTTGTGCTTGTGCTCATATTGCTATCAGCTTTGTTTCTGAAATCGTAATTAGGACTGCATCTTAAATGTAGATGGATAGGTGATATAGAGAACTTATTTAGTTTCTGATTAAATGCTGTAAATACTGTAGTAAGTAAATAGTGAGTACTAAAAGTGAGTATATGCTTTTAGGATGGTCAGAACAAACTTTCTGTTGATATCCACAAACAGAGTCCATATGACTTGGGTGACATGAGTAGCTGAAATTTGGGTTGTTGAAATATATTTAAATATAACACTGTGTTTTTAAAAGTATTTAGGATTGACTGTGTACATATTTAAATCAGATAAGTAAGATTTTGGAGCTACAGCAATATATAAGATCACCTCACTTTCATTGTATGTTTCACGAGTTTTACAAAGTATGCGTGTAGTGCCTGGGGCAGGGGTCTGAGCTCCGAATTTGAACCGTACCCAAAGTACTCCACCTGTATCGCTGGCTGGGATAGTAACCAGCCAATAGGGAGAAGGCAGGTGACAGGGTTTTATAATCACAAAGGTCTTACATTTTAGCTGGTTAGGGATGTTCGGGGGCATGCTCTCTCAAGAAAATGTTGATTTCTCTGGTCTACATATGTGCATTTCAAGAATTTTTAAGGTCAACAAAGAGATAACAATAGCTTTAAAACCATAACAGTGGGCAGCAGAGTATTTGTCAATACCTTCTCTCTGCTTATCTCCATCACTCTTTATTTATCTCAGTCTCTATCTTGCCCTGTCTCTTCCTGTCCTAAAGCTGAGCTTTGACTGAAAGTCTCCATTTGCGTCTGTGTCAGTGGAGATAGTAAACATAGGGTCAAATTATATGTATATTTTATAAATCATTTTCTCAGACAAGTTAATGTGCCCCTATTATGTTTTTTTTTTTTCTACAAATATTTCCTTTCATGCAGTGTGATATATAGCTGTTTGTGAATGTAAACATTCTGAAAAGTTGTAAAGTCAAAAGGGCACATTATTATTACAAGTAATTGTCTCCTAAAATAAAAATTTTAATCTCATTGCATGACTGTTACATCAATAGAAAACACATTTGCATAATGCATGTCTATGTTGTAAGTTGTCCGCCCACAAACAACTTGAACTGCCTTCAAACATGCAATTTGATGAAAGCTTCTCAAATCAAAACAGCCCTGACCTGTCGAGGCATGCGGCATACCCCTGAAGGTGTGCTGTGGTATTGTCAGAAAAGAAGACTCCTTCGGTTCCTTTTCCTCACCGCCAGGGATCCCTCTCCCAAATATTAAACATATTTGGACAACGTTTCCCTCTCACATACCTTGCACTAATTACCCTTGCACCTGACTTTCATCACTATTTAAGCTGCTCTCAGACTCTACCTCGTTGCAAATTTTGTTTTGCCCTGGTGAACATCACTAAGCATTTATTCCTGTGGTTTTGTCTTCCTGTGATTTACTCTTGGACTTTTTCTCTCTTCGTAATTCCTTGCTGCCTGCCCTGGTCTGTGTTTTATTGTGGACTTATTTATTATTTATTATTATTTATTATTATTTATTTCTGCCCTGACCTTATGCCTGTTTATGGATTACAAGTTGCTTTGTCTCTACTGTTGTGTTTGCTGGTGATTAACCCTGATTGTATGACCAAGATTACATTTGAGCTGTAAATGGATCCTCACTTTGCTGAAGCCCCGTTACATAAGTTTGCCATCCCATGATCATGCAGCAGCTCTGGTTCAGATGTCCATGAAGCTTTCTACTCAAGCTAATCAACTCGCCATTCATCAATACCATTTGGCCCATAAAACTACAGTAACGGAGTAGCCTGACAAGACGTTACACAGTTTGCAATTGGTGCTTCCAAATCGAGCACCCTCTCAACCAAACTTGTATATAGACATTTCTCCACCATCTCTGATAAGTCTGATGTGAACCCAGCCAAATGTAATATATTTATATTGCAGTGTATTCCACCGATACTACCAAGATCTCCCTGGTATGCTCACTTCTCACTAGCAGGACTTTAGAGCTGTTGACTGCTGTTTGTAGATTGGATGATACTGATTTGACATCATTTGAGACCTATCTTGAACGCTTCTGTGAAATATTTGATCATCGGGAGGGAGTTTTGAGCGCTGATTATTAACTGCTTGCGTTACGGCAGGGCAAGAGTTCCGCTGCAGAATATGCATTGACATTTTGCACTTTGGAATTGCAAACCGACTGAGTGGAAATCAGAGGAGGAGTAGACCAATATTTGGTGCACCTCACTCATCTTGGTGGACAATGAGGCTTAATATAACAAAACTGCTCTGAGACAGAAGGTATGATCCAAATGCAGTACTTATTCAAAGGGTAATCCACACTCATAATCAACAAACAGGCAAGGGGTCATAACAGGTAGGCAGTCCAATCAGGCAAACAAAACCAGGGATAGAGGCAAAAGGGTAATACGGGACATAGGCAAGAATTCCAACAAAACCAAGAGACATGTAGGGATGGCTGACGCGAACCTGACGTTTCGACACTGTGTCGAGATCCCGAAGCGCAGATGTTTCGAAACGCTGCTCCGAGCTGTGATTCGACACACCCATGTCACGTGACTATCGCTAAACGAAGCACTGAAGTGTTTCATCAGGTGCGCCTGTCGAAACGGCTTTGATTAAAAGGGGTGGGAACAAACCACACAGTCACACATCTCAATGAACCTCATTCCCCACAGTTTAAAAGTGAAGTTAATCCATCTTCACCTCATGGGTTTTGAGAAGATACATTTTGTGATATAAGTGAGATTTGTGCACTTTGGTTAGTTATATTTAAGCTAGATTTAAATGAGATATATTGACTGATAGGTATAGACCGCGACAGATAGTTAGGATAGATAAAGGCTAGTGACACATTCATATAGGCTACGTTAGACTTATAGATATATAATATAGAATATATAGATTTAGAAGATATTCTTAAGTGATATATATAGATAGTCTAGATATGGAGGCTCCACATAAGAGATGTCACAGACACTACATCTGGTGTGGGAGCGTTTCCATTTGGAAACACCACATAAAGTGAGATGTGTGTAGTGTGTATTTTATTAGCCCAGAATGCATGATCCATTAACTTAATTTTCAGTAATTTTCCCTCATTTGTATGTACTTGCAAAAAAAAAAAAAAAAAAAAAACGACACAAGACGTGTCCCGTCTTGTGAGAGAATTTTTTCAAAGGCTGAAATATATATATATATATATATATATATATATATATATATATATATATATATATATATATATATATACACACACACACACAAGTTGACTAAATCCTTCACCAGCAGAGCAATTCATATTTTTGAATAAAAATGTTATGTAACAAATGACACATTTTATTTCTTTTAATAATCTTTTTAATAATTCCAATTTTTTCAAAGGCTGGAATATATATATATATATATATATATATATATATATATATATATATATATATATATATATATATACACACACACACACACAAGTTGACTAAATCCTTCACCAGCAGAGCAATTCATATTTTTGAGTAAAAATGTATACATGTAACAAATGACACATTCTATTTTTTTAATAATCTTAATTTTTCATGACAAAACCCTAAAGCAAAAGACTAAAGTTATTTACAATGAGGAGGCTACAGGTTACAAAGCCAAGTAGTTGTCAGACAGATGTTAAAAACATGTTTTTGTTTTGTTTTGCTAGTAGTAGATCACTGTCAAGGTTATTTCAGACAAATACATGCAAGTGTCCACTAGATGTCGTCATGGAGACGGGTGTCGGGTGTTGTTTCTAAGCTTCGGCACATTTGCTTCAACTGTTTCAGTGTTTCACGAAGCCTCGGTCTGCCCATCACTAGAGACATGAAACCAGGGATCACGCTCAGAAATGCAGTATGAACAAAACAAGACTTTGCAATGAATGACAGAGGTAACCAGGCTTATATAGGCAGAGGTAATGAGGTGATGAGACACAGGTGTAAACAGTGAGTGCTAATGAGTCCGGGCAAAGGATTATGGGTAATGTAGTCTGTGATAGAATGACAGTCCAGGTTGGAGTCCCCTCTGGTGGTGAGCACGGGCACTCACACTGGTGAATTGTGACACTTAACAGGTTTGAGACCTATTCGATTCCAGACGCCAGGGTAGGTTCCTCCAATGTCTGGTGGATTGGGAGGAGTACAGACCAGGGTAGCAAGAGCAGACCAGTGTTCATTTTGCTCTCCACCAGAGGGATCCCTCTACCAAATATTAATTCTTTTTGGACTTAATTTTACCCTTGCCACTGACTTCATTGGACTATTTAAGCTGCTCTCAGACTCTACCTTGTTGCAAAGTTTTGTTTTACCCTGTGCATTTCTTTTGATACACGGGATAAAGACCCCTGAAGGAAACAGCCGAAAGGAAAAGAAGAATTATGTCGTTCTTACAAATTTGAGTGAAGATAAAGTATGGAGCAAGATTTGTTTTTGCAAACTTTAATATTACTTCAGTCATTCCCGTTAGTGTTCGGCTAAAGTATGCATCATTATTATTATCATAGAGTTTCCGCATGTACATCACAATAAATTTAAAATATGCACATCGGTTTCTTAATGGACATTAGTGCAGTATATTTCTAGTTTGTTGACAAACTGTACTATTATAATATACTACTACTCTCTAATACAGGATTATCAGATAAACTTAAGCTCCAGATGCCAACTTTTAATTCAGAAAAAGTTAGATTTGCTATTTCTAATTATGCTCTGTATGCATGGAATGATCATCAATGCATAATGCACATGAATTATGTACCATCTCCTTATTGAATGTTAGAATGGTAAAGAAAGGTTATTTAAGCAATTTTTAGCATGGCATAGTTGTTAGTGCCAGACGGCCCAGCCTGAGTAATTCACAATCTGCTCAGTTACTGGGATTTCCACAAGCATTTCTAGGGTTTACAAAGAATAGTGTGAAAAGGTAAAAACATCCAGTATGCGGCAGTCCTGTGGGTGAAAATGCTTTGTTAATGCTAGAGATCAGAGTAGAATGGGCCAACTGATTCAAGCTGATAGAAGAGCAACTTTGACTGAAATAACCTCTCATTACAACCGAGGTATGCAGCAAAGCATTTGTGAAGCCACAACACGCAAAACCTTGAGGCGGATGGGGTACAACAACAGAAGCCCCCAACGGGTAACATTCATCTCCACTACAAATAGGAAAAAAGGCTACAATTCGCACAAGCTCACCAAAATTGGACAGTTGAAGATGGGAAAAATATTGTCTGGTCTGATGACTCTCGATTTTTGTTGAGACATTCAGATGGTAACAGAATGAGAACATGGATCCATCATGACTTATTACCACTGTGCAGGCTGAGTGGTGGTGGTGTAAGGGTGTGGGGGATGTTTTCTTGGCACACTTTAGGCCACTTAGTACCAATTGGGCATTGTTTAAATGCCTACCTGAGCATTGTTTCTGACTATGTCCATAACTTTATACCCACCATGTACCCATCCTCGGATGATTACTTCCAGCAGGATAATGCAGTATGTCACAAAGTTTATATAATTTCAAATTGATTTCTTGAACATGACAATGAGATCACTGTACTAAAATAAATCAATGAAAACTATGAAAAAATAAATATAAATACTCTTGTTAATGCTGATGGTGAGGAATTATAGTTGCTACATCTCATAATGTACCTCAAAGTAAGTAGAAACTCACTGAGAAACATCATAATCAAGTTGTCCTTGCGATAAAGGTTGAGGTTAAATAAATAAAAGCTCTTCCGATGTTTCATTGGGCTCACTTGGATTGATGTGGTAAAACCAACAATTTGTTTGAGAATCATTGAAAAATGTGGTGATGTGCAATGTATATTATGATCTTTTTTTCTTTCTTTTTTTTTAATGTATGTAAACCTGTTGTAGGAGACCTCCAAAACAAAATTAGCAAAATATAATCTAGCATGCTAGGTATACTTTTATTTACTGATGTCTACCAGGAAAGCTAGGTAACTAAATGTTTTTACAATTACAATTTACAATATTTAAACATTCATTATTAATATTATGCATAATATGATAAAAACTGCTTCATTAATGTTTCTTGTCCCCTCATATTGACCGTTACTAATTAGTATATTACACAAATTGTGTACATTATAGGCCTATGTTCAATTCAAAATGGCAAAACTAGACAAACAATTATTAGTTTGCCTGATTATTTTTGTCTCTCGTTTAACATTTCTATTCTAAAACAGCTGTTAAATATGAACTGTATAGTTTTGCTACTTCCATCTTATCTTGCACTATTGATGACCATTAACTGAAGCATCTCACTGCCTGGATCTATGCTCAGCAGGATTGTTAAACAGGATTGTTTGACTGACTGACAAACAGACAGACAGACAGACAGACAAGGTTGTTTCAGGACTAAAAGGTTGATCCAGGTCTTTCCTTATTGGACAAATCAGTTAAGCTTGGAGACAATGAGAGTGCTGCAAAAATAAATACAAAATTAATGTTTCTTTAGAACTAATGGATTGCACTTTTCTTTTGGCATTGCTTTTGACTAATATGAGAAAAGGCTCCATTAAAATGTAGAGATTTTGCACAGAATTATGACAGGTCAATTGTAAGCCATTTAAAATAATCAACACATCCGCTATTTAAAATAATATCCACAATTACAGTGCTGTCAAAAGCGAAACCCAAAGGAAAAGTGCTTTAAAAGCTTTTTTTTTTAAATGTACTTCACGTTATTGCCAACCTTATATATAATCCCATTTGAACATTTGAGCTAAAAAATGGCCCATCTGTTTCTTGTGGGTGCTGCTCTTTCTTTGCTCAAGCTGTAATTTGTTCTCTTCAATGACATTGTGTTAAAAAGGTCTCAAAAGGCGAATGCTTGAGTGATGTGTGTACAAGGACGAGAAAATAAGCCATTACTGGTCTGCCATGCAGGTCAACATATAAAAGGTTAATACTATCCTACAGTACTGTGGCATAGCCAAAGAGAGTCAAAATATTGTAGAGCCATGTGAAAACATGCATGTGGAATTAATATGATTTAAAAAAAAAAAAAAATATATATATATATATATATTTTTTTATATATATATATATTTTACAAATATACAAATCATTCATTCATAACTGTCTGTGTGAGTGCATATGAGAGAGAGAAATGGAGGGAAAGAGAGATAGGGAGTGTTTTGGTTGTCCAATCATGCTTCAGTAAACAGCAAGACATTTTCTGTCTCACTGGCTGCCAGTGTGTTTGTATTATGTAACCCACACAATGGCAGGGGACAGAAGTGGCACTCCTATGCTTTGAATCTTACATTCAGATAACTTATAATGTATGCCTCTTATACATAGTATAACCTGGAAACATTATGGTAACACTTTATTTTAGTGTTTCTGTTACATATGTTACATGTAGTTACTATAGTAATAACTATAAATTATGCATAACTAACTAACCCTAAACCAAACCAAACCCTAACCTAAACCAAACCTTATAGGATGTGCATATAGTAAATTCATATTGTTCAGTACTTAAAGGCACAGTATGTATGATTTTTTGGATAAAAATATACAAACACTAGTAGAAACATTTTATATATTTTCTTGAAGTGCAATTAAATTATTCCAAATGTATCCAAAAATGGTTCAATTTACCAGGACACGGACCATGTCCGTGTGTCGCCTGACATATCACACTCAAGTTCCTGTTTTATTTTGTAGAAACCATGGAAACACCAAATACGCTTTAATATATTGTGTTTTATTAGACAGGTGAGCAACTGTTTGGATGCATACAAAGACAGGAAACAAATCGTCTCAGGTTACGTATGTAACCCTAGTTCCCTGAGGGAACGAGACGCTGCGTCGAAACGCTGTGAGAACGCCTCTGCGTTAATGTGTCGTGAAGCGCCTGTAGAACCATTCCATCGGAAAAAAGATCGATCGTCGGCGTGATGACGTCATCGACCGGAAGCTATAAAACGTCCGTGAAAACAAACAGGAACTAACTTCTGATAAAGCCTGAAGTAAGTGATCACGGACACGCCGGGAGTATGGCAGAGCGACGCAGCGTCTCGTTCCCTCAGGGAACTAGGGTTACATACGTAACCTGAGACGTTCCCTTTCGGGGAACTCGAGCTGCGTCGAAACGCTGTGAGAACGCTTATACCCACATCGCCATAGGACCAAGTGTCTCGTATGTGTGAAACCGAAGCGCACACGGTTACGAGAGAACCTGTGCCCCTACAGTAGATGCCAGGTCTAGCTCGTAGAACCTGACGAAGGTAGAAGGAGACGACCATCCGGCCGCGTTACATATATCATGGAGGGAAGCCCCCGACAAAAGTGCTTTAGAAGCAGCCATACCCCTGGTAGAATGTGCCCGGACAGCCAAAGGAGATGGCTGCCCGGCAGCTTCATAAGCAAGTGAAATGGCCTCGGCCACCCACTTGCTCATCCTCTGCTTGGATACAGGAGCCCCCTTCTTAGGGGGTCCGAAGCAAACAAACAATTGTTCAGTTTTTCTCCACAGGGCAGCTCTGTGGACATAAGTATCCAGTGCCCTCACCGGACACAGCAGATTAAATCTTTCCTGGTCTGACGTCAAGAATGGAGGAGGACAGAAGGCTTGTAGAGTGATGGGGCCCCGTGGGCTCGTAGGAACCTTGGGGACATAACCCGGCCTGGGATGCAGAAATGCTTTCACCATCCCAGGCGCGAACTCTAGACATGAGGGCCCTACTGACAGGGACTGAATATCTCCTATCCTTTTAAGAGATGAAATGGCCAAAAGGAAGATAGTTTTCAGGGTGAGGAACTTATCCGAAACCTCCTCCAAAGGTTCGAACGGAGGTCCGGACAAGCCCCTCAAAACAATGGCCAAGTCCCATGCCGGGACCCTCGAGTGCATAACTGGCCTCAACCTTAATGTGCCACGAAGGAAGCGTGTAATTAGAGGGTGTCTTCCCAAAGACATTCCACTGCAAGGGACGTGGACAGCGCCCAAGGCCGCCACGTACACCTTAAGTGTGGAGGGGGTCAACCCTGCAGAGAACCTTTCCTGCAGGAACTCCAGCACTGTACCAACCGGGCAGTTAACTGGATCCCACTGGCGTTCTCTGCACCAAGCTGAGAAAAGTCTCCATTTCAAAGCGTACAGCTTCCTCGTGGACGGAGCTCTGGAGTGTAGGATGGTCTCTACGACCTCGGCCGAGAGACCCTCCTCTATGAGCCTAGCCCCCTCAGAGGCCAGGCCCACAGTTTCCACATCTCCGGGCGTGGGTGCAGGAATCTCCCGCCCGCCTGAGAGAGTAGATCCCTCCTGGTCGGAATCTCCATAGGAGAGCCTTCCAGGAGAGATATCAGGTCCGAAAACCATACTCGGGTCGGCCAGTTCGGGGCCACTAGGAGTACCTGGGCCCCGTCCCGGCGTACCCTCTCCAGAACTCCTGGAAGCAGAACAATCGGGGGGAAGGCGTACAGAGGCAGCCTCGGCCACTCCTGTACCATGGCATCCAGCCCCAGCGGAGCCGGATGGGTCAGAGAAAACCACCGCGGGCAGTGAGAGTTCTCTGCCGAAGCGAACAGGTCTATCTCTGCTTTCCCATAAACCTTCCATAGGAGCTCCACCACCTCTGGGTGGAGTCTCCATTCCCCGGGCCTCGGCCCCTGTCTCGACAGGTTGTCTGCTTCCTGGTTTAGGGCCCCCGGGATATATACTGCCTTGATTGACAGCAATTTCCCTTGGGCCCACAGGAGGATCCGATGTGCCAATTTGTCCAACGGACGAGACCTCAGACCCCCCTGGTGATTTATATAGGCCACCACGGACGTGTTGTCTGTTCTGACTAGTACGTGGTGGCCCCTGAGGTCGGGCAGGAACTGTTTCAATGCAAGAAACACTGCGAGCATCTCTAGCCGATTTATGTGCCAGTGCCGCTGATGTTCCTGCCATAGACCCTGGGATGAGCGACCACTCATGGTCGCCCCCCAGCCCGTGAGGGAGGCGTCTGTCGTTAGCGTTACGCGACGAACATGAGCCCCCAACACGGGACCCTGAGATAAAAACCCCGGGTTTTTCCACATGACCAGAGCACGTAGGCATCGCCGCGTGACTTTGATCGTGCGGAGCGGATTTCCCCTCGGGGAGAACCCTTGTGTTTTGAGCCACCACTGCAGTGGCCTCATGTACAGTAGGCCAAGAGGTATCACGTTGGACGCTGCTGCCATGAGACCTAACAGTTTCTGGAACTGTTTCACAGTGACGGCTCGGCCTAGCTTCTGTTCTTTGGCGGCTGCCAGGATCGACGCTATGCGTGTTGGCGATAATTGCGCCCGCATAATTATCGAGTCCCAGTTCACACCTAGAAAAGTGGTTCTCTGAGCCGGAGAAAGCACACTCTTCTTGGCGTTCAGCCTCAACCCCAGCTTCGACATATGGGCGAGAACAGCATCTCGATGCTGAACCGCCATCTGCTCTGTATTCGCTAGAATCAGCCAGTCGTCGATGTAGTTCAGTATGCGGATGCCCTGAAGACGCAGCGGCGCCAGAGCTGCATCCACACACTTGGTGAACGTGCGGGGTGACAGTGCTAGACCGAAGGGAAGTACACGATATTGGTATGCCTCTCCCCCGAAGGCAAACCTCAGGAACTTCCTGTGATGTGGAAGGATGGAGACATGAAAATACGCATCCTTGAGGTCTATGGTGACAAACCAATCCTCCGATCTGACCTGCGCTACAATCTGTCTGAGTGTAAGCATCTTGAATTTGAGCTTGGCCACCGAGCGATTCAATAGCCGCAGATCTAATATCGGGCGTAAGCCCCCATCCTTCTTCGGCACGATGAAGTAACGGCTGTAAAAGCCAGACTCCCTGCTGGGAGGGGAAACCCTCTCTATAGCCCCTTTTTGCAGGAGTGTCTCTACTTCCTGTGCCATTACCAGAGCCTGCTCCGGGCCCACCACTGTAGGTAGGACACCGCAGAAAGGAGGTGGCCGACTTCTGAATTGAATGGCATACCCCTTTTCTACTATCTGCAGGACCCAATGAGATATATTTGATAGACGTTTCCATTCGTCTAGAAAATCTACTAAGGGAACCAGCCTCTCGAGGCTGGCCTCTGGTGTTCTTCGAGCAACAAATGCAGTGCCCTGAAGCGGCGGACCGGCAGGGAACGACTGACTTGACTGCTCGGGGACCCCCCGAAGGGGGTGCGGACCACCCTCGGGTGGCCCGCGGAGACCGACTGCGCCCCGGCATTGCGGCGGGGTTGGCAGCGCGGCCCCCCGAGGGTGCCGCAGGGAAACGGGTACCGTAGGCAGGGGTAGACACCGTTTCCCTACGGGGGGAACCACCCTCAGCGTCCTGACGCTTCTGGCGTCAGGAACGCTTCGACGAGGCCTTCTTGGCGATCAGGACTGTCCGCAGATCAGCCCTGCCCCTCGAAGGCCTCGTCTGAGAGCGCCGCCCCTCGTCCCCGCGCTGAGGGGGAGCCCGAGCGGCGACGCTCTGCTTTTGTTGTGCCCTGTGAGCTGAGCTCGTACTCGGCTTGGGCTGCCTGATGTCAGCGGCAGCCCCAGGGACCTGGACTCGGAGAGGGAGAAACTGCTTCAGCGCCGCAGCTTGTTTCTTTGACTCCTGGAACCTCTCGGTGACAGTGTGTACTGCGTCACCGAAGAGGCCACCAGGAGACAGCGGCGCGTCGAGCAGAAAGCTCTTCTCCCTCTCTTTGATTTCGGTGGGGTTGAGCCATAAATGTCTCTCCGTAGCCACCAATGCCCTGAGCAGGTCAGCCTGATAAGCCTGCATAATTGCCATGGTGTGAAGGCATGCAGCAGCCTGACCTGCCGCCGAGTACGCTTTGCCCACCAGTGCCGACGTTGTTTTCAATGGTCTGGTGGGCAAAGTCGGGGCCTTTAGGGACGATGCCGAGGAAGGCGAGAGATGGCTCGCAAGCGTCTCTTCTACCTTTGGCATCGCCCCATAACCGTAGTGCTTCAGCCCCATGATGTTACTATAGACCGTAGTCTGAGGGCTGAACACACGGTATGATGCCGGTCTCCTCCATGATGTTGCCACCTCGGTGTGCAAATCATGGAAGAATGGCAGGCCCCGCCGCTGAGGTTCTGAAGCGCGAGCGGGCAGGAATCTTTCGTCTAATTTACTAGAACGTCTCTTTCCTGCCTCAGATCTTTCTACGGGCCAGTCAATATTTAATCTGGCCACGGCTCGCGTTAGAACCTCAACGAGCTCATCACTCGCAGGAGACTGAAGTGGCGAATCTTCAGTCGCGATGCTCTCAACGTCCACCTCCTCGGAGCTGGATAGTTGGAGCACCGGCGGCTCTCTCGGGGGGGAAGAAACCGCAATGCGTGCTTCCAAGCCCCGAGAAGAACCGCTGGATGGAGCGGGTGAGGGCAGAGATAAGGCAGCGCCCGTCTCAAACCCCTCCGCAACATCCAATTGTGAACCCCACGACTGCAGCCTCCGCTCTGCCTCGGCAGCAGCGGGACCAGAGCCGCGGGGAACACGAGCCGAGGCACCCTCCTCGAAGAGTGCCCGGCGGGAGCGCAGCGTTCTCAGTGGCATACGCTCACAGTGCTCGCAAGCAGCCCCCTCGAGGGCTGCCTGGGCATGCTGCGCTCCCAAGCAGGCAACACAAAGAGAGTGTGTATCCCCACTCGTGATGTAGCGTGGGCAGGGATGAACACACCTCTTAAAGTTACTGCTTTCGCTCGCCATTTCTCTATCTATTTTATTTTCTCTTTTTTGTAAAATATATGGAATATTTAACAAAGGGTGGAAAAACTCTTTCAATCGACAGACAAAAACACCAAATAGACAGACAGGTTCACACAGATCGCTTACTGAAGGCACAGAAGCTAGTTCCTGTTTGTTTTCACGGACGTTTTATAGCTTCCGGTCGATGACGTCATCACGCCGACGATCGATCTTTTTTCCGATGGAATGGTTCTACAGGCGCTTCACGACGCATTAACGCAGAGGCGTTCTCACAGCGTTTCGACGCAGCTCGAGTTCCCCGAAAGGGAACATTGTTATATAGCTTAACACAGTTATTCTTAAATCCCATTTTCAGGATAAGTACCATGTTTTACCATGCCTAATATCGATCTCTCGTACTGCAGTGTGCAACATGTGTCTCATAGTAGTCGCCCAACAAACACACAGAGAAGCATTATAACATAACTTTCAATACACTCAAATAATGTGTCTAATATGGTAAAACAGCTCTGCCTTACCCCACATACACATGACCGGAAGAAGTAGAAGCATTCGTCTGTGGTATAATAAAAGCTTAGAGAAATCCAGGCAACAAGCTGCACCTTTGTTTTGAATAAGTGACCTCTAGTGGCAAAAAAAAAAAAAAGACATATTGTGGCTTAAAATAATTACAGTGGTACGGAGACACCTTTAACATAAAGTGCAACCAACATTATTTTTTAACATACCTCTGAATTTTGACACTCATGCAATGTTCCTGATTCAATACATTAACTTAAATTCCAAAACAATTCCAAATCACTTGGAACTAGGGTTGGGTATTGTTTAGGTTTTTTTATTATTCTGGTGCCAAACCGGTACTTTTAAAATGGTATACCGGTGTCTGAACCGATACTTAGGTTATTTAAAAAAAAAAGAGCCACAAAACAACAGTGGATGATATTAAATAATTGTTGTTTTTTTTCTTTAAATTAAACAAAAAGTGTTACATATACTTAAATATCTAAATAGATACAAAACAATTTACTTAAATTCACAGTAAAAACTAAATCCACCTAACCCAACTACAATAGGCCTAATTTAACACTAAAGAACAGCAATAATACTAGTGATATTACAGCACTGATAACAGCAAAGTAGTCTGTCGTCTTAGTCTGCTACAAACCAGCTTCAGTTCAGCATTATTTTGCATTGATATGACCATATTCTCTGGCTTAGAGCTCACGTCGTGCTATTCTCACATGACACACAGCAGCCAATAGCGTTGTATGACAGCTCAGAGCTCAGCTGTATTGGTTTATTTAGTTTTTTTTTTAGTTTTTAGTTTTTTTAAGAACTGGTTACCTATGTCATGAGCTATCAGGTATTTTGATTTTCAAATATGCGTAAGTGAATGTGTTTTGTCATAATGCTCATGTTAGATGATCTATAATGCGTGATGGGCGCCGCCATGTTAGTTTGCATCACGAAATACATGGAAGTAAGTGATCATTGAACTCGGGGAAGAATAGAGTAAACTATATAGTAACTTGTGTGTCTGATATGAATAAAACACAGTCGAATTATATAACTGTCAGAAAGGATTGTTATTGTAATTGTTGTTTAATTTGCATTAAAATATCTGAAATCTAAAATGAACATGATGTGGTTGAAAACACTGAATCTTTGTGATATGTGACAAGGGCTGGATGCGTCTGTCTCTGGCTCAGCACCAGCCAAAGCGTGGAAGCACATTTGATGCCACCGAAAGAGGAACCGAAATATGCAATGTGATTTGATCCGATACATAACGGTTGTATAGGTACCCGTGCAATATTAACACCAGGTTTCGGTAGGCTACTTAACCCTGCTTGTAGTTTGTTCATATTAGAAGAAGGAGGCGGGAACGGAATTAAAATACTTTGCTCAAATAAATACAAAAGCGGCAGCCCCTCACAGACTGGCGCACACACATAAAACGTACACAAAACACAACGTAAAAAATCTTGGTCTGGTTGTCTCTGGCCCTTCACTGGTGTCCTTATATGCCTCCGAACTCCCTCATGAGAGGCAATGGTGGAATGTACCGAAGTACAGATACTTTGTTACTGTACATACTGCTCATTTTTCACTTATCTGTACATTACTTAAGCACAACGTTTTGTTACATTTTCTGATCAGTTCTCGAGATTAAGGATTGCACGGATAATTAATGGATAATAATGAACTGATGGTAACTGTACTGTTGAGGCTCGCGAAACCTCTCGAAGAGAAATGGAAACAAATCATCCGCCCCGCTCACAAAGACACTCAGTGACATACTGCAGTAAAAATTCAAAATGTCAAATTTTTATATTTTATAACATATTATACAGTTAAAAACATCACATGACGCGACCAATTTGTGCTGTTTTGCTGAATACCATCACGACTGAAAACGTGACACTAATTTATATGACAGTTCCAAAAACACTTAATTAACATCAAGTCACTTGGATTTTAGATACAATATTGACTGCTTTTGTTCAATGTCAGCAAATTTTCTAAGATCAGATCATATTTTTACATCAGAACCGTAAGGCATCGCAGAGCAACAGCGTCTGTTACTGAATGATTCAGTGTTTGAATGAATCGGTTGAATCAAAGATTCAATTCCCCATTCATAAACTATTGCATCATTCATGAACGAATCGACTCAATCACTCCAGCGTCATTGCCTCAGGCAGCCGCTTGCGGTCTTCTCTCATTCATGCTGCCCGACCTCTTCAGCACCGCGACCCCCCTCAGCAGTGAGGGCTCTACGACAGCATTTCCCTCCATAATAAACCATAAACAAATCATAACATATCAGCACGCACATTACTTATTTGGTAAAAAAGGTGTGCTATAAGTTGACTTTTTTGGGGGATGCGCACACTATTGTCTGGTAAAGACATAACAGTCAGCATCGTTTAAACTCTTTCTGGCTGGCTTTTGTTGACAGACACCATGAACCGAAGAAAACCACAGTGCAGAGATAAGTTTGTGATTCAAGATAACGATCTGGCAGACTATCTGCTCAGCTCCATGTAAGCGAGGAAGTTACTGAATTTGATACTCCGTACAAAAACCTAGTGAGCTGCCTTCTTGTCTCCTGTCTAGTAGCTGCCTTTTAATGCAGTGTTTTAACCATTATAAATATGCATACGAGAGACTTGAATCGTTCAGTCTGGCTCAAAACAAACTCTGAGGAAACATGCAGATGTGTTGTGGGTGTAATGTTTTTGTTGGCAGTGATTACTTTCTTTGGGGGAAGAAACATCCACATCTTAAACAGGTGCAATAATCAAATTAATTCACACAGATCAAGACATATTCAAATTAAGATCTACAGACTGGAGATTATTCGTGTTGATAATGCTCCCTACTTGTTTTTTTTTAAAGATTGGTCACACTTCTATGAAAGCTTGTTTCCACCAGAATAAAAAAAAAGACTATTTTTGTCACAAATTAAAAGTTAACATCTCGCAATTTGAAAAAAAATATCAAAATTGCGTGATATAAAGTCTCAATTTTGAGTTTATATCTCGCTATTCTGACTTTATAACACGCAATTGGGACTTTATATCACACAATTCTAATAAAAAAGGTCAGAATTGTGAGACGTATAATTTCTTTGTCCTCCTAAGTATTTGACTTTATAACTCATAATTCTGAATATCATACAATTCTGACTATTTAACTTGCAATTGCAAATTATATCTCACAATTCTGAGGAACGAAATTAGAAATGCGAGTTATAAAGTCTAAATTGCGAGTTATAAAGTCAGAATGGTGTGATATAATGTCAGAATTGTAAGATATAAACTTGTAATTGCGAGTTTATATCTTACAATTCTGACTTTATTAGCAATTGAGAGTTTATATTTAGCAATTCTGAGAAAAAAGTCAGACTTGAGAGATGTAAAACACAAATTAAAAGTCACAGTTATCTTTCTTTTTTCATTATTTTGTGGTGGAAACAAGCTTCCATATACGTTCTCTCTCCCAACTCGTCTTTATGCTTGGTCACAAATCCTCTGTGTCACATTTTAATCAGAGCAATCCCCCATCCTTTCCTTGGCTGGAATAGTAATCGAGAGTGAGAAGTTTGGGTGGAGGAAGGATGTGAAACAGAGTAGATTCTAAAAGCCTTCAATCGCAGTGATTGGTTAGATTATCTGCAGGTGCTCCTCACGGCCTTTAATACATTATCATTTGTCATTTTATAATGGTCTAAGACCTTAGTCACTAACATTATAGGGAAAAGCCATTAAATCAGAGTCTAGGTGTAACCCCTCCTGTTTAAACCACCCTCTCCAAGCGGGACTCGAACATGGATCCGACGGCATGAGAGTCGGAAGCTTTAACAAGGAGGCTAAAGACTGCAATCTCTAGCGTCAGTCACTAGAGTGTCTATTCAGGTCAGAGGAGTGAGGTTTACTTGCACAGCAAATACTACTTGGCCTCGGTTAGACAGGGTATTGTTGAAAAATTATCCTGTCATGTTCCACAGAATAAAGAAAGTCAAACAGGTTTGGAATGATATGAGAGTGAGTGAATCAAAGATAAAGTTATTCCCCTTCTTCATGTGCAGATCACACAAGGACCTGCGTAGTTCCCCACAACTTGATAGAAAAATCGAAATTCCTGCACTCAGTGTCTGATCTGGTGTGCCAGTTAGGTCTGATTGATTTCATCATGTTGTTAAGGGAATGAGAGGAGACTGGAAGGGCTGAAGGTAATGCTCTCTTCAACTGGATTAATTCTGCAGTTAATACGTGTTGCCTTGGCTTGATGTATCTCTGCATGTAGGGCCGCCTGCAATTAGCCTGGCTTCAGTAAAAGCGAACATTGCATTATTCATGGGTTTTATTTCAGACAACCTCGCATTCAGAGCCCATCTGACTCTGACATGCCCATGCAGTGACAAGGGAAGTTCACGCATTAATCTTGCGTCGGCCTCGCAATGAGGTTTAATGGCTCTAGGGAATACAGCTGTTCGGCGATGGATGCAAAGTCTGTCGTCCACGACGGGAAGCTGTTAGAATCCCAATGAAGACCACCAAGCTTACTAAATGTAACATATAGCAGTCTATCACCTAAGCACTTCTTTCCAATTCAATTACGTGGCTAAGAATGTGTCAGTTGCTTAGCAGTCATGTTAAAAGTGTTGCAAATGAGTATTTGATTGCTTAATTTAAAGTGATGGCTTATTTAGGAGATGCGGAGCCGTTTTCTTGACACAAGCTTCCATTGTGTACCACAATTAAGACAGGAAATCAAAACCACCACATCTCAAATTTGTGAAGGGTGTTATTTTTAAAGCCTTTGTGAAAACTTTAATTGGTCTTCACACTACGAAAATAGATCTTGTCGGCATGTGACGGTCTGTAAATATTTTCTTTGGTGACCAGTTTGCATCAGATTTTCCTCCGGTTTCAACATCTACCTCTTAATGGTTTGTGACTCCATTACAGGGCATTGAGTGCTGATAAAGAGGGTCTTATCGGGTCTTTTTGCACACAGAGACTTAGGTTGCTTCCTCCCACTCAGAGACGAAACTGTGGTGAAAATGGAGGCATGTTTGCAGCACTCATGTTACAATGGCAAAGCAGAAAATAAAGTAATTCTAAGTCAGCACAGTGTCTTGGAGGAGATTCAGGACAAGTGATGTTATGCAGAAAGACATCTAACCACTAGCAGAGGAAGCCATTGCTATACTTAAATACTTCATACTGCATTGTCAGTCTATATTAAATCTGTTTATGCAATTTTATGGTATGCATATGTAAACAGGGTCATGCCAAGAAGGTCATGCCTGGAAAAAAAAGCTATCCGTTACATCTTCATTCATTGTTAGGCAGCAGTTGACACTGTTGTACTTCACACTTCACATAAATTCACACCTTATCAGCATATAACATATTTTTGAACACTTAACTGCATGTTATTTGTCTTTAAATGAAAACATATAATAGTTGAAATTTATATTAAATGCAACTAGTTGAACTTAAAGGGTTATTTTTTATTATTATTTTAAAGGGTTATAATTTACTCTTTACCCTTTAAGTTGATCCAAACCTATAGAATTTATTTCTTCTACTAACGCAAAAGAAGATATTTTGAATAATGTGGGTAACCAAACAGTTGATGGGCCATAATGAATTCCATAGTATTTGCCCCCTCATATTTTGGAAGTCAGATTCTTCTCTTTGTTGCTTAGTTTTCATTGAGTGCTGATGTAGAGTTAATCATTGTTGCTGTGACATATTGTCTGCCCCTCACTGCTTATTTTATTGACTACAGTGTAGTGTGGCATACTGGGTCAATGACCCTCCACACGGCTTGTTTTTTGTCACCTGAGAGGAAAGCATAATTTACATTATTATCCTCTGCGTCGGGGTCCTGATAACTCTATCGGGGATTTTTCTGCGATAATAACCACCTAGATGCATGATTCAGCTTATAACACAGCTACTTGCCAGATAAGTAAATCATTTGACACAAAATATTGACTTGAGTTGAAATATTTTATTAGATCTTTGAACGAAAAGCTTCCACAAAGAATGCAGTTGCGAGTTCAAACTAGACAGACATTTAAAGGTGACCTGGAATGAAAAATTGAACTAACCTTGCCATGGTGAAATAATAAAAGTTTAGTAGCCTACATGGACATCACATACTGTGAGTCTTAAACACCATTGCCTCCTACTTCTTATATAAATCTCGTGAATCCAAAACACCATGGGAAAAAAAAGTGCTTCTCAACATAAACCCAACCGTGATGCAAGCGTTGGGGATCATTTATATGCACGCCCCCAACATTTGCATCTGTCCAATGTTTACCATGTTTATTGTCAGGCGGAAATTACACGAATCATCAGGTAAACAAGCTGCTGGCATGGACACACTTCATATTCCAGGCTGTGCAGGAGACTTTTCTACCCTTCCCACAAATAAAAATATGTCAACATTCATGGTTGATGTTTATAATCCGATACCTCAACAATTTAATTCAAAGTCTTTGTATGTTCGGCCCATTTCAAGGAAGCTTCATTCAGCGTCTTCCCTTGCCATTACAACTGTATTCCTGCAAGCTGTAAGTAGTGATTTATCAACTTATTGACTGTTTAAACCATTTTTGATTAAATTGAAAGTTTCTTAGAGAGACAGCATTGTCTATATAATGCAAGATGTTTACAGTAACAATAGGAGACACCAAGTACCATACAAAACTAAATAGTGTGTCTAATGACAAAGGGTAATATTATTTGGTATAACAAAATACAACTGTAGATACTTTGCTTAGATCGTTCACTGGATCCTTCTAGCAAACATCACCTTTTCCACCATATAAGTTAAAATGATAGTCATTTGACAAGGCTATTCATTTTGTAAAAATATAAGTTATACATATATTTTTGAGAACTGAAGGTGTTTCCTATGATGTTTTTGCCTATTTGTATTTAAGATTAGGCTACATCACAGTCACTGCATATTGTGAGTCAAGCTGCTGTCCGTAACTTTTTTTGTGTTCAAGATTTACAAAAATTATTTAATGAGAATGTACAACATGAATCCATTTTCCAAACTGTGTTTTTGTCTTACCCTAACTCATTATGGTACACTTATAATAAGTATATATATTGGGACTCTTTCAGGCCAGACTAGGTACCGCTGCGGAGGAGCACAGTCCCTGCATGATCCGCCATAGACATAAACAGAGAGAAGTAGCTCCGGCTGCAATGTTCTTCCGCAAGACGCATGTAGTTCTGTTTATTAACCACTAGAGTGCAAAAAGTTATGGAAAGCAGCTTTAACCCTTAAATGCATACCTCGGGTTGTTAGTGACCCGAGACGTCATTCACTCCCCTGCTCCTCATTCATTTTTTAAAGTTAGACATCAACCTTCTTAGCATTCCTCAATCAATCCGTTTTAAACAATATAACAATAAAAAATATATATATAACTGAATGCCTGTTTTTTCACTATTTTTTTGTCAAAATTGTATAGGGTCGCTAACGAGGTGTGTAGGATTGTACGTAAAAATGTTTTGCACAATGATAAATTAATCTATAATGACGAAATAGGGCGCAATTCACCTTTATTCCAAAAGGTGCAATGTCTGATACGCAATGATGAAGTGACGTTTCGCTCATAGTTACCTCTGACAGAAAACGAAACAATAATAATTATAATCTGCAAAACTTGAAATGGCTTAGTGATTTACTGCAGAGAGCAAGTACTAAACACAATCAAATATTAGTGTCACTGTCTCTTGATGATTGGTGTGGTCAAGAAGCTGTCAGTGATCAAAATATTGATTTTGAAGATATTGAAAATGCGTTTGGAGAA
Organism: Pseudorasbora parva; assembly: GCF_024679245.1. NCBI lineage: Eukaryota > Metazoa > Chordata > Actinopteri > Cypriniformes > Gobionidae > Pseudorasbora > Pseudorasbora parva. Next base: position 8,426,056 of record NC_090187.1, read on the forward strand.
TAAGCTGGAGATCGTGAATATGAACTCTGACGAGGACATATGATGATGGTATTAAACATCTGTTCACACTGCACTTCCGAGCTCCAAAAGGTAACAAAATAGGTTTTATTTTATTCTTCTGTAAGTGTTACTCTAATATCATGAGCTGAACTGTGGTGAGCTACTGAAATAAGCCAATCAGAGCAGAGCTCAACATTAATATTCATGAACCTTCCAAATAAGGCAAAAACAGAGCATTACATCCTTGGGACAATTTATAGTGTTGTAAATGGACCTGTAAAACTGTATCTGGACAATCTTTGCCTTTAAATAAGCCACATACCCTCTATGTAGATATCAGAGAACAATTTAACATATTGTTTTAAATCATTCTAGGGCACTTTTAAGGGATACGGTACAGTCATACATATCACATATTACATGGTATTTCACCACATAATTTTATAGATAAGAGATATGTATTTGAGATTAAACTGTTTTAAAATATTACCTGTTTATCTTACAATCCATCTAAAAAAACAATCATGCAAAATGACATTATAGCTGTGTTTGTATGAAACAAGAGTGAGCGAGTCTACAATACCTAGATGACATAATTGTACACAACATTTTTATTTGAGTTTTAATATTTTATTAGCTCACCAAACACAAATCTTCTTTTTTAGGAACACCTGTTCAAGTTCTCATTAATGCAAATTATCTATTCAACCAATCACATTGCAGTTGCTCTAATGCTTTTTGGGGTGTGGTCCTGGTCAAGACAATCTCCTGAACACCGAACTGAATGTCAGAATGGGAAAGAAATGTGATTTAAGCTATTTTGAGTAGAGCTTGGTAGAGTTTTTTTTAGGTCAGGGGGAATTTGCGATCTCTGACCACAGTTCATTTGCTGGCATCCAGGGCTGCAATATGAAGTGTTTTCTACTAACTGTCAACCCGGGTTTAAAAAATACTTTTGGGTAAATTGACAAAATCACGCAGACCAAAACAAAAACAGCATATTTTTCCTAAATATCCAAATATATTAATGTATATTTGTGCTTTAGTAAAAATATAATAATAAAAAATAATACAAAATTATACTTATATATATACATATATACTATGGGAGGCCGTTTCAGCATAAAAACGTTCCAACGTGACTCGTCGTAATTATATTTTTACTAGTAACAATTCAATTAAAGAGCTCTATAATTCAATTTTTACTAGTAACAATTACAATTACAGAGCTCTATAATTGTATTATTACTAGTAACAATTATGATTGTAGAGCTCTCTAATTGTATTATTACTAGTAACAATTATGATTGTAGAGCTCTCTAATTGTATTATTACTAGTAACAATTCCAATTAGAGAGCTCTACAATTCATTTATTACTAGTCATATGTCTCCATTGACTTCCATTCATTTTTAATTATAGAGCTCTGTAATTCAATTGTTACTAGTAACAATTGCAATTGTAGAGCTCTCTAATTGAATTCTTACTAGTAACAATTACAATTATAGAGCTCTGTAATTCAATTGTTACTAGTAACAATTACGATTAGAGAGCTCTCTAATTGTATTATTACTAGTAACAATTCAATTAGAGAGCTCTGTAATTCAATTATAGAGCTCTGCAATTACACATATCCTAAATGCACATTAAGGATATGTGTAATTGCAGAGCTCTATAATCCCAATTGTTACTAGTAAGAATTCAATTAGAGAGCTCTATAATCTCAATTGTTACTAGTAACAATTGAATTACAGAGCTCTATAAATAAAAATGAATGGAAGTCAATGGAGACATATGACTAGTAATAAATGAATTGTAGAGCTCTCTAATTGGAATTGTTACTAGTAACAATTGAATTATAGAGCTCTATAATTATAATTGTTACTAGTACAAATTGAATTATAGAGCTCTTTAATTGAATTGTTACTAGTAAAAATATAATTACGACGAGTAACGTTGGAACGTTTTTATGCTGAAACGGCCTCCCATATATATACTGCACTTCTAAGATGAAATATACAAATAAGTGCACATTAAGAGGTTAGAGCATCTTTATTTGGTTTGTACATTCCTTCAGGGTCTGTGGAATGAAAATATAAAGTAGTATTGATGTTGGTCTAAACACTGCAAATGGAATTCAAACATAAACACTAATTTGTTTGCAAATTTATGTTAATGCAATGGATGCTGATATCACATTGATGAGAATTAGCCATTCAGGCAATAAGTATGGGCAACATGACGGCAATGACGGCAGTGACCATTTTCACAACCTAAGTCCAACGAGCGAGATGCGGGTGAGAAAAAATGAGGCTAAATGTAGCAGACGACGGCCATGAAACTTCTGTTCATGTTGAGGTGGGAGTGCTAGGACACTGAGGGAGGCTAGCACCATGCACATTCCCTGTCAACATCACCTTTCTGTTGACACTTATTATACTGGTGTTAATGAGAAACTGGTGACTCTGGGATCTCTTGACCCTGTCACCACTCCTGACAACGATATGGCCCCCATCGCTTGCCCGCCGCAGTTTCTCACTGAATGCCTGTTTCCCAAGGGAAATGCATGATAAACAGAGTTACTGTTGAACTTTCTTTCTTTCTTTCTTTCTTTCTTTCTTTCTTTCTTTCTTTCTTTCTTTCTTTCTTTCTTTCTTTCTTTCTTTATTTCTTTCTTTCTTTCTTTCTTTCTTTCTTTCTTTCTTTCTTTCTTTCTTTATTTCTTTCTTTCTTTCTTTCTGACCCCCCTTACATTTTTCACTTGTTTCACTTGTTATATTGCAGCCATTTGCTAAAATTATTTAAGTTCATTTTTTCTCATAAATATTTCTCAAACACACAGCACCCCATATTGACAGAACAACACAGAATTGTTGACCTTTTTGCAGATTTATTAAAAAAGAAAACCTGAAATATTCAGACCCTTTGCTCAGTATTTAGAAGCATCCCTACAGATGATCTAATACAGCCATGAGTCTTTTTGGGAAAGATTCAACAAGTTTTTGACACCTGGATTTGGGGATCCTCTGCCATTCCTCCTTGCAGATCCTCTCCAGTTCTGTCAGGTTGGATGATAAACATTGGTGGACATTGGGGGGATGCTGTTTCATGCATACTGAGCTTTTTACACTGTTAAAGACTTGGATTCCCATCCTAAACATAGACAAAGTTTCAAAAACGAATGTTGGACGTTTGATGGAGTATTTCTGTGTCAAAAATACTCCTTCCGGTTTCTCACAAGTTTCGGAGAGTTTTTTTCGAGTATGGCTCAGCTTGACATTAATAGACCGGAAGGTCCTTGTATGGGCCGTATGGGCTCTTCTCCCGTTAGGGTGCGCACGCTCGTGACTAGAGCGAGAGAGGAAATGCAGGCCATTAAACACTGCTCTCAAGCTGCAGATCCAGTCGTCCGTGAACACTTATGTCGGTTATAGTCCGCGCCGCGCTCCACTTCATTCCTCCACTTTGACATTAAGCGACTTCAACACTTCAGCACAGCATTCCGGAAAGGCAGCGCTGCATTTGAACCGATTTGAACGGAGAAATGACGGCAAGCTTCACAACATCGCTTCAGTCGCATCGCAAAGTGGATCTCCACACTCCAAGAAGTGTGTTTTTGACGGAGCCGTCCCAGCGATAAAGGTTCGGTCCTGCTTTGGAAGCAGCCGGTGAGTAAAACTGCTTCAAATGTCTCTGCTGTTGCTTATCGTCGTGTGAGTAAACATCAGTAAACGACACGATCGCGTGCTTCGTCATTCAAATGCGCTAACGGACTTCATTGCTGTTCTATGTATAAAGTTACACTAGTCTGACGTGCAAAACCGTTTTGCTTGCTACTGCTAAGGTTTAGTCGCATACAATAGTCCATAAACCAAATCATGTCCTCATAAACTGCGAGTAAAGACACACAAATGTTGACAGGCCACTAAATACAGTACATACCACAGAGACGGACGTCCTGCTTTTGCTGTTTCTATTTCAGCCTCCGAATTAGATTCTGGATCATATCTATTAGCTGAGATCGATAGCAAGGGTTTCTCCACGCTTGAGGACGTCACCGCTTTGCGCTCGTCATTCTTTAGCTCCGCCCACACGATACGCCTCCAGGCGCTCGTTTTTTTCCGGAAAGACTCGGTACAGCCCATATTTCTTTTATAAATATAATAAAACTAAAGACTTTTCGGAGATATGAAGGATGCAATACTTCTCTATAGGTTCCTCAAGATTGACATGAGATTGACTGAAACTGAGTGTTTCACCCCCCCTTTAAACCTATAGGCGCCATGGTCGAGTTTAATTGACAAGATGCGACACTGAATAAAACAGCCGATTTTGTCAAATAGGGTGTCATTCAATTTCATTCAACCTCCCCTCCACTAGATGGCAGACATCATACTTCATCCCCGACTCAAAAAACATCATGCTTCCATACAACATCTTTGAGCAAGAGCGCATTGAATCAGTGCGGAGCTGGTGTGCGTGAGTGAGCTTTTTTATCAGAGCATTGTCAACGTCAGTGAGTATTTGCGTGAACAGTGTGTTAGTGTTCTAGGGAACGAAGCGGCTTTGGGAGATTTTCACCACGCTAGCCATGAAGCATCTTCTGACCGTATGTTAGATGATGTCGAAGTATTCAGAGGACAGTCAGGGGAAAACATGGAGGCAGGGTAGGGAGTCGCAATAACAATGACAGTAGTTCGAGCTGTGCACACTCAGCGGCGGCGCAATGTGACAAGGGGCAGAGGTGCTATTATGCATAGTCTATCACACAGTCTGTTTACTTGTGTTTGTGTGTCATATGAATAATATATACATGCCCCATACATGCAATAAGAGTGCCTACTGTATGTAGTAAATTGAAAATCTCTACAGCAAAAGGCCAACCGCTATATGCATTTCATCTGTAATGTACCTATCCCACCTTCCTACAGTAAAGAAAAGAAAAGAAAAAAAAATACATTTTCTTTTCCAGGAGGCAGAGTAAAAAAACAAATGACTCACAAGTGAGAGGAAAACCAATTACTCATAATTGAACTTTTCAGAATACAGTAGCCCCAAAATACTTGAACACTTAAACCATATCTAAAAATACCATGGCATTAGATACAAAACACCAGGATGCAAACAAACATAGTTTTTCTCAGAACTAACATCTCTCTTCTGAACCAGTGAATGTTAGTGGATGTCATACCATGTTTGTGTGTGTGTGTGTGTGTGTGTGTGTAAGAGAGAGAGAGAGAGAGAGAGAGAGAGAGAGAGAGAGAGAGAGAGAGAGAGAGAGAGAGAGAGAGAGAGAGAGAGTCCTAGTAAGAATTTATAAACCTTACTAAAAAATAATTTTTTTGTTACATCCATGAATGCTCAAAGTAGTTGTTTTTTATTAATAAAACTTAAATTGTTAGTAGCAGGTCCTCACCCCAAGCACATGCTCTACACTTCGCCACAATGGTGACTCTAAAAACACTAACACAACACAAACTTTTAAATACCAACATAACAAAACAAAACAAAAAAACTTTAAAAAGTCTTTCCATTTTCTCATCTTGTTAAAAATGCATAAAATAGCACTTTATTTAAACATTTACCAAATTCAGCCTCTTTGCAAAGCATGATGGGACGTGAAAGTCCTGTTTTGATTGAAATGTTATTTGAAAATAAAAACATTGCGTTATATCAAAGAGTAATGGTTTTAAGTAGATATAACATTAATCAATTACATTTGAACCAGAAACCTGATATAGTGGTGGTGAATTGAGATTAATTGCTTAAATAAAGTGAACAGCATCATACAATCATTTTTTGTCATTAGCTCAGTATAAAAACCATTATGCCTATGGAATGTCCTCATAATGATAGGCGTATCACTGTGTGTGTCTGTCTGTCTGTCTGTCTGTCTGTCTGTCTGTCTGTCTGTCTGTCTCTCTCTCTCTATCTCTCTCTCTCTATCTGTGTGTGTGTGTGTGTGTGTGTGTGTGTGTGTGTGTGTGTGTGTGTGTGTGTGTGTGTGTGTGTGTGTGTGTGTGTGTGTGTGTGTGTGTGTGCTATATCCTGCAGAATAAGCAGCCAGTCACTTTAGATTAAACTTTCCTATCCTAGCCTATATACTGCATCAGTTCCATACGGAAACTGTTTGTTTGTAATCTGGCTAATGCAGATAAACTCAATATAACTAATCATTCACATGCATTGCTCTTGATTTTAACAGACAAAGCATGACATTAAAATGAGCAATTTATGGTTTTTAGTCTATGTCCCTTAAATTGTATCTATATGCTAGTGTACTCTTAAATGTACTCAAAAAACAAACAAACAAAAAAACACATTAAGCTGATATATATATATATATATATATCGACTTTATTCAGCATTGGCTTCTCTTCACCGTTTGAATCTTTATTTGAGGATTGAACACAAACACGGAAGAGAAGACAATGCTGAATAAAGTCGTAGTTTTTGTTATTTTTGGACTCAAATGTGATACATTTCATATTTGGCTGAACTAACCCTTTAATGTTAGTTATGCCACTGTTGGCTGCTGATGTTTAGTTGAACCATACATGGTTAATTCTACAGTTATTGTAAATTATAATGAATGTACCTTAACTACTTAATCAGTTGATGTGAACATTACTGATGTAATGGTTAAATTTTGACATAATAAACTGTTCAACTTCATTGTATTTATGTGTTATTTGTGATAAATGTATTTGATGCAGAGAACATTATTACATTTATTTGGTTTAAAATAGCAACATTTACATAATAATAGTGAGTAATATAAATTAATTAAACTAAGTAATTCAAAATGTCAAATGGACAAACATTATAAAATCTACTTAATTACTTCATAAGAGTAAATAATACAGATTTATAAAATTCACAATAGTTATGCTCCTTTTAAAATAAAATTTACTTGATTACTTTTAATAAATACAACATGCTAAGTTAAATATAATTAAGTAACATTTACTTAATGTCTTTGCAAATGTTACATTTATAGTTAAGTACATTTTACTTGATATTGGCAAGTAAGTTGTACTTGATATCGCAGCAGTAAATTTTACTTAGAAAAACTGAGTGCAAATTGTTACAAAGATTTTATCAAGTAAATCTTACAAGTTGTTTTTATCAGTGTAAAAAATGTTTTTGTGTTTATCTGGAACATAATTCTTAGAGCCATTACTCATCTATAATATAGATAACAAAGAGGTTCCCAGTAAAATATTACAACATCTGTTTATTTATCTATTTATATTATTTAGGTGATGTTTATAATTACCATGTTACATTTATTTTGAAGAGAGATGACATAAGAACACATTTAAAGCAAATAATTGCACATAAAGGCATTTGTTATATAATAACAATAATAATTCATTACATTTTATATAGCGCTTTTTCTAGACACCCAAATCGCTTTACATATACGTAGAAGGGGGGAATCTCCTCAACCACCACCAATGTGCAGCATCCACCTGGATGATGCGACGGCAGCCATTTTGCGCCAGAACGCCAACCACACACCAGCTGATTGGTGGAGAGGAGACAGAGTGATTAAGCCAATCAGGATATGGGGATTGTTAGGAGGCCATGATGGACAGAGGCCAATGGGCAAATTTGGCCAGGATGCCGGGTTTACACCCCTACTCTTTATCGAAGGACATCCTGGGATTTTTAACGACCACAGAGAGTCGGGACCTCGGTTTAACGTCTCATCCGAAGGATTTATATCTGAAATCACACACACGCACACACACACACACACACACACACACACACACACACACACACACACACACACACACACACACACACACACACACACACACACAGTACATACTGTTTTATACTGTACAAACCGCATTTTTTTATCCCCCTACACTGCCCCTGCCCCTAAACCTACCCATCACAGGAAACATTCTGTATTTTTACTTTCTAAAAAAAACTCATCCTGTATGATTTATAAGCATTTTGAAAAGTGAGGACATGGCCAATGTCCTCATATTTCACCCTCTCCTTGTAATACCCTTGTCATACCCATGTCGTAATATACATTTGTGTCCTCATATGTCACAAAAACATGCCAGCCCACACACACACACACACACACACACACACACACACACACACACACACACACACACACACACACACACACACACACACACACACACACACACACACACACACACACACACACAGTTTTAATGTTTTATGGGGACTTAGACATTTTTGTATTCTGTACAATCTGTATCCTCTATTGCCTTACACCTACCCATCATAAAAGAAACTTTCTGCATTTTTACATTTTCAAAAAACACTACATAGTATGATTTATAACCTCACAGGGACCAAAAACCAAAAAAAAAATCCCCACAAGGTCAAGGATTTTGGATATTGCCATCTTTGTAGGGATATATAATTCAGAGAAATGGTTCTGTCTTCAGCAAGCCTAAGAAATTGTTCTTAAAAAAAGTTCCAAAGTAAGTAAGTAAGTGCTGAGGTAGCATGAAAGTAAGGAAAGTAACAGTTTTTCAAATGTATCTGCAAAAGCATTCAGCTACATAACACTGTTTTCAGACAGAAGGTGACATGGTGAAGAGAAAACGACTTATGATTTATTTGTTTATTTCCTCTGTTGTTTACAATTTGGTATAGGATTGTATAAACTATAATACTGTTGTTTTGATTCTTGAGCGAACTCGTGGGTAAAAGTAAAGAGTAGAGCCCTTTTCATTTCACAGGTGAAGGCAACAGGATCCATTTATTTATATATTTTGGGCTGAGTTTCCTCAATGCACTACTGTGCAGAGAACATAACTCACAATGAAATGTTTCTTTAGATCATATTTTATCTTCCTATTAAACAGAGGTCATGGTCGTCACGGGTGAATTCTTCATGGAGTGTTTAGCAGTATACAACTGCGAATAGTGTGGGAAAGAAGCCTTGATGTGGGCATGGCTTAATCCTGAAGCGTGAATATTCTCTTTCAGTATAGCAAATATGCCTTGTTTCCTTTGTAAAATATTTATTTTTAGGATAGTTTTAACTGATATGGCAATGTGAATGTATTTGTTCTGGGCATTATTTATAACTTATCAGAGCACAGAGATTTAAAAAGATTCACAGAAAAGTCCATTCAGCATGTTTATTTTTTTTTATTTAAATTGAACCAAGTAATCCCCACATGAAGGGACAGATGCACGAATATCTTGGATGAAGTCAATTTGCCTTTAGTATGCCAACCCGATCACATGTAAATGCATATAAATAGTACAAGTGTGCAATGTCGTGGAATGTATACGCCAAAACTCATTTTGCCGTGCATATGATACACTGTTTTTCGCGTGCATATGATACACACTTTATGGCGTGCATATGACACACTTTTGGGTAGGTTTAGGGTGGTGGGGTGGGGGGTTTGTATGTATAATACGCCATATGGTGCGTATCATATGCACACGAAAAACAGCATAGCATAGGCACAACAAAATGAGTTTTGGCATATACATTCCACGAAATCGCACACTCGTACTATTTATACGCATTTTCGTGAGATCTGCCAGTATGCAGACGTCTACTCTCTCTGTAGATAGAGATTTACTGAAGAAATAAACCAAGTATCCTCCAGAAATTTCTGAAAAGAAGCACACTGCTAAATTTACCTAAATTAGTGATAATGTTAATGTAAATGTAGATTAGTGTCTTTTTATTTAATTCGGTTAAAGTCACAAGTCAATGTCATAAAGAATTAAATATCTCAAAATTACTGGCTGATTTCAGATCCAAAATGAATGAAACTTTATTAGCCTCTATGGACACCTAGGGCCCCATTTTAACGATCTGAACACATGGTCTGAAGCGAATGGCGTAGGTCGCTTAGGGCGTGTCCGAATCCCCTTTTGCTAGATTAATGACAAAAAAACGGTCCGTGCACCAAAAGGGTGCATGGTCCAAAAGGGTTGTACCTAGCCTATTTATCCCCATATAGCCGTCACAAAGCAACTAACTATTACTGCACTCTCCAAAACAGACTTTTAGGTTGAAATAAAATGCTGGGTGAGCTCAACCAATCAGCATGTTCAGCACCCAAGTGCAAATTTATTTATTTCAAAATGTTTGTGTGCTGCTGCGTGTCCCTGTGTCACACCTGAACTCACTTCCTCATCTTCTCTCCCGCTCTCCCCGGATTCCCAGCACCTGGTCCTCATCGTTAGCACACCTTTATGTTTGGACTCACTCTTTGCCGGTTCTTATATGTGTTTATTGTAGTGTGTTAATGTAGTTTCCGTTCTCCAGCGGTGTGTATATTCTGTTCTAAATCTTTGTGAAAATAAACCCGTTTAGTTTTGGATGTCTTGGACTTCTCATTGCCTGACTGCATCAGCACATAACAGAAGAACCGACTGTACCGACAAGACATCCCAGACTAGTATGGGCATCTTTATTGTGCCTGGGACTCCCAAGGAGCCAGCTTCATCCTCTGCAACAGAAGACCAGTTGTGGGGCCTCCGGCAGGATGGACGGACGCTGGAGAGGTACGTGGAGGAATTCTCCGAGCTGGCTTATCTGGTGAACTGGCCCGATGCCAGTGTTTTTGATGGGTTTGGATGAGGACACCATCCGATTTATGGATGCTCCGTGTACATATTCCTTAGTTGAAACTATCAATCTAGTTTTGTTTCTCAATGGTTCCCCTTACAAAATCGAGGAGTGTGTGCCTCGTCCGACCCCATCATCAACATCCACGGCCGGGCCAGTTCACCAGCAGTCGGGTGCCTCCTGGTGGACCCGGTGGACTCACCCCTCCAGTGGACCGTCCGATGAGGTCCCGCAGGCCAGGAAACCACGGAGACCGAGGAGGGCCAGCAGCAAGCCCGCGCCTCCAGTCCCAATGGCCGCCACCGCACCAGAGCCAGAAGAGAGCTGGCTCATAGATTTCCTTCCAGAGCCCACTCCGCTCCTTTACGAACCCGCTCCGCTCCCTTGAGAGCCCGCTCCGCTGCCACCAGAGTACGCTCCAAGCTTTCCCGAAGCTCCAGGCCTTCTCGAGCCCGATCCAGGCTTCAATGCGCCTGCTCCAGGCCTTTAAGAGCCCGCTCCAGGCTTCCCAGAGCCTTCCTTAGGCCTCCCCGAACCTTCACCAGGCCTCCCAGTGGCCACTCCAGGCTGCCCAGAGCCCTCTCCAGAGCTGCCTCCCGGCTTCCCAGAGCCGCCGCCTCCCGGATTCCCACAGGCGCCGCCACCAGGCTACCCAGAGCCGTCTAAAGGCTCCCACGAGTACCCCACTCCAGCCGCCCACAAGCCACCCTGCCAAGACCCTAAAATTGGCCGCCCCAGGATCCGAAGGTCCTAGTCCCACCCTGGAGACCTCCAGATCCGTCTGCACCTCCCCCCGCACCTGGGTGGAGGCTCTCCTAAAAAGTTAAATATGTTCATTAAAATGTCTCTATACAAGTTCTTGCTGGATAACCAGTAATTGCACAAATCTATACTTGCCTTTTATCTGGTAAAATTCATTATTTATTTTGAAGTAATAATTTAATAATTATTCATGTCTTTTGAATGAGGTCAGATTTTGACACAATGAAGGTTTGCTGTGGAATTTCACATTGGCTCAGTGTTTAAATGTGTTTAAATCTGATTTTAAAATATTATGACACCATGTCTTTAGTTTTATTAAAACAGCTCTGGCCTGATGAGAATGACCTCTGCTAGGGTGTCCTTGCCTGATTTTCACATCACAGTCAAGAGATTTGAAAAGATATTTAAATCTAGATAATGTGAAGCTAACCTTGCCCCTCAAACCTGCCTTAATTTGTAACAAAAAAAAATCTGTCACCCTACAATAATAAGCTCCCAGTAGACCAGTTAATTCCAAAATGTTTAGCATGGATATTTCTGATCTGTTCAAAGATGCACAATCCTTTCAATTTATCTAAAATACACATGCTTTCAGTCATAGAAGTACAAGGTCACTTCCACCAACATCTTTTAAATGGTTTTTTGACATTAATATGAGTTCCCCTAGCCTGAATATTGTCCCCAAGTGGCTAGAAATTGTGATCGGTGTAAATCGAGTTCTGGCTGTATTTCTCTGCCTTTTCTCTGGCTGTATTTCTCACTAGCTGATCTTGAATTCTCCTTTTATGATGTCATCAGGAAAGGTTTCCTCCCCTTCATTACATTTTTTTCTGGTACTTAAGAGATACAGTTTCTGCACAATTATTGATGTAAGTTATTTATAGAAGTGTTATCAACATTATGCCAGAGCTGCCTTGGTCTGCCATTGTCTGTGATGTTTGTTCACTGTAATATTTGCCAGTATAGCAATAGCTACTTAAAGGTAGGGTAGGACGGACTGATCTAAAACACTTTTGTCCAAATTTGTTTAAACTTTCTTTATATGGCAATACATAATTAAAATGTAAGTTCTCTGAAAAGGAGAGTATAAAAACCGAGTGACTCTAGACTTTTTTATCTGCAATAAATACCGCTCATTATTTTCATTCGGGACAAAACAAATGATTGGCTTGGGCAACTGTCACTCTCTCTCGCTACCATAGCGACCACCGCTATCGCTACAGGATCCGCCCAAGTGTCCAAGTGAACGTATTCTCGTTCAGCTCATGCTGTATTGAGCAGATACGCTCAGTTTTTAATTGTAGTGTCTGTTCTCTAACTGAACTAAATAATTGTATTACTATAAAAATCAAACTGATGGTGGGATGGTGCCACATGTTTAACACATGAGAATAACATGTTTTTAATCAATTGACAGTCTTAGCTTCAGATGACTAGTCACAGATGAAGTGTCTAATGATATAGTCTGACAGTTGGTATAGTACATACAATTAATGTGGTGGGTCAACTTCTCTTCCAGGTGGGTGAGAAGAAAAAGATTTAATAATATGTGTTATGCATGTATACAGTGTAAAGTCCCTAGATGGTGATTCATTGCATGAGATATGCCATTATCTTTCCAGATGTTCAACCCTCACTCATGCAGAAAACCTGAGGTTTGACAAATGATGTCCGCTTACAAGATGAATAAATATCAGATTAAAAATGGATTCATTATTGCGATGACACAGAAAGAAAATAATTATACTCCAAATGTGAACAAATCTAACATTTGGATCATTTATACAGAGATTTAAAAGTGGTAAAATAATCACCTGGGGGAAAAACCATCAGGCTGAGTGCCACCAAGAAATACACATTCAGAAATCATTAATACACACTGAAATTTAGGAATAGGCCTAAATTACGTTTTACAGTGAATCGAGAAGATTTTACCCTCTCCATTTAATGCGTTTATAATCACTAACTTCACTCTCAAGCGCCATTCCGCTTGTTCAGTTCCAGCTCATCAGTCCTCGTTCGAGTGATTTTGGTTGTGAGAGAAAACATTTTGACAAAATCCTCCAGTTATAAAAGAACGCGCTCCTCGCTGCTGTTCAAAGTTCTCTCATTCAAACTCTCATAAGTTCTTTGAACACAGACAGTTTTGTTTCAGGAGTCGCTTTTTCAGTTTCAGTTTCCACTCACCCAATGCCGATCCTACACTTCAACCTGTCTGTGCATTCTTAAAACGCCCAACATTTCCATTCATTTAAGTAATAATTACAGTGGTTTTCAGTATGCAAGGTACATTGGCACATTAAATTACATTAGCCTAATGGAATTAAAACAACAAGGAAATAATCTGAAAGTCATGTAAATGTTCATAAATATGAAAAGGGAACCGTTAAAACAAGTTAAATTGGCAGTAAGAGCAATTAAATGTGCCCTAGAAAGAAAAATTTAATTAAACTTGCCATAGTTAAATAACAAGTTCAGTACATGGTCATCAAATACAGTGAGTCTCAAATACCATTGTCTCCTCCTTCATATGTAAATCTTGTTTGTGAAAAACACAGCAGAAAAACTATTTTCATCATAACGCCAACTGTGACACAATCGCTGAGAACCCTAATATGTACTCCCCCAACATTTGCATGTCAGCCCATGTTCAGGCGGGAGTTCAGCAGATAAACAAGCGTCATGCGAGGATTGCGAAAATGGCAGCTCTAATGGACACAAATGTCATTTTCCAGGCTGTGCAGGGGATGTGAGGACTTTTCATACCCTTCCCACAGATAACCAATGTCAACAGTCATGGTTGATGTTTATTTACAATTGGATACTGCAACAAAGTAATTCAAAGTTGTTCGTTTGCTCGGCCCATTTCACCACAGAGAGTTTTTCTAACCTGGGGCAATATAGCAGGATTCGCTCAGCGTCTGATACTGAAGAAATGGCCAATTTCAACCGTATTCCTGCAAGCAGTAAGTAGTGATTTTAACCACTTATTGACTGTCGAACCCATTTCAGATTAAATTGAAAGTTTCTTAGTAAGACAACAGTGCGATAATATCCCGTGTTGTCTAGATCTAACGCAAGATGCTACAGTAACAATTGGAAACTCCAAGTAGCACACATAACAGTTTGTCAAATGACAAAGTTTATTATTATTTCCTGCCAGTGTTGTCATAAAATACAACAGTAGATACTTATGTCGATCTGTTTTGATGTATTGAAATCTAAATTACCCTATATTTCATCATTAAAACATAACTCAGAAACGAACTATGTTTACTACTTCTGTTTATTTGCTTACGGATGGCTCACGCGAGCCTTGTAGCTAACGTCACCTTCTTCACCATCTAAGTTGAAACGATAGTCATTTGACAAGGCTTCTAGTCAATTTGTTAAATAAATATACAGTTTTGAGAACTGAAGTATGATTATTTTGCAGCAAATGAGTAGTAAACATGACACTGACTATTTTGAGTAGCTTCTACATTACTTTGTTTGGCTAAATAAATCAACTTTTAAATCAGTACTCTACTGTCAAACTGTAAGGTTACTGTAAACAACATATTTATGCGCTACCCAGTTCAGTTTGTGATTCAAAGTTGAGAAGCGATCATTGTAAAATAATTGCCATGACAGATGCTATAGATGTGTTAGCTGTCATCGAGCAGCAATGGATTGAAAAAGCCAATCAGAGCAAAGCTCAACATTAATATTCATGACTCTTCCAAATAAGGCAAAAACAGACCCTTACATCCTAGGGACAATTTCTAGGGTTGTAAATTGACCTGGTAAACTGTATCTAGACAATTTTTGACCTTAAATAAGCCACATACCTTCTATTTAGATATCAGAGAACAATTTAACATATTTTTTCAAATAATTCTAGGGCACCTTTAAGTGGGTGTTATTTAGTTATTAGTTTAAGGCATGATGTTATTAATTTATTGTGTTATCAAGTCTTAATAAGAAATTAAAACATAACAAAAACCCATTTTATTCATTCTTGGTACTTTTATCTTTACCAGGATCCACACTGCACGATGTCGGAGGCTGAAACAGTTATTGAGTAAATACTAGGGCTGTCAATCGATTAAAATATTTAATCACAATTAATCGCAATTAATCGCATTATTGTCACGAATAAAGTTCATATTTATCACACATTTTTTATCAGTTCTAAATGTACCTTAAATGTATATTTTAGTGTTTTTGCTACTATCAGGACACAGGTAGTCAACTTTGAACGCTCTGCTTCCTGGTTAACACAGGATCTGCGGCAAATGAAAACTGAGGGCCGTATCCTGGAACGCCGCTGTGAAAAGTCTGGTCTAACTGTTCACAAGCTTGCCTTCCGTGACCATGCAAAAGCTTATCTTAAGTCCTTGAAAGTTTCCACTCTCAATTCTATTCCAACTTCATCAATAAAAATACTGGAAACTCTAAGCAGCTTTTTTACAAGCACAGTAAACAATCTCCTGAAGCCGAAGTCATCTTCATCCATTGAAACCCCAGTGGAGTGATGGAACAGCTTTATTGACTTTTTTAGATCTAAAGTCTATAACATTCGCTCTTCAATATCTGACTCTTTCTCCCTGTCTCCACCATCCTCCAACCACTCGCCCAGGAGATTGCCATACCTTCTAGTGTTGTCACGATACCAAAATTATGACTTCGATACGATACCAGACTAAAATATCGATACTAAATCGATACCACAGTAAAAAAAAATGAAAAAAAAAAAGATAAGATGCTTAATATGATCACAGAACTTATTATTCATTGTTATTTTTTACTAAAAATTAATGTGGCCAGCATGTTCCTTAGGGTTGGGCATCGTTTTGATTTGAACAATTATTGATCAATTGATCAATTACTATTAAAGGGGGGGTGAAATGCTGTTTCATGCATACTGATCTTTTTACACTGTTAAAGACTTGGAATCCCATACTAAACATAGACAAAGTTTCAAAAGTTAAGGTGGACGTTTGATGGGAGTATTTCTTTGTCAAAAATACTACTTCCGGTTAGTCATAAGTTTCGGCAAGTTTTTTGAGATCATGCGTCCCCTTTGACGTTAATGGGGGCGGAATTTCCTTGTATGGGCCTTACGGACAATTCTACCGGAAGCGCGTGAGAGAGAGAGAGGGAGAGAGCGAAAGCAACAGCCTACGCCCATCAAAGCGGGGCTTGTAGGATGCTGGACAGGTGATGTGCACATAACAATGTCACCAAAAAAGTGCGTTTTTGGTTGCCAGACCAAGACAGTCCTGCACAGATTCGCCAAAAACCCAGCGTTAAGGCAACAGTGGATGGAATTTGCTTTTCCGGATCAGCAACTGAGTTGCGCGAATGTTTATATCTGTTCGCTGCATTTCGGTGCCGACTGTTTCATAAACAAGGCCCAGCTCGACGCCGGATTTTCCCAATCGCCTAATGCTGAATGATGGAGCAGTCCCAACGTTAGAAGGGTGAGTGAGACTGCTTCAAATGTCTGTGTTTTTTTTAGTCCGCTTACTGTCTACACAAACCACGCGTAAACACACAAACACACGTGCACAACTGCACTTCCCACATGTACACCTTCAAAGACAAAAATACGACGATATAATTCAAGTATAAATATGTAAATAACACAAGCCGCTAAGCATATTATATAGTTAGTGTATAACTTGTACCACATACAGACGTCCTGCTCTAGTCGTTTTTGCTGCTGCTCCTGTTCAACTGCAGCCTCTGGGTCTGATTCCGGATCATAGATGTATGGCTGTATCTGATTAAAAGCCATATTTTTATTTTGAATAAAGTTTTTTTCCCGCTGTTGACACAGCTTTACGACGCACTCGACTCAACATAGCAGCAGCGAGCACACGTCATTATTTAGCTCCGCTCACACGACACGCCCCCACCCGCTCGGCTTTTTTCGGAAAGACTCGGAACAGCGCATCTTTCTTATATAATTATTAAAAAAATAAAGACTTTTCGGAGATATGCAGGATGCAATGCTACTCTATAGGTACTCAAGATTGACATGACACTGACTGAAACTGAGTGTTTCACCCCCCCTTTAAAATTATCTCACAAATTTTTGCTATCTCAATGTATTTTTTACAATGGGGTAATTGTGTTGCAATAGCTTACACACAGCACAAGAAAGCTTGATTTCGAATGGTAAATTGAATTTAAAAAGACGAGTAAACAGTAATAAAATAAGAACAAATAAACAGATTACAAACAATAGCACAAATAAATGCAATAGAATAGAAGATACAAATGAAATAGACTGCTTTATTTTTTCAGGTAGGTCTAACATTCAGATAAGAAACTGAATAAAAAAATGCATAGTAATTACATTTAAAACAACATTGGATAATGTTCTTTGTAAAAAATTAAATAGCGTACAGATGAAACTATTAAAGTTACACAAGTTGATCAGTCAAGAGCAGTTGATCGTTTGTCTTTTTGTAGTTTGAATAACAAATGACTGCGGTCCCTTTAAGACTAACGGATGCATTTATCCTAAACACTGTTCCTGTTACTCATTCTTCCTGAACTGTTTGCGACTGTGCTTATGTTAATGCTCTTCCAGATGTGCACTGATAATTCAGTGTATTAAACCAATAATAAGCTGGAAAAAGAAGCAAATGTTTGCACTTGTATTATGTCAGAGGCGGCTTTATTACGGTAGGCTATGTGTGTGCGCTTCAGATGTGAGCACGAAATCTGCGGGGATTAGTAGAATGAATTTATGTGCAATCCTGCGCAAAATTCAGACCGATAAAACACTAACACTAACACACTGTCATGAGGAAAAAGTCCAGCAGAACGCGCGTTCGCCGGGCTCAGAGGTTAACCGGGCTGAGTAAGAATATGCCGGTGTGTGTCAGCTCGCTTTCGGTCGGAATGGAGAGCGCAGCTGGTATCGATACTGTAAAAATTGAGAATCGTATCGTTTCAGATATTCCAGTATCGATACATATCGAAATATCGATATTTTTAACAACACTAATCCCTTCCACACTTTACCGAGGTTTAGCAGAGCCACATTGAGGAAACCATCAAAAAAATGAAGTCGTCCACCTGTACCTTGGATCCCATCCCCGACTGTTGTGCTCAAGTCGTTTATTCCCATTTTCAGCCCAATCATCACCCAGTTTATTAATCTCTTTCTTAAAACTGGTCACGTCCCTCTTGCCCTTAAAACTGTTGTCATCCATCCTATACTTAAGAAACCAACCCTAGACCCGGAGGTCCTTGCTAATTATAGGCCGATCTCCAATCTCACCTTCCTGTCAAAGGTTCTAGAGAAGGAAGCTGCCGCTCAGCTTCACAACCATCTAAAAAAAAAAAACTTATTTGAGATATTTCAATCAGGCTTTCACCCGGCCTACAGCACAAAAACTGCTCATTCTCCTCGACCTATCCGTGGCATTCGACACGGTGGACCATACCATCCTCCTGGACTGCCTCCACAATACAGTTGGACTAACTGGAGCAGCACTGCAGTGGTTTCAGTCCTACCTTACCTTTTTTGTGTTCTATTGGGAGAATGTGAGTCCAGGCTGCTCCCTGTTACGTGTGGTGTTCCACAGGGGTCGGTTATCGGCCCAATCTTATTCATCCTCTACATGCTTCCCCTCGGCCCTGTCATCAGCAGACATGGACTATCTTTGCATTGTTATGGTGATAACACGCAACTTTATATCAAAACTGCCCCGAGCCCCTCCACAGCTCTGTCACGACTCACCACGTCTTGAGGAGATTAAGGCATGGATGTGAACTAACTTCCTCCAGCTGAACTCCAGTAAAACTGAGACACTACTGGTTGGCACCCCTCATCTGATCCACTCCTCTCCCTTATCCCAGCTCATCTTTGACGGCCAAATCATCACTTTCTTCTCCCCCATCACAAATCTAGGGGTTCGGTTTGACCCACAGCTGACCCTTAATGACCACATTAAGCACATTTGTAAAACTTTTTTCCACCACCTTTGAAACATCTCCAAACTCTGTCCCCTTTTAACCTTTCCAGATGCAGAGAAACTTGTCCATGCCTTTGTCTACACCAGACTGGACTACTGCAACTGGCTTCCTGTTTCATCCCGAATCGACTACAAAATCCTCCTGCTCACACATAAATGCATCACTGGACATGCACTTCCATATCTACAGGAACTCATCAGTCTGAAATCCTCCACCTGCACCCTCAGATTTTCAGGCCACCTGCTTCTTCAAGTCCCCATCACCAGGCGTTGTACCATGGGAGATCACACCGCAGCTTTGGAACCACCTTCCCAGTGAGCTGAGAGCAGTACAGAGCCTGGGCCAGTTTAAAGCTGAACTGAAGACTTTTCTGTTCAGAAAGACTTTTATGTAGGTATCAATTTATTGATTGTTTGTATTTTTCTTTATTTTTACTTTTTATTCATTTTTCTTATTTTTCCCATTGTTTCCATTTTTGCTATGAGATTCTATGGAATGAAAAGTGAGTTATAATTTAAATATATTATTATTATTATTATTCAAGTTTTTAATACTCTAATCAAAAAATATGGACATATGCAACAAATATGCATGCCTTATGAAAATGAATTATTAGTGAAACCTAACTTAGAGCATGAAGAACAGACATGTTTTTCAAATAACTTGTTTGTGTCTCTTAAGCCTAAGCTTAAAATTTCAGAATAAGCAGTGATTTCTCTCATTTTAAAAATGTATTTAAAGGGAGTTTTTACACTGGCAGTTTTGTTCAGAACGGGGCACAGTTTGTATAAAAAATAGGTCATGTGGACCTGAGAGCGCACCAGAGAAGCCTAGCTAACCTGAGGAACGAATCCTGGAGGAGGTGCTCTGAGTTTGATTGCACACTTTGATTGTGATGCGATTCACGTAAACGGTGTGAGAAACACAGAAGTGTTCTTGTTCAGAAAAGTAACCTGCGCATCAGTTTTAGCCAATTTTAATGTATAGTTCAATAAAACAAGCAAGTGGTGATGCTGTTAATGATTTACCTCGGATATGTGCGAGAGCGAGCTTGCAATGTATTTGCACATCGCGCACATTTTACAAAATACATAAACTTAAT
The DNA here is from genome assembly GCF_024679245.1 of Pseudorasbora parva. Classification (NCBI taxonomy): domain Eukaryota; kingdom Metazoa; phylum Chordata; class Actinopteri; order Cypriniformes; family Gobionidae; genus Pseudorasbora; species Pseudorasbora parva. The sequence continues at coordinate 8,446,499 of NC_090187.1, forward strand.
ATTTAAAGTTCTATGAACTCAAAATCTGAACTAATTAAAAAAGCTCATTCTGGTCTTGCTTTGATATGATTAGAGTTCTGTCTGACAACAAGAGAACTAATTCACTTAGGACATTTACAAAAAAAGAGTCAAGAGTAAATGTTGTTAATTCATTGATGATGATAACAACATCACGTATTGGCAGAATCCCTGTTCTCGTGCAGACTCTAATGCTCTGGTTGTCGAAGCTGTTATTAATAGTTTGGAAGTATTAATAAAAATAGCCATGAGATCCTTCACTGTTGTGGTAATTAAGATCTAGCATTTTGCAACATGACATCATGACTTTGCGTAAACATACACGCTACTTTCTAAAGCCAAGTGGCGTGTTATCTGTGCGCATTTTGAGCTATCCACATGTATGTCTATGCCTTGCGATTCCGCGTGTATGTCTACGCCGAGACAAACCATTATGTGTGTGTGTGTGTGTCCACAATGTAAATGGATTTATAAACATGAAATTGTAAAAATGCAAAATGTGTCTTGTGATGGGTAGGTTTAGAGTTCAGGGTTAGGTGTAGGCAATTGTTATTGTGATTGACATGACCAAATTAAATGTTTAGAATCGGTTGCAGGGGATTTCCACTGAACTGGTTCGGGGGGAAAAATAACGCATATGACATCATACCCTTGTGCCTTGAGAAACTCATTGCGATTGGTCGATGAGACGCTACCAGGAACGCCCAATAGGCGTTCTTGTTTCATGACGGGAACGCCCAAGCCGCAGCTGGACCCTTCTCAGTTTGGTGATTAACAATTGAAGTATAGTGAACATGAGCACAAGTTAAGTGAACCTAAATATACAAGTTTTGTGAGACTCCATTACTCGATTGAATTGAGGGAACGAGTTTACTCAAATCAATTTAATTAAATCAACCTATTCTGGTTTTCAGTGTACATTACCGTTATAATGAAAAACCGTAGGTTACAGTCAGAAATTGTCTGTTTTTATTGCATTTCTTTTTTCTTTTCTTTTTTTACAGTGTGGTTTACAGTTCTAAGTCTAAGAATTAATAAAATAGTACACTTACATATGAGTTTTAACATATGGATGGCATTGTTGCCAAACTGCTTAAGTTCCTTTATACTTTTCTATAGGCCAAATTGATGTAAAGAAATTTCTTCCTCTCTTCCTTTTTGTCATTGCATCCGATACATCTCAGGCTGCTGCGAGTAGGACTCAAACCAGCAACAGCTGTCTTTGAATGTGGGTGTGCTAACAAGTTAAGCTAAAGACCACAACCGCCAATGGGGCACTTGAGGTTAGATTAATTGGACAGCATTTACCAGCTGACCCCCGTTACACTTACTCCACTAAATCTCACTCCAGTCCAGGTAATGGCACCAATTCAACTGTTTCTGCTGTAAGCACTCAAGCCGCTTGTTTCAAACCATGCCTTTTTCCAAAATAAACATATAATAATCATTTATATTTTAGGGCTGACGGGAATGGATTTTATGTGAAATTGCATGTCATCCACCCATGCGTGTTACCTCATATCTATACACAGAGACAAGTTGGCTCCAGCTTAATTCCATTCAGAAGAAAGAAGGAACATTGGCCATGGACTAATAAGAATGAAGAAATAGTTTCTTTCTCTTTTTGGCCATCTGCTCTGATAAGAAGCCGTATGTGTACACCAGTGCTTTTGTGGCACAAGGAGGTTTGTTGTATTATTTTGTACTCAAGAATAAGAAAAAAGATGGTAAATCAGAATTTCCTAGACTCCTTATAACCCAGATTACACTACCCTGGGAATTTTACCCAGGGAACTAATGGTATAATAGGACACACAAGTTTGTTCCCACAGTCACAGTAAAGAAAAAGAAAACACACACACACACACACACACACACACACACACACACACACACACACACACACACACACACACACAAACACACACACACCAATGGTAATATGTCTGATCATTAAGACAGAACAATAAAAGACACATAAATAAACAAAAACAAAATAAAAAACAAACAAATATAATTTAATCGAAAATCAAATATATATGTAAGATTGCAGGGAGAAATAACAAACCCACCCAAACTCCAATTCACTACGCACTTACACCAGTGTATTCAGTTCCCCTTACACATTCAGGTGAAAGTAACCAAATGCTCACCCTGTACAGTTTGTCTTAAAGATTCCTAACGCTGGGAAATATCAAAACAGCCAGCGTCCAAGTTGCAGTGAAAGTCGCCTATCAACACGTACCAACGACAACAACAACCCAGGAGACATTCCTTGCACACACACTTACCTATAGTGCACCTGGAGCCAATTAGGCGATTGCCATTCAGAAAGTGTTGCGTATTTGCCAAGTTAACCCTGAACCACAATCATCCACACAGGGGAGCAGAGCTGAAGCACAAAACAACAGGTCTCATTCACCAAACGTATATACGCATGAATTGTGTGAAATCTGCATACAAACCTTTTCCATATATATATATATATATATATATATATATATACAGTCCCTGACAAAAGTCTTGTCGCTTGTGTACAAATTGACCTAAAGTGCCGCTGAAATATATTTCTAATCAATATTTTTTTTTTACAAGAAATGGCTCATTTTAATCCCACCAGCTTTTGTGAAAATGTTTCAGTGAAAAACTAAAACTTTCAAAAAGTATTCTAATATTCACAGCTTGGTAAAGCCCATTGAGTCAATTTTTGCAAAGACATAAGTGTTGTCACCTTGTCATATGAGCTTCACCTGTGACTAATAATGGATCAATTAGGTCTCAAGTGTGTATAAAAAGAACCACAGTACACTAGACCTTCACATCAACTGCAACTAGACCTCTGCAAACATGCCTAAGATTCACCCTGAGACTAAAGTTTTGATTATCAAGAGGCTGAAGACCAGATCCACTGCTGATGTGACAGACACCTTCAATGTGTCTCAGCGTCAAGTACAGGGGATAAAAAAAAGATTTGAAGAGACTGGAGACGTTTTTGTCAAGCCCAGGTCAGGCAGACCCTGCAAGACAACTGCTCGAGAGGACCGTTTGTTGGCTCGAAAATCCAAGGCCAGCCCATTTTCCACTGCAGCAGAGCTCCACGAGACCTGGTCACCTGAAGTCCCTGTGTCAACCAGAACAGTTTGTCGGATTCTGTCTCGAAATGGCCTCCATGGTCGAAACAGTGCCCAGAAGCCAGCACTAAACAAAAGACAATTGAAAAAACGTATGGCATTTGCCAAGGCCCACAGCCTGCTAAAAGGATGGACGCTAGAAAAGTGGCAGAAGGTGGATTTTTCAGATGAACCTTCTGTTGAATTTGGCAAGGATTCATACAATTTATTGATGAAGTCATCAAGAATAGCTAAGAAAGCAGTCTTGCATGCCTCCCAGAGTTCATCAATATTCTTTGGTTTCGTCTTCCATGCGTCCTCATTCATCCTACCCCACATATGCTCAATGATGTTCATGTCTGGTGACTGAGGCTGGCCAATCCTGGAGCATCTTGATCTTCTTCGCCTTGAGGAACTTTGATGTGGAGATGGAAGTATGCGATGGAGCACCGTCCTGCTGCAGAATTTGGCCTCTTTCATGGTTGGGAATATAAGAGGTAGCTAATATTTCTTGGTATTTTAGACTATTGATGTTGCCTTCCACCCTGCAGATCTCTCGCTCACCCCCATACTGGATGTAACCCCAGACCATGATTTTTCCGCCACCAAACTTCACTGTTTTCTGGGTGAATCTCGGATCCATTCGGGCACCAGTAGGTCGCCTGCAATATTTGCAGCGACTGTGGTGTAATTCAACAGAAGATTCATCTGAAAAATCCACCTTCTGCCACTTTTCCTGCGTCCATCCTTTTAGCAGGCTGTGGGCCTTGGCAAATGCCACACGTTTTTTCAATTGTCTTTTGTTTAGTGCTGGCTTCTGGGCACTGATTCGACCATGGAGGCCAACAAACGGTCCTCTCAAGCAGTTGTCTTGCGGGGTCTGCCTGAGCTGGGCTTGTCAAAAACGTCTCCAGTCTCTTCAAATCTTTTTTTTTATCCTCTGTACTTGAAGCTGAGACACATTGAAGGTGTCTGCCACATCATCAGTGGATCTGGTCTTCAGCCTCTTGATAATCAAAACTTTAGTCTCAGGGTGAATCTTAGGCATGTTTGCAGAGGTCTAGTTGCAGTTGATGTGAAGGTCTAGTGTACTGTGGTTCTTTTTATACACACTTGAGACCTAATTGATCCATTATTAGTCACAGGTGAAGCTCATATGACAAGGTGACAACACTTATGTCTGCAAAAATTGACTCAATGGGCTTTACCAAGCTGTGAATATTAGAATACTTTTTGAAAGTTTAGTTTTTCACTGAAACATTATCACAAAAGCTGGTGGGATTAAAATGAGCCATTTCTTGTAAAAAAATCTTGATTAGAAATATATTTCAGCGGCACTTTAGGTCAATTTGTACACAAGCGACAAGACTTACAATTGCGTAGTTGTTTTATACTACGCAATTGTAACTATAGAAAACAGCATTATATACTAAAACACACTTACTGTCTTCTAAAGTACAACATGATTGTTTTTCTAAAAGAAAATATGTCTTTTAGTGTGCTGAACATTTGACTTGATTGAAAATCAATGTGCCTACCCTACAAGAAAGAAAAGGCCTGTAAAATGTCAAAATTGAGTTTAAAGCTCAAATAATCAATTGTGCAAATGTGGAATTACCTTCCTATTGATTTCCATCAGTGTATTGCATGGTGTGTTCACACAGCTCTCCAACAGGAGAGAGAAAACTACTGCTTTAGATGCTGTAATTGAAACACATTGAAACATAATCTCCTGCGAGGACTACTATAGTAAGGGACCAGAGGGATCACAAATACTTTGAAATTGAGATACAGGTTTTTTGGATTTATAAGGGTCACCAAATGAGAGACAGCGAGACCAGCTGACAGGTTGTCCAACTTTTGAAATATATTTACAATATGTAGGAGTAAATGTCAGACTAATGAACACAATGCGACACAAACAATCAAAACAGTGTGCAGGAGAAGTTTCTCACATTGCACTGCACAGCTGAATAGAACACGACACATACCTTATATTTATTATTATATTTATACAAAGTCCCTCAAACTATTATCACCGGGTACACACTAACACAGTCACATTTTATTAAAGCATTACGATGAGATAAACTTATAAACACCACTCTGTTTCCAAATACTCACTTCAGCTCTGCAGCACATTTTGCATTTTTTTGAAAATTAGGAATATCTGAATTTAAAAGAGCGCCCTACCCACATACATTAGAGTAAATTGATAAAAATGGTTTCATTTTACCGAATTCAGACCGCATTATTTTCTTCTATGTAATATAAATGCAGAAGTTATTGTGGTTATTAAGAAAGCTGAGGTTCTAATCTTTCAAATGATACCATGCATGTCTAGTTTTGTGGTGCGCGAGTTATAGATTTTTTAAAAAGATTATGATGATGCAATTTTGGACCCACGGGTGGGTCCAAGGGGGGTGCAGAACTGAAGTGGTTAAAGTTCCAGAATGCAGTCGTGTTTCAGAGGTTACTATATTAGACTGCCTGTGGCGTTGGCCAACTTTGAGCGGATAGCGTGTTGGAGGGATTGCCTGTTGGTATGAGTAAATAGAGAATTTCACATTCGATTCACTCAAGCAGAGGAGCTCTCCACAGTCAACCATACTGAATGATTTAGAATTCTCTGCAATACCTCCTCGGTAATGGACCAATTTCTGAGATTTCATAATCCCACTCCTTGTGTATGAAACTGGCAGACAAAGGAAATACAGTCCTATTCCCATTATTTCTATTTTCTTGCAGCTTCACTCTTTTATAATGAGAAATGTATTGCTTGCAAAAGGCCATGGCACATTTTTCCTAAACCAGACTAAAGCCCTATTCGGACTGGATTAGAGTAACATGGGGATGTGTGGGTAAAGTAATTTTACCACATGACATCTGTAATATTAATGGACAATTCAGACGGGATAAGACACCTCAGTAAAACTAGCAGAAGTGGGAGGAGTATCTCGCTTTACGCACCACAGTAAACTCCTTGTCGTCATTTCATGAGTTGCTCCAAAATATAAAAGTAGGCTATACATCTTCATAAAATCATGTCTACTTTTACAAATGCAAAGAATTAAGTGTGCTGAGAATACGTGTGCGGACCACAGATGCTGCCTGTCATTGACTTACAATGGCATCACTTTCATGGACCCAACATAGAATTGTTGGCAATTCCATGAAACTACCACGGATTTCTGTGAGACCAGGTTGCCAGCTTCAGAAGTGGGAAAGAGCACACATTATAAAGGGACCAGAAAACATGTAGGACAGATGAACACACTCAGACAAACAAGGAGTGGAGAACGTAAGAAACAGGTGAGCACACAATTAGTGAAACGAGGAATAGACAAGGGCTGAATCCGAAATCGCCCCTAAACCCTCATTCACTATTCCCTACTTTAGTCCACTAATACAGTTCACTTGAAGGACTGAATGAAAACGAGTGTGTGAAGTCGGTCAGCCGTTGAGTGTATATTGGCTCTACACTTCTTATAGCGGTGCAATGTGGGATTGAATGAGTGCACTCAAACTTTTCCACTATGGTTTCGGACACATTTTGTCCCCATAAATAGTACCCTATTTAAGCGTATAGGGGGTTGATTACGGATTCAGTTTGTTTAGTTCTTGGCTGAATCTAAAATCGCCACATACACCCTTAAATAGGGCACTATTTGAAGGGACATGAAACAAGGAGGCGGGACACAAGGAGCACATGGCAAACCAAGACAAAGCAGAGCAATTTTTTCAAGCACAACACACACAAAGACACATTAAACAATGACAAAACAGACAGCTGTCAGAGGAGAACCTTGACACTTGTTCTGAGACAAGGGTTAATTCTGCCTTGATTTAGTTTTGAATTTGTGTTCACTGTGCTAAATCAGAAACAATGTATGTCTAAAATGTCTTAAACTTTTTGTCTAATTAATATATAAAACCCATATAAATCTCAAGCACACTTTGATATGCTCCAGCTATGGGGCTGCAGGTAATTCGAATCAGATATTTGGAATAACATTATTGCTCATGTGGCATTTCTTAAATGTTGAATGTTTCAAATGCATCAAATTTATTAGCATATGCATGCATAATGGTTGGCAAATGGATAACTGCCTTCAGGGTGATGTGTTTAATTCTCAGCATTGATTGTTCTGTCCATAGTCATTGGACCCTAGAGAATCACAGTTAATATTTTGACCGGAGGCTTTACAAGTACAGCTGAACCTCTTGTTTTCATTTTTAATATGTTATTATCGTATAGTAATGCTATTTTGTTACAAAGCTGAATCAATACACTGTTGTGTTGACAGGTTGTGGAGGCTGAAACAAAATGTCTACATTTCAAACCTAAAACTGTTCTTTAAAAATGGTATCCATAGTAAACATTTCCTGTAGCTACTGTAATATACTTATCTATACTATACTGTACTATAATTATCTTATGTTATACCGATCAGGAATAACACTGTTTATCTCTTCATCATGGCACCTGTTAGTGGGGTATATTAGGCAGCAAGTGGACATTTTGTACTCAAAGCTGATGTGTTACAAGCAGGAAAAATAGGCAAGTATATGTATTTGAGCGACAAGGGCCAAATTGTGATGGCTAAACGACTGATTTAGAGCATCTCCAAAACTAGAACTCATGTGGGGTGTTCCTGTGTTTAAGTGTTTAGTGTTTCAGTAAAAGGAAATACAAAATGAATAAAAAATAAAAAATAAAATGAAAGACGAATCCATATTTCATCTCTGGATACTGGGCTAAGTGAACAAGCACTCCTGGCATGTTAGGGGTGTGTGATACATCCAAAATCCAAACACACAACAACAAGTTCTGCTATCAAGATCCCTATGCCGGATGCTCAGTCATACCTCAGAGACAAAATACAAACTTTAGAAAACATACATGAAGAATCAAACAATCAGTGGTTCTGTTGATCAAATGATATCAGAACTGGAAAGGAATCATTAAAAATCATCATAATATTAAAGGGGGATAAATATTGATTAAGCCTTTGATTATAAATTTAATTCAGATATATACAGGTATATTGAAGTAGCAGTGGGTTTCAGAATCCACATTTCAGTTAACTTTATTTATAAAGCACAATTTAATACAACTGCTCTAACATTGAGGGAGGCAAGATTCCACAGTCTAGTGGTATCTACCAAGAAGGCCTCAGAAGTTTTAATCTAGACCTAGGAACAGTTAAAACAACTGATCAGAGAGCCCGATCTCACAAAAATTGCGTATAAATAGTACGAGTGTGCAATCTCGTGGAATGTATACGCCAAAATGAGTTTTGGTGTGCATATGATACGCACTTTGGCTTTGTATGAGTAGAAACCCGGGGAGTATATTTGAATGATCATGACCATGATCATGACCCCCACCAGTGAATCCAACCAACAGAACCCTAAACGTATAATAAGGTATTGTGTATATTTTCATGTAACTTGTAAAGTTTATCTGTACGCTAGACACGTATCACATATGAATCGTTACTATCTGCCACTCCCATCATGGGAATAGCAAGCTGTTTGATGTCAATGTCATGGATAAATGATTCTCATCATTTTGATGCAAGGTAAAGTGTACTGTGATCACAATAGGAAAGTTGGTTTCTTAAAAGTGTTTAATCGGACATTACACTAATGATATGCACAAACAGGAGAACTGGGCGGGACACCCGCCCACAGCAATATATCATTGGCCGCAGATGCCCCCAAGGCCCCCCCTTTAAAACTCCAGGGCAATAAGATATCTTTGCTTTTTGTTTTGCTTCATGCTTTACTGACTGCCATGGTTTTGCAGTGACTTTGATCGTGCGGGCCTTTCCTGCCTGCACGCAACATCCTCCAAGCTACTCATAGCTCTTCACCACACTTCAAAACTCCATCTGAACCTCGCCAAAGAAAACTTCCTGGAGTCTGCGCAGCTGCACCTCAGAGAATCCTGTCGCGTAACAACCAGCTAACGCTATCCAGGATTCGGCTTTACCCTGCAAAACCAACTATCCGTCCCTCTGAACGCAATAATGGACTACCAGCTGAGCAACACCGTCCTAAGAGGATCCCATGCTCGTAGGAGTATTCAAACAAAAGTATTCTACATTCAACAGTACTCTTCATGCTGGCTGAACTGGTAAAAATCATATCTAAGCGAACAAACTGGTTGACCTGCTAGTATATTGATTCTCAGGTTGTGGCTAAGAAAACATTGGGACTTCACTCCTTTCCATTAACAAACATCCCTTTTCCAGTAACTATATGAATGTGTTTTCGTTAGTTTGTGTTTAGATTAGTTCAATACATTTTTTTTTTTTTACTTTTTCATCTATTCAACTGTCTTGGCAATGTGTTTATAAGTTACTCCCTCAAACAGTTCGATTGTGTTACCTAAGCTCACAAAAAGTGAACATAACATTTATATTATTGCTGTTGTAACGCATAATATCCCTATTCAGGATTGATAATGTACTCTAATTTCAAAGTATGGACGAATAGTTGATAAAGTGTTAAATATTCATTTGAATCATTTAATATATACTACAGTTCCTTTCACTGTAATTCAATACCACTCTCGTTTGATCCAAACCAATTCCTTACATGCGTCATCTGAGAATTTTTTGGCCAGAGGCTGAAGACTACAGCCAGTAGAAGGAGCTATTCCCGCATGCTTTCAACCCATCCATGGGGAGTGGGACTTCACTAAGAGCACTTGGCACGGGCAGCTGCGGGCATTAATGTAAACGGAGCGGTGCGGAGCAAAGTGAGTGTTTCAACTTTTCAATTTAATTCCTATGAAAGTTAAGCTTCCAAAGGCATGAACTGAAAACGCACCAGACTGAACATGCGCTGTGAATGTATGCCGCCGCGCTTACGTCAGCTCTTGTGAATGTAATCTGACTCCTGCTGCGTTTGTGCTGTGACTCTCGTTGAGCTTACTCACACAGACACAGACACGTTTAGTTTTTAATTGTAGTGTCTGTTCTCTAACTGAACTGATTTTATGAATATGAACGCAGTGGGAAAATAATGATAGATATTATCGAATTTGCTACAAATTCAGATAAACTTAATATTGAGACAGAAATGCCCTTGGCAGTAAAGCACTGGTGATTTTGAGTTAGGATAGAGTAAAGTAAATTTAAATGCTGTCATTATTTACTCACTCTCGTGTCTTTCCAAACCTGTATGACTTCTGTGAAACACAAAATAAGATGTTTTGAAGAATGTTGGCAACCAAGCCATTTTGGTTAGGCTACCATTTGAATATTGTATGAACAAAAAAACAGACTCAGATTATTTTATTTTATGCTACACAGAAATAAATTCATTTAGGTTTGGAATGACATTAGGGTAATGATCACATTTTTGGGTTGAACAATCATATTTTTCAAGAGTTAACACATCATTTAAGTAAGACACTGATATCTATCTTTCATGAGGCTATTACATTTCATTAAATCTATTAAAAAAAGTTAATAAAACTTTTTAAGAGGAAAAAAAAAGCTTTGTCCTTAATTCATGGGATCCAGACTTTAAAACTGTTTTATAGACTGTAGTTTAACTGTAGGCCAGTTTCATTTAAATGTAAGATCATAGTAGTCACAGGGTAAAAAACATAGACTGTAAAAATCTTGCTCTTCATTATATGGCTATATGGTTTCTAAAACTATATAAAACATATATAATAAACTATTATATTTGTAAGTAAAAAAAAAAAAGTAAACACCTGTAGAAAATACGAAAAGAGCCTCTAGGCTATAAAAGTGATTTATATTCGCAAAATTAATTTAAGTAGTATAGCAACATTTTTAATAAATATTTCTTCCTAAACACCATATTTCTTCGCTGTTAGCAGCAAGGTAAATTGTGGTTGTGCTAAAGTGAAACGTTTGTGTGTTGCCGTTTTCCACTTTACCTCGTCATGAATACATGCTCAGGGCTGTTTTCAGCTGATTCAACACAGAACCTGTAATGTTCCCATATCATACGATTGTATAAAACAAAATTCGGAGTCAAAGTGCCGTATAGAGCAGCATTTAAACACAGTGTACGTTCGTCAGAGGCTGCGTTGTGCGGATATTCGCCTTTGCAGTTCCATGCGCTCAAACAATAAATAAATAGAAAAAAAACGCCTAATATGCATGGAGGGGAGGTCTCTCTCGCTTCGGCTTGTCAATTCAGAAGACAAACCAATGGGCCGCTGTCGCTGCATGTTGTCAGTGGTACAAAAAAAATTAAAACACATTTTTTAAAACACTACCGGCCCCAAAGTGCGTCGGCCCACCGGGCAAATGCCCGGTATGCCAGATTACCTGTCCAGCCCTGGCCTTGTGTCTCGCTAACCTTGTCCTGGTGAGAGTAGTTTATCTTGTCATGTTATAGATTTTTGGCTACATTTCCCCTCTCCTTTTTTTGGAGTTTTCTTGTTTTGATTTTGTTTCTCTCTAGTTACCTGCAATGTTGAAATTTTGGTTCAAGTTCCAGTCATTTATTTCTAGTGTTTATTTGTTTAACTTTTTCGCTCTTTTGCTAGTATAGGTTTACTTAGAATTTTATATTAAAGGTGCCTTAGAATGAAAAATTGAATTAACCTTGCCATGGTGAAAGAATTTTATATTAAAGGTGCCTTAGAATGAAAAATTGAATTAACCTTGCCATGGTGAAATAATAAGAGTTCAGTACATGGACATCACATACTGTCATACAGACATACAGTCTCAAACATCATTGCCTCCTATTCTTATGTAAATCTCGTGAATCCAAAACACCACGGAAAAAAAAGTGCTTCTCAATATAAACCCAACCGTGACGCAAGCGTTGATGATAATTTATATGCACCCCCCAACATTTGCATCTGTCCAAACATGTTCATTGTCAGACGGAAATGACAGAGCGAATCATCAGGTAAACAAGCCGCTCGCATGGACACACTTCATGTTCCAGGCTGTGCAGGAGACTTTTCTACCCTTCCCACAGATAAAAAATGTCAACAGTCATGGTTGATGTTTATAATCCGATGCCACAACAATTTAATTCAAGATCGTTCATTTGTTCGGCCCATTTCAAGGAAGCTTTGCTCAGCGTCTTAAACTAAAAAAAAGTGGCAATTACAACTGTAAGCAGTAAGTAGCGATTTATCCACTTATTGACTGATTAAACCATTTCTGATTAAATTGAAAGTTTCTTAGAGAGACAGCATTGTCTAGATAATGCAAGATGCTAGTACAGTAACAATAGGAGACACCAAGTGCAATACAAAACTAAATAGTGTGTCTAATGACAAAGGGTAATATTTAAAACGATATTCATTTGACAAGGCTATTCATTTTGTAAAAATATAAGTTATATATTTATATTTTTGAGAACTGAAGTATGGTGTTTCCTATATGATTTGCCTATTTGTATTTCAGATTAGACTACATCAGTCACTGCATAACGTTATATAAATATGCAATATCGTTGACGAAAAAAGTAGACATCTAAAATGTAGGCTGAATGACACACTTTAAGCAGAACATCTCATATGGAGATTGATAAAATGCAGCTTACAGATTGGACATGTTTAGGTAAAACACCTGATAGTACAGGTTTGTTTTTTTACAGAAAAGCTCTTTTTGGGGGATTTAATTACTGAAATCTGGCAAACGCTCAAACACAAGCTCTTTCTCGCGCATGAATGATCTGAAAACACCAACAAAGAAGCTGCATTTTATCAATCTCCATTTGAGATGTTCTGCTTAAAGTGTCATTTAGTCGGTCTGTGGAGGACGGTCAGGACGATCAGGAATCACGAGCTGAACAGCTGAACTGCTGTGTTCTGTGAGCTGCTGAAATAAGCATATCAGAGCAGAGCTCAACATTTATATTCATGACTCCAAATAAGGCAAAAACAGAGCATTACATCCTAGGGACTATTTATAGTGTTGTAAATGGACCTGTAAAACTGTATCTGAACAATCTTTGCCCTTAAATAAGCCACATGCCCTCTATGTAGATATCAGAGAACAATTTAACATATTGTTTTAAATCATTCTAGGGCACCTTCAAGCTCTCTTCTGTTTCCTTTTTTAGATTCCAGATTCCCCATTCAAAGTTTTTATTTTTGTTAAAACCTCCTGTTTGTTTATCTCGTGTTGTCTTATCTTGAGTCTCGTCTTGTGGTTGTTCCTGTCCAGTATCCTGTTCCACCCTGGTCATTGACTCTCCTGGCCTGGCAACCAGTCTATGGTTCTACGGCAAGCCTCATCACCAACTGTCAAGCCTGCTTCCCTGAGCCTCTGCCTTGTCTCCATCATTGGCCATCACATCTTTGCTGTCTCAACCCGTTCTGCCATGTGTCCTGCCACTTTAGTTTGAGCTTTGTTCCTGCCTCACTATTCTTGTGCTGTCTATTATTGTTAATCACCCCCCCCCCCCCCCCCTTCTGCATTTGGGTCCTCACTCTCAGTACCATGACAGTATGTGTATAGTGATACAGACAAATAGCTATATCTTTATAGTTATCATTTTTTGTGTGAATGGTCCTTATGGGAATTATTATATTTTCTGAAAAAAAGATCCAGGCTTTTTTCATACAGCCAGTATGTTTTTTTTTTCTTTTTTTTTTCTCATATTATATTATATTTTATTTGATTTTTTGATTTAAAATCAATAAACAAATGAATACATACATATCGAATCCAGTGAGATCAGAATATGAATCCATGAAAATCCATCTTGTGAGATCATAATTGAATGGCCATGAGAAGATATCCAGTTTTTTTCTCAGTGTCCTCTCTTTACACAATAGCATGTCCCCAATACAGTCTTTATTTTAATTTTTAACTAAACAAATTATTATTTTATTTTTTTGGCCCACAGTTTTGTAAGTGATGAAATTCGATCTATTTGTTGGGAGTATAAACTTAAAGCCTGGAATGTTATACAATGTGCTCTTCTTTGTATATTTACCTAGTTCATGTTTTGAATATAGTTAAACATAGATTAACAATGCATGATTTCTGCAATGACTTCATATTCCACAGACCTACGCAAAGTCATAATTCCTAAAAAGTGAGGATGTCTCGACCGGACAATGACCAGTCCGTGAGACGTCTGCATGGCAAGTGACAGGGCATAATCCAAATACATAAATGGCACCTGACATGCTGTTTAAGGACTTTTAAAAGCGAAGTGTTGGCTGACAGGGAAGTCATTTGCTCTCAGTCTCATAGACTGCCTATTTAATCAGGCCTCAATCCCTTAGAGACATAATAAATGGTGCTGCCAAGTTTCATAAATGAAGGATCAATTGTAATTGATTTCATAGTCCAATACATTTATTAAAGTGACACCCATTTATGCATTTGCTTACTTGTTTTCTCAATCAGGCACCGGTTACAGTTCTCCAGGGATGAGGCCCCGAGTGCTGACTAACCACACACTCCATTAGCAAAGTCAGGCAAAGAATTTCATTACAATAAAATAATTGTAGCGAACTGACAAGGCAAGGTTGACGCAACGAGGGTAGAGGGGATGGCAGTTAATTTTTCACGTCAGTTTTCTTGAATCCTTGGCTGCATAATTTGCTAACTGAGCGCTAGTGTGTGTTCGACAGACAGTTAAGGGATGGAATTTCCTGAATAAATTAGTTCCAGGTTGTTGGCGGCTGTCACATGCACGCTGATCCCCCTCACAGATGAATCCTGCCACTCACGGACGATTGGGAAAGCCGCTGGTGATTATTTCATCCTAGCATCACTCATGCCTGTCTGCTTAAATCCTGGTGGAAGCATACCATACACAGAGAGACGGACATGATGAGAAAGAGGTGGGGGTCTTGGTAAAAAATAAATAAAAGAGATGTCTGTACTATCATCTATGTGGGTTCGCATTGTCTTACAGCACTGACAGATGATTGGATTGTACCCACTAAAGCATGTTTATCTTAACATCTACCTCAATAAAAGGCAGAGTATTTCCTTAAACACCATTCCTTTCCAAATATTTTGTCCTAATCATATATCTACTCCTAAACCTAACCCTACTCATAACTTATCTAACTTACCTAAACCTGGTTGTAAGCCTAAACTTGACATAAACTATATACTTGTCCCTCAAATCTGATTGGTTGATTAGAATGTTGGGACCCACTTTATATTAGGTGGCCTTACTATGTACTAACATTGAAACTGATAATTTGATACAATGCTCTTTTTGTGTACATACATGTTTTACATTGTATTAACATTTAAAAAACACCTGCATTTAATTACATCTGTAATTAATTTCTGTAGTAATATTTATAATTACACTGATGACACTTTCCTTACACCTAACCTAACCCTTTAAACTTAACCATACCACCACACCTGTCCCTAACTTTATCGTATTCCACCTCAATATCAGCAAAAGTGTTTTGAAATACAATATGAACACAATAATTACATTGTATTAATTTTTTTATGTAATTAGTAGTGAAGGCCACCTAATATAAAGTCAGACCGAATGAGGTTCTGCATCAGTTATCACAAACAACAGTTTCGATTTTCAGACACTATCCACTCAGTTTTAATAGGAAATGGTGAACTTGATCTTCAATAAAAACAAAAAAAAATTACATTTAGTAAAGTATTCTAAATTGTCATTTTGGGTTGATAATACTTGACTAGTTAGCTAAACTTCTTGTTTCACAAGAGAGCATAACTACTTAAAGCTACACTATGTCCTTTTTCCGTCTGCTAGAGGTCGTCTATTCAAAACAAAGGTGTACTTTGATGACGCCAAGTTTGAGTTCAGAATCTTGGGACATGTGGTCTTCACCTCACAGTTGGTGGAAAATAATCGACATTGGTAGCAATCACATTTATGAATGTGATTATTAACATTACTGTAGTGTGAAGCAGAGCAGGGCCGAGTGTTGAGGGAGATGAGCAAGGCAGCAGGAGAGATTTTTTACGCAACACACGGCTCGTGAGCAGCAGGACTTTTAATATGAAGAGAAGCAGTCGCCGGCGCCATTTCTGCTTTTCCAGTCATAGGTATGAGGTCACGCAGCTCTTTTTATTATATCATATACATTTAAAATGATGTTATGACGTAATTTAAAAATAGTTACACATTGCACATCGTGTTAGTGTTGCCTATGAAAATCAGTGTTTAAAGAATGTTTCAACCACATTCACTTAATGCAAACACACGAACAAAAACTAGGTTTTCATATTTTATGGGAACATTCCATAGACATCATGAGATTGTTTGTTCGTTCGTTCGTTCGTTCGTTCGTTCGTTCGTTCGTTCGTTCGTTCGTTCATTCGTTCATTCATCTATCCAATTGTATTTTGAGCAGAGCTTTGAGTCCACAGCTGTCGTTCAAAAGCAGTCTAGGATTTTATTGAGCAAGAATCAAGAATGATATGATGAGGATTGTGAAAATCGATCCTCATGAAAATTCAGCAAATTAGTCTAGTGTAAGTGTCAACTGTGATATCCTGAGTTACCCTCTGGTGAGATTTTGATTGAATCATTTATACTGTATAGTACTGGCTAAAAATGGTTGAGAGTCTGGCAAGATTAGTGTTATATTTCTAACATCATGTGAGAAGAAAAATGATTTTATGGGATTGATGACGCCGAAGCCAATCAGTGGCAAGATGGCTCACAGATTAGAATCCATGCATAATGGCAGCGGGTATGAATATATGAATACGCTATGCACTGTTTTCTTCCTTCAGACCCTGCTAAATATATTCCGTTACAACATTCACCCTGAATAATAGCCAATCATTATGGCCTCAAGCACTTCTTTTGTGTGTGCTGTGTTTAGAAGAGCTCTATTTTTATCGCAATGGAAAAGAAGCTTCATCATATTTGATTTTTATTTTCTGCATGTGTAGACTGCTAAGGACAATCAAAGGCAGAGGAATGCTGAAAAACAAAGGGAGCTGATGATCAAGTGAAAGCAGGAAGTCTGTTACAAAATTACAATGCAGTGGATGGGAATGCTTTTCTAAAATCACCGCCCCATTTCTCTCCTTTAGAGCCCATGTAATTAATGAACTCCTCAACGGCAGGGGTATAATGATGGCAGACGCAGTATTGCTCATGTGATTAATTGCTGTCGAGGTGAGGTCACTGCATTCCAACTTTAGTTTACAACGGTGGCCATTACAAACAACTGTACTCACATTTGCGCATTGTGTTTATGTGTGTGCCAGTGTAACTCAACAAAAACTGAGAGGGAAAGAGAGAGAGAGACAGAAGCAAAACCTTATTCACTAACCATCCGTAATGCAGTTCAATCAGGCTCTGTGTGTGCTGATATAGCACATATATGCGAATGACAACATAGAAAAATAAGAGTTCACTCAAAAATCTAAAATCTGTTTTAAATAATGTATTGTCCTAAACCTATGCTGTTATTTTTCTCTGTGGAATGTATAAATAGTCAGAGAGCTTGATTCTGTAATCATCATTGCATCAGTATTTCTGTGCCACTGCATCTGTGTTGCTGTGGTTCCATGTGTTATGTACTTCAGCAAAAACTTTTTAGTATTCATGTAATGAAGTATGAGTGACCCCTGCTGGTGTTATGTTGCATCATTCATCTTTAATTTTGAGACCACGCCCTTCCCCTATTTAAAGAAAGTCTTCTCATATGTGGTAGCCCACAGTTTCCAAAGTGCAGAGGGAGTTTTCTTTTTCAGGTATGGTACTGTATGTTCATCGCTTTACACTGTTTAAAGTGCTCCATTACGGGGTTTTTTCCCCCATTTTTTTCGAACATTCCCTTTCATGCAGTGTGTAATATAACTTTTTGTGAATGTAAACGTTCTGCAAAGTTGGAAAGTTGAAAGTGCAGGATTGTCTCCCAAAATAAAGAATTGACTCGTAATTGGCTATTCATTTGTAAGTCGTTTGTAATTCGAATCCCACTGTGCAATGTCACTAGAAAGTACATTTGCATAATGCCAACCTATGTTGTACATTGTCTGCTCGTGAACAGCTTGACCAGCTGTCAAATGTAATTTTTGTATTGTGTAAGCTGTGTAAGTTTCCTAACTGGCTAACTCACATTATTACTGTCTTACTGAAATACTTCTGCTAATATGCTGTGAGACACTATTACCTAAAAATGCCTATTGCCTATTATGGCTTAACTTATTTGGCTTGCTGTCCACAGAGGGGCTCGAGGTGTTATGTTGGGGGAGTTGGGGAGGTTCAGGGATGTCAAAACAGCTGATGCTGGAACAAAGTGAGTGACTGCTAAGACATTACACCAAAGACACTCTGTTTCTATTTACTGTCACTGTCAGGGACTATTTTTCTAACGGAAGGATGGCTTTAATGATATAGAAGAAGCATATTAACTATATCCCTGCCAAACACATAATGTTCCGTTATTTGTGAGAAAACAAATTCCCAGCAAAAGCCACATAATTTTCCAGGTTTCCGTGTTTTTCTGTTATACTAGGGGCGCACTATTACCCATCTTCTAAATTATTTCAGAATCTCCTGATCAAAACACAGGGGAAGAAGGTGCGTATGTGAGCAGATGCATATCTAAAATAACACGGACATCAACAATAAACATAATATACATCAAAACTATCTAATATTACTGAATGAAATGTCAACTCAGAACTGTAAGCAAACATTAGGGTTGTGGATGGACACAATCTACACACACTGCTTGATTCTGAGTCTAAGTAAAGTATTGCATTTTGCGGTAGTCTTACAGTGGCCCAGTAGTGCAGCCGTACTAAATTAAACCACAACACAGCAAAATCTCCACAACACAATGGAATTAAACCACAGCACAACAAAATCGGCACAACACAACGGAAACAAGACACAACACAACGAAATCGCCACAACACAACAAGGCACAACACAATAGAAACGAGCCATAACACAACGGAAATGCTCCCGACCACGAGGGGGCTCTCGGAGTGCCATACATTTAGTTTTCCTTGTCATTGCTCTATATATTGGCCAGTCATACAAAGATATAAAAACTACAGTCAGTTTTACGTGTGTAACCATTGCATATCATTAAATATCAAAATCACCTGCATGCATTATAGCTGCATATTTATACTTGTGAACGTTTTTACTCACGATCCCGGCACTTGATGCCCATCTGCCAATTCCACCAAGTGGTTGAAACATATAATTTTATGAAACAAAAACTAGTGGGCCACCGTAGTCTGTTGCATCTTCCACCAAAACCTAGCATTCAGATCTTGACAGATAAACAGCATTTAGCCCTAAATTTGTGTTCGTATTTGCAACATCACCTGACATGACATGACATAACGCATGCAAACAGCACTATTAGAGGCTTCCTAGTGAGTTCCATTTTTTAGATGAAAACAAAGAGACTGTTAGACACGGTAAAAAGAGAGTTAAGATTCTCGCTGATCCATGTAGTTTGAAGTCAAACTTCTGCTTAAGCTGTACCAAAATTCATTAGGCCTCTGATTGTGTAGTAAAAGACGTTTGATGACTGATAACTCTAAATTCAGTCAAGTCTTATCTGCTTCTATTGCTCTAATCGGAGCCCATCCTGGAACTTGCTACATGCAGGTAATCCGGGCCATGCTACTGATAATGCTAAAGCACAGAGATAGTGTAATACATGTTCTAATCAACATGCAAATTAAAGCGACGGAGAGCAGACTCTTTTCATAGCACGGCACGGTCTAAACCAATGATGGGTTACTGCTCCTGTGTGCTAACATAGGGATAAATACTTGTGATTGATATCAAGATTGTAGACACTATAGATTTAAAGAAACTTGGAAGGTTTATAATTAGGTACCAAGCTTGTTTGTTTTCATCAAGTAAAGTCTCGGAGATGGTGTTGCAGTTTAACATGACTTAGTTTGCCCCTGGTAGATGTACAGAGCATGCTGTAACTATCATTTGGGAGTAGTGTATTCTGATGAAATATATGTATTTCGTTTTTTTTTTTGCAAGCTCCAAATGAATCCTAAATATTTCTGTATCCCATTCCCTGTTGTGGTGCAATCAGAGTTACCATGACATCATTTGATAGCACCCATGATAGCATATTTCTGGGATCCTACACCATTTTATGCAGTAGATTTAGGTAGGTTATGCAGCATCCCACACAGTCCATTTCCTGATCATCTGATGTATTTCAGAAACAATTAAGTTCCAATTAGTAATGTCGTTCCACACCTGTAAGACCTCCGTTCATCTTCCGAACACAGTTTAAGATATTTTATATTTAGTCTGACAGCGAATCGAGCCCCTCAAGTGTAGGCACACTATACTGTCCATGTCCAGAAAGGGAATAAAAACATAACCAAAGTAGTCCAAAGTAGTTTGTTTTCAAACCTCAAATAAACATTGAAATTGTGATGAATCAGCGTATTGATTCATGATTCAGATCGCCAATGTCACGTGATTTTAGCAATTTGGCAGTTTGACACGCGATCCGAATCATGAATCAATCTGCTGATTTATGACAGTTTGAATCTTTATTTGAGGTTTGAAAACAAACGCGAAAGAGAAGATAATGCTGAATAAAGTCGTAGTTTTTGTTATTTTTGGAACAAAATGTAATAAAGAGATTGTAATAAACTAACTGATGTCACATATGGACTACTTTTATGATGTTTTTATTCCCTTTCTGGACATGGACAGTATAGTGTGCATACACTTGCATACATTCTCGGACTAAATATAAAATATCTTAAATTGTGTTCCGAAGATGAATGGAGGTCTTACGGTTGTGGAACAACATTAGGGTCAGTCATTCAATACATAAATTTCATTTTTGGGAAAACTAAACCTTTAACTAGTGATTTAATTGTACTTATTCCATGCCCCATACTCAGCGTTATAAGCAAATCTGTTTTTGAGATAAAGGGCCCTATGTTGCACCCAGCACAATTGACTTTGTAGACCGACGCATGTGTCATTCCTATTTTGCACCCGCGCAAAGCGCGCTTTTCCCTCCACAGAAGCACGTGGCTAAACTAGTGAGTGAACTTGCGCTCCCTGGGCGGTTCAGCGCAAAAAAGGAGGCGTGTTCCGGCGCAAACAATCCCTGGTGCTATTTTGCTGTTCCATTAAATAGTTGCGCCACTGACCAGAAAAAAACCTGGTCTAAAGTCAGTGGCGCGTTGCTCGTTGTTCATTATGCTATTTTAAGGGCGCATACCTGACCATAAAGTATAGCGTGCACAATGCGCATATACATTTGCTCATGTAATCTACACAGATGCAACAGTTATTTTTGCAAATCATAAATTGTTACACTAAAACAATATTAACACATGAGATGACGGAAATCATTGTGGTGTGCCACGAAGATGTGAAAAAATAGGCATAAATCTAGCTTACAAATTATTCAGGCTAATTGTAGTAATTAAGGATCAGAACTGTTTGCCCAATAGTGGCAAGACATATATGTATATAATGACATCTGACAAATTGGTTAGTCCATCAAGAACCAGGAAAAAAAAAATCGACTGAAAAACTGAAAAAACTGTTTAACCGACGCTATTTTGGGTGTGTTTCTCCCATCCCCATACAACACAACTTCTCTGTCTTTCACTGCTCTTACAAGAACACCAGTCTCCTCGGCTGTGAACCGCTCCTGGCGTGCGCCTGGTAAATACGCCATAATAATAGCAATCCATAATGGAACTTGCGCACCTGCTTTTAAAGGAAATGTTGGATGACACTCTGATTGGTTTATTCACGTTACGCCCAAACCACACCTATGAATAATGAAGCTACTTCAGACCAACCCATTTTAGATTTGCGCCGGGCGCAAGAGCCATTTATTCCGCCGGGAAAATAGCAACAGCGCCGAGACCCGCCCACAAAGTTACTTGCGCTTCACGCTTTGACACTTGCGTTTCAGATCGTTAAAATAGGGCCCAAAAACTCTTTACATTCGCAGTCTAGGATGAAAACGCATCCTAGAGAATGATCCACTTGGTGACCATGTGTTAATTACCCCTAGGTTCATTTTTCACCGGAGTTGAACTTTAAGCTTCAATAGCACAATACATATTGTGGAAAGTGCTATATTAAAAAAGGTGACTTGACTTACAGGATTAGTTCACTTTAAAATGAAAATTATCCAATGTACTCCCCCTCAAGCCATCATAGGTGTATATCAGGTTATTTCTTCCAAGTAGACAAAGGAGGCAGTGTCTCCTTAAAATAAACTGGATGAAAAAAAATATTACAAAATGTGACATTAAACAGTGTAAAAGTCAGTAGTTTTTATAAAGAAACACTGTCCAAAAGTGTCACCCGCAGGTGAAGTTACAGAGAGAGGCGCACCTCCTCTCTCCCCATTGAATTTTAACTGACCCGCTAAAGTATGCCGTGAATTTTGTGGGATGCAATTTAAATGAATGGGGATACGTCATGTGAGATGTGGCAATGGGTCCATTGCGTTAGATTGGATATGATCGTTATGACTGGATATGACTGGTTTGTGCAAAAAATCCCTTTGTGTACGTTCTTCTTGTGTTATCCTGAATTAAGACAAGGATGGCATTAATGGGAAGACTAATTAATAATTAAGTAAACAACTCAGCCATTTAATTATCGCTGCTTTATGTCAAGTCAAAATGACTGTGGTCTTTTTTTTTTTTTTTTTTTTTTTAGCAATCAGCTTGGGGAAATTAAAGGTACATGTGACTAGTGTGTACAAGCATGATGACTGCTTAAAATAAGTAGACTATTAAAAAGAAAAGCTAAAAAGTTGAGCCATGTGGAGTATGCTTATGATGGATGGATGCCCTTTTTTGAGTGTCAAACTTGTAGGCCCGGTTCACTGCTATTATAAAGCTTGGAAGAGCCAGGATATTTATTAATATAACTCGGATTCCCGGATATCAGAAAGAATAAAGTATACTTCTAGGAACTAATCCTTTGGGACAATTATTTTTTGGACAAATATTTGCTGATTACTATCCCCAATTGTGAATTATCTTCTTTTTAAACCCGATTATTTCAGATTGACCCAAACCTAAACATCTTATAAAAACCAAACTTGTGTTATCAGATGTTGTCTTCCTGTGGGCGGTTCTTGGCCAGAATAAGCTGCGAAGTGGACCAGACTTTATGCTGATTGTCAAAATGCCAGCTACGCAAGTGTGACTCATGACCTGGACTTTCCGGGTTGCTCCATCTGGACTGTCTCTGAAATTACTGTACCGTTAAGCAGTTCAGATAAAATATCTAAATGTATTAGATATTAGATTATTTCTCACTGTAGCTCACTACATGTTTGATTTTCCAGAAGGAACAGAGAGAGAGAGAGAGAGAGAGAGAGAGAGAGAGAGAGAGAGAGAGAGAGAGAGAGAGAGAGAGAGAGAGAGAGAGAGAGAGAGAGAGAGAGAGAGAGAGAGAGAGAGAGAGATTCCCGTGGGAAGCAGTGGTTCTTAGCACAGGTGTGATAGTCCACACTTCATCATGCTCACCATATAATAATTTTAAAAAGACTTCCCTTTCAGTGTCTACTTTCACTAATCACTGTAAAGCTTTTGCATTTCAAAACATTCTATTTAATACTCACTAATATGAGAGTTGCTGTAATTATAGGGTCTTGTTGTTGGTGTAAGTGGCTTGCTTTGAGCTGCCCCAACAATTAAAATGCCACAATCATCTAGCTCTTAGCCTTGATCATGCGGTGAACGGGAGGTGAGTGGTGAGTCAAGCAGCTAGATCTAGTTGATGATGCTCTGACAATACAGATTGGGGGATTTCAAAAACAATGAATCATGTGATCAGTGAATATGTTGGTGGTGGTGGTGTGGGGGGAGGGGTGTTTTGGCTTTGAGTTGATATTTTTGTGTGGTGTTGTGTTTTGGTTGCCCATTTCTTCAGTTTTAGACGCTGAGCGAAGCTTGCTTGATATTGTCCCAGGTTAGAAATACTGTCTGCAGTGAAATGTGCAGAGCAAGCGAACGATTTTCAATTAAATTGTTGCGATAGCCTAGCCTAGACATCTAGACACACCCTAGTGGCAGCAAGTCTTATCTGCCGCGAGTATCGTCTAGCAACTCTAAATACACGTCTGAGCTGTAAAAAGCAAACTCTGGTCGGGCCAATCACATCGTGTATAGAGTCGGTGGGCGAGGCTTAACATAATGACGGCAGAGTTGTACTTGTGTGCTACTAGTAAACACAGAAGCTGGCGAACGGTGGTCTTTCGATCCGGCTTTGGCTGCCACTCTGGAAGACTTGGAGTTAAGCTTTTCTCAGAGAAATGAACAAAGAACGGCACTGAAGTCATTCTTAAAAAGGTAAAATGTGTTCGGAGTTTTGCCGACCGGATACGGCAAAAGTTTAATCTATTAGCTCCGCTTCACGTTGCTCTGGTTGGTTGTAGCGCTATCCAATTGCGTGCAGAGGGAGTTTGAAAGACAACCGTTTATCCCGCCCCTCGAATTGAGCCCTGTCAATGGTGAGTTTCCAGAACAAACATCTTGATGTGGGTCTGGCTTATCAGGCTAGCGGTATCCGATAACAAACATCAACCATGACTGCAGTTCCGCCTGACAATGAACATGTTCTGACAATACAGATTTGGGGATTTTAAAAACAATCATGTGATTAGTGAGTATGGTGGTGGAGGGGGGAGGGTGTTTTGGCTTTGAGTTGATGTGTGTGGTGTTGTGTTTTGGTTGCTGCTTGAATTTCCCGTCACTGGAGGTCCAGTTAGTGTTGCAACAGTTAATGTGTTTATTGAGTTTAATATGGTTTACTTATCGTCTCAGGTGCTTGAGTGTCAGATACAAAAATACCAAGACCTGACTGGAATCATCAGTATGATGGCATTACATTTTTTGTCTCTTAGTAATATCGACAAAAATAACAAAATTATGTTTCTATTGAATAGTGACAGTCTGTACTTTTTTTCCCCTCTTTTTTCAACTGGAGTCTTCACTATTATTTAATTTATTATGTATTGTGGTGCAATCTAAATTAAACAATCTTATACATTTAGTCAGATGACTGGGAATATGCTGCATCTTACACACCGATTTTAGCTGGCATACAAGTACATGAACTTTTGCCTCAGAACAAGTGTGTCTCCAGTGTCTTATCCTTGTGTTTGGGCACCCTCATTTGGTACATGTGTACAACTGCACTACCACCCATTGAGGACTGGATTTAAGCAAGAATGCACACGTGTGAAAATGTCTGCCTCAACCTGTATTCTAACCTGTCTGTTAAACGAGGGGCATGTAAAGTGCATTGCAAGTGTTTGCCTGCGTTTACCCTTGAATGATCCTGTGAATAACCCCACTCTGTTTATCGGTACACAAGGTGGCGGGGCATAAGCATCAGAGATCTTTAAGACTGTTTGTCTTGGTTTGATAGCTTGGTCTAAACCTGTGTTTGATACCACTACCCTCCACTGATACAGCAATGGTGATCCTTGTTCTGAAACCGTCTTTGGCAGATTTACTCAATTAGTTTTTTTTTGTGTTTGTTTTTGAAAAGAATGCATGAAGCTAGAATATTTGTTGTTGTTGTTGTTTAAAACAATTATATCCTATATTTATCCTGATCTAATGTTGACAAACTATATATCATTTGAAAGCTTACGAACTCAAGATCCATCCTGTGAAAACCTTTTTGAAACCGGACCTGTCACATGTTAAGCCTGTCTGTTGTGTTTTTTCCCCTGTGTTTCCTGGTTTTGTGTGAGTCACATGTTCCTTTGTTTCAGTTTCCCGCCTTAGTTCAGTCCCCGCGTCTGTTAAATAATGTCATCTGTATCTAGTCATCTGTGCCACCTGTCCCCCTCGTTAGCCCTGTCTTCAGTGTGTATTTAGTTCCCTCGTGTTCAGTCGTTCCTTGTCCGGTCTCTGTTATACTACCCGTGATCCCCATGTGGTTTGCATGTTTCGTGTAAGATCAAGAATATTGTGAATAAAACTATGAGTGTTTTGGAAGTCTTGGTATCCTCATCATTTGTACTGAAACACCGTAACAGGATCTTGCGTTAGCGTTACCTCCTCCCCTATAGTGGGCATCTCATCTCATGGGATCTTCATTTTCTGTGATATCAACTTCAAATTTGGAACACAAATTAATTAGAGACATGGCTTTGATTTGATAGTAATTTTAGAGTACAAATTATTTTTTAACATATATTTTATATAAAATATTAAATATCTAGTGCAGTATATTTGATTTATAGTAAATTTAAACTTCCATAACTTTTGTTATACTTTTTATATTTTTGATTATAATTTTTGATTTCACTTGAGCAATAATCTGTCTTCTTTTGAATGATACCAAACTTATGTTTATATTCCAAAGCATTCTTGAATTGCAACCATTTAAAGGTCCCGTTCTTCATGATTCCATCTTTCAAACTTTAGTTAGTGTGAAATGTTGCTGTTAGAGCATAAATAATACCTGTAAAATTATGAAGCTCAAAGTTCAATGCCAAGTGAGATATTTTATCTAACAGAAGTTCCCTTTCAAAGCCTACAGCGAACGGCCGGTTTGGACTACAGCAGGAAGTTCAGGGATGTAATGATATCACTAGAACCGTTTGTTGACTAACCCTCCGCCCACAAGAACACGCATAATAGGGGTGTGGTCTTGTTGCTCTCTCACGTGGAGAAGAGCGCGCATTCAGTGCTTGCATCTCCCCGTTATGGTAAGAGGTGGGAAATTTCCGGGCAAAGTGCGCTAAGCTGCTGTCCAATCACAACACTGGAAGCGCTGGCCCAATCAGTTACGTGTTTCTGAAGAAGGGACTTCATAGAACAAGGAAATCATCAGGCTGTTTTTAGGACAGAGGAAAACACACGAAGAATGGGACCTTTAAGTCTGGATAGTGAATTGTTTGTATATTTTCAAAAAGGGGGTGACAGTTAACAGGTTAAAACCAGAGTGTTTGTTCTTTCTTTTCGATATATTGCATGTTCAGATATTCAAATATTCTGGGGGCCATGAAATAATAAAAAAATTAAAAAACACTAGCAGGAAAATGTTTAATACTGGATATTGGCTGTGTGACAACATCCAGATGTGTCTATTTATTGATTTGAACAAAAAATAAAAAATATATTTTTAATTTACCAGCAAAAATGTACATGTAGCGTGTCCATATTCCCTGTACAGCGAGAAATGCAAAGGCAATTTATTTGGAGACATCCAGCGATGAGAAATGCATTATACATTAACAAGTGTGACTAGGACCGTGCGCAGATTTAAATGATGTGCCATCAATGGTGGTTCTCTTTCATGATTTTGGATGGTCCAATTGCAAACCACATAGACATATAATTTTTAATGGTGTGCACGTTCAGGTTTGGAAAACCACATTCCCACCAGCCAAACGAACCCAACTCAGACAACTAATAAACTCGGTGCCTTGAAAAACAAAGATGGGTATACATTTCCTTTTTCTGTGGCGCACAAGAGAAATTCCAATTTATTTAGCATTCATATGCCAGCCTTTTTGTATAACACGCTTTTAGCTCACATTGGGATTCAGGCTCAGGTGACATTGCATGTGTCATACCATTCGTTTAGTCCTGTCACAGACACTAGCAATAGACACTGCAGGGCACTGTTCCATTGCATTGACTGGCTGAGAGACATAATATATGTCTCTTGCACACCGCTAGACGATTAGAGATCCTTCATCGCTGAAAAGAACTTTACATTTTCCGAATGAGTTACCCCGCCTGGACAAATGATCTAGGTGCATGACATCAACTGTTAAATAAGCTCCAGGCCCAGGCTATTCATTCTACTTTGTGGCTTCAATGTAATGTGTGTCCCACCATGAAAATCTTATTTTCCACCCTGGGTAGGTAAACGACAGGCAGTGTTAGTCTGTATGCAAGTTTAATATGGAGATTTTAGGACTGTCTGATAGACTTCTTCAAAGGCATTCATGTATGAAAGCACGTCTTGTTTTGTTTTGTTGAAGTGAGCAAATTCGGAAGGATAAAATGGAGGCCTTATCTGAAAGAAACGGCAATCCATAAATGGCTTTCAGAACAGGATCAATGTGGAACAAGCTCTCAAAAGGTTTAAAAACTTTTTTTTATTTTATCCAAAATGTGTCAAATGACGCTACATAGTCTAATGTTTTTAGATACCCAAAAACTTCACCCATTTGTGGCTACTTATTTTTCTTCTGTGAAACACCAAAGAAGAGGAGGGGGGGGGGGGGGGGATCCGTCAGTCAGTGTTGTTTTAGTGTTGTTTTGGGTTGTTTTGTTAAATTACATTTTATGATCAACATTCAGTTCAATTCATGTTTTGTTGTAAAGCGATTTTTGCAGTATTATTTCAAAGCAGTTAAACAGATTTGGAGTGATGTGAGGGTTAATAAAATAAAAAAGAAAGGGGAACTATCCTGTTGTAGAGCAACAGATGGCAGGAAATTGTTGATGCCTGATAACTGAAGAATATTAATATGAAGGGACAATTCAGAATACATATTGAACTATTGAAGGTCTCAAATTATGCTATCTTTTGGTAGACAGGAACAATGTGAGGACTTGTGAAAATTATTTTCATATCTTCAAAATTACAGATAAGATGAGAGCTCTAATCCTAATGCAATTTGCATTTCGAACAAAACTTGGCAAACTGGTTATATAAATGCATATGACACATTTTCCAGATGTCAGTTTTTGAGGATAAAAGTGACTGTTTTACCTCTTGTCATCTCATGAATTGTAATTAACTTGAAAAGTGGATAAACATAATAGGGTTCAATTTTGTATTACTTTATTATAATGTTATTACATTGCAATAAATTATGACTCTCTAACCCAAAATCATTGATTGCTTTATTCTGACTGAGAAAAGCTCTTTCATTTGCATATAATTTTGCTTTCAGGTGACATAGAGACAAATAGATTTAGTTTTTAGAGGGCATTCAAACCATTTTCATTGGCAGTGATGAAGCTTTTTGAGTAGTCCTATAATAAATTACACTTTTCTTGGGTTCACATTCAACACACTGTCCTCAAGTTCAACTGGATGATCTATTGCAGCTCGAGGTCATTTGCATAAATGAATTATTTGAACATATAAAATAAGCCTGAATACTAAAGCGTATTATTTCACCTAAAGCAAATATAATCATGACAAATGGGGTATCACCAGGTATTATTATCAGCCTTTGAATTACCATTTTCCTTATTTAACCTCGGTTGAGAAGCCAGGCAGCCAATAATTTTTCCCTGTTAAATGTCAATTACAGCACCCACCCATCATGTCTAACCAAATCTATGACTGTGTCCAAAATAAATGGCTGGCTCACAAAAAGCATCATAACATAATCCTTCTCACTTACAGTAGAATCTGAAGCATGGTCAAGCCTTGCACATAGGTGGACAGTAACTGTACTGTACATAAGTACACGTTTTGAGTATCTGTACTTTAATGCATAATGCATTGACAAAAACAAATACTTCTATACTTTAACTTAAAGATGGGGCAAGTGCTTTCTGGCAACCGTTGTTGATATTTCAATATTTCATATTTGATATTTCACACCCTACTCCCAAAAAGGGTCTCGGCCTATTTTGATAGCTCCGTCTCACACATATACGTACCCCAGGCAATGACTATGGCAGAATATCTGTGTTACTAATTAAGGTCAGCTATTCATTGAAAATTTCACCCCTTCCATCACAAAAACACAACAGTTATCATGAACAACTCGACAGTACACAAGCATGATAGTCCAACTAACGAACATATTACAGTTATGACCAGATTAGAGAGCTATAGCGATGACAAAAAAACACAAACCGTTCTCCTGACAACTTGATAGTACAGGAGTACGACAGTCCAGCTAATGACATAATACAATTATGACCGGATAAGGGTTAATTTATATAGATCATGAAAAGAGGAAACAAACATATCTTAGGAGTATAGTGTTTGAAAATACATCTCAGTAAAGCAGGATGTTGCATTAGCATTGGATTTATATTGCTTTTATACCTATGTGAATGTGAATATAAGGCTCAGGACACAGTTTGTTTAAGATAATGTTTTGCTTATGTTTAATCCCATAGTTCGAGCTTTTTCTGTCACTTAAAAACTTTATTTAAAGCTATTTGTGTTTATTCAATCTGTAGATCAGTTTCACTAATTTGCATTCATTAACAAATCACTCAATGAAAGGAGTACCATTTGTGCCCACAGCATTTGATTATGTGTAATACTTTGAAAAAAAAAAAAGAGAGAGAGAGAGAGAAGAGAGAGAGAGAGAGAGAGAGAGAGAGAGAGAGAGAGAGAGAGAGAGAGAGAGAGAGAGAGAGAGAGAGAGAGAGAGAGAGAGAGAGAGAGAGAGAGATTAGGCAAGGAATAGGCCTTATTGGGGAAATTAAGTAGCTCTTATTAAAAAAAAGCTTATAGAAAAAAAAAAAAAAAACATTACCGGTGTTTATCTTGAGACGAAACAACGACACTGACATATTTTAATGTCAGATATGTCAACGCAAATTGCTATCAGTTAAAAACAGCTCAAACATGCCATGACTCCATGATTTTTAGTCTGGAAAGTCAGGCACATGTGTTTTGCAGATACAGTACAGTATATTCAAAAATGAATTCAAAGTTTTCTGTTTAATAACATTGGTATTAAACATCCAGGCTACAAACTGTAACACAAAACATTTGCTGTGATACATTTTTTGTACTGAATATAAATGGGAATTCAGTCACTTATATAACAACGGACATTTTAATTGGTGAGTTCTGTTCTCATTTAACATGCATAGCTTGATGTTGTATCATGCTTGACCAAATTCATGAAGCATAAAATATCCACTCAGTCACACAAAAGCACACAATATTTGTTTGGTCTATAAAAGTTACATTGTTGATTCTTAAATACTAATGGTAGGAGGCCGTAACCTTGATAGTGTTGATAAGAGAATAAATAATAATTATTTTTTTATTTTTTTATTTTTATATATATAAATATTCCATCCATCACAAATGTATAATTTTATTTTTATTTGTATTCTGCTTGTAAATATGACACCAGTGAAGGAAAGATCATTTGGACTTCAAAGCCAAACCCAAGCTATTAACATGATTAATTATTAGCAGCAGTCTTCACTCTTCCTTTATATGAATAAAAGTGTGCCACATGTATTTTACTCTTTATACTGTATATTTATGTTGACAGCCTGCATTCACCCTTAGGCAAAAAAGACTGAGCAATCATGTAACCTCAAAGTGAGAAAAATCTCATTTACTTCTAATAAAAGAATCTCCAGAGCACTATTCTTTCACAGTGCTTGTGTATGTTTAAAACGTTGACCTCAAAATGACCAGCCGCCTGTGGGTAGACTGAGAGGTGAAGACACACACATACAGAGAGAGAGAGAGAGAGAGAGAGAGAGAGAGAGAGAGAGAGAGAGAGGGGAGGGGAGGGGGGGGGGTGAACACACTTCTATTTTAACAACAACTATAAACATACATATTTATCCACCACAATTTGATGGAGAGAAGATAATCATCCATCATCACTAAAATACAAAATAAATAAACACAATTAACAGCCACTAAAAATTAAATACCAATTATAACCCGTCTAAAAAACATGATTTATCTCCCAAATTTCCATAAAAAATTTTTAGAAGCCCAACCAAATTGCGAAACACATATTCCACTCTTAGACGAGAACCTACTAGGCCCACAAATATATAAATTGGATTTACTGCACCTTGCCCTAACATCTTATTTTTCCTTACCAAAAATGTATCCAAGCCATCTCACTTTTTGCTTTGCAAAAGCAAAGTACTTCTTACATTAGTAGAAGCTATTATATTAGATTACCGTTAGATACCGTTTAGGTCTATCAAGCTCATCAAATGTTGCCTTCCGCATGCCACAGTACAAGACATCAAAAATCATTTTAAATCTGGACGGTACACCTCGGTTGTCTGGCTATCATCAGACCAAGCTCAATTTGAGATTGAAGATTGGTCTTGGGAATCTGATCTGTATTTTCTACTGCACAAGAGGCATGATAAATGAGCATTATTCAAATAATCTGTATGCAATTGGACAGTGCTTCAACTAATCAGACCACAAGAGGCATGATCAATGGTCAATGACCCATCGTTTCTCTATCTGTCATCGTGTTAAACCCGCTAAGTGTGCCAGGTGGATAAGCCAGTCTGTGATTGGTTCCCGCAAAAATTGTAACAGAAGCAGTAGAAAATAATGTACAGGTTTCTTCATTATATTTTTGTTTTGTTTTCTCATCCAAAAATTATGTAAATGTCAATGGTATTACAGATAAAAATTCAGTCCTTAATCTTTCTGCAGTACAGAGTGATTTAATACCAATGCTTTGCTGAAATATCTCTTGAAGGCAACCATTGTCTCTTACTCCAAAAATGAGAACCTTTTACAAAATGGGCTTTCACCATAGCAGCCTGCATTGAATGAGAGTTTAATATTTCCATAGGTAATGCAGGATTTTAATCCATGTTCCACCTGCCTTGTTCACAAATTCTCAAAACATTCCATGATTTTAGAATTAAAAAAAAAAAAAAAAATAGTTATTTCAGTTAATATCACATCATTTAACTTCATTAAAAACAAATGTTGGTCTAATCCCAGACCACAAGCCATATCAGCACAACAAACGTTCCTATACAAAATTCTCGGGGTAGCTTGTAGTCTAAAAGCAGCAACCCCATATGCTACATCAATTAGACCTACGAAAACTACTGCAGGTTTCAGCCTGTCCAAAATAAGTCAACAATACATTTCTGAATGTCCTTAATGAAAGCAGCACGGGGGTCCAACACAGCCATTTTATACCACAATATTGAAGCAACAAGATATTGACTATTAAGACTCTTCCCCTATATGAGAGCTAAATAATGAACCATTTCCAATTAGACAACCGGAGACACACTTTTTTCAATAGTCCTTCCCAGTTCTTTCTCTTGCATGTTTCAGAATCTAAAAACACTCATAAAAACCTAAAAACATAATTTATTCATATAATATTATTAGACAGCTCTAATGCATTCAACTTCTCTGAACCACACCATAAGGCTTCACTTTTTGTCCAATTTATGTTTGCTGATGATGCCCTAACATAACATTTAAGATTTTCTAAAACCATTTTAATATAATTATTGTTCCTAATTATTATAGTTACATCATCAGCATAAGCTGATCATTTAACTTAATTTGAAATATTTAGCCCTTCAATGTGTAAACCAAGTAACTGTTCTCATAATTTGCACAGTCCAATTGCAAGACTAAAGTTGACATGAAAGAGGACATCCTTGTCTCATTCCCCTCTGTACTTTAATAGGAACAATTAAACCTCCAGCTAATTTGGCACAATCTTGTGGCTCCATCAATGTCTTTATTTTGGATAAAATGGGCTCTGACAAGAGCACCTTTCACTTTATCATACAATAAAGAATTCAACTGAAGCTTTTTCTCTGAAAGGGCAGTTTCCAAACAAAGTCCATTCCTTGCATCTGTTTAACTAAATATCAAAATAAAATGAATTACTAAATTAACTGAAATTAACTATATTACTGATCTGCCCACATTGTCGCTATATGATACATTGAAATGAGCTGATAACATCCAGAACGATGTACAGCCGAATCAAATTGTGTTGCAATATTTTCCTGTTTAACACTGTGAAGCTGCTTTGAAACAATCGTTATTGTAAAAGCGCTATATAAATAAAGTTGACTTGACTTGACTGAATATAAAGGATTGAGGAATATAAAAGACAACAAAGGGTCCTTCTAAAAACCCACCAGATGAAAGCATCTCAGTAAAAAAGGATGTTGCCTTAGTATTGGATTTATATTGCCTTTATACCTCCATATTCTACATGAATTTTATAATTTAAGGCTCAGGATACTTTTTGTTTAGGGTAATGATTTGCTTATGTTTAATCCCACAGTTTGAGCTTTTTCTGTCACTTACATACTTATAGGGATCAAAGCATATTTGTTTTTATTCAATCTGTAGATCTGTTTCACGAATTTGCATTCGTTAACAAATCACTCAATCAAAGGCGTACCATTTCTGCCCACAGCATTTGATTAAGTGTTATACATTGAAAAATGCGATTAGTCAAGGAATAGGCCTTATTAGGGAATTCAAGTAGTTTTAATTAATGTGCCTTATAGAAGGAAAAACATTAATTGTGTGTATCTTCAGACAAAACAATGGCACTGACATTTTTGAATGACAGATATGTCAATGCAAGTTGCTATCAGTTACAACAGCTGAAATATAATTTTTTTTGTCAGGAAATATACAGTACATATATTCAAACTGAATACAATTTTTATGATTAAAACTTTAGAATACTGTTCCAACTGCACTCTTACAAAAAGTAAACAGTTTACAATGACTTGAGTAATTACTAATTAATACAGCATTATTATGTTTTTCAATTTAGAATACTGATCCAAATAATTAGTAGTTCCTTCTGAATGATTTAGTAAACTCTTAAGTCATTACTACTATGACCATCACTTTAAATTGACTTGCACACTATTCACATTAATTATAAACTTAATTATAGGTTGAATTTTGGGTGATTGGGACACTTTTTGCCATTGAGATGACTTGGAAAAAGTCGAAATCACCCTAAATTCACCCTAGCTAGCAGTTCATAGTAGCTCTGGGAAGCATTAAAAAAAAAAAAAAAAAGTAGATTCTTCACCATTCAATTTTCATTTTCATGATAACCATATTTGCAAATTTTGCATGACCAAATAAAATATATATAAAAATCAGTACAATTAGAATCTCTTTCTTATTAGAAAGATGTATCTTGATATTTCAGACCATAAAACCACTGGTCTAAACACTTGTCCTATGAATCTATGACACGGTCTTTCCAGAAGTGGGATCGAATGAAAAGCCATTTCTTATTGTCTAGAAAAAGGACACTCTTGGTTTACTTGTGGATCAAGGTTCATTTTGTGTCTGTGTGTAGCTATAATAGTATGCACAACCGGTCACAACCGAAGTTTTCTTTGTTACTGAACAATTCAAGATCTTCCTTCTAATTCCTTCCATGTTCCAACTGCAGTTAAATATTCAGCTCTGGAAAAGCAGAGATATGCTCTTTTTTAAAAAGTATTTTAGGATAAAAATATATATATATATAATTTCTGTGGAGAAAAAAAGAAAATCTTTAACTTTGTTTGGACTGACTTTATATTGATCTTTAAAGCTAACTTTTCGGTTGTCAACCATCCATCTTTATTTAATAAATGTCCCAACTTTGCCTCCATTGCCTGAATTCCACATAGTTTCCTTCAGGGACATATATTGTCAAAGGTCTACATCTATTGCAGGATTGCACAAAAGAGGCTCCTCTCTCAGCCATAAGCCTTGAAACACCACTTAGATGTCTTGAAAACTTGAACACTTCTCATGCATATGACTCTAGAATGTTGTTAATCTCCATGAGAAATAAGTGACGATCCAGGGCCATGCTACCCCAATTTCTCAATAGGGTAGAGGCTATTTGGAACTACTACACATTATCACCATAAATAAATTGCTGGGCTGTCATAAGTCTGAAGGCTTTTATCCTTGACTGTTTCCACTAAATCATGACCTCCTACTTGCCTGTGCAAAAACACAATACTGGTGCTTTCAAACAAATGTTGTCTAGATCAAAAAAAGTCTATTTCAATTGATTTCTCTGGTGTGGGCAAAAACATACACCTGTCTTCTAAAGGAAGACATCCTAAAGGAATTGATCTCATCAGGCTTGCAATCTTTCCAAATCTTTTAAATTCTTCAGTAATTACTTCATTTGGTAAGGAAGGTGGTGCATGAGATTCAGTGCTCTTTATTGCTGGAGCTGAATGTGGGGTCACAAAAACAAAAGTTTCCTTCACCCAAAATCCATTTACCAACTCATTAACCATTGGTTCACTTTTCAAAAAAGCAGATGATGTTATCAAATCCTGTTTGTTCTCCTATTAGCAAATCATCTTCAACAGTTACACCAGGTTCAGCTCACTGAAGGATGAATACTTTCTTTTTTCTTTTTTTCTGAGGATTCCGAGGACTGAAAAAAAATCTGATGATCTAACCATGCTAATAGACAAACATCCATAATCACTATCCATCACTTGGACAGCACTGAGACTGATTGCCACTTGAATCATAGTGAGAAAAATAAATCTAGCAGCTGGAGCCTACAGCACGGAATAAGATATGAGGTCAGAGTTCCTCCTTTTAATGAGCGCTTAGTGAATTTCTTGAAATGTGTTGTTGTGTGCTATTTGTACATTATAGGAACTTAATTCAAAAGACTTAAAATAAAAAAAAAGTACTCAACCTTAAACAATTTGTTGGACAACGATCCAACAAGGACTAACAAACACAAGAAGCTTATAAAGGGGACAAATCAAGCAGGGAAATGAAGGAACATAGGTGGGGCAAGTTAAACCAATAATGAGATAATAAGGGTGGTGGACAAAGACAGGAGCACATGCCCAAAATTTCAAAACACCACAAAGTGCTACACAAGACAGGACAGGCATGTGACACATTTAGGTTGAGTAAGATTTGTTTTGTTGTTGACGTTGTATATGAAGCTCATGTAGAGGAGCCGCTGGAAGGGGGCCAGAGAGCTGCAGCTCATTTGCATTTAAAGAGACAGACAACTAGCCTATAGTTCAAGAGTATTTTTCTATGTAATTCCATAATTTATTTAGTTGTCTTTGACAAATGTACTAACAATAATTTATGGTAAACAAAACATACTTTACTAATACTTTAATGTCCTTTCTATTGAAAAAAAAAATGTTGTTGAAATTACATTTAAAAAGTACAATTAAAATATTAACTTTACATGTAATATCAAATAATAAGTTAAATTATAATCAGCATGTAAATGCATGTGCTTTTGGGCCAGACTTACTAACAGCTTGCGTCAGCACCAACATGTTGCATTATAAAGCTATTGCTACTAAAGACACGCAGTGGTGAATTAAACATCAGAGATGCTTTGCCACAAGCTCCAACAATTAAACTAGTGCTGAAAAGGCACGATTGTGTTGGTCATTAGTCTGGCTGTGTATGTGTTCATTATGTGCATGCCATCAGTAGATCACATGCAGAACTGTCCACTCCCATCAGCACGTTTATGGAATTGTGCTCTCACGTTAATTTGCCCTGTTTAGTAAATCTGGTGCTTAGTGTGTTATTCAACACTTCAAAACGTGTAGTCATGAAAGTGTGCTCTCTTTAAAGCTGCAGTCTGTAACTTTTTGGGTTAAAAATGATCCAAAATACATTTTTGAGCAAGTACTTAACCAGGCATTGTTCATAATGATCTGCTTACCTTAGCTCGATTAAGCCTGTACTAATCTTTTCAATTCCACTAGTACTGGTAGATTTCCACTGGAAATTCAAGCATATATTTGCATCAAGACACATCCGTATGCATTAAGAAGGTGTCCCAAATAGTGGTCTATATTGCGTGTGAGGATGTTTGAGGTGGAGATTAATAACCTTTTCTCACGAAACTTTATATTATCAAACTTATAAAATTCTCTAAAGGGAACTCCGTGTTCCCTTTCAGTCGGTCATGTTCGACGTACGTTGGAACTGACCGATGAATTGGGATCCCAATTCGTCGGTCAGTTCCGACGTACGTCGAACATGACTGACTGAAAGGGAACACGGAGTTCCCTTTAGAGATCTGGACTACATCAAGCTTCTTCCTGGGTTGGTGAGATCATAAACCCTTCCTATTAACATAAATTAATGATGTGACTTTTGCCCGTAATGGTAAGGGGCGTGTTTTTTTTTTCAGCAACCTGTGCTTGGCAACATTTCAGGCAACCTGTGCTTGGCAACTTCAGCCAATAAAAATACATGAAACTACATTTGGCCATTTAACCAATCTAAGACCATTGCATTTTTCAGAGTGATGGGCTTCATAAAAGCAGGAAAAAAATTAGCTGTTATTCGTTTTGAAAAATTAGGCATTTAAAAAAAATAAAATAAAAAAGTATTAACACACAACATTTTGCGCCCCATAAACACAACCAAGCCCAGAAAAAAAAACACGGAACCAAGTGGCCTTTATTTCCTAAATTGTATCTTACCTGCAAGTACACTAAAAGTAAAGTAGTTGTTTTTATCATGTCCAGTACATGTCTTGTGTAGGCTAAATCTGAAACTTAAAATTAAATGATTAAGTTCAGTAACTTATCAGTAACAGTTTGGATGCTTCAAGCTTGTGATAAAGTAAATTCATTTTTATCTGTGAAACTTTCTGTGGGATAAAAAAGAGACTGAATAAAACCTAATTTGCACTTTTATCTCAAAGGCTTCTGTTGAAACGTGAGAGAACAAAAAATATGCTGTGTTTTTGACAGTTCTCTTCAGATTGTTCCACTTTAATTCAGCAGTTTTTTTAGGTGAATCATGAATTGTTCATGTTGTGTGATGACACCTCGCTCAACATGCACTTTATAAAAAAATCAAAAAAATAAAATTCTCAGTCACATTTTCTTACGAAGTGTGTCCGTATGTGTTAAGTGTTGTGGCAAGGCAGAGTTTGTTTGCTATCTATTGTCATACTTTCTTAACCTCAATGCATTGACTTAATTAATGTCACTCTGAATCGCTGCAGAATCCCTGTCATCACTCACAAGAGACCTATAGCGAGAGCTTTTAAGATTTCAGTCAAACAGAGTGCTATCTGTGGTGGAAATCCATGGCAGCTCAACCTACGCACTGGCTCTGTTCCAGACAGTGAGCTGCGTAGCTAGACAGCATTCACGATGCAAAGGCTGTTCCAAAAAATAAGCAGAAAATGCTAGCTTTTTTCAGTGATCTGAGAGCAGACTGAATTGATTTTGATGAATATGTGACTGCACAAAATTATCTTAGATGCCTATAAAGCAATCAGAACTAAACATATTGTTTGGCATGGATATTTCAAAACATATAAGATCAATAATATAAAGTGAAAAATGTGTAAATTGTAAATATTGAATTAATATTTAAATATTTAAATTAGAAAAAGAAGCCTTCTACCTTTTAATGTCACACAAAAATAAAAGAAATATTGAGATAAACTATTTTAGGAGAAATGTATAATTTTAATGAATGAATGAATGAATGAATGAATGAATGAATGAATGAATGAATGAATGAATGAATGAAATAAAAAGGCACAAGACCAGTATAAATGTTTTACGGTACAGAACTGCGGAGACAAAGGTGTTATATGAAATGGTTTATTGAGCAGACCAGTAGAGTGAGCAGAGTGAAGTGCAGTGCAGATTGGGGTCTTGAGATGATGATCGATATACACCAAAACTGACTTGTGGAGGAACTCCCGGAGCACCTCATGTATATAGTCCTGGAATACGGAGGGGGCGTTGGCCAGACCATAGGGCATGACAAGATACTCGTAGTGGCCAGTAGGGGTCATGAAGGCGGTCTTCCACTCGTCCCCCTCACGTATCCGGATGATATCGGAACTTCACGATGATTTTGTTGAGGGCACAATATTTAATGCAAGGCTGCAAGCCTCCATCCTTCTTGGCCACGAAGAAAAAACTGGAAGCAGCAGGAGACATCGAAGGCCTGATGTAGCCTTGCTCAAGGGCTTCCTGGATGTAGTTCTCCATGGCCTTCTCCTCCGGCAGGGAGAGGGGGTAGATCTAGGTAGAAACGAATAAAGATCTGGGCACTGGCTCACCCGGAAGCAGATTGATCTCGCAGTCCCATGGCCAATGTGGAGGTAGCTTGGAAGCCCGGCGAGGGCAGAAGTAATCTCTGAAGAGGGCGTAACAGGAGGGGATATCTACAGAATGTTGTTCGATGGGGCTTTCAATGGAAGTGGCACACACTGGAAGCTTGCTAGAAAGAGGCTTGGACGGAACTGGCAGCTCAGAGAGATAATGATTGAAACATTGGCCCCACTTCAGGATCTCACCGGACTTCCAAGAGATGACGGGGTTAGGCTGTAGTAGCCACGGGCGCCCTAGGATCACGTCAGCGGTGGATTCCTCCAGAACCAGTAAATGCAGTTGTTCGATGTGCAGAACTCCAACTTGAAGCTGTACCAGACCGGCAATGGAGCGAACCTGCCTCTGACTCAGGGGCTTTCCCGTGATCGACTCTATATGATAACTGACCGGGGTGACAGTCGTCTTGAGCTTGAGCTGCTGGCAGAGGTGGCCGGAGATGAAATTCCCTGCAGACCGGGAGTCGAGGAGAGCTGAGACTCGCAGGGAGACATCGGCAGTAATAAGGTTCACAATTGTGGTTAATGGTTGGCTTTTATACTCAGATCACTGGAATACACTCACCAAGGGACGAGGAGGACGAGTAGGACATTTGGCAATGTAATGGTCCACTGCTCCGCAATATAAACATAATCCATTGCCCAGCCACTTCTGACGCTCCACTGGGGTCAAAGGTTGGTTATCTAGCAGCATGGCTTCGTGTCCTGGTTCTGGAGGGCTGAAGGACTCTGGCCGGCGGAGAGACTGGAAGCTCAAGAACTGGCCCTGGTGTTCTTCAATACACGACTGCATACGAGTGGTGAAGCGGATGGATAGTTGGATGAAACATTCAAGCCCGATGGAATCCTTGTATGCAGCGAGATGCAAACGCACACGGGGATCCAAACCTTGATGATAGGTGGTCAACAACGACTGTTCATTTCATCCGCTGGCAGCGGCCAAGGTCCGAAACTGTAGAGCATTGTATATCCCCATTTAATTGGGATACAATGAACGCTACCTGGGATCGATCGTCAGGATATAACTGTGATTGCATCTCCAAGACTAGTGAGCATTGATGAATAGAAGCTGGCTTGGCTTGAACCGGAGAAGGGCGCTGGCTTGGCCATGGGACTGGCATACGGAGGTGCAGAGGAAGAGGTGCTGGTGGATGCGGAAGTGCCTGCCGGTGCCGGTGATAGTGAATCAGTGGTGAGTTCACGGCATCCACCAGTTCTTTGAAAGGATCGGAAGTGCTCATACTGGTGCTTGCGGTTGTGGTCCGGTCTTCTGTTATGGTACAGAACTCCGGAGACAAAGGGGTTTACTGAGCAGACCAGTAGAGTGAGCAGAGTGAAGTGCAGTGCAGATTGGGGTCTTGAGATGATGACATCCAGGTGAGAGATGCGTAGACTCAGAATGACGATAGAGACAGACAATGGAATACAAGGAACACTTAGCCACAGGACGTTGGAGATCGAAGGACAAGGAGACACTAGACGCTGGAGACAAAGGAGGCACAGGGTAGTCGCTGGAGACTTGGTCAGAGTAGCGAGGTGAGTCCGTTGGTTTGTAGCTTGGTAGAGTACCTTGCATAAACGAGACCGGACAATGAGTGACTGTGACTGTGGTGCTTATGTGCTAGTGCAGATAAGGGGTGCTGAAGAGGTGCAGGTGGAGGTGATCAATACTCAGGAGAGGGTGTGCTTTGGGATACCGTGACGTGGGAGCCTGGTGTTTCTGTGAGAAATGCAAAGATAATAATTTGTTTCTCACTCTGCTCACTAGTTTTTTGGTCCATTTAAAGGGGTCTGAATGTGGTTATTTTAGGGTGTGTTCACACTTGTAGTTCAGTTAAATTATTTTGTTAAAAAAAAAAAAAAAAAAAAAAAAAAAAAAAAAAACACTTCTTCAAATCCTGGTCGGCTTAAGATATACCGAACCCAAAGGCACTGGTTCACAACCTGATTGTTTGCCGTTTTATGACACACACAGACACA
The DNA here is from genome assembly GCF_024679245.1 of Pseudorasbora parva. Lineage (NCBI taxonomy): Eukaryota > Metazoa > Chordata > Actinopteri > Cypriniformes > Gobionidae > Pseudorasbora > Pseudorasbora parva. The sequence goes on from NC_090187.1 coordinate 8,488,394, forward strand.
CACACACACACACACACACACACACACACACATATATATATATATATATATATATATATATATATATATATATATATATATATATATATATATATATATATATATATATATATATATATATCATAACGGGACTTACTGAACATTCAAAACAGTGCATTGTGCTTGACTAAATGGTGTAGCCTACATATGATGGTATTTTCACCAGCTGAGAACTTGTGAAGAGCTTATAAAATGTGTAAAATAATCAAAACCCCAGCAGAAATCCCTCCGTCTCTCACACACAACAAAGATCTGCTAGTAGGACACATGGCTCTGACGCCTACACCAAAATGTGCTGGGCTACATCAAATCTATGACAAGAAAAAACATGTATTGAGCAAGATTGCTTAAGGATTTTTTCTTTTTTAGGGTCAAATCTTATGACATCATGTCCTGTTTTTGGTCCCGTGTTGCATTTATATTTCATTCAAACCGAGGCAGAGTTTTTTGAAAGGTGGCTGAGACCTATCTTTTCAGCGGTCTCAGTCCACTTGTCAGGTGCGCACCAGGGTTCAAATCGCATCGTTTACACATGCTCAAATGAACCGCACTAACAGAGGGTTCGGATTGCAGCGTTAACACGTTCAACTGAACTTAAGTGTGAAAACACTGGGGTGGCATTGCATGTATCTTTTTCTGATAATCCAATTCCAAAATGTATTACAAAAAGCAGAGTCAAGGCAATGCTTATCATAATTTATATAATTATATATATTTTATCTTATATATAAATATCAATGTTTTTTTTATATGAATAACACATTTTTCTTAAACATATAAATGCATGTGTGTGTATTTACATATACATAAAAATTATACACAGTACACACACACATATATTATGTATTTATTGCAAAGTGTATTAAAAATAACTTTTTTCAGTTATGAAAAAAAAGTTATTCCATCTCATTAACTGTATATTCATACAGAAAATTAATAAATGAAATGGAAAAAAAGGAATGACATGAAAGTAAAAGAAAGTTGGGGTCAGTGATTAGTTTACTGCTGCCACTTGCATGTTTTAATGAACATGCTAAGTTAAAATGTGTTACTGTTCAAAACATTTGCGGTTTGTAAGATGGCATCAGCTGATTTTAGTTCTAAGTGGAACCATTCCTTTTTAAGTGTGTAGGATTTGGAACAGAGCCAGTGTTTGCTGTTTATCAGCTCAACCCCTGTACATATGTGCGTTGGTGTGTATATATTTCTCACCGTGTCTTCGTTGAGAGGATTACTCTGCTATAATCCCGCTCAAAATGCCCCTGCATAGCCAAGTGACGGCCACCCCTCTGCTCTGCACTAGTATCTAGAGTTCTGCCGCCCAGGTATCCACACTTCCAAACCTCTGTTCAACTCCATGGGGCAGGCATGGATTAGCTAGTCAAGGCTTTGATGTCAGATTCTCACACAGAGTCAATACACAACAAGAGCCCCTCAGGATTAAAACGATATCCACACCATGACGTTAGTAACAGCAAATAACAAAGAACAGACACTCTTAGAACTGAGAAAGTGAGGGAATTGGAGAGAAACCTGTTAATGTGTTGAATGTGATGTTTTTTTTTTAATGTGAGAGATGTATTTATACTGTTTCCAGTCTTTAGTGTCACATGAACCTTCCGAAATCATTCTAATATGTTGATTTGATGATCAACAATTATTACCAATGTTGAAAATAGTTATGCTGTTTAATATTTTTTGCATTCTTTTTTTTTTTAAGCTACACTATGTAATTTTTCCATCCGCTAGAGGGTGTCTATTCAAAATAAAGGCGTAGCTTGATGACGCCAAGTCTGAGCTCAGAATCTTGGGACATGTGGTCTTCACCTCACAGCCAGTGGAAAATAATCAGGATAGGACTCATCATGGGCAGAAATCATGTTCATGGATGTAAATATTACGTTACTGTAGTGTGAAGCAGAGCAGGACCTGAGCTGAGCAAGGCCGCTGGAGCGATTGATACGCAAACACACTCATGAGAAGCTGGACTTTTATTATGACGCGACACTTCCGGTCAAGTGTATGAGGTAACACAGTTCTGTTTATCATATCAGATATTGACAAAAACGAGACAAAATTTTATAACGTTATTTAGTCTTGTTTATTCCTTATTATTTTGCAGTATTTATCTCACTTCAGGAGCTGCATCAGGTCGTCACTCTATTCAAGCCACACTTGCGGGCACAACATTATTTAGAACTACAAGATTCAGGTGCGGTAAGTTAGCATAAACTACAACAAACAAAGTTAAGTCTGACACAGAGAAAGGGACTGATGGCCAGACATCCTGGGTTCATCTTTCGGAAGGTAATTGTTTCTCGTGGGGTCGTAAGGTATTTTCACAATTTATGGTCAGTGATTTTACTAGATGTGGAATAAAATGACATCAGTTATGCACTTGTTTTATCACTGAGGTGGCATGCATATTTATTTCCTTTTTTTTTTTTTTTTTTTTTAAGGAACCGAATCCTCAGGAACTGTTGTAAAGTTAAAGTAGGTAATTAATGCATTAATAATCAAACTTGTACTGTACATGCTATGGCTGCTGATATTCATGCATGAATCCATATGACTCCAGTCGTAGCTCTTCTTTGGTTCATATCTTAACTTATCATGAGTTCATGCTGAAGTAAAGGTATTTGTTAATGATTAGTCTTAACTCTCACTGATCTCAACATAATGCTTCAAATAAAGTTCAACCACAGCAGCTCTCCAAACACGTCAGATACTGTGTTCTCACCCCTCTTTCCATATGACAATTTAGACTCAGCATGTGTGAATCCAAATTTGTTTTAATGAGATATGTGTGTTTTCTTCACTCCCCAGTTAAAAATAAATTAGAAATGTTCAGTTTGACTATGGTTTGAATAAACACCAAAGCTAGCATCTGTCTCTAAGGTCATCTTTCCTTTATTCCTTCTTAATTTCCCTCTTGTCCTGCAGCCATGTTTAATCTCCTCTGGCTTGGTTTTATTGTCTGTGAATGCACAGATGTCAGCTGGTATTGACAATCAGGAAAAGTGGCGCTGATGCAGTGACATTTGCGGTAATAGCATCCTGCTAATGTTCACATTCGCACAGTACCACATGGGACAAAGGACAAAATGGTACAAATATTCACACAGGCCATGGATTTACACACACACACACACACGCACAGAGAGTAAGCTACAAATGAATACTGAGGTTTGAGACATTGATCTTGCTGATTTGTGGCAGTAGTGCATTATTTGAAAACTTAAAAGCACACACACACACACACACATATATATATATATATATCCCAAAATTCCTATCTCAAAAAATTAGCATATTTCATCCGACCAATAAAATAAAAGTGTTTTTAATTCAAAAAAGTCAACCTTCAAATAATTATGTTCAGTTATGCACTCAATGCTTGTTCGGGAATCCTTTTGCAGAAATGACTGCTTCAATGCGGCGTGGCATGGAGACAATCAGCCTGTGGCACTGCTGAGGTGTTATGGAGGCCCAGGATGCTTCGATAGCGGCCTTAAGCTCATCCAGAGTGTTGGGTCTTGCGTCTCTCAACTTTCTCTTCACAATATCCCACAGATTCTCTATGGGGTTCAGGTCAGGAGAGTTGGCAGGCCAATTGAGCACAGTAATACCATGGTCAGTAAACCATTTACCAGTGGTTTTGGCACTGTGAGCAGGTGCCAGGTCATGCTGAATAACAAAATCTTCATCTCCAAAAAGCTTTTCAGCAGATGGAAGCATGAAGTGCTCCAAAATCTCCTGATAGCTAGCTGCATTGACCCTGCCCTTGATAAAACACAGTGGACCAACACCAGCAGCTGACATGGCACCCCAGACCATCACTGACTGTGGGTACTTGACACTGGACTTCAGGCATTTTGGCATTTCCTTCTCCCCAATCTTTCTCCAGACTCTGGCACCTTGATTTCCGAATGACATGCAAAATTTGCTTTCATCCGAAAAAATACTTTGGACCACTGAGCAACAGTCCAGTGCTGCTTCTCTGTAGCCCAAAAGTGACTTGACCTGGGAAATGCGGCACCTGTAGCCCATTTCCTGCACACGCCTGTGCATGGTGGCTCTGGATGTTTCTACTCCAGACTCAGTCCACTGCTTCCGCAGGTCCCCCAAGGTCTGGAATTGGTCCTTCTCCACAATCTTCCTCAGGGTCCGGTCACCTCTTCTCGTTGTGCAGCATTTTTTGCCACACTTTTTCCTTCCCACAGACTTACCACTGAGGTGCCTTGATACAGCACTCTGGGAACAGCCTATTCGTCCAGAAATTTCTTTCTGTGTCTTACCCTCTTGCTTGAGGGTGTCAATGATGGCCTTCTGGACAGGGTCGGGTCAGCAGTCTTACCCATGATTGCGGTTTTGAGTAATGTACCAGGCTGGGATTTTTTAAAAGCCTCAGGAATCTTTTGCAGATGTTTAGAGTTAATTAGTTGATTCAGATGATTAGGTTAATAGCTCGTTTAGAGAACCTTTTCATGAGATGCTAATTTTTTGAGACAGGAAATTTGGGTTTTCATGAGCTGTATTCCAAAATCATCAGTATTAAAACAATAAAAGACCTGCAATATTTCAGTTGGTGTGCAATGAATCTAAAATATATGAAAGTTTAATTTTTATCATTAAATTATGGAAAATAATGAACTTTATCACAATATGCAATTTTTTTGAGAAGGACCTGTATATTATATATACAGTATAGCATAAAATGCACATGGTGAGCTCTTACTCACCGGTCACTTTATTAGGTACACCTTGCTAGTACTTTGCCTTTAAAACTGCTTTAATTTGTCATGGCATTATTCAACAAGTTGCTAGAAACATTTAGGTCCATAATGACTTGAAAACATAATGCAGATTTGTCAGCTGCACAATCATGATATAAACCTCTCATTCCACTGCATCCCAAGGTCGCTCTACTTGATTAAGATCTGGTGAATGTGGAGGCCATTTGAGTATAGTGAACTCATTGTCATGCTCAAGAAACCAGTTTGAGATTATCTGAGCTTTGTGACTGTGTATTATCCTACTAGAAGTAGCCATCAGAAGATGGGTACACTGTGGTCATAAAAGGAATAGACAACAACAATACTTAGGTCAGCTGTTGCATTTAAACAATGCTCAATTTGTACGAAGGGGCCCAAAGTGTACCAAGAAAATGATCCCACACAACATTACACCACCAGCAGCCTGAACCATTGATACAAAGCAGAAGTGATCCATGTTGTTTATTCCAAAATATATCCTTACCATCAGAATGTCACTGCAGAAATCAAGACTCAGGCAAAATTCTGTCTTCTGCTTCTGTAGCCCATCTGCTTCAATGTTCAAAATATTGTGAGTTAAGAGATGTTCGTCTGCATACAATAGCCAACATTGGCTATAACAAGTGGTTATTTTTGTTACTGTTGCCTTTCTATCAGCTTGAACTTGGCCATTATCCTATAACTTCTGGCATCAACAAGGCCTTTTCACCCACAGAAGTGCTGCTCATTGGATATTTTCTCTTTTTCGGGCCTTTCCCTGTATACCCAATGCTATCTCACGACCAATTCGTACATAATTTGTACGAGGTGGCTAATTCATACGACCTCACTCAACTTGTCTATACTGGAGTGATGGGTAGGTTTTAGGGGCGGGATAGGGGTAGGTAATTCGTACAAAATCATATAAATTCACCAATTTGTCATATGCGTACCATTACCATTGTCAAATGCGTTTGCCGAGGTAGCGTCTAGATGACAATTCAGTTTCAATAAATATTAAAACAGTATCATCTGGTGATTATTGCTGAATTTAATTCCAAGGAATAAAAATCATTCAGATTATGTTCATTGATGGGTAATTATGGTGGCATTTAATTCTGAGGAATTATCAGCCTATCATCCAGATTGAGTTCACTTGTCTATATATTCATCTAAAAGGGATTCGCAGTGGCCGCCCTAAGCCGTTCCGGCCCTTTCGAGTTAGATAAAGCCCCTCTCCTGGAGAGTGATTAAGATCGCCTCATCCGTGGAGTTTTCTGGAAGTCAATGCTGCGATCCGCCGTCTACGACGCCCGGGCCACATCGATTTCCAGCAAACGTATGCTGCTCATGCCGCCTCTAGAAGGCTTGCAGCTTGGCAGCGAGCGTGTTCCCACTGAGCTCTGCTGGGTAGCCCCTTAAAGGGTTAATTCACCCAAAAATGAAATTGATGTCATTAATGACTCACCCTAAAGTCGTTCCACACCTGTAAGACCTCTGTTCATCTTTGGAACACAGTTTAAGATATTTTCCAAGTGTATCCAAGTGTATACACTGAGGGTGACCCCGAATAGTCGAAGATTCGATGCATCGATATGCGGAGCCTGATTCGACCTCCGATCTCACGGCCGAATCTTCGCGGGTGTTATGAAACGAGGATCATACCATTTTGGCAATATGAGGGTGCTCAATATTTTGAAGACGTGTCGCGGCGCTGAGCTGAGCATCCGGTGTGTGACCCCTTTAAGGGCACTGAGCTTCGCACCGCGCCTTTAAAATTCGAACACGTTCAATGAGTGTACACACACCGGCGGCAGCATTCAGTGCCTGTCCGCGGCCACTCAGGAAGTTGTTAAAAATCCTGCCGCACCACAGAGCGCTTTTTCAAGGTTTTATATTCAATTTATATTATATTTCCCTCAACCCGTCAATGTACATACTGATTTAACCCTGTGCTACAAGATACACTCATTGTGCAGCTCTTCTGTCAGTCAATTCAAAATTGAGCTTGTGTGTATATAATGTGCGCGTCAGGTGGCGGTGTGAGATCCTGAGGCGCGGGGCTGAGCTTCGCGTCCTTCACCCTCTTTAGGCACAATCGGCTTAAGAATGTGCATGTAAATGCACTCAAATTGTTCTTTTCCTCTCTAGGCAGGTATTTTTTTAGGTTTATTTATCAAAATGTTCTTTTATATATTTGTGTGATGTTCTTCTGTATTTCTATCGCGGCTTTAACATGTTATGAGAAAATGGCTTATGAAGGTTTATCCACCACATTACCTTTTTAAACCTAAGAAAGCCATTGTCAGTTTGTCTGTCAGTTGGCAGGCAGTTTTGGTCACTTTATTAAAAGTTGTTGCTGTGTGCAGTGTGTAAAGGAAAATAAAAATAGTTTTACCCTTCTGCTGACAAGTGTCGTACCCCTCCCAACCCATTCACACACATAGATGATTCGACTATCGGTCGACCATAGAGAGATTCGACAATTCTGATTCGAATGTCTAAATCCTTAGTCGAGGACAGCTCTAGTATACACACTATACTGTCCATGTCCAGAAAGGGAATAAAAACATAATCAAAGTAGTCCATATGTGACATCAGTTAGTTCATTAGAATCTCTTGAAGCATTGACAATACATTTTGGTCCAAAAATAACAAAAAATATGACTTTATTCAACATTGTCTTCTCTTTCTTGTTTAAATTCAAACCTCAATAAAGATTCAAACGGTTGTGAATCAGTGAATCGATCAATGATTCGGATCGCATGCCAAACTGCTGAAATCACGTGACACTGGCGATGTCATTACGGTGTCATTATGTTATGACTTTACTTGTTAGGGCACATGGTTTTACTGATTATCCTCTGTCTATCATCGTATAAAGCCCGCCCTGACAATTTCCCATTTAAATCATATTTCTTTCCCATTCTGCCATGTGATTAGGCTGTTTATCTAATAAAGCGGCTGGGATACAGTAGCCCCCTCATGTGAAACTGAGCAGATGTAGTAAAGTAACCATATAAAATATTCTTGTTAATACACTGGTTTTGAGTTTCAAGTACTCCTCATTTTTTAATATTACATTTCAATACCATCTATCTGAGTCATGATGTTTCCAGTTTCACATTTTTCCTGGTTTACACAGTGAATTTCATTCTCTTTCATGTAATTACTTTCAGCTATAATAAGATTGTGTCCTGCCACCAAGCTGTGTTGCATGTTTGGTGCTGTTAATATTATGCAAATTTATAAATTAATCGCCAGCTCGTTTGTATTTTCAGTTTGTCATGCTGGGCTGAGAAATGTCGGAGATTAAAGTCTGGGATCTCTAATCATGTATGTAGCTTATGTATGGTATATAGTGCAGGGGAGACCAGCGCTAGTTATCACACTTTTTATTCCAGTGGACATTTCAGAAGCAAATGTCTTTAAAGTCTTGAATTCAAAAAGCAACTGAACATTTCCACCATTAGTGCAGGTAAAAATAGAAAGAGTTTATTCAACACACAGCATGTGACATAATTTAGGTTGTTATATGGAGTAATATATTGCATTTCGAAACCAGCCAGTAGGGTTTCAGCTCAATTTAAACATCAGTAAAGACTTGGATTCCCATCCTAAACATGGACAAAGTTTCAAAAACTAAGTTGGACGTTTGATGGAGTATTTCTGTTTCAAAAACACTCCTTCCTGTTTCTCACAAGTTTCGGAAAGTTTTTTTTTCTTTTTTTCGAGTATGGGTTGTGTGACATAGAATGGGGTGGAATTTCCTTGTACGGGCTTTTCTCCAGGAAGGGTGTTCGCATGACCAGAGCGAGAGAGCAAATGCACACCCCACTGCTGTCACAGGACTTCACGAAATCAACAATGTCACCAAAGAAGTCAAGTGTGTTTTTGATGAAGCGGTCCAAATGATAAAGGTTCACGGTCGTGCTTTGAAAGCAGGCGGTGAGTAAAACTGCTTCAGATGTCTTTGTGTAACATAGTTGGATATCGTCGCGTAAGTAAACATCAGGAAACAACATGATCGTATATAGTTAATTTATCAATGGGGCATGCGATGTATGGTGTGGGTTTAAATACATATTAAACACAAAGTGCACTTCTTTATTCAAAATGCGCTACTATTCCATTGATGTTCTATGTAAACACTAGTCTGACGTGCAAAACCGTTTTGCTTGCTATGTCACATTTCTCTTCCATATTTTAAATTTAACAGTATAAAACTCTGTTTCAAAAGATTCATTAAGTATATATTAATATTATGTCTTTGCTTGATTACCAGAAAATAGTGAAATATTTTCACAGAAATTGAATTAAAAAGACATGATAATAATATGGTTGTTTAAATGAATTCAATTAATTAAGTAGCTATTACCTACTCTTTACTGGTAAATATTACAGTAAACACACATCAAAGACAATAACACTTCTATAAATGACTTACAGTTTCTTTACAGTTATTGATGTATCGCTTAAGTAACGAAAAAGGTACCTTTGGGTACTGTAATGAAGTTCGTAGATGGGAAGGAAGGAGGCGGGAACCGGCGAACTTTCAACAAACTTTAATTCAAAACAAATAAACAAAATGAAAGTAAAACCGCGGGCAGCCTCTCACGGACGACTGCCCGCAAACACACAAAATAAAACGTGGGCAGCCCCTCACGGACGACTGCCCACAAACACATAAACAAAACTAAACATAAATTCCAGGCCTGGTCCTCTCTCGTCTTCCGCTGCCTTCGTTCCTCCTTTTATGCTCCCGTCTCATGGCCGCGAGACGAGACCGGTGTGCCACGCAGCTGGCACTCGTTAACATTAATCACCGGCCCGCTCTCGCGGTCCCTCGCCGCGCTGCTTGCCACACCACAGGTACCTAACAGTAGATGAGTTCCTGCTGCAACGTTTTCTTTTCAATATATAATTAACATGCCATATTTAGTATTGAGAAAGATTCCTTTAGTGATTGTGATTTCGACTTCAGCGACATTATTTCACCATTAAATGGCGGCAAAGACAGGAAGTTGCCTTAGCATTCTCTAAGGAAAGGACAAATACAAAGATATTGCTTTCCTCAACGGATATATAATATTATGGACATTGACCTGAAGAATGAATACCTGATGCAAGTTATTTTTTAGTCAATCTCTCTCTCTCTCTCTCTCTCTCTCTCTCTCTCTCTCTCTCTCTCTCTCTCTCTCTCTCTCTCTCTCTCTCTCTCTCTCTCTCTCTCTCTCTCGTTACTATAATGCTCGACTCTATGTGACACCCTGTATGTAAAGTCACAGTAAGAATTCTTTATTTTAATTTCCTTCTTTCAATGTATTTGATTGTGTTACTGTGCTTATGATATTGTTTCAATGAGTGTTATTAGGCTGTATCTGTGATGCGTAATACCCTCAGGTGGACAGTAGGGGGAGACAAGGGGCTGATCAGAGACTAATTGGGTAACTATGAGTCGCGGAGAAGAAGCCGCCATTACGAGAGCGACTCTGTTATGGAAAGCATCACAACTTTGTCTGACTCGTTGTTTGTTCAAACAGGTGGGTGAAATCGATCACCAAAGACTTAAAACATGAAACAATATGTTAATAACATGCTTATGTTGTTTGAGGCAGATAATATACAGTCTATGGGTAATGTTAAGATGTTTAAACAAGACAGTGTTGTGTTTATGAAAGTGTCGCTTCATTCGCGGGTGTCCCGCGTCAGGCCTAGTTTTGATATAATAAAATCTGAATGGTTAGAGGCTCCAACACACTAAATGCCCAAAGTTATGTCATGTTTATTGTGTTGATAGTATATATATATATGTATATATATATATAGCCTTTGAATATTATATAGTTACATACAAATTGCATTTGTATAAGATGTTTTAATGATCTTTCTTCTAAATGAGTAAAAGGGCTGTATCCTATAGTCCAGTTTTATTTGTATAACCAGAGATTTGCTCAAATATTCAGTTTTGCAGTGTTTAATAGTACACATTTGAACGTACAACAGGGATGGTGATGTATGATGTATGTTTATGGTGAAAAGAGTTATCTGAGTGATATAACTTGAGCATAAGACAAAAGATGCTTATGAGGATAATGCAACATGGGTATTGGTGTTTGATTTAAATTAGTCACATGTTAGGTGACATAAGACATGGTGAATTATACATTTATATATTTGAATTATTGTAATAAACATTACGAGAGCGACTCTGTTATGGAAAGCATCACAACTTTGTCTGACTCGTTGTTTGTTCAAACAGAATATTTACTGCAGCACCGCCAGTCGGACGGCGGGCGTGCTACAGATTTTGGGGGCTCGTCCGGGATCTAGCGCCACCTGCTGGTATGCAGATCCAATCCAAATGAACCACAGAACGGCTGAGTGACAGGTGATCAGCGCAAGGACCACATAGAGCAGCTCGACGGCAGCAGGAGAACCAAGGCGCGGTAGCGAAAGAGGTTCCTGGCTGAGGAGGAGTAGCGCAGCGTGGTGCGAGCTAAGTGTGGATCATCAGCATCAGGATCGTTGACAGGATGGCTTCGTACGAGAGAAAAGCAACAGTCTGGGAAATCAAGAAAAGACTTCATCAACTCACCCATGATGAACTGATCAGCGTGGTGGATTGTCTGGAGCCACCTGCAAACCCAGGAAAGCACAGGTTGGATATAACTGATGAGGAGTGTTGCTTTGAGTACATTGTTGATTACATGAACAGTGATTCTCTGCTGGAGTTGGAGGATGGAGGGTTGTCTCAATTGTTGCTGTTGAAAGACGATGTTGATGTGATAATGCAGAAACGTAATATAAAACATGTTGTGCATGACACTGAGTCACTCACACCACAACAACAACCTACACTTACCACTGACACACACTCACAGCAGATGGAGTATGGCCGATTGGTAGATTGCTATGAGGAGTTAGGGCGAAAACTAGCACAATACAAGATTGATGTTAACCCAAGTAAAGCAGAATCCCCCAAGACTAGCAGTAGCTTACCTGTGAATGTAGCTGGTGGGGCCAGTGGTGGAAAAAGGGAAAGTATGATCTCCCTCCGTGATCTTCAGCTACTGCCGTTTCAGCAAAGAGAGTTCAAAATTCAGGGGGGGCAGATTGGTGACAGTACTTCAGATATAAGTTACACAAGTGTAACCAAGCAAATAGATGAGGGGCTGGCAGCCAACCACAATGAAAATGACATCATTAGAGGGGTCTTGAGGGTTATTAAGCCAGGAAACTTTAAGGACATGTTAGTGAACAAGGAGGGATTGACAATCCCAGAGTTAAAAAGTTTCCTTCAGTCGCATCTGAATGAGAGAAGTAGCTCTGAGCTCTTCCAGGAGTTAATGTGCGGTAAACAGAATGAAAATGAGACTCCCCAACAATTCCTGTATAGGCTGATTGGGCTGAAACAGAAACTAATATTCCTGTCCAAACAAGCTGTCACAGACCTGGAGTATGATGAACAAACAATTCAAAATGTTTTTCTGAGAACAATTTATCAGGGCATGGCCACAAAGTACAACCAGTTTCGTACAGAATTAAAACCTCTACTTACAAACAGGCTGGTGACAGATGAGGCACTCCTACGCCAAATAACCCAGATAGCTAGCGACGAGAGTGAAAGACAACGTCGGTTGGGACAAGTGCAACGGCAGAGAGTGTCGAATGCCCTCAGTGCCCAGTGTGAGTCCAGCCGAAGTAAGGATGCAGATTGCAACAGGCAAAGCGACCAAACTGAGACGATTCGTCGATTAAGTGCACAGATTGAAGCTCTCACCAAGACCGTTGAATCACTTGCAAAGGCGAGAACGACAGAAGGTCAGTACAAAGTCACAGATTCACAGCTGCAGCGAAGGCAACGTAGACGAATGTGTCCCAAATGTAGTAGCAAGGATGTCACCTCTTGCAATCATTGCTTTGCGTGTGGTGAGGAAGGACATCGTGCGGTGGGCTGTCTAAGAAGGGAAAAGGTGTCGGGAAACGACCAGCGGCCACTGATGAGGGGCGAACAGTGACCGAGCAACCACAGCCCCAGCCTCAGGAGAAAGAAGCTCAGAAGGGTAGGACACCTGATTTGCCTAAGCAAAGACAAAGCCCCTGTGACCGAGTAGCGCAGCTTATTGGAAAGAAAGCTATCCTCAAGTGTCACATTCATGGTTTTGCTGTAACTGCTCTACTGGACACAGGAGCACAAGTTAGTATAATCGATTGCCACTGGAAAAGTAAGTACTTGCCAGATCAAGTTCTGCGACCACTGTCAGATATAGTCAATGGGGGCGACTTTAATGTCGCAGCTGTTAATGGAGAACCACTCCCATTTGAGGGATGGGTAGAGTTGACTGTGAACCTGCCCGGGAATGATGATCCAAATTTGACAATTCAAGTGCCTTTCCTCGTGGGGAAGATGCCATTGGAGCGGCCATTGCTGGGGTTTAATGTCGTCGAGGAGTTAATAAGGGGAAAGAAGGACACTGAGCATGGTCTATGTGCATTTTCAGAACTCCTAAAGATGGCTCTGGACATCAGAGAGGAACAAGCTAACGCTATAGTGAGCTTCATTCAAGAACCACCCCATGTGAGCCCAGGGGCTGTTGTCACAGTCGGCCCTAGAGATGTTGTCGTACCAGCAGGCCAGGTGACTCATGTTAAGTGTGAAGTTCCAGTTAACTTGGAATGCTCTGAGGCAGTAGTACTGTTCGAGGAGAGTGCATCGTTGACTCAACTAGACATAGGAGAAGGTCTGATGGAATTAGAGGGAACAGACCGGCCCTATGTTAGGATTCCCTTGGGCAATCCTACTGCTTGTGAAGTCACTATCAGACGACATACACCTCTAGGAAGTTTACAGCCCATAGCCGGTGTTATCGAAACAGAGCGGAAACATGGGGTAAACAGTGGAGACGTACCTGTGAGCTGGGGGGAAGAACCAGGTTCCCAGGGACAAGAGGATAATCGCAGGGCAGACAGCTTGTGGCATCCGCCTGTTGATTTGAGCCATTTGGAAGAAGAACATCAGAAATTAGCCAAAGATATGCTTTATGAAGAATCCGATGTGTTCGCTCGTGGAGATGATGATATCGGGTGCATCCAGAGTTTACAGATGACGATTAACCTGAAGGACGACATCCCTGTTCAGCGTGCTTATGCCTCCATCCCAAAACCCCTGTATAAGGAAGTGAAGGAATATGTCCAAGACTTACTAGCTCGAGGTTGGGTGGTCAAGTCAAAGTCTCCATATGCAGCTCCAGTGGTGTGCGTTCGGAAAAAAGATGGCACATTGAGACTGTGCATAGATTACAGGTTGTTAAACCAGAAGACAGTCCCAGACCGACATCCACTTCCCCGGATCCAGGACCTCATTGACACCCTTGGAGGCTACCGATGGTTTTCAATTCTAGATCAGGGAAAGGCATACCATCAGGGATTTATGGCGGAGGGATCTCGGCACCTTACTGCATTCACGACCCCTTGGGGACTATATGAGTGGGTGCGCATACCCTTTGGATTGGCAAACGCACCAGCTGCCTTCCAGAGGAGTATGGAGGGGATGCTGGACTCACTGAGAGATGAATTATGCATACCGTATCTCGACGACATACTTTGCTTCGGCAAAACTTTCAGTGACCATGTTCAGGGGCTAAGGAGAGTCCTCAGAGTACTGCGGGGTTATGGAGTAAAATTGAGGCCAGCAAAATGCGAATTCTTCAAGAGAGAGGTCAGATATGTGGGAAGACTAGTTTCGGAGGATGGTGTCCGCATAGACCCAAAAGACCTGGCAGCAGTCCTCTCCCTGAAAAAGCACAAGCCCACTACTGTCGGAGAGTTGCGGCGATTGTTGGGATTTCTCAGTTATTATCGCACCTTCATCCAGGACTTTTCACGGATCGCTAAGCCACTGTACGAGCTTCTCCAGTCTCGGAGTGTGGTAGCCGGTGGGGAGCAGAATAAGTCTGGTAAAGCTGAGAAAAGAGGTAACCAGTTACCATCCCGTGTGAAAGTAGAGTGGACGAATGTACACCAAGGCGTACTGGAGAGACTCATTGGGGCTCTTATCACCCCCCCAGTATTAGCTTATCCAAATTTTGAACTTCCCTTTGTACTCCATACGGACGCGTCCGAGCAGGGGCTCGGGTCTGTACTATACCAACAGCAAGAGGGCAGACTTAGAGTCATTGGCTATGGCTCCAGGACGTTGACTCCCGCTGAGAGAAGTTATAGACTTCACTCCGGAAAACTAGAGTTCCTGGCACTTAAATGGGCGGTCTGTGAGAAGTTCCGCGATTACTTGTTCTATGCGCCACACTTTACAATCTTCACCGACAACAACCCGTTGACGTATGTCCTCAGAACAGCCAAACTCAATGCTGTTGGACATAGGTGGGTGGGGGAATTGGCAGACTTCCGATTCGACATTCGCTACAGACCAGGCAAAGTGAACACTGATGCGGACATGCTCTCCCGTTGTCCCCTTGATATCGATACGTTTATGGCTGCATGTACTGAAGTTCTCACAGAGGAGGTGATCCAGGCTACATGGGAAGGAAGTCGTGTTGACCAGGAGAATGATGTTGCCTGGGTTGCGGCTCTTAATGCCCGTCAAGAGGATGTCGACCACCAGTTTGAAAATAGTCTCATGACACTTGACCGTTCTGAGTTGGAAGCTGCCCAGAGGGAAGATTCTGTCATTGGTAAAGTGATAGAATTAAAGGAAAAAAGTGGAGAACTGTCACCTGAAATGACACAAACTGCTAAAGGGGGCTTCAAGAGACTGTTGTATGAGTGGAAAAAACTAGCTCTAGAAGGGGGACTGCTTTATCGTAAGACCAATAATAGATCTCAACTTGTTCTACCAGCTAAGTTCAAGCAGTTGGCTCTGAAACAGCTACACAATGACATGGGTCACGTAGGAACAGAGCGTGTTCTAGACTTGGCAAGGAACAGATTCTATTGGCCGTTTATGAAAAAGGAGATTGAGCACTATGTCACCCAGCAGTGCCGATGTGTGAAGCAGAAGAAACCTGTGGTACGGGTCAGAGCTCCAATGGGAAGCCTTACCTCAAGTTGCCCATTGGATTTGGTGTCCATTGACTATCTGCACTTAGAACGGAGTCGAGGCGGATATGAATATATCCTCGTGCTAGTGGACCATTTCACTAGGTTTGCCCAGGCGTACCCAACAAGGGACAAGTCTGGAAGGACGGCAGCTGAGAGGATTTTTAATGACTATATCCCGAGGTTTGGTTACCCTTGCCGTCTCCATCACGACCAAGGACGTGAGTTTGAGAACCAGCTCTTCGCGACTCTGCAGCGGTTAACAGGTGTCAGTAACTCGAGGACAACACCTTATCACCCTCAAGCAAACCCAGCAGAGCGTTTCAACCGCACTCTGCTTCAATTGTTGAGGACGCTGGAGGAGAAGGAAAAGGACAGATGGAAAGACCATCTCCCGAAGGTAGTGCACGCCTACAATTGCACCAAGCATGAGGCGACCGGGTTCTCTCCGTTCTTCCTCCTGTACGGACGTCACCCTCGCTTGCCCGTCGACTTGTTGTTTGGTCTTGGATCTGAGGATGGCCAATACTCACCTCGAGATTATGCAGAGAAGTGGGCACAACGGATGGCTGATGCATATAAAATAGCCTCGGACAACAGTAAACAAGCAAGCGCAAGGAACAAGAAGTACTATGATCAGCACATTCGGGGTGTTGTGCTGCAACCAGGGGATCGAGTTCTGGTTCGGAACCTGAGTGAACGGGGTGGGCCTGGAAAGTTAAGGTCATATTGGGAGAGAACAGTGCACCTGGTCAAAGAAAGAGTGGGAGATGGACCGGTCTATCAAGTGTACCCTGAGACCAGTGGAGGTCAAAATCCAGCAATGACACGGACTTTGCATCGAAACCTGCTTCATCTGGTTAATGACCTACCTGTAGACCTGCCACCTCCGGGAGTTGATGAGTCATCCAGACCTAAGGGGAGGAAAAAGAGATTGTTAAAAGCAGCAAGAGAGCCCAAGGAACCTAATTTAAGTGATTCGTGTTCAGACGACAGTGATAGTCCGAGAGCTTACTACTGGTTGCGCTCTTCTGAACAACCAAGATCTGAGCAGTGGAGGACTGTACCTAACATTTACGGAAGAGGGGATCAGAGATTAAGAGATAGTGAAGATAGACCTGTGAGGCATGGTGAGATTACTCTAGGAGTAGAGGAAGAATACTTACCTGAGCCAGTGGCTTTTTGCTCCTTGAATGACTCACCTGCCGCACCAGAATCTGAGATGAGTGATGAGTTGAGAGAGATGGTACCTGTGGAGGAGGAAAGACAAATGGTTAGTCCGATGAGAAAAGTTTTAGGAGATCGAAATGTGAGAAGATCCAGCAGGGAAAGAAAACCTACACGGGTCTTCACTTACCCCTCATTGGGTCAACCCAAGTACGAACTGCCAATTGAGATGGGGGCTACCCAATTTATGCCGACACAAACGTTACCGTATTATTCTAATGGGGTACCGGGACCAGTATATGTGACTTGTGCTCACGTCCCACCTACATGTCCTTACCAGATAGGGTCCTATCCTACCATTTCACCTTATGCTGCCTCGTACTAGAGGATTAGTACTTACAAAGAAACAGTGTTAGGGCACACACAGACATGTTTGTGAACGAAGTTTAACACTTATACATTGCACTTTGATGTGGAGAGAATAGATGGGTATTGAGAAAACCGTTTATAAGAGTTAAAGGGTCAGTGTTGTTTGGAGCCATTTCTTTTGTCGGGGAGAGTGTGACACCCTGTATGTAAAGTCACAGTAAGAATTCTTTATTTTAATTTCCTTCTTTCAATGTATTTGATTGTGTTACTGTGCTTATGATATTGTTTCAATGAGTGTTATTAGGCTGTATCTGTGATGCGTAATACCCTCAGGTGGACAGTAGGGGGAGACAAGGGGCTGATCAGAGACTAATTGGGTAACTATGAGTCGCGGAGAAGAAGCCGCCATTACGAGAGCGACTCTGTTATGGAAAGCATCACAACTTTGTCTGACTCGTTGTTTGTTCAAACAGGTGGGTGAAATCGATCACCAAAGACTTAAAACATGAAACAATATGTTAATAACATGCTTATGTTGTTTGAGGCAGATAATATACAGTCTATGGGTAATGTTAAGATGTTTAAACAAGACAGTGTTGTGTTTATGAAAGTGTCGCTTCATTCGCGGGTGTCCCGCGTCAGGCCTAGTTTTGATATAATAAAATCTGAATGGTTAGAGGCTCCAACACACTAAATGCCCAAAGTTATGTCATGTTTATTGTGTTGATAGTATATATATATATGTATATATATATATAGCCTTTGAATATTATATAGTTACATACAAATTGCATTTGTATAAGATGTTTTAATGATCTTTCTTCTAAATGAGTAAAAGGGCTGTATCCTATAGTCCAGTTTTATTTGTATAACCAGAGATTTGCTCAAATATTCAGTTTTGCAGTGTTTAATAGTACACATTTGAACGTACAACAGGGATGGTGATGTATGATGTATGTTTATGGTGAAAAGAGTTATCTGAGTGATATAACTTGAGCATAAGACAAAAGATGCTTATGAGGATAATGCAACATGGGTATTGGTGTTTGATTTAAATTAGTCACATGTTAGGTGACATAAGACATGGTGAATTATACATTTATATATTTGAATTATTGTAATAAACATTACGAGAGCGACTCTGTTATGGAAAGCATCACAACTTTGTCTGACTCGTTGTTTGTTCAAACAGAATATTTACTGCAGCACCGCCAGTCGGACGGCGGGCGTGCTACATCTACATAAGCTCAATGAAGTGACTCAACGTACCTTCGTTACAAGTTCTAAAGTGAAGTTTTAGAATTAGTAATCAAGGCTTGGTCAACACTGTTAAACTGTCAACTTGAGATTTCGTTGATTCTTATTTACTCATTTGTGCAATCAAACTGTTGTTTAAACACAATAAAACACCCGTAGCTGTGCAATATGGCTGTATAAAAGCAAGCTGTGGTTATCCATGGCCAAATCATAGCCATGCTGATATACAGCCATTGTCTTTATTGCATTTATACAACAGTATGATGGCACAAATGAGTAAATAAATAAGAAACAACACCAGAGCGTCTTTAAAAACAACCGTTTGTGCAGATTTACATCAGATTTACTATCAGAGTTCCTCTGAAACCCTCCATCTCCCCCAGCTCCACCTGCCTATGCTACGGATTTATTTATGCCTGAATATATGCTCGCTAAAGATGAAAAATCTTATTTTATTGAGCCTATAAGCATCCCACTGTTGAAAACCAAGGCATGTCATGTCACGGACAGTGTCTGCTTCTAATAAGAAGAAGCTAGTCTACTTTGAATAAGAGATTTAATCTACCTGGGTTGCTATGTAAATGCATGCTAATTTATGCGAGAGTGATGTGCAGATGTTGGGCAGATCAGATGTAGAGGGGCAAAGGGACGTGATTTGTGTTCCATGTTCATTTGTCATCATCAGTGTTTTTCACAAGGTGCCCAGGGAGTGATCTGATCCAACGATCCCATTGAAAGATAATATGGTACTGCATAACAGCTTACATATACATGCTGAGCTCAAACATTTCTATTGAACACTTGAGAAATCACATTGTGTCCCCTCCAGTAAGTACTAATTTGGTTGTTGTTAATCAAAGATGTATGACTATATACCTGTGTGGAAAGTATAAATACAGAAAAAGTGATGATGATTTAATGTCCATAATACAAATGCATTCAGATTAGCATGGCTTTTAGCTGACAGTTGCATTTTGTGCTTGACTTATTACCTCAGCTATTTCATATTAGTTATTAGTAGGATGCAGCAAATGGTTCGGAAACTCTGGCCTTTTGCAAAGATGCATTTACATAAACAGGATAATTTATTTTAAAAAATCTGATGACTACACTGAAGTGTGACTTGCGTAGTCCTGCTCCTGCAATATGTGTTCTTGTTTTATTTTTAAACACATGGCAAAAAGAGTTTGTCCAGAAAAATACTGACAAATGGCCTTATCAGCAATTTAGTTGAGGCGAATGGCATTTAGAGTTCCATGTCAGGAGAGAAGGTAATGCACTATTAGACACTTTACAGCATTATTTATAAAAATGTTCCCCGTTTTCTTGCAGTTTAGCATTTGTATTATTAGAATCAGTGAAACTGTAAAAACCTATATATATATATATATATATATATATATATATATATATATATATGGACTTTTCCGTCCGATGCCTGGCTGTGCGGGACCTGACGTCTAGGGATGTTTTTCCTGGGACCTGAAGCCTTTCGGTCTGGGGCGCGATGCCGTTTTGTCTGGTGGCTGAGGCCTTTTGGTCTGGGGCGTGACACCTTTTCGTCGTGTGGTTGGGGTCTGGGGATGTCCTAAAATGAACACTGTACACAGTGTAACTTACTGTGGAGGTTACAGAGACTTCCACCATCAGCTGTTTTCTGTTCAGAAAAGCTTTTAACGATGTTAATTAACAAAGATTCGGGAGGAGGGCTTTCAGATAATTGACACAGGTGGATAGCACTCAGCTAATCAACGAGAGGTGCATATATATACACAGCAGTCTTACCTCCATTCTGTTGACAGTTTATCAGCATCCCTCCTCCACCCCTTCTCCACATTTTGTGGGTGGGGGTGGGGGGTGGGGGGGGGGGGTACTCTGGGTTCGGGCCAAGTTCGAGCTTGAATCCCTCCCCCCGGACAGCACGCCAAATACGCATTTATATTACTCTATATAATTATATGTAAGTGTGAACTCGTGAAACTGTTATGTGTTGGTTTATTGTTTGTATTATTCTGTATTTTTACTTTTTTTTACTAAAATCTTTTTTTTTTCTTTGTTGCACTTTGAGATTCATCAGAATGAAAAGTCCGTTATAAATAAAATCTATTATTGTAAAGGAGTATTAATGGTGAAGGCAATCCCACCAGACTCCTGTGTGAATGTACAGGCCTGTCCAAATATTTAAAGGGGTCTGCTGCTCTCATGTGGTTATGAGAGAAAATGCAACACCTTCCCACCAGCCACTCCAGTTTAAGTTAATAATCACACACCAGTGGGCAAAACTAAAAGAGGCTGAATGAGGAATGTAGAATGGTAAACCTTATTCTCACATATAATTTTGTAGGGAGTAACATAAAATGTAAATTATTTGAAAATTAGTCTACTAAGTTATGAGGGTTTCCGGGGCTAGTTGTCACAAGTGAAAGCAGTCACAAGGAGTATATCTATATCTTATTTACTACACGTATTTATTTATTCATTCATTCATTAATTCATTCATTCACTTGTTTGTTTAAATTGTAGTAAATGCTATATGTTCGTTTTATACCTAATGCAATCTTAAATTGGGATTTATGTCCCCCAAGGGGCAATGCTTGACACTTTTTTTTTTTTTTCAGCTATTTGCACTGTGCAAACTGTAGATGCTATTTATAGTTATATATTCTATTTACACCATATACAAGCACAGTTCTTTACAATATGTGTAAATAGTAACAAATAGTAACCAAGTGCAAATAGCTACCTTGTTGGCAAGTGCTATCCGCACTAGCTCCGCCTAACAATGCCTGGCTTTGCCAAACAATATATATATATTTTTTTAAACGCCAGTAATTCAACATCCTCAGTGGAGCAATCAGTAAAGCGTACGGCTAACAGATCATTGTTTTGTCGCGATCAACACAGCTTTGAATACACCTTTTGCAGAGCTTGCTCTTCTCTCTTTTCTCATCACAAATCACATCGGAAAGGTGTTATTTTTAAGAAACATTTTCTAAATAACAAAAGAAACTGTTTAATAATAATTCAAGCATTTATTGGGTAGGGTTAGGAGTAAGGAGGGCTTATATTGTCTCTTTAAAGCAACATTCCATTTAATAATTAAAAAAAATATAATTAAAATTTACACTGTTATTATTGCATCCTGTTAATGCATAACAATACTGAGGTGCAAATAGAATGTATCTGTCAAAATAAATTATAATTTACATGTAATTAATATTAAAATGGCAAATAACTGCTACTTTTATACACTCTAAAAACTAATACTATGATTTACTCAATTTTTTTGGTGAAACATTTTTACACTAAATAAAATGAGTAAATTTTAAAGCAGTGGAATCAATTATAGACACCATATGAACTGAGCAAATGTAAGTAAAAAAATTAAGTAGATCTGAGTAACTGCATTTGTTACATTAACAAATTCAATTGAGTAGAAAAAATTGGGTAAAAAGCATTTTAAAAACCAATATTTATGACTAATATGAACTGTTTTTATTTATGAGTATTACTAACTTGTATAGTATAACTTTAATTTCCTCTAAACCTTTGTAAAATACTCCACAGTCCACACAAACACACTTATAGGCTACATGACATGGCCTTTATTGTCGACGAGTACAGCAATAACGTTACAGCATATAACAGTTATTAGGCTACTGTTTTGACATGTAAATAATAACAGTTATTTTACAACATTTAAACTCATGTAAAAAACATTTTAGAAGTAAAAATTAAACATTTAAAAGTAATTCAAGTGTAATCAACCGGTCTGTTATCCCATTTCCACCGTATCAGCGCTGTTTCTCGAGCCTGAGATGGACTAACGTTAGCGGTCTGCGGGTGACTTTGAACTTGAGACCGCTGCGTTTCATTTGTAGCTGAAAGATGCTGCGAGGCGCCAGACTCCATAACCTGACAATAAACAAACAGTGCCCAGTTTTAATAAGATTTTATCGTCCAAATTCATTATATTCATTATCTTTACGAATAAAGTTGTGTGTTTTGAGCCACACAGCAGGCGTTTCAAAGACCAACGCCACACGTTAACTTAAGGTGACTCACACTGTCCCTGTATGTTGTTTTGAATTAAATAAAATGCCTTTTAGCACAGTAATGATTATATAGATAAAAAAAAAAAAAAACATACAAACCTGAATTTCAGAGGAAATGCCCCAATTCTGCGACGCTGAGAAGAAGAAACTGCTCTGGTGACTGAGGAGAATTCAAATATCCGCCCTCACTCAACCGTCGAGCTGTCGTCACGTCAGAGGGTGGGGGAGGGGCGCATTGTTTTAATCTAGTAAATTTACTCAATTTCCTCAGTGTGTGTTAAATATTAATAATCTTGATTTTAATTAAGTAATATTTGTGGTTCTTGAAACAGATCGGTTTAATTCTCCATTCTCAAATATTTTGAAATAAATTTCACAAATGTATTAAGTATATTTAAAATAAAGAATTGGTTATTTGAATACTAAATTATTTTAGTGAAAAAAACTTAAATATAACTATACATTTTAGACAAAATTAACTGTTGGATTTTTAGTCAATTATTTTGGTATGTTTAACTAAAACCATCAAGTAAATGATATTGAGAGATTTTATTAAGTTAATAAAGTTAATTATTACTGTGATATTTACTAAGCCACTGAATTATTTTTTAGAGTGTGTAAATTGAACATATAAGTATTTTAACGTAGTCTAAATATAATCTATCGCTAAGAAAATATAATAAAGTGTAAATAGAATCTAGTTGCACATTAACATTTGGTGTAAATACCATCTATCACTATTTGCACTTAGTGTAAATAGCAACTGGATTCTATATACCCATATTGCCAATAGCCGCTTCCAAATAGTAATTACATGTCATTTATTTATTTTGATAGATACAGAGGCTACTATTTGCACCTCAGTATTGTTGTACATTAACAGGATGCAATGATAGTGTAAATTATGTTATTTTAAAATTATTAAATTAACGCACCTTAAATGGACAATAAAAGCCCTCGCTACACCTACCCCTAACCCTACCCAATAAATGCTTTTTTATTATTAAAAATTTCGTTGGGCACTTTATTTGCACATTTAGAACATTTTCTTAATTTTTGTTTAAAGTAAATGCCTTTCTGATGTGATTTGTGATGAAAAAATAGAAAAGAGCGACCTCTGCGATTCGAGCGGTTCGAACTCCTCAAAACAACAATCCATTAGCCATGTGCTTTAGTGACTGTTCCACTGAAATGTAGAATGGTAGGTGTTTTTTGTAAATGTTATTTGGCACAACAAGGCATTGTTAGGCGGAGCTAGTGCGAATAGCACTTGCCAACAATAGTGTTGGCAAATAACCAACACTATTTGCACTTGGTGTGAACAGACACTCATATATTTTTGATTTTTTTAATTTACCTGAGTAAGATACAGTACCATTGTGCCCCAGTCAAATATTACTGTTAAATTATTACCTGATGATGGAGATTGTTAGACTGGGTAAACCCAGCCTGATCTGCCGGCGATTTGATTTTGCCCTGCAGCCCAGGCCGGAAACATGTACATAGTTTTATCCTTCATCTGTTACAAATTTGCAGGGACCAATCACAATCCGGCTTATCCGCCTGGCTGGCTCTGGCGGGTTTAACAAAATGACTGATAGAGAAGCGATGTATTGTTGGTCTGATTGGTTGAAGGACTATCCAATTGCAGAGTCCTTTGAACTATGCTCGTTGATCAAGCCTCTTGTGCAGGAGGAAATACCAACCCATTCTTACTCCCAATGTATCAAAATATGAAGCATGGTCAAGTGCCTTGTAAAATAAAGAAGCTAAAGTTACCCCTAGGCATAACTATATAGATGTGCAGGGTACTCACATCTATATAGAAAACGGAATAGCAGAGTATCTAAATATGGAGACTTTTTTTTTTTTTTTTTTTTATGGAAGGACTGTGCCCCACACCTTATGAAAGGCTAAATCATCATGCTTCAAACTAAGGTCCAAATATTATATTGTAGTGAACACAATAAAACTATATATTGGGCATTCCAATATGAGGCAACTATATAATTCAACTATCCATCTTTCTATTTTCCAAAACGCTGGATGGGTTAGTCTATTAATTTAATGGGTTTTTGTAAATTGAATTTAGGTCCTCGGTGCCATCAATTGGGCAAAAATGCTGGAGGGTAAACATGCTAAATATGTACTCATTCTTTACTTTTGTTTTGTTACAGCTTTTCATTCACAGCAGTATATCAATGTTGCAAAGGTAAATGCAAGTCTGAAAATATCAATGCACCGCATGACTATGGAACTACACTCTTACAAATAAAGGTTATTGGAATTGATGGTGCCATGAAGAAACTTTAACATGCCTGGAACTTTTCCATTGCATTAAAAAAAAAAAAAAAAAAAAAATCTGTAGTGGAATGAGGTTCTTCAGATTCTAGAATAAGCCATGTAAAAATGTAGTTTATGTTATTTCTGTTACTATGTAAGGAATAATAGTATTTAAAGGACATTATGGACAAGGCAAGATGAAATGTGGCCAAAAGCAGGAGCCATGGACACAATCTCATTGCACACGTTGCAGTCACAATGTGCACACCAAGCCAACGTGGCACCAATTCTACAATATGTGCTGCGATTTGGTCGGTGTGAGCACACATATATTTCACTCATTGAGCCCTGTTAACACCCCACTTCTCATGGCCTTCCAAAATGCAAGTTATAGAGACCTAATACCAGAACATGAAATTATAATGTGTCTGATTATGTCAGCTTTCTCATTCTCATTCTCTCAGATTTGTCATTTTGTAGTCAGCTCATGCAAACTATCACGATTTTTGCACAATATATCTTCTAAATCATGTTAAATCAGGATATTTACCAATCTAATGTAAATACAACTGTTTACAAATATGTGCATTTTCGTTTATGTTTAGATGAGGGAAGATATTAAAGGGGTGGTTGCATGCGATTTCACTTTTTTAACTTTAGTTAGTGTGTAATTCTGCTGCTTGAGCATAAACAGTATCTGCAAAGTTACAGTGCTAAAGTTCAATGCAAATTGAGATATTGTCTGGCAGTTTATTGCCTACAAAAACGGACGGTTTGGACTACAAAGACCGTCTTCCCGGGTTGGTGACATCATAAACCCTTGCTAGTCACCACAGATGTAACTTCTGCCCGTAATGTTAAGGGCTGTGGTGTGTCTGGACAACCTGTGCTTGGCACTTCAGCCATTATAAATACATGAAAATACATTTGGCCATCTAACCAATCTAAGACCATTGCGTTATTCGGAGGGATGGGCTTCATAGAAGCAGGAAGCAAATGAGCTGTTCAAAGGACAGTGGAGACAGCGGTGTGGAATAAAGGTCAAATATAAGAAAAATATGGCCAAAGGTCAAATATAAAAAAAAAAAAAAAAAAGTAGACATGTTATACTGCACCCCATAAACACAACCAAGCCTATATAAAAAAACAAAAAAAAAAAAACACCCCTTTAATGTTAAATTGAGAACATAGAGCAACTTTTTCTCTGCCACAGCAGGCAGTGCCCCCTACAGGTTTCCCTGCACCAGGAAAAAGCTGCCGTATTTACCATGTTTACTCTGGAAATGTTTAGCGTGCAGAGTCTTTTGCATCGTATATAAATGTGCTTTATACGGTGATAAGAATCTGAGGATGATTGGATCAGGGGATGGATACAACGAGGTATGGGATCAGGAATGAGTACACCAGAGGGACAGGACATGTGAGATGTTTTAAAGACAAAGTTAGAGAGGCCAGCTGGACATGTTCAGAGGAGGGAGAGTGAATATATAGGTAAAAAGATGCTGAGGTTAAATCTGCCAGGAACGAGGTCAAGAGGAAGACCAAAGAGGAGGTTTATGGATGTAGTGAAGGAGGGCATGAAGGTAGTCGGTCTGAGAGAAGATGATGCAGGGGATAGGGCTAGATGGAGGCAGATGATTCGCTGTGGTGACCCCTGAAGGGAACAGCCAAAAGGAAAAGAAGACGGTGATTAGAATCCACATCGTATCACAAACAGAAGTTATTCCAGACACTGGCTGCTGTCTGAAAGTTTTGAGCTAAAATTATTAAGTCTTTAATGCTAATGTTAGATATGAAATCCGCGGTGCTGCTGTTTCCAAGCTCAGACAAACTCCTCATTTTCTTATAACCACTCCTCAAGCCCGAGCTGGCCCGCTTTGGACCAAAGTATACAGCGGGCCCAAACACGTTGGCCCTGAGAAAGCCCTGAGGAGGCCCGATCAAGCCCTGGAAGTGACATCTTTCCTGTCTTAAAGAAAAAGTGGACACACTTTATTTGGATGGTCCCTTTTGAACATTCTGCTGACTAGTAACTACATGTCAACTAACTATCATTAGAATATTAGTGGACTATCTGCTTATCTGGTAAACTCTTTATTGTGATGGTCCTGTAACAGCATTCTACTGACTATAAGTTACTTTGCAAGTACATGTCATATTTTTATAACCCTAACCCTACCAGTCTACTAATACACTTCTAACACTCTGAATAGAGTTAGTAGGCATGTTGGTGCAATGTTACTTATAGTCAGGGGCGTAGCACCAAATTTTGGGCCCTGGGTACAAACCATCTTGCTGGGCCCCCGTACCATGTATGTGTATGTATAAAAAACGGACTTCCCTGCCTTGGGCCCTGGTTACTCAGTACCCTTTATCCCCCCAGTCCCACGCCCCTGCTTATAGTCAACAGAATGTATTAAACAGACCATCAAAAAAAAGTTACATTTAATTAATTAATAGTTAATTAAATTTTTTGTAGTTCAATTTAATGTATAGTTCACCCAAAAATGAAATAGTATGAATTTGTATGGAGGAAAAAATACTATGTAAGTTAGTGGAGCCCATCAACTGTTTAGACTGAATAGATCAACCGAATAGATACCCCTATTCTTCTAAATATATTATTTTATGTTCGTAAGGAAGACACTCATACAGGTTTGGAACAAATTGAGGGTGAACTTATCATTTCAATAGTAGGCTATGCAGTCTCACAAATTATTTTCTTAGCTTGTCAGTGTGTAGAAAAGTCTGTGCTACACACAACAACTCACACTGAGCAGTATGCATGCCAAGCTTTTATAGCCTTAACATCCCACAGACTTAATCAAACACAGACCATCTCAAAGTCCTGCATCCACCCCCTCTTCTGATTGGCTAGTGTGGAGTGCTGGAGAGTGTTTTGCAGGGAGCTCCTCTTTTTCTATATAAATGCAATCCATTTAAAATAAATCCTCATTCTGGATTGTAGTCCACTCTCCAAGAGGAAATGGCATCAGCTCATGACAGAGCAGTTTTACAGGCCATATTTAACCCTACCAGCCCGCTTGGAGATATTCCTGGATTAAATCAAGAAGATGATCTGACAGATGATGGTAAGATGAAGATCCATAATCAGTTTGATAGATAGACGGACAGACAGACAGACAGACACAGACAGACAGACAGACAGACAGACAGACAGACAGATAGACAGATAGATAGATAGATAGATAGATAGATAGATAGATAGATAGATAGATAGATAGATAGATAGATAGATAGATAGATAGATAGATAGATATTCTTTTGGGCTTAAATACTTAAGTTTCAAATGCTTTAAAAATGTTCTCAGTGTAAACAAATCTATGCATTCTTTTCATTCATATCTATCTCTAGACAGTGCTTTTGACCCAGAGCTATTGAAACAGGTTAAAGATCTGGAACTACAAGGAATTTCGGCTGCCGAGTCTGGAGACCTGCCTGCTGCTCTTCAACATTTTAGCCAGGCCATCAGGATCCTGCCTCAAAGAGCTTCTGCCTACAACAACCGAGCCCAGACCAAACGCCTGCAGGGAGACACGGAAGGTGATACGGCTCGTTCTCTCGTCTAGAATCAGCTGATAAGTGTCCCATCTTTAATTTCAGCATTGTTTTTTAATTCAGAGACCTTTGTGGAAATAAGTACACTAAGTACACTAGTGGCAGTCAAACAACAACTTTTATTCCTGTTCACACAAATCATGATTAGCCCACAGGGGCAAATTATCGATAAATTAAGACTTATTTTCATGCAGTTCCATGCACAATACTCAACACAATACTTATGACCTCAAAATACATTTTTAATAGTGCATGATTTGTAAACGATAGCTTGATAGCTTTCCATACTGATAGCTTTCCTGACATAGTAAAATAGCTAGAATCCTGTGAAAAGCAAGTCATGATAAAAGAGTTTGGCTATGTATAAGCCAGCTAAAATGGATTGATTGATTTAACACATTTTTATTTTTATTTTTTTTTATTTTTTTTTATCTCACATTTGACCACTATTGCTTAGAGTAGGGTTCACTGTTAAAAATAAAGGTTCTTTATTGACATTAATGGATACCTTCCATGGCATGGAAACACTCTTTAGATATTAAAAATGTTCTTCACAAAAAAAAAAAAAAAAAAAGGACTGTTCACATTGTTCTTCCATGGTGATGCTGTGAATCTGAATTGTGAGATAAATTAAATAATTATTCTGTGGCAGAAATAAGCTTCCATATAAAATATCATTCTGGTTTTACAGACAGGGCTTAGATTAAGCCTGGATTTGGCCTAGATCAATAAGGACATTTAAAGGAATAGTTCACCCAAAAATGATTCCAATTCTTTTTTTCTGCTTTACACAAAGGATGATATTTGGAAGAATGTTTGTAACCAAGCAGATCTCGACCACATTGACCACTATAGTAGGGGGAAAAATTAATATAGTAGTCAATGGGGGGATGGAGGATCTGCTTGCTTACAAATATTCTTCGAAATGTCTTCCTTTGTCTACAGCGGAACAGAATACATTTATACAGGTTTGGAACAACCTGAGGGTGAGAACATTTTGACAGAATTTAAATTTTTGGGTGAGCTGTCCCTTTAAGTGTTTTTTAGAAACATAACTTAAAAAGATTACTGGTGTGCATATTAAAGGGGGGGGTGAAACACTCAGTTTCAGTCAATCTCATGTCAATCTTGAGTACCTATAGAGTAGTATTGTATCCTTCATATCTCTGAAAAGTCTTTAGTTTTATTATATTTATAAAAGAAATATAGGCTGTACCGAGTCTTTCCGGAAAAAAACAAGCACCTGGAGGCGTATCGTGTGGGCGGAGCTAAAGAATGACGATTGCGAACAAAGCGGTGACGTCCTCAAGCGTGGAGAAACCCATGGCTATCGATCAGATTCAGCTAATACAGATATGATCCAGAATCACATTCGGAGGCTGAAATGAATTGAACAGGAGAAACAGCAACAGCAGGACGTCCATCTCTGTGGTATGAACTGTATTTAGTGGCCTGTCAACATTTGTGTGTGTTTACTCGCAGTTTATGAGGGCATGATTCGGATTATGGACTATTGTATGCGACTAAACCTTAGCAGTAGCAAGCAAAGCGGTTTTGCAAGTCAGACTAGTGTAACTTTATACATGGAAGAGCAATGGAGTAACGTTCGCGCACTTGAATGACGAATCACGCGATCGTGTCGTTTACTGATGTTTACTCACGCGACGATAGCCAACAGCACAGACATTTGAAGCAGTTTTACTCACCGGCTGCTTCCAAAGCAGGACTGAACCTTTATCGCTGGGACCGCTCTGTCAAAAACACACTTCTTTGGTATGATTTGGTGAAGTCCTGTGACAGCACTGACCGTGGAGATCCACTTTGTAACGCGACTGAAGCGATGTTGTGAAGCTCCCGTCATTTCTGCGTTCAAATCGGTTCAAATGCAGCGCTGCCTTCCCGGAATGCTGTGCTGAAGCATTGAAGTCGCTTGATGTCAAAGTGGAGGAATGAAGTGGAGCGCGGCGCAGACTATAATGACATAAGTGCTCACGGACGAGTGGATCTGCAGCTGAGAGCAGTGTTTATGGGCGTGCATTTTACGGGAGAAGTGCCCTTACGGCCCATACAAGGACCTTCCGCTCTATCGCCATCAAGCCGACCCATACTCGAAAAAAACTCTCGGAAACTTGTGAGAAACCGGAAGGAGTATTTTTGACACAGAAATACTCCATCAAATGTCCAACATTAGTTTTTGAAACTTTGTCTATGTTTAGGATGGGAATCCAAGTCTTTAACAGTAAAAAGCTCAGTATGCATGAAACAGCATTTCACCCCCCCCCCCCCCCCCCCCTTAAGAAAAAACTAAACAAAAAACAATGGCACTGACATATTTTAAGATAAGTTATTTTCAGTTAAAACACATTTTAGAAGAGACTATAGGTTTAAGCCTTGTCTGTAAAAACCGAGGGGTAATATCGAGTTTCGTAGAAGAAAGAAAATTATACAGTTTCAAGGTAAACGTGGAACAACCTTTTGGGTTGTCTCACTTAACCGCTCTATATATTTCAGGTGCACTTGAAGATCTGGAGCGAGCCATCTCTCTCAGCAGCGGCGTTGGACGATCAGCCTGTCAGGCTCTGGTCCAGCGTGGGCTCCTTCTCAGGTTGACGGGTCGCGATGAGGAGGCTCGGGGGGACTTTGAGAGAGCAGCAGCTCTAGGCAGTGAGTTTGCCAAGCAGCAGGCTGTGATCTTGAACCCCTACGCTGCCCTATGTAACCGCATGCTGTCAGAGGTCATCAATAAACTACGCAACCCAGATGTGTCAGAGATGCAATAGAGATTGAGCAACGTACTCATAGATACTGTATATTCAATGTTTTGAAACAAAGTCATTTGTTTATCAACCTTGTATTTTTACTGGTTTTCATAAGTGAATAAGTAAAAGCTTTTTCAGGTGATTGTCACTTTGGGCAGTGTGTAGAATGCAAAAAATAAAAATATATATGTGTTTAAAATGCAGCATGTATATGACTAAGAAGACGACACGTAAAATAATGACAGTACTGGAGGAAGACTGGTAACACTTTAGAATAATGGTCCGTCATTCTGCAGGAAGTAATTCAGGACTAATGAGAAGTACGACATTAACACTTCAGCTTTTACTATTAAAGGGATAGTTCACCTAAATGAAAATGCTGTCATTATTTACTCACCCTCATGTCCCACATAGACAGGTACACAACGACTACTTTCAAGGTCCAAAAATATAGTAAAGAGATTCTTAAAATAATCCATGTGACTCTAGTGGTTCAACTTTAATTTTTAATGAAGTGGCGAGAATACTTTTTGTGCGTAAAAAAGAAAAGAAAAATAGAATGACTTTATTCAACAATTTCAGTCTAGCCTTTGCCAGTCTCCTACAAAGTTTCTGATTTCTTAAAGTTGCTTAGAGCACTTTTAACTAAGGAACAGAGAGAATACGTCTAAAGCTAAGATTAAAGGGGGCGAGGTTGACCTCTTTGCTATGGATGATGTCATCACGCTTACTTACTATGCCCGCAGTGATTGGCTGATAGGGAAAGGGGTCTCTGTCAGTGATTTAATTATATATATATTTTTTTTTTTGTTGAACAAGGTTTCATGTTGCTATATTAAAATAAAATGTTTTAAAAAAGAATATTGCTGTATTCAAATAAAGATTTTAAAATGTAGGCAGTGTCACTAGTTAAACTGGTATACTGTACGTTCAACTAATTGTCAGACTCTAACACCAAAGATTGCAGAATTCAAGCGAAAATTGTTTCACACTAAATTTTGTGAGGAGCACGGTCAAACTGTCTATCTAATCAGTGTGAGAGGCCTAGAGCCGACTCATCTGTTTATCTCCAGAGTTTTCTCCATCCTTCAGTTCCTCACTCTCAGTCTGCGGGGGCAGAACTCTGGGTTTGGGCTAAATGCCAAGCTAAGAGCCCTCGATCGCTTCCGACAGCAAATACGCTTAAATTGTTTTACTTTATTCAGTCATTTATTTAATGTGAAATACTCTTAGAGCAAAAATTTTGGAGTCCTAAAATTAAGACTGACACCCTTTATTTTTAAGAGTTTCTCCTAAATTGGCAAGTTAGGACCTACTTTTATCCTTAAAGGCCCACTGAAGTGCTTTGAAACGTGCCGCATTATTCAATGTGTTGACGTCATTTCTCCTGAAACGGCTTCAGCTGTTAGCAGCTCCTCCTCTTTTTTGAAACAGCCAATAGTGTTTCGTTAATATACAGTTTGACTAGAGTGCAAGAGCGGACATTTCTCTGTTTGGTAAAGCCAGTTTCCTCTAACACGGTTTACCATCATAATCTCCTCCATATCGCTTTGAAATGCAGCATTCTGTGCAGAATTCAAATGGGTCCGATATGTTTGTTGTCTGCGGCGACAACATATGATCCGCGCTGCGTTCTCGTGTCTGTATTTAGACCAGAACCGTTGGGGTGTGTGCGTTGCTGCAGTGTGTGAAACTAACGTGAAAACAGACTTTATTCACCTCAAATGAAAGCATATTTACACTGAATCGTTTCCTATCACATATATAGTGCACTAAGTGCCTTTCACCCTGTAGAAATTAGTAAATGTGTGAATAACTGACTGATTTCAGCTGCAGCGTAGGGGGTGGGTTTTAGATTCTAGAGAGCATTTTGATTGGACAGAACATTTGACGAGAAAGTGAAGTCTGCGATGATGTCACCAAAATCTGAGATTCGTTTTAACAGAAGTGAGAGACTGTAAAATTTGAATGCTTATATCTCATAAATGCAAATTTTGTCATAGTTTTGGAACATACCAGCTTATTCATAACTTTAAAGCTAACACAGTCATACTAAAAGCTAAAAAACTTCAATTTTGATTTCAGTGGACCTTTAAGATACTTTGTGAATACAGCCCCAGATCTCTAAAATGATAACTGATCACTGATACATCTCAGACACACGATAATGTTCTTTATAATTTGTCTGTTAGTTAATAGTTATTAATAAGGCTAATCTCATTCAGTAATTATTGATTACTTAGCAATGAATCTCCAAGGATCTCCTAGATTTGACATTACGTACTGATTAGTTAAGCTTGTTTCTATATTAGTTAATAGTAGTAGCTGAAGTGTTAATAGCATTAGTCCTGTATCAATTCCTAAACCATTATTCTAAAGTTTTACCAATAAACTTTATGGTGAAGATTTATGATTTTATAATGAAAATAACGTAAATGAAAACAGTTATACATTTAAAACATATTTAAGATCACTAATCAAAGAAGTAAATGTGTTACATCTATCATGTAAACCTTTCTACAGATTATCAGATCATGATAGTAATCAGATAGTAACACTTTACAATAACACATTTGTTACATTAGTTAAAATAAACTAACATTAAATAATTTTGATAGGCCACCTAATATAAAGTGGGCCCACAGTATTTACCATAGTAATAACAGTAAAGTATGCATAATTGCATGCAACTAAGCCTCAAATAAGCCCTAATCCTACCCTAACCCTATAGTAAGTACAGTATGTTAGTGATTATTACTCAATACTTAAATGTATAATTACACTGTAACAATGATACCTGTAAATACAGTCTAAATTATATCATCAGTTTTATCAATTATTAGCGAATTATATTGCTGATAGTAAATTCATGTTTGTTAAAATAATAACAACTGAGACCTTATTGTAAAGTGTTAACATCTGATTTTACACACACTCGAGTGCTACTGTCAAGGTAGGACAAACCAAAGGCATTCTAATTGTCATGGTGACTTTTTTTTTTTTTTTTTTTTTTTTTTGTAAACTGGCCAATGGCTATATGATAATTGTTAAATTTGTAATGAAACAAATATATTCAATTCAAAATAAAAGCATTTTCAACATCCCAATAGAAATGCATCTTTAGTATTAAGGTTATTTTGAAACTTCTATGGCAGTGTATTTTTTAGCCAGCAGAGGTCAGCAAAGATCTGTCAGGATAATCCACTGAAAAAAAAAGAAAGAAAAAAAGTGAATTCTGCATCATTTACTCACCCTCGTGTTGTTCCAGACTTCTATGGCTTTGTTTCTTCTGTGGAATACAAAATAAGATATTTTCAAGAGTGCTAGTGACTGAACAGTTTTGTTACTATTGACTTTCATTGTATAGACAATAAATAAATAGTAATGATATTAATAATAATAATTATAAATTCTCAAACTACTATCTGCAACATAGGTGTGAGAGTAAATGATGACAGAATGATGACCAGTCTTTTTTTTCTTTTCTTTTGAGTGAACTCTCCCTTTAAAAGTGAACACTGACTATAACAATTGTATCTAGAAGACATTTGATGAGGTCAGTGCATGCAGCATGCTTTTATTTGATATGCCCACAGCAATCTCTTATTCTCTGTGTGCCTTGACAGTAGTGAGGACACTATTGACAAGAGTCTGGAGCTCTCCTCTTCTCTCCTGGAGGTCTGTTATTCTGGGTAATGCCACAGGTTCACTTCGAATCTCCTTCTGGTAGAAAGGGCAGACCTTCAGGTGCTCTGCCATAGGGGGCATGTCAGCAAAGACCCATTTATCCACTGGAGAGAACAGACTGCTGAACTCCCATGTCTGCATAGAGATGAGAAAGGTCTGATATAAATCAGTGCAATGTCAGGCTTTGTAATGACAGAAAACTATGGTCCTAAAATATTTGGACACTTAAAGGGATAGTTCACCAAAATGTTGTCATGATTTACTCACCATCAAGTTGGTCCAAACATGAATGAATTTCCTTCCTCCTTTGAACACAAAATAAGATATTTTGAAGAATTGTCTACATTGACTTCCAGAGTAGGAAAATCAAAACTACTGAAGTCAATAGTCCTCCACAACTTTTCAAAGGAGGAAAGAAATTCATACAAGTTTGGAACAACTTGAAGGTGAATAAATGGTGACTTTGTATTTTTGGGTGAACTATCCCTTACGTCATTGCATATATAAAAATCAATCTATTTATTTATGTATTTAATTTATTATCAAATGGCATTTATTTAATTCAAATGCATTTTAAACAATTTTTTTTTTTTTTAGATACAACTATGGTACTGTAGAAAATTAAGTGGATGTAACTTAAACTAATATTGTTTCTCATTGAATTTACAAGTGTTATATGTATATCACTTGTAACTTGGTTAAACCTGTCCAGTTCTTTTTATGAATTTCTCAATGTGGTGATCTGAATTCCAGAGTGCTATTTGGCTTTTCTCAGTGCAGATTAAACCCCCTACTGATTAAACGTTAAGATCATTTGTTTTCCAAACAATGAACAGAGAGAGAGAGAGAGAGAGAGAGAGAGAGAGAGAGAGAGAGAGAGAGAGAGAGAGAGAGAGAGAGAGAGAGAGAGAGAGAGAGAGAGACCACCTGTCATCCAAATGCAAAAATGTAACAGCGTATAGCTGACTGTCATAGGGTCATAGAGGGTAGAATGACCCACGTACGTCCTCTCTGCTGTCTGTCTGACCCACATACTTCAGAGAACAGATAACAGAGAACCAACGTACTTAGAATGTTCATCATGCCCTGCATCATCACTAATGCTCCTGAAATAAAATTAGACAGGGCTGGAAAGAATTTATGATTGTGACTTTGCACATGATTTTGAGACTCATGGGAATCTTTTAATGGATAAATAAATTAATAATAGAACTGGAATACAGTGCATGAATCATGTGGACTTATTTGATGGTGCCTTTCTCGTCTGAAAATGTTTCTGGAATTTGAAAATAAAACCATAATATGACCATTAGACAGAGTTATGGAAATAACGGAATACATTTAACTTAGTTACGTAAATAAAATACAAAATATGAGTAACGGTATTTCATTATAGTTACATTTTAAATGGGTAGTAATCAAATTACTGTTATACCTGAAAAGTATTTTAGATGATTTAGTGATTATTTAGATTTTTTATTTAATTTATTACATTTAAACATTAATATAGACAGTAACAGGCAATTCATGTAAACAGTGATTGATAATTCTGCAAAAGCTACTTTTCTGCTCATAAGTTTCATACTCCTTGGAGCATATGCCTTACTAGAATTCCAAAGTATTCTAAAGTATTTACATTAAGTAATGTAACGAAATACATTACAAATGAATTTTGTTATCTGTAGTGAAACACTTTTTAAAAGCAACCCTCACAACCCTGCCATTAGAGAAGATTGTGTATACGTCCTTATTAGTTTATTGCACAAAACATGTCCCGGTAATACTTAAGTCTAAAATTATATAATTAAAATAAAATCTTAAATGAACGTTCATATAATGTTTGGAACGTGTTCCTAACGAAATGCCCAAAGTGAAACCATGCACTAATGTTTGGGGTACGTTCTCTGTTTACTGGGTTTATGGTGTTTTTAGTAACATTTGCAGTGGTTAATAAATTGCCATTGAATGGGGCCAAAAAAAAAAAAAAAAAAAAAAAAAAAAAACAGCTTACAGTTTATTTTGTGTTCCACAGGAAAAATAACAGCATACGGGTTTTGAAACAAACAAAAAAAAAAATCAGAGTTGTTTTTTATGCCTTTGAACTCTTCTTAGCATTAGTTAAAGCTTATTGACTGATGCTATGAGCAAGGCATTTACCTTTTTTCGGGCCCTCCATGTGAATCCACCATGAGAATATGTCTTTTTCTCCCATTTGAGGTACACCATACCCTTTTGCTGAAGGACAGTGCTGCACACCTCCCTCATTAACTGGGAAACTTGAGAGAGACGACCCAAAGACACACTATCCAGAAAACTCACTATGTGCTGTAAAATCTCAAAAGGAAGTTTGCTCAGTGAATCCATATTCCTTGCTCTTTTACGCTCACTGTTAGCGATTCGTACTCCTTTGTAAAGTGACGGTGCCACCTCTGGTTGTAAGATGAAAGTGCTAAGATCTGTATCATAGCTCACGGTAGCCTGATATTTAGATGGTCGAAATTGCTTCTGGCTAAAGGTGCAACCAAGGTACGCCAGCGGGCACCGCTGTAAAAACCAGCCAGTGAGACATGACTGAATGTCTCCATGCACGTTCCTAAAGTGCCAGGGGTATTCATCACGCCTGAAGGCATGACAGCACAGGTAAGTAAAGGCTGAGCAAGATTTGTTGTGTCTCCTAGTCACACATTCGGTCTGAATCTGCACATGCAGGCTTTGTGGCTGGTCCTCAACAACACTGGCCAAAGATGCATCACTTTTGAATGGAGAAGAATGAAAGTCAAAGGTCTGGGTGCCACAGTCAACATATAGCCCGTCGGTTCCAACAGTCTCACATATCTGATGACCTTTCAGTTCTCTTTCCAGTGCACACAGCAGTGTCGCCTCTATCACATTTACCTTTGGGAGGTCTTCGATAGCAATGCCTAAATCAGATGTGTCCACATTCTGGTGGGTCTTTTTAACCATTTGTGATGGATCCTTGAGGTGGCTACGCTTGACTCTGTAGCTGGTTGGAATGTTGAAAGTGTGTACGGTTTGAACTTCAATTGGCTCTAAACTTCCATAAACAAAATCCTTCTCTTTAGGTGTGCATGCGGCCAGCTGACCAAAGTTGATAAGCATGCATCCGTTGTGCACCAGATACATATTATACTCGCTCACGTTGACTTCTTTACAGAGTCTGTCAAGAACGCCATCTTGCCAAGGAGCTAAACCTGTTCTGGTAATGTCATCATGGGAATTCTGAGGGGTCACTCTTGGTTCTTCCTTGTCCTTATTTGGACAACATTTATCCTCTAAATTCTTCACAGTTTGCTTGCATCCTTCCTTCTCCTTCGCAAACATTCTCTCCCACGTCCCGTAGTTCTCCATGCAAGCTACATCTTTACTCCTAGCAAGGGCCAACCTCTCCTCTTGGGTTAGTTCTTGTCCTTCTTCCCCATTAAGACTATTCTCAAACATACCTTCCGGGTTTAAGATCGGAGACTCCCAGCACTCTGGATCAATGCCTCCTACAGCACCTTCTAGTGGAACTTCAGGCTCCTCCATCTTCTCAATCAACTCAGGGAAGAGTGTCTTCATCTGAATTGAGCTAAACAGAAGCTTCTGATCTCTAAGGGCCATAGCAAGGTCCAACTCACTCATGCAGTTTGGATCCTGGACGGCATTTCTGTAGAAGGTGGTATCGGTCTCGTTCACAGGCCATCGGTTCCATTCCAGGGTACAAGTGATCACACTGGCAGGACAGACTTCTAGGTGCTGGGCAAGTCTTTGACGAGTCATGGTCATGGGACAGCCATAGCCAGAGTTAAGGCAGGGTACAGTTTCCTTAGGGCAGAGAAGACGATGCTCATTCTCTTTACAAAGATGGAAGGCTGCACCGCAGTTCAGCCGGCAGGAAATGAAGGCACAGGACACTGAGATGTCTATGGGAATCTTGCAGTGCTGGTTATGACATTTTTCACAGTGTTGATGAAGACCAGATCTGGTGGTCCTATACTTTCCCTAAATGTGACAATCCAAAGATAACTACATGACACTGCACAAATGTTTTTCCTACGTAGTATGTTTGTCTTGTTTCCCATCCAAATATCTTAAAATTATGGGGGTTAAAGGGTTAAACATTATGCAACAACTTTAAAAAAATATATATATATTTCACCAGAAAACCATACACAATATCTTGTAATTTACTCTTCTAGTAAATATATCTTGGATTTAAGAATTTTTTGATATTTGGACTGAAAAAAGAAACAAATACTAACAAGAATTATTATTATTATTAATATTTTTTTGGCGTGTTAATCGTTTAATACATAGCATTCACTTTTTTAAAAGCAGAAGTGTATGGAAATTTGAAACTCGAAGCTTACCATCACTGCTGATTTCTTGTGTGTGAAAATAGACTCTGAAATGAAACAAGGGAATAGACACTATAAGGAAACAAGTGTCTGAAATGTACCAGTGTTGATATTGTCAAGACGATTATTGACTTGTCTTTCGATGCTAGACACAACATAAGACCACATAAAAAGACAATTCTCAGACTATACCGAATAAATATTTACATATCAGAAAATGTTTTCTGGAAGACCTTAATATTTGTTTTACTTAGATGAGCTATTTGACCATACAAATAGCAGAACATGAGCTAGGAACTAAAAAAACTGTTTATAATAATTGTGCACCTTCAAATACTGCATTAGAAAACAGATCTTAAAACACAATAGGTGAGAACATTGTTATGACATACATGTGCACAATTCAAGTATTCTTCACTTCAAGAGACCAGGAACATACTTCTAGCAGTCTCAAACATAAATACAGGTCAGTCTCACTTACCCCTGGCTCCTCTGATGAAGCTAGCACAACTTGTGTTTGTTTAAATGGGTCTGTGTGGAGGTAAATATACCTCTCCTCTGTTCAGCTGTTATAAATAGACAAACAGGCAGACAGACTAAGCATTTGAGAAACAAGGTTACATCATCACACACAATCACTGTCGATTCTGTGCTAACTGATTGTCTAGAATGATCAATAGCTCTGAATTACCACTAAATGAAGACAGTAGCTGTTTTGTTAACAATTAAGTTATGGAGTATAAGTAAATAAGTACATTGATAACAGGAGGCGGTAACACTTTAGATTACGGCCCGGAAAGTACTGCATAATTAAAATGAATTTACAGCATAACTTTTGGTAATTATACTGTAACTATAAAGTAAGTATATGGGAACAATATGTAATATTGGGGCAATAAAGGGGTAACTATCAGGAAACAGTTTGTATGTATAATACGCCATAAAGTGCGTATCATATGCAAGCGAAAAACCGCGTACCATAATGTATGTATGTATAGAAGTATCTCGTATACATTGCACGAGATTGCAAACTCGTACTATTTATACGCATTTTCATGACATCCGTCTCGGTAATTATACTGTAAGTATTTTTTTTAATTAAGGGGTAATTATCCATAGCCTGACAAGTCAGACCCACATCAAGATGTTTGGTCTGGAAACTCACCATTGACAGGGCTCAATCCGAGGGGCGGGATAAACGGTTGTCTTTCAAACTCCCTCTGGACGCGATAGGTTAGCGCTACACCAACTGGAGCAAAGGTGAAGCAGAGCTCGCAAACATTCGCCATCCGGTCGGCTAAACTCCGAACACATCTTCCCTTTTTAAGAATTACTTCAGTGCCGTTCTTTGTTCTTTTCTCAGAGAAAAGCTTAACTAAAAGCTGGAACCAAGTCTTCCAGAATCGCGGTCAAAGCTGATTCGAAAGACCGCCGCCGTTCGCCAGTTTCTGTGTTTACTAGAAGCACGCTAACGCAACTCGGCCATCGTCATTATGGCCCCGCCCGCCGACTCTATACACGATGTGATTGGCCCGTCCAGATTGCGAGGAATACAGCTCAGAAGGGTATTGAGAGTTCCTAGATGACACTTGCGGGCAGATTAAATTTGCTGCCGCTAGGGTGCGTCTAGATTTCTAGGCTAAATTATCCATGTAGTTATGGGGTAAGAATGTGCAGCCTGTAAATTAAAGTGGATTTCACGCTTGACGTAACTTGAAGCATCAAGCGTGACGTGCGCGCGTCGAAAAACTCTGGTCATGTGGATGTCTGATGATGTCGTTTTTTTATTTTTTATTTTATACTCACAACAGTATACAAACAATAACATAATATATGATAATAGCAATTAGAAACAAACAAGAATAAAAGACAAGATATGTCCATTCTCACGTGTGTTTCAGATGAAACGTGCATGAGAACGACATGAAAGCTTGAAGCGCCTCATATAATTGCAAAAAATAATTGCAAAGGCATTGATATTAGTTTGAATAGATTAGATTACGGTCCGGAAAGTACTGCATAATTAAAGTGAATTTGCAATTATTTTTCTTAGCGTTTATTTGCTGGTCACGGCTGATCGGATATGAAACGATTACTAAAATTATGACAGCATTTTTTGGTGTACTACTTTTTCTTCTAATAAATAATAATAAAACATGTAAGAAAAGAAAGAGAAAGGGACAAAACGCGTCTCTTTCTGTCAGGACGTTATCATTTGAAATTTAAGGTTTATTTAAAAATATATATATTTTGAATTAAGCTGTTTTTCAAATATAAATTTATGAGTGATATCAGATTGTATTTGTGTTTTTATTGTACTTACCCTATAACTAGATGAAACAAGAGGGGAACAAGAGCCACTTTAATGTACTTATGTATGCACATTCATACTTACCCCGTGACTACATGGATACTTACCCCTTAATTAAAAAGAAATACTTTCAGTATAAATTATTTGTTATTTTTTCCTGATAGTACCCCTTTATTCTCCAAATATTACATATTGTTCCCTTATACCTACACGTACTTACTTCATAGTTACAGTATAATTACCGAAAGTTATGCTGTAAATTCACTTTAATTATGCAGTACTTTCCGGACCGTAATCTAATCTATTCAAACTAATATCAATGCCTTTGCAATTATTTTATTCTGAGAGAGAGTGTCCAAGTTATAAAACACACTCTAAAACATGCTGGGTTAAAAACAACTCAAGCTGGGTTGAAAATGGACAAACCCAGAAATAGGGTTGTTTGAATGGGTCCATTCACTGGGTTCAAACAAACCTGGGTTTGTCCATTTTCAACCCAACTTGGGTTGTTTTTAACCCAGCATTTTTTAGAGTGCACAAAATAATGATCTTATTAAACATACCGTCCACTA
Source organism: Pseudorasbora parva (assembly GCF_024679245.1). NCBI lineage: Eukaryota > Metazoa > Chordata > Actinopteri > Cypriniformes > Gobionidae > Pseudorasbora > Pseudorasbora parva. Next base: position 8,530,642 of record NC_090187.1, read on the forward strand.
GGTGTCAGTACAGCCCTTTGATGTAGATCGTGGAACATTACATTATTTTAGCCTGAAGATATTGCTTGTGTTAATACTTATTAACTGACATAGAATCACATAAGAATGTAAGGAATGTAAATCTGACCATATTCATATTTATTTAACCTGCATTATGCTAATTTGTGCACTTTTTTTTTTACCTCAAAAATAGCCTTTATTTGATGTATAATTGCAGTGTTATGTCTAGAAACTAGCTCTGTCTACAAAACAACAATGACCTTATTAACATCATTGGAATATAAAAACTAATTAATCAGATGTCAGCTCTGAACTGAAGTCAGTCAATAAAATGAAAACTGCTGATGCCTCAATGAAATGTTTGGTCGATTGAGTTTCTCACTTTCATTTAACCCGAATAAAGAAAAAAAAAGGGGGGGCCAATGAACGTGGGTGATTATGATCAAATATATTTAGCCCATCAACAACAAATCTGCATCCAGTCTCATGCTATTAATGTCAAAAAGTAATTAAAGCCACCTTCCAATGATGTCTTTACTGCTAATACTACTTAATTAGGAAAAGGATTTTATAGGTTCCCCCAGGACATGAAACTTTGTCTAATTTTGCGACATTAATGAAAAAAGTTTTAATCAGGACAAAATGAGTGAAATTGAAAATTAGGCATTATAATAAAGCTGTTTTTACAACCAGACAGACTAATAACCGATTAGAGCACGAGCTACAGCTGCAAGAGGAAGACATGACCGCAGGTCAGCGCATCAAATGGAAAAACATCACCTCATTAAGGTCTGTGCGCTGAATGTCAGAGCTCTCTGTCACATGCAGCTCAGTGAAAGATGAGTTTAATAGAAATTGCAGATTTAAAATACTCTTAAATGTAATATTTTGACAATTATGCACTCATGGGGTCAGTGTTTGACTGGCATGTTTTGTCAGATGAACCCTGCTATGCCTTATTAAATGGGTAAAAATTATCTGTACCACTTTATGTAAGGTGGCCTGTATGTACTTCCATCAAAAAATAAGTACAATGTACTTATTGTGTTCATATGTATTGCACAACACTTTTGCTGATATTGAGTTGGGATACTGTAAAGTTAGGGACAGGTGTGCAATGTAAAAAAAATATTTTAAAAATAAGTTACCTGTTGCCTTATTTTAAAAAAAAATTGAGTTAATACAATGACATTTTTTGAGCATCGACAACCTTTATTCAAATATTATTCAAATATTTTATAAGCATATTGGTAAGTGTGTGTTTTATTTATATAATGATGCATTAACACATGCCAAATTGTGCTATTTTCATGATTTTTTATTTTATTTTATTTTTTATGTGATTCACATAAAGAATATTTTGACCTTCTATTTATTAAACCAATTTTCTTCATTGTATCAACTAATTTTATTTTTATTTCAATAAACTTAAATTTTAAAGCAACCAGGTTACTTACTTTTTTAAGTTAAACCAACCAAATTGTTTTACAGTGGTATGGGTAAGTTTAAGGGTAGGGTAAGGGTAAGGGTTATTAACCCGAATAAAGGGTAATTATAGATGTACATAGATGATAAATGTAATTACATAAATTAATTACAGATGTAATTGCTTGCAGGTATTGTTAAAAATGTGAGTACAATGTAAAAACATGTATGTACACAAAGAGTGCATTGTATCAAATTATTAATTTAAATGTCAGTACATAGTAGTTAGGGCCACTTAATGTAAAATGTGTGCAAATTATCTTTCTGCTTTGAGGGTCATTGCTAGTTTAGGAATAAAAAAGGAATGATACAACATACAGTATGTATCCCAAGAAATCCATTATATCACAGTAATTGCTTCAAAGCATTCAGGAAACATCCAGCTCTTGTGCTTTCAGGGCTGATAGCCTTTCAACTGCCTTTTGAGATTAATGGAAATTCTACCGTTTTCTCCAGGTTTATTATAACTCCTTGGGTACAGCCATATGGTATCCTTTCTGAACTTAAGCACTGATACATCTTTTAGGTGGATAATCAGGCTTGTGTATATATATAAAAAATAAATTATATTAATGCATACTTTTTACTAATAAAATCTGCATCACTTTTTTTTTCTTTGCTTTCATGTTGCGATGAGATTAATATTTATAAAAAAAGCAAGCAAATGTCACCTAGCTATAAACTGATGATGATAATTCAACATCAGCATTAGAACAATGTGTGTGTGTTAGTGTTTTTGGAGTGTGTGTACACTTGTTCTTGTGTGAGTGTGTGTTTGCTGTTATGGAGCTAAGAGATAAGAGGTCTATTCCTGATAAGAGAACTGAACAGACTTCTGGGAGATGGCACATGCGGCTCACTTTGGCCGACTGATGGAAACATGGTCTATTTAACACACCCCATTTATCCTTGCTCCATATTTCACCTTCGGCTTTATGCCACTCGCAGCAGTGCACCTTGGTAATCTTTTCTTGTTTAGAATGAATTATAGTGTTTGTACGTTTTGAAAGGTGTGGAAGGAAGGATTCATATACTGTCTTTGCATCCCACCCTGGTTTGCGGACACGAACGCATTGAACTTGAAAAGTATGATGACACTTCACAAGGACACACAGCATTGGAAAGAACTCTGAACATAATTCAAAACAGATAAATTGTAAAAAAAAGAAGAAAAAAAAAGTATTACTGTAATTCCCATAAACTCTTTTACTTTTAACATACAATAATGGTAATAAAACACACCTCTATAATAATGGCCATACACCTCTAAAACACACTGTAAAAAACAAACTAACTAACAAACAAACAAATTACAATTACATAAGAATGTAAGGAATGTAAATCTGACAATATTAGTATTTATTTAACTTGCATTAGTTTATGCTAATTTGTCAACTTTACCTCAAAAATTACCTTTATTTGATGTATAATTTTAATGTTATGTCTATAAACTAGCTGTATGCAGACCCAAATGCATTGAACTTGAAAAGTATGATAACACTTCACAATGACACAACATTGCAAAGAACTCTGAACACAATTCAGAGCATAAAAACAAAAACATTTTATTACTGTAATTATACACAAAAGCTCCATATAATCCCATAAACTCTTTTACTTTTAAAGATCCCCTAGAATGAAAAATTGAATTAACCTTGCCATAGTTAAATAACAAGAGTTCAGTACATGGACATCACATACTGAGTCTCAAACACCATTGCCTCCTACTTCTTATGTAAATGAAAACATGTGTTTGTGAAAAACACCACGAAAAACAGGCTATTTTCAACATAACGGCAACTGTGATGCAATCGCTGAGATCCTTAATATGTACACCCCCAACATTTGCATGTCAGCCCATGTTCATTTTCAGGCGGAACTGCTAAGTGCGCAGCCGTCGGGAGTTCAGCAGATAAACAGTAGCCACATTTACATGCACACTTTTTTGTCATTCCGATTAAAATCATTCGGATTGAAAGATTTAGTGGACTGTTTACATGAGGCGTTTTCTTAAGCGATCTGGTGTTTACATGTGCTGACTTTCAATCTCAATAATTTTGTGACATGCAGTTTGTCTGCCGCATCAAGGGGTCTCTAAAATTCAAACATTTTGTTTTCAATGAGTGTAAGCACATCGGCGGCGGCATTCGTCCGCAGCGACTCAGGGAGTTGTTCAAAATCCTGAAGAGCCACGAGGACCATCACAAGATTTGATATTAAATTTATCAAGTAAATAATTTATCACTATTTACCTCAAAACTGATTTAATCTGATCAATATACTGATTTGAACCTGTGCTACAAGATACACCCACCATGCAGCTCTTCTGTCAGAAGTCATTCAGAATTGAGCTTGCACGTATATAATGTGTGCGTCCGCCGTGAGATCCTGAGACGCGACGCTGAGCTTCAGTCCGGTGTGCGACTCGCTTCCATTAAGCTTGGAACATACTCTGCAAGAACAAAGAAATTTGTTTTCTTGTAGTGGAAAGAACAAGAACAAAGTTAGTTTTGGCCAGTACATTCATACTTCACGAGAAAAGCAGGTGCCGATCATCTGCGTTTCTCCACATAAACCATGCCCACTTTAAAATCACAGACCAATCACACAATAGTTCTCGGACACCCGCAAGAAAAAAGTTCTGCTCAGGCAATGTGTCGAGAACAAGCTGCGAGAACTCTCAAACCAGGGCTGCAAGAACAAAATGACGTCATTTTGTTCTCGCAGCCCTGGGAGCGAGAACTTTTTTCTCTGTTCTTGCGGAGTATGTTGCAGCCTTTAGAAATGTCGACGCTTTCCTCTCGAGCAGCTGGAATGTGCTCACGGATGCAATAACAACTCTCAACGACCACCATGAACTTATACGGTTTTATAAAAGCTATTTATTTGTTGTAAAGTGTAATAATCATTCTTCTGTCAGGGGCAGTTGAAGTAAAAAGTGCCTGGGACAAACGCTGTCAAGATGAGGGTGTAGTCAGGCTATATCTGTGTCATTATGCCAACACTATCTTCATAACTTAATAAACATTAAAAGTTAAAAAAGTTTAATGTTACCCCTCAGAAAAATGAACATTCCTCTCTTGTCAGCATTATAGCCTAGTTCATATGAGCGCAGCGAGCGCTCTTCAGTGGTGAAGGTATCACGTCATATAGGACGCACACTCAAAAGTAATCGGGTCAGGTTGTTTACATGGTGAAATGTTTCGTTTGATCGTTTCATGAAAAGGTTTATCCCACCTCTCTCAAACCGATTACAATTTCATTCGGTTTGGGCATTTTTATTCCGATTGAGGTGTTTATATAGAGCATTTTCCTTCGGATTTGACTTTTAAACTGATTACAGTGCTCCATGTAAACGCACCTACTGTCACGCGACGATAGTGAAAACGGCAGATCATCACAGATGTCATGTTACAGGCTATGCAGGACTTTTTTATAGCCTTTCCACAGATAAACAATGTCAACAGTCATGATTGATGTTTATCTACAATCGGCTACCGCAGCAATTTAATTCAAAGTTTTAGAGAGTTTTTCTAACCTGGGGCAATATAGCAGGATTCGCTCAGCGTTTGATGCTGGAGAAAGGGACGATTTCAACCGTATTCCTGCAAGCATAAGTAGTGATTTTATCCACTTATTGACTGTCGAACCAATTTCGGATTAAATTGAAAGTTTCTTAGTAAGACAACATTAGGATAATATCCCCTGTGTTGTCTAGATCTAAGATGCTACAGTAACAATTGGAAACTTCAAGTAGCACACATAACAGGTTGTCACATGACAAAGGTTAATATTATTTCCTGCCAGTCTTGTCATAAAATACAACAGTAGATACGCATGTCGATCCCTTTTGACGTATTTAAATCTAAATTGGCCTATATTTCATAACTACATTAAAACATAACTCAGAAACTAACTACGTTTACTACTACTGTTGCGTTGCTTACGGATTGCTCACTCGAGCCTTGTAGTTAATGTCACCTTCTCCACAATCTACAGTAAGTTGAAACGATAGTCACATACCTGGAGGTACATATATCGGGTGTTGCAAAAAAGGAGGCAGAGTCACGTATTTCCAATGAGCCTGGGTTGAATATAACTGGAGTAAAAGGTTATGAGATGCACTATGTGAATGCTTGGCTAAAGAGATGTGTCTTCATTTAAACTGGGAGTGTCTGAGCCCCGGACATGATCATGAAGGCTATTCCAGAGTTTGGAAGTCAAATGTGAAAATGCTCTCCCTTCTTTAGTGGACTTTAGATACAACCAGAAGCCCAGAATTGTGTGATCTTAAAGAACATGATGGATTGTTGGGGTGACAGAAGATTGGTTAAATACACAGGGACTAAACAGTTTAGGGCTTTATAGGTCAGTAGCAATGATGATGCAGCCAGATGATAAAATTGGTGTTATATCATCTTTTTTTTTTTGACCTAGTAGAGCCTGATCACATGAAAATGCGTATCAATTAAATGAGTGTGCAATGATGTGGAATGCATACGCCAAAATAAGTCCACCCCATTCAAAACTTTTGCCAATATAATTCAACTTTTCTGCATCAAAAACACATAACAGGTGAGGTGAGGTGAAAGAAGGCGGTTTTTGTAACATATAAAAATTTGGTTTTCGAAAGACAAGTTGCTGTCTAATGTAAAGTCTTTTACTGTAAAGGATGCAGTAACAGTACATATTTTTAATTTTAAATTGTATTCTAAGAGATTCTGTGTACAGGTTTATGTTCCATTAAATAATACCTCAGTCTTATCTGAATTTAATAGAAGAAAATTACAACTCATCCAGTTTTTTTATATCTTTACAACACTCTGTCAGCCTGGATCATTTAGATATTGATGAAATAACTGAGTAAAATCTGCATAACAGTGGAAACTAATTCCACATTTGCTTATAATATCACCAAGTGACAGCTTATATTTTGGGAACAACAGAAGGCCTAACACAGATTCTTGCGGAACTCCGTAGCTGCGCCTCATTTTGAACGCTGCGTCCTCCGGACAACGCATTTGAAGGCTGCATGTGTCATCGAGGAGGTGTCATTTTTAGAAAAGTACCATTAGATTGCAAAATAAGAAATAAATTACAGTATTTTACACCTAAAAATGAATAACAATCAATTTTATTATGGTTACTTTTCTTAAATAAGACACCAATGCTGATGTATGACCTCCAGAGAACGCAGCCTTCAAAAAGAGACGTAGCTCATGAGCCACTGACAATATTCCCCCTTTTTGAACAGAAAAAAATGGTAGCATCTTATAGATATGATCTAAACCACCATAATGCCTGTCCCTGAATACTAGTGTAATTTTGTAGTGGATCTACGAGTATCATATGATCTATGGTGTTGAATGCAGCACTAAGATAAAGTAAAACTAGTTTTGAGATACAGCCTTGGTCAGCAGCTAAAAGCTAGTCATTTGTAAATTTAACAAGCACATTTTCTGTGATATGATAGGACCCGAATCCAGAGTGAAATGGATCATAGATATAATTTTCTTGTAAGAAAGAACACAACTGAGCAGACACATTTTTTTTTTCTAGTATTTTAGATACAAATATAATATTTCATATGGGTCTGTAATTTGCTAATTCATTTGGATTTAGTTGTGGTTAACAGCAGAACCATACAATGGCTGGAAAGCATCAATAACAACTGTAAAATTAAGGTTTGTATGAGACTTAGTATATTCCTTTAACAACAGACTAAAATACCCCCTTTAAATCTAATCTGCGTCATATCACAGTGACTGTATTGCTTCTGATGACAAACTGTGAGCCCTAACCATGTCTCTTATTAAAGCACTTCCTATACCCACGATTCAAAAAGAGCTCTGACATTTTTTGCATTAGATGTCAAAGCCTGAATTATTGATATTAGCCTGAAGTCTCTTGCAATATACAATTACAGACTTTTACAATTCTCTCACCAGTTAGTCTAACGCTTTGAGAGGAATGTCCCTGTGTAGCTATACCACACTGCAAGAACCTAAATCCATAAATGCATTCATAAATAAACAAACAGACCAACCTGTGGCAACATTTCTGAAAAACAATATGCTTCTTAGACGTTTTACACTACATTCAAACTGAAATATCCAAGAAGTAGCACTAAAATCACATTTAGTTGTGTCCTAAACAGTCAGATACACTAACACTAAACAGTGATGACTAATAGACAGCAGACAAATGAGAATCCACCTGTCACTCAAAGTGGCCACACCCTTAATTATGCATAACTTTAAGGCTTTATATAATGTCAACAAATGAGTTATTAAAAAACCATACCCCCCTCACAGTTATCATCAAGGGCAAAATCAGCTGTGTAGATCAAAACCACAATATGTACCAGGCTGTAAACTTTTTTTTTTTTCAGCTGTGAAGTTGGCCATTTTAACTTGGAGCTCAAGGAGATTCTTCTCCCTTCTGGAGCCTGTACCTAACAGCCAGTCAGGAAGATTACAGTTTAAGCCACTTCTGCATTGGCTTCAACAGAAACGGGGGAAGGTTGCCGCTTAGTTTTTACTAGGGGTGTCCCCGACTAAGGATTTACACTTTCGAATCAGAATTGCCGAATCTTTCTATGGTCGACTGATAGCCAAATCATCTATGTGTATGTAAATGGGTTGGGAGGGGCTCGAAACTAGTCAGCAGGAGGGTAAAAAAAATTTTTATTTTCCTTTACACACAGCACACAGCAAGAACTTTTAATAAAGTGACCAAAACTGCCTGCCAACTGCCAGACGAACTGACAATGGCTTTCTTATTTAGGTTTAAAGGTAATGTGGTGGTCTGGTGGATAAACATTCGTAAACCGTTTTCTCATAACACGTTAAAGCCGCGATCGAAATACAGAACATCACACAAATGTTTTTTCTTCCTTGCTACAGATGAATCTTAAGAAGGATCCCACATGTCTCTAGCTAGTATTCTGCAACTGCTACACTGAAAATACAGTGTGTATAGAAATGTCCTCACAGTTTACTTGTCTTTTACCCTCATGCCATCCGAGATGTAGATGACTTTATTTCTTCAGATAAACACAGACAAATAAATAATCTATGCTTATGAAAACTCATTTGGGTTTCTAAGAGTTCTATAAATTAAGAACAATTATTGTCAATGCAACCTCATTTTATCATATACATTGGTCAAATAACGAAGCTGAAGGCTTTAATCTTTATAATTATACCAAGATTTTCCAGATGAATTTAGAGTGTGATGTTTTAACGTGCATTGAATGCAGACATAAGTAATCTGGGGCCATCTGCGATCATTGACTGGAAAGGAGTTAAAGGGATAGTTCACTTTGAAATTAAATTTTAATATGTTTTAGCTTACCTCATGGGCATCCAAGATGTAGGAGTATTTGTTTCCCCAGTAGTTTCAATTTTGATCATTTTAGGTCAAACCGTTCTTGTCTGTGCCTCACATAATGCAGGTCTATGGTCACCACCTCAAAGAGCATACACAGAGAAGTCCAAATTAAACAATCCCCCATCGTAAGTACACACTGATGGCCTAAGACACGAAACGAGCGGTTTGTGTGAGAAAACGAACAGTATTTATATTGTTTTTACCTCTTGTACACCACTACGTCCGACTGATCCGAGGGCGCACGTGTGTGTTTCCTGTGCTGTACAAGAGGTAAAAACGTTATAAATACTGCCGCCGAGCTTTTGCACAGAGTAATGTCATAACATCATTTTAAACACACTTAAATGCATCTAATATGGTAAACAGAGCTGTGTTACCTCATACTTATGGCCGGAAAAGCAAAAATGGCACTGACTGTGTCCCGTCATAATTAAAATCCCGCTATGATATCCAGCTTGTGAACCATGTGTTGCTCCACATTTGCTCCAGCGGCCTTGCTCAGCTCCACAACACTCATCCATGAACATGTTTTCTGCCTGAGTCCTATCTCGGATTATTTTCCACGGCTGTGAGGTGAAGACCACATGTCCCAAGATTCTGCGCTCAGATAGGGGTCATCAAACTACGGCTTTGTTTTGAATAGGCGCCCTCTAGCGGACGGAAAAGTTACATGTGTAGCTTTAAACAACACAACCTTTTAAAACTGTATAGACAACACATAAAACTGTAGATTAAAACGAATGCTTATTTGCTTATATTTATGGAGAGTTGATAGACTCATCTGTCATTTGTTTACGTATGTTCTCCATTTGGAAAGAATAGATTTGTACATTTTGTATTTTGCCTGTTGGTAATATGCTGTTGTTCTAAAAAATATGAATCAGTAATAATGAAAAATTATACTTTAGTGGGCTGTATTTTATTTATTTATTTTTATTTATTTTTTTATTATACATTATTATTTAAAATCCTTCCATTGTGTGAGTAAAGAGGAATAATATATCTTTTTACTGCCTTCCTAATGTTCATTTCATCCACTTCTCCTTTATTTATAGCTCTTTTTACAATGCCAATTGTTTCAAAGCAGCTTCACTGTGTTAACTAGAAAATTATGCAACAGAATTTGATCCGCTCTGTTGAAAATGGTGATGTTATTCAGCTAATTCCAATTATCATATAGTGTCAATGCGGGCAGATCGGTAATATAGTTGAAATTTAAGTGTCCCCAACTGCCAAAAACCCAAGACGACAGTGGCAAGGAGCCAAAACTCCTTCAGGGCCAAAATGGAGAAAAAAACCTTGGGAGAAACCAGGTTCAGTCGGGGTGCCAGTTCTCCTCTGGCTGACGAACAAACAGTGTATAATAATGATTCTGGCAACCTTACAGGTCAGAACTCATATTAGATCAATTGATAGTCATAAGATTATTCAAAAGATTGGAGTCATCACGCCGGAGACGGTTTATTGACGATGTTGAGTCGATGTGGCATTTACAGGGGGGAGTTTAATTGACATGCTCTCTTAGGGCTACGTTGGTCATGTCCAGGCGCAGGTCCATGATCTGGTCTGGATATGTCCCGGATCGAACTGAATGCACTAAACCTTGGGATAAACAGAGAGACTAACATTAGTGTCTTCTGTCAAACAGCATTAGGCTGAATTCTAGTGTGAGTGACAGACAAAGGTAACACAAAGCAAAATATATCCTTGCTTGAGTTAAATTAACAGTAAAACAGCCTTGAGTAAGATGTGCTTTTAGATGTAATCATTATAAAGTTGATTCTGTCACAATACATTAAAAAAAATTAAAATCAAGATATGTATTTAAATAGAAGACACTTTTATTTAAAGTGACTGTATAATGTTTTCACTTTCTGTGGAAATTTATTCTCATATACGCTTAACATCACATATTAGACTACAGTGTAGATCTTCTGTCATGATACTAAACCTAATTGTGTATGAAAAAAAAACTAAACATGTGGGCGAATGCATCTTTATATTATGTCTCTCTAGATAAAGAAAGCGACTCGTACAGACTCTGCTTTGCTTCTTCTGCTTTTTATCTCTTATTAACAAAACGTATTTCACTGGAAACATGTACAGTCTTTTGCAATAAACTCTCAGTCAGTACTCTTTTTTATTTTAGAAGTACAAGCATATTTCAAGTATAATACAATTTAATAGGCAATATGTTAATATACTAATCATTTTTTAATTCTAAGCTTTTTCATAGTTAAAAATAAATATTATTATAGGCCTGTTCATTTCTGATTATTCCAGGTTGCGGACGTGCAGATTGTTTATGCATTTAACTCGTTACCATGAGAAATAGATGTTGTTCCCTCAACATATGATGTCGTGACCACAAGAAAAATATATAATTCCCTTGACATAGAATCTCGAGACCACAACCTTACATCACGTGGCCATGAAATGATGTCGTGAACAAAACATGTAATTTTAAGTAGTTATTTTAATTATAGCTTGTTTTTAAGAGGAAAATAATCTGTCTTACTAAACAAAACAATGCCTTGTCCTCTTTAGTCCAGATGATATGGTGTCAAAAAAAAAGTTTTTGTCTGACCACAGAACAGTCTTAGCCTGGATGCCAGCCAAATTTAGCCCCACCCACATTTTTTTTAGGTCGGGCAATTCGGTCTGGCATTGCTCCATAGAGGAGTAATTATTCCCGAACAGAAACTGTTCGGAAAAATGAAATCATCAGGGCGGGCTTTAGACGGTGATGGACAGATGATCAACAGTAACGTAATCATGTGCGTCATCAAAGGGGCTTGGATTATATTTGTTTGAATCCTAAACGGAGAGCTTGTTTGTATATGCATTCACCATCACAATTTCTCTCAGAAATGATGATCATGTTGGGTAAGTACTCTGTGTATCATTCAATTATTTTACAACACTGGCAAAGATTGTGTATTCCAGCCTGATTTCAGCGCACGTGCAGACAGGGTTGCCAAGTTTTACAATAAAACGCGCCAAATACTAGCCCTAAACAATAGCTTCTCGGGGGGTTCTCCGGGGAAAAAATGGCGTTTGGGGGGTAAAATGTGTGTTATTTTGGCAAAGTTGCCTGCTCAAATTCACACTCATGGGTCTATATATCACATAATAGTCGCTTCAACACATGGAAAAAACGCGGACTTGGCAACACAGTGCAGTTGAACTCTGTTGACATTTGACAATACGTCGCTTCGTTGCTCTGATTGGCTGTAGGTCTATCCAATTAATGTCTTTCCTGGTTCGGTTGAAACACGCCTCATAATCACAGCCCAATGGAGCAGTTTCAGACTCATATTCTGACTAGAATTGAGTATGACCACATCAGGCTAGAACAGTCTGACCACAGAACAGTTTTCCACTTTGCCACAGTTCATTTTAAATGAGCCTTGTTCCAGAGATGTCTGCGCTTCTGGATCATGTTAAGATATGGCTTCTTTTTTGACCTATAGAGTTTTCAATTACATTAGCATTTCTGTATGTGGTGCAGGGCCCAATGATCATGGGCATCCAGTATGCTTTTCCGGCCTTTACCCTTATGCACAGAGATTGTTTTAGTTTCTCTGAATCTTTGGATAATATTATGCACCATATATGGTGATGATAACTTCAAACTCTTAGCAAATTTTCGCTGAGAAACTCCTTTCTAATATTGCTCCGCTATTTTTCACCCCAGCATTGGGAGGATTGGTGATCCTCTGCCCATCTTGACTTCTGAGAGACACTGCCACTCTGATAGGCTCTTTTTATACCCACTCATGTTGCCAATTGACCTATTAAGACCTCCTTATATGTACATTTCATTTTTCCAACCTCTTACTGCTACATGTCCCAACTTTTTTGGAATGAGTAGCTCTCATGAATTCCAAAATGAGCCAATATTTGGCATGACATTTCAAAATGCCTCACTGTCAACATTTTATATATCTATATTATATTGTGAATAAAATATAAGTTTATGAGATTTGTAAATTATTGCATTTCTTCTTTATTCACAATTTGTATGGTGTCTAACTTTTTTTGTAATCGGGTTTGTATTTTCTGCTATGTGAGCTTACAATATAAGGTTAAATTAAAGACTACATAACACACAGAGTTTCTGCCAGTCTCATGTTTATCTTGAGTACCTATAGAGTAGTATTGCATCCTACATATCTCTGAAGAGACTTTATCATATTTATAAAAGACAGATGCGCTGTACCGATTGTTTCTGAAAACACCTGAGCTCGTGAAGGCGTGCAGCGGACAGAGCTGAAGAGTCACGACAATACTTCATGGCATTATGACAGGTTTACTTTTGATTCACTCTACGTTTGTGTTGTTTACATCATATACACTTAACAAAACAGATATTTGATGCATTTTCACTCATTGTTGCATTCATGGTCTAAAATTAAAATGACAGCGCTGAAGGCGGCTTCCGTAACCAAAAGAAACTGATGGGTATGCGCTTACGCTTGGCATGCCCTCATCTGTGAGAAGTGTCCGTATAAGCAATTCCGCCAAAATCTTAAAAAAAAAAAAAAGATAAAAAAATAAATAAAAATACTTTCTGAAACTGTTTTTTTTTTGTTTTGATTTTTGGCCATGTTTAGCATTATAAATCAACTCACGTGTAAGTGAGTCAGAATGCATGAAATAATACTATAAAAGGGAATTTGCACATGTGAATAAAAATAAATAAATAAATAACTTTTGTTTTGTTTTGTTTTTCATTGCAGTGAGTTTAATTTTGAATAAATGAACAGTGAAAATTGGCAAATTCGTGCTGCGTTACTTTGTCTATTCCACATATTAAAAGTACAGTTAATTGTATTCAGTTGTGTTGTATAGGCACTAAAACAGTCCAGTACTTTATAGTCTTACACTGGCCCCTGCCTGACTTGGCCATACCCTATGAAAATATCCTGGCTCCGACATTGGCAATGCATCTCTCGTTTTGAATTCAAGTATACAGTAGAGTGTTAACCTTTATCTTTCTAAAGACTTTTCATGTGTCAAATCCTCCTGACAAGAGCGCAGAGCTGTCATTTTATGTATGCTGGGATTGTGTCTGTTCTTGAATCCGCAGGGTGTTTTGTGGGTGTATGGTGTCTGGTGTCTGCTCTGGGTTCTGGAGGGTAGTTTGTCAGCAGCTAGCACAGAAGGGCACACCAGCATCCAGATGGCTACAGTGAGTAAACTCTTCTGCTCTCACACTTTAACTAGATGAAAGTTGAATTTTTACAGGATTTTAAGTTTTTCTTCTTTCAGAAGCATGTTTGTTGAAAGCAGACAGACAGACAGACAGACAGACAGACAGAGATAGATAGATAGATAGATAGATAGATAGATAGATAGATAGATAGATAGATAGATAGATAGATAGATAGATAGATAGATAGATAGATAGATAGATAGATAGATAGATAGATAGATAGATAGATAGATTTTTAATGCTTTTTTAGATAAATTAATGAATTCAGAAAATAATGTGAATTCACACATAGGACTTAGTGCATTAAACATAAAAAACAGCTCTGTTTTAAGAGCCGACAGACACTTAAATGCATTTCCAAGCTCTCTGTTCGCACAATTACACCAGCTATGAAGTGAACAGAGAGTGATTTTCTTTCCACATAAGAACCTCAAAGAGCCGAATAGACGGCTTCCAGTCTTTTCTAGCCTCTCTGATATGAGATCATCAAAGGTGTTTGTTTCCCATATGTGTTTTGAGGAATTGCATCGGTCTTGTGTGATGCTTGTTTAAGCCAGAATAATGAAAACCTTTTTTTATATTTGAAAGAAGCATTTCATTCTGGTACATTTTATTTGCAATGATATAAACAATGCATGGACACGCACACTACATCTATATAGTTCATATGCAGTATTGTCTGCATTATTGTGAATTGAGAAAGCATCTGCATTTATTCTACTGTTAAGCATCTGTGTCGTGGCTTCATGACATACACATAATTTGATTTTTCATACAGTACAGAAATGAATGACAATAAACTGACTTTTACATCAAATAATTTTGTCATAGCAATTCATATAATACTATTCAACATTATAATATATTATATAATACATTTTCATACTCGTCATCTTATTCATGACATTTAAGTTGTGAATTAGATTGTCCCAGAAGGCATTACAACATGTTTGAGGGAAATGCAGATAAAACTATATTTTTTTATTCAGGAATGAAGTATCATCAACATAGTTTATATAAATACAATGGAAAATCTCATCCAATATTCACAATTGTTGAGCCTTTTTGGTAGATACAGTATAAATTAATTGGATTAGTCCAATCTATAAATCTATAAAACCATATGAATCAAGTGGTTTATACCAACAAAACTTCTGAAGAGACATGCTTCGTTTGATGAATATAAAATGAGAATAATAGGCAGTTCAAGTTTTGACTAAAACATTCTAGAAATAATTTTAAAATGCATAAATAAAATATGCTATCATTAAGCTAAATCATGCTAGCCATGTGCTCAAATATGGTAGCAACAAGCTAAATCATAGGTTATATTAGTAACTAAAACATGATAGTAACATGTTACAAAATATCCTGCAATCATGTTACAAAATGTTAAACATACTATTAAATTTATCAATGTGCTAAATCATGATAGCATCAAGCTAAATTATTGTAGTAACGTGTTAAAAGACACTAGAAAAATACTAGCAACATGCTAACAACATAAAAACATAGCAAAATGTTAAAGGGGGGGGGGGGGGGGGGGTGAAACACTGAGTTTCAGTCAGTGTCATGTCAATCTTGAGTACCCTAGCATTGCATCCTGCATATCTCCGAAAAGTCTTTATTTTTTTAATAATTATATAAGAAAGATGCGCTGTTCCGAGTCTTTCCGAAAAAAGCCGAGTGGGTGAGGGCGTATCGTGTGAGCGGATGACGAGTGCGCGCCACTGTTATTGTGTTGAGTGCGTCGTAAAGCTGTGTCATCCCTAACAGCGGGAAAAAACTTTATTCAAAATAAAAAAAATGGCTTTTAATCAGATACAGCCATACATCTATGATCCGGAATCAGACCCAGAGGCTGCAGTTGAACAGGAGCAGCAGCAAAAACGACTAGAGCAGGACGTCTCTATGTGGTACAAGTTATACACTAACTATATAATATGCTTAGCGGCTTGTGTTATTCACATATTTATACTTGAATTATATCGTCGTATTTTTTTTCTTTGAAGGTGTACATGTGGGAAGTGCAGTTGTGCACGTGTGTATGTGTGTTTGTGCGTTTACGCGTAGACAATTGTAGTAAGCGGACTGGTTTTGCACGGCAGGCTAGTGTTTAAATAGAAAGACACGGAATAGTAGCGCATTTGAATGAAGAAGCGCGCTTATTTAGTATATCATTTTTCCCCACTCTTTATGTATTGTTGTTTGGAGTGCTTTTACAATACACAAACATAAAGTTACACATATAGTGGCCAGCTAAACAAATGTACACGCACTACACATCGCATGCTCCATTGATCAATTAGCTATACGTGATCATGTTTGGGCTACTTGATGAGCATAGGCAATAACACAGACATTTGAAGCAGTCTTACTCACCGCCTGCGGTTCTAACGTTGGGACCTTTATCGTTGGGACTGCTCCATCATTCAGCATTAGGCGATCGGAAAATCCGGCGTCGAACTGGGCCTTGTTTATGAAACAGTTTGCACCGAAATGCAGCGAACAGACATAAACCTTTGCGGAACTCAGTTGCTGATCCGGAAAAGCAAATTCCATCCACTGTTGCCTTAAACGCGGGTTTTTTTGGCAATCTGTACAGGGCTGTCTTGGTCTGGCAACCAAAAACGCACTTTTTTGGTGACATTGTTAATTTCTTGAAGTCACATCACCTGTGCAGCGCAGCCTACGAGCCAGCGCTTTAATGTGCGTAGCCTGTTACTTTCGCACTCTCCCTCTCTCTCTCACGGTCTTGAATTGCCCGTACGGCCCATACAAGGAAATTCCGACCTATTAACGTCAAGTGGACCCATGATCGAAAAAAAAACTTGCCGAAACTTATGACTAACCAGAAGTAGTATTTTTGACAAAGAAATACTCCCATCAAACGTCCACCTTAACTTTTGAAACTTTGTCCATGTTTAGTATGGGATTCCAAGTCTTTAACAGTGTAAAAAGATCAGTATGCATGAAACAGCATTTCACCCCCCCTTTAATCATGTTAACAATGTGTTAAATCATGTTGGCAAAGATTTTAGCAAAATGCTAAACATGCTACATCTCACTAGCTATGACTTAAAACTCACCAACGACATTTTATTAACTTTCTATGAGTAAAACTTTGAAACTTAATATTTTAGATATGGCGTTGTCAAACCCATTTTGGATTTGGATTTATTCCTGTGTGTTAAGCCAGAACTTGTATGTACCATATTTTATATTCTCTTTGTAAATATGCATTAGTCAATCTTTATCAATAAAAGCCTTAATCTATAAAGTGATTGAGTCCCTTCAGAATATTAAACCGCTCGATTTATATGGATTCACTGCAAACAAACAAATAAATAATTATTACTTAGTGTTTTGTCTTGTTGCCAGGCAAATAAATAAAGAAATGAGAAACAATGTTTTAAAGAGAAACAAGATTATGTCTTACTCCATTGGCAGATACATTTGCTTGATTTAAGCAAAAACTCCTTCATTTAGATTTTATGAACTTTGAAACATCACAGTTGACGTGGACTTATAAGAAGGGACAGCAATCTCTTAAGTATCATTACAATAGCTTAATTTGTTTTTAGATTAATTAAAGTACTCCGGGTTTGGAATGACTTGAGAGTTAGCAATGTATGACAAAAGTTTATTTTTGTCTGTGAAATATGCCTTTGATATGAAAATAATTATTGGTTAACCAGCTTCATCAGAAAGACCATGTTTGCCAATAGACTTGACTCGGCTATTAACCTAAATCAGTATAAACCAGGGAATTCTAAGATGGATGTTTCAGCATTTATATTAAGATGCTCTCTTCAAATGTCGCTGCTGGTTAGTAGCTTACTAAGGTTTTTTTTTTTTTTTTTTGGTAACAGAAGACCCATGTTTCCTCTTCCAAGTTGAAGACCCCCCTCCATTATGGCACCATGGGGCTTTGACTCAACCATGCCACATTACTCTCAGAATCTCCCACATGAAATATATTCACTGAGCAGCCACAGCATGGATGCCGCTTCAATTGCTTTTTGCACGTTCAACCACGTGGCGCAGGAGCTACCGGTCGGGAGTCTGCAGGTTCGGGTTCACCTCAGGTGACAAAATCTGCAGAAGAGATATGAGAGTCTCTGCAAGATAGATTTTACCTGAGGTTCTATGGGATGCCATGCTTAATTTCAACAACCTGCAGTCCAAGGGCATCCGCGATAATGAGCGAGTACATAGCCTACATCAGCCACCCTCAGCATAAGTGCCTGTGACACTATATCAGACCGACACAAATGGTTTCCTGGTTTGCTGATCTTTCCGCAAACTACAGCTAAACCAGACCTGGAGAGGCATATTGAAAGTGACGCATCCACAATTCAAATGAGCTTTGTTTCACCTTGCATCGGTTTCCTTGAATTTAGATGCGTTTCAAAATAGGAACTCTTGAGTTGCTATAGATAAAGGGGATTGCACTCCAGTATTGTGAGGTTTTGTGCCCTTCTGGGCTCAGCTGTGGGTTATTTTATTCAAAAATCAACTTATTTCAAAGTCATCTCAAGTTTGAAACAAGCAAAAAGTGACTGTGCAGCCCACAAACTAAATTCCAAAGCACACGCTGAAACAGAAAAGAGGAAATAGTAAGCGCCACAGGCCAAAAGCATTGCTTCCGTCTGAACTGAGCGGAGCACATAAAATGCTCCGTAGCATAACTACGGCGGCTATATGACTGTTCATTATGCAGCATGTCTGGGTGTGCACCAAGATGGTTTATAATACCTGAAGAGATCAGGTATAATACCTACAGTATCTGTTAGCATTCCCATTCAATAACAACATCTCCGATGGCCCCTGGAAGTACCTGATCTGCATGCTACCAGATGTGCTCATATTTTGGAGCCACAGGGAAATTAATTTCTCAAAAAAAAAAAAAAAAAAAAAAAATGATTAGCATAGATTATCATGAGATTATATGTGTATGTGTGTGTGTGTGTGTGTGTGTGTGTGTGTGTGTGTGTGTGTGTGTGTGTGTGTGTGTGTGTGTGTGTGTGAGAGCCTGTTTATGTGGTTTATGAGGACACAAATTTGTATAACTACATGGGTATTACACTGGTATTACACTATAAATGTGGTTTATGAGGACATATCAAATGTCCTCATAATTCAAATGGCCTTAAAACATACTAAATGATGTTTTTTTGAGAAAGTAAAAATGCAGAATGTTTCCTGTGATGGGTAGGTTTAGGGGCAGGGGCAGTGTAAGGGGATAGAAAATACGGTTTGTACAGTATAAAAACCATTACGCCTATGGAGAGTCCCTGTAAACCACATAGACCAACATGTGTGTGTGTGTGTGTGTGTGTGTGTGTGTGTGTGTGTGTGTGTGTGTGTGTGTGTGTGTGTGTGTGTGTGTGTGTGTGTGTGTGTGTGTGTGTGTGTGTGTGTGTGTGTGTGTGTTCTGTAAAAAAACATTAGAATATTGCCCACAGTATCTGCCCACAGTATCTGGTGTACAACTGACAGATTCAAACAGATTCAAACAGATTTTAAAAAATAATAATAATACAATTAAATCTTAAATAAATATATTACTATGTCTTCATAATTTTTCAAATAATGTTTATACAATACATACATGTCAGGGGAAAATGATTCACCAAGCATAACATGTTCCTGGGTCAACAACTTTGTTGATCCTGGAACAACATTCCAATCAACCAATCAGATTTGAAGGTCAAGTTTCCAGTTAAGTACTTCTACATTAGTGTGTTTTACCTATCATTTCCTTTTGATTATAGGAATAACTTATGGGTAGTGTAAGGTTTAGAAGTAAGTCTAGGACTTCATTTTCAGAAAGGAATGTAGTTCCAGGATCAACAAAATATGTATTAAATAATATTAGATAATAAGCAATAATATTCCAGGAACATGTTGTTACATATCTACTGAGCCCTGCACGACATGCATGAAAAAAAAAGAAAGTTAAATAGTGCGCACAATTTACTATTTCGTTCCCACGATTTATAAATCGTGCGCACGTTTTACAAATTTGTTCCCTCGAATTTATAAATCATGCGCACGATTTAGCAAATCGAGGGAACAAATTAGTTAAGCGTGTGCACGATTTAGCAAATCGACAGAATAAAGTTGAACGTGAGCACAATTTAGCAAATTGATGGAACAAATTAGTAAAACGTGCGCACACCTTAGCAAATCGAGGGAACGAAGTAGTACGTGATTTATAAATTGAGGGAATTAAATAGTAACCTACGAGTTTTTTACTGCATGTCATGTGTGGAGCTCCGTACAGATCTATGTTTCTGTCATGTTGTTTGCTTTGGTCACATGTTCCTTTGTTTGTTTCCTGCCACTTTCTCTGTTTCCTTGGTTACCCTCCTATGTCTAGTTTTGTTCTGCTGCATTTAGTTATCTTCATCTGTGTCACCTGTGCACCTCGTTATGTCAGTCATCAGGGTTTGTATTTAAGTTCCTCTTGTTCAGTCACTCATTGTCCGGACTATGTTATACTTACCATGCTATGTTAGTGATGTTTGGTGTTCTGTTTATTTGCATAAAGCTTATCTGTGTGGAAGTCCTGGATCTTCTCATCTCTGTTGCACCACAAAACCATAACACGTCTTACCAGACTGGAGACATAAATTGCTAAACCAAGCAGGTAATTATTGAACTAGAGAAATTGCAATAAAGGTGAGTATAGAGAAGATAACTAATACTTGACTGAATCAGTGTGGCATAGAGTGCATGGTAGATTCTGGGGAGCAGGTGGGTACTTGCAAATATATTGACCTCTGTGATATTCTCTAGTTCAGGAAATGTTGGAGACACAATAGGGTATTGAAGGAGATTCACAAGTAGGATTTGCAGGTAAGGATCTGTGTTTCTAGTCAAAGAGTGAGGATGAGGTATTATATATTGAGTTGATAAGTAATGATGGGGAATTGGTTTGGGTGATAGCCAAGTGAGTGCAGGTGATGGACAGGAGGAATGCTGGGAAATGTAGTCACTGACTAGATGGAGGACATAACACAATTAATATGATGTTTTGTGTCATGATGTTTTATGATCACATGGTTGTCTTAAAAATGTGAATAAAGTGTAATACGTGTAAATTTAAAAACACTATGCAAGAAGTGTGGTGTGGCTGTGAGTCTGTGTGCAGTAAATCCACATTGGTGAAGTAAATGTGATTGTTTGGAGAAGGATAAATGGACCAAAATTAAGGGGACAAATAGTTTTATTGGATATGATGGCAACTGAGGATGATAAGAGAGCTTGTTAAAATAGTTTTTTTTTTTTTGCTTCACAATTGGTGAAGAAGCACTGGAAGTTTAAAACAAACTCACAATTGATTATGATAAAGAAAATCATACTATGAAAGAGATTTTGCAAGCTTGCAGACGTTACTGCAGCCCACAGAAAAATATTGTCTTTCAATATTTCAGTTTTGGTTGCATAAGATGGCAGACAGACTATAAGTGCACTGTCAGGAAAAAAAAAGGTACATTTCTATCACTGGGGCGGTACACTAAGGTACAAAACTAAAAAGGTACTAATATGTACCTTTAAGGTAGTACTATGCACCTTTAAGGTACTAATATGCACTCTTAAAGTACTAATATGTACCTTTTAAGGTGCTAATATGTACCATTTAGGGGTGTGTACGGTACAAAGATGTATTATTATAGACGATTTTGGCCAAAGGAAAAAAATATATATGATACGAGACAAAATGGAGTTTAATCTAACAGACACTGGAATGAAAGAGAGACTGCTCAGAGAAACGATACTGACACTAGTGAAAGCATTAGACATCTGTAGAGCCGCCGAAGCAGCAAAGAAGTATGGCGATGCAGACAGGACAAATGGATTCAGAAGCAGAAAGTCAAAAGTTTGCTCTGAAAGAGAAAGGAATGACAACGCATTACAAAAGTAAAGCTAAAAATAAGTCAACCTGTAAATAAAAAGATCTGGATGTCTGTATGAATTAAAGGAACACGGCTTTACCGTTTTCCCCAGAGTTAGATAAGTCCATGCATACTATTCTCATCTTGGTGCATGCCATAACTCTGTCCGACACACCCAACGTTAGCCTAGCTTAGCACAAAAACGGTAGGTAAACAACTACATCTAGCTTACTGCACAATAAGTTTACCTCTAGTCTTTGTGCTAAGCTAGGCTAACGGTGGGTGCATCAGAAAGAGTTTTGATACGCGCAGAGATGAAACTGGTCAATATGGACTTATCTAACACTGGGGGATACAGCGAATAAGCTAAATTCCAAAAAAATCGGCATGTTATTTTACGACAATGTCCAGTTTATGGGGTAAAATGTCATACATACAGTATGTACATACAGGAACTATATGTATTTATTAAAAAAGAAGAACTGAAATATCACGTGGTCTAAGTATTCAGACCCTTTGCTGTGACACTTATTTATTTAACTCAGATGCTGTCCTTTTCTTCTAATCATCCTTGATATGTTTCTACACCTACATTTGAGTCCAGCTGTGTTTGATTATACTGATTGAACTTGATTAGGAAAGCCACACACCTGTCTATATAAGACCTTACAGCTCAAAGTGCATGTCAGAGCAAATGAGAATCATGAAGTCAAAGAAACTGCCTGAAGAGCTCAGAGACAGAATTGTGGCAAGGCACAGATCTTGCCAAGGTTACAAAAGTATTCTGCTGCACTTAAGGTCCCTAAGAGCGCAGTGGCCTCCATAATCCTTAAATAGAGATGTTTGGTATGACCAGAACCCTTCCTAGAGCTGACCGTCCTGTCAAACTGAGCTATCGGCAGAGAAGAGCCTTTGTGAGAGAGTAAAGAAGAACCTAAAGATTACTGTGGCTGAGCTCCAGAGATGTAGTCAGGAGATTGGAGAAAGTTGTAGAAAGTCAACCCTCACCTCAGCCCTCCACTAGTCAGGGCTTTATAGCAGAGTGGGCAAACAGAAGCCTCTCCTCAGTGCAAAACACAACAACAACAACAACAACAACAACAAAAAACACCTGAAGGACTTCAAGATGGTGAGAAATAAGATTATCTGGTCTGATGTGACCAATATAGAACTTTTGGCCTTAATTCTAAACGGTATGTGTGGGTAATATATCCCCTGTTCAATACAGTCCCAACAGTGAAGCATGGTGGTGGCAGCATCATGCTGTGTTATTTTTTTTATTTTTCAGCTGCAGGGACAGGACGACTAGTTGCAATCGAGGGAAAGATGAGTTCGGCCAAGTACAGGGAAATTCTGGACAATGACCTTAAGCACACAGCTAAAATAACAAAGCAGTGGCTTCACAATAATTCTGTTACTGTTCTTGAATGGCCCAGCCAGAGCCCTGACTTAAACCCAATTGAGAATCTCTGGAGAGACCTGAAAATGTACATACTGTAAATGGAGAGGATCTGCAAGGAGGAATGGCAGAGGATCCCCAAATCCAGGTGTGAAAAACTTGTTGCATCTTTCCCAAAAAAGACTCATGGCTGTATTAGATCAAAAGGGTGCTTCCACTAAATACTAAGCAAAGGGTCTGAATACTTAGGACGGTGTGATCTTTCAGTTTTTCTTTTTTAATAAATCTGCAAAAATGTCAACAATTCTGTGTTTTTCTGTCAATATGGGGTGCTGTGTGTACATTAATGAGAAAAAAAAAGGCTGCAATATAATAAAGAGTGCCACATTTAAGGGGATCTGAATACTTTCTATACCCACTGTAGTGTGAAAAGAAAACCCTTTTTAAAAAAAATATGTACATGATGAGAGGCCTGATAAAAACAAGTGTATCAAGAAGTGTTGACCACATTGAAAATTACATTCAGGTTGACAGGCTCCATATTGGCACAATCCTGCGTATAAAGTGAAGTGCAACAGTAGAACAAGATGATAAGGCATGATATGTTAATCGTCATTTGAATGGAGTGGATTTCAAGTTTAAACTCGATCCAGGGACGGAAGCAAATGTGTTGCCAATGGAGATGAATGGGAATGGACTCCTGCTGTATAACTCTTGACATCTACAAATACTGTGCTTATGGCTTTTGGAAGAAAAAGAATACAACCAGAAGGTAACATGTCAGTTATGTGTGAATCATCTAAAGCTAAATCTTTACTGCAATTCTTTAGGGTCTCTCAATCCATTACTTATTGTTTTAGGCAGCAGATGTGAAGCCGTACTGTTGGTGAAGAGAATAGAAGCAACTAGAGAGAAAGGACCAATGACAAGAGATGAAATGATTGTCTTTCACAGGGCTTGAGGAGTTTCCTGGTGTTTACTATAAACATGTTGATCCAAATATAACTAGTACATGGATGTAGACAAAGAAATAATTTATATGGATTAAAATCTACTTTACATGAGCATGGTAACCAAATGTAGCATATGTCAAAAGTTCCAACCTTAAACTCTCTGAACCTCTTCAGTCACATGACATCCCAGATTTACCTTGGTTGAAGCTTGAAGCAGACATCTTTGAATTGCAAGATCAGTATTTTCTAGTGTTAGTTGACTATATTGTAAAATATCCTGAAGTGCTAAATTTGAGAGACAAATATGCCCATTCAGTCATACCAGTTATGAAAGCAATGTTTGCAAGATATGGCATACCAAAATGTATTGTGAGTGAACATACCATCTGCAAGTCCAGAAATGATAAAATGAGCTAATATGTGGAGAATAAAGCTTTTGTCGGTCAAATGGACTTGCTGAGCGATCAGTGCAAACTGTGAAACATGTCCTGAAAAAGGCCTTGTGTTCTGGTGAGGATATACATCTGGCTTTGTTGTCAATACGAAATACACTTGTCACAGGATTAAGTTTATCTCCAGCACAAATGTTGACATATTTATCGCAGTACTATACCATGTTCCACCAAGATGTTGGGACAAAAAGCTTTTGCACAGGAGCACAGTCAACTGGCAGATTTACAAGCTTGTCAGAAAAAGTACTATGATCTCAGATCTTTAGAATTTTTAGCAGGTGACGCTGTACATATGCAAACTCGAGAATAATGGAGACCAGCAACAGTGCAAGGTAAGAGAGGTATTCAGATCTGTTTACACTTATTCAAGCAGTAATGATGATCTATTTGATCTGATCCAGTGACTACAAAATGTTGTGTTAAAAATGCCTTTATCTTAAGGAAAATCTTGAACAAACTGAACAAAAATTTTCACCCAAGTGTCAATGATGAATCAACAATTCGTGCAAGAAATGGAAAAACTGCCAGACCTTTAGTTGGCTTGAAAGTTTATACTACATAGACTGACATTACCTAATACATTTTAAACTAGTTTGATTACGATTGTCATCTTGTGAAAGGCTGTTCTGATTGTATTTATGACAGTGTTTGTGACGGAATATCTTGATTCATATTTATTGATGTTTGTTTATGTGGTGATGTAATTTTCTTTCTAATTTAAGAGAGGGGGATGTAATATGTTGTTGTGTGTCATGATGTTGTTTGATCTTAAGTGTCTGATTACATGGTTGTCTTAAAGATGTCATGAACTGTCTTTTAATTTATTTTATACTGTTGTCTGAGGTCAACTTACGCCGTTCACATGATTTTTTACATTCAACATCACAATGAAAAAGTAATAGGCTGTTTTCTACCCTGGTTTTGAGACTAGCTCCTGGAACGCTCGATTTTTTTATGGGCGTGACGCATTGAAGACTTGGAAGTAAATGCCCACTGCTATGATTGGATAACAGTTTTGCCTATTATAATAAGCTTGACTCATCAGAATGATTCACCCACAGGGCTCACAATATGTTTTTATCAAACAAACACAATGATTTATCTCTCATCCACTAGCAACCAATTTGAATGTTATTTTTTGTTACTTGGCCCGCAAATACAGTCCATGTGAGCTGGAACTTCATTAAAAATAAAGTTCAACCATGCATTCCTACTATTGGAATCCAAAGTAAGTTATGCTGTGTTTATTGCTTGAGTGTTCGATCAGTTTTAGCTCCACAAAGGCCTAGGCACGAGTTGGTGGGCCGGGCTAAAGAGAACACAATCTTAAATTGCTGATTTGCTGAGCCAGCTGTAAATAAAAGCTTTTCTTTGACTAGGAAGTTTTCAGCTCTGAAACTTACAGGATATTTGTATACCTATTACCGTGACCTTTTATATATAAAGGGAAAGTTGAGCTGAGAGTTGTGGTTTGTACATAACTGCTGGACTAAATAACTAAATAAATAAATGTTGCTGTTTGGATCTAAATAGGCAAATGCTTAAGAGTCTATGATTGAATCATTATTGCAGTCATTATTATGTTTCTAGCATATTATATGTTTGGCAAAAGTTCTAACCCTAATGTGGAATGTGTAGCTTTTAATTTCTTAAACAACCATCATGGCCATATTCCAGGAAGACAATGTCAAGATTCATCAGGCTCAAATTGTGGAAGAATGGTTGGGAGGGAGCTTGAAGAATCATTTTCACACATGAATTGGCATCTCTAAATCCAGACCTTAAATTAATTCAGGTCATCGGTCATCGGTCAAAATTCCCAAATAATCAAAAGAAAAAGAAAAAAAGAAAATCCGGACAAAAATCCACTCTAAAGGAACTTAACGCAACACTGAAACAGTCATGCCAAATATTGGCTCATTTTGGATTTCATGAGAGCTACACATTCCCAAACGTTTGGGACAGGTAGCAATAAAAGGTCGGAACAACCCTCTATGGTACGCAATATGATTTCAATCAGGAAAAAAATATTTGTGGTGTTTTTCCTGCTTAAAATAAGACACTTTAACAATAGCAATAAAAAAAAAAATCATTATTTTTATTTATTTTTTAATCGTTTGTTGTCTCAAGGCAACATTGTACCACAACGGACAAATTTAAACTTTTTACGTTATCATGTAGAAAAAATAAATATATTCATTGAAAAAATATTTTTTTTTAACCAGAGACCTGAACAAACACATTCATCCAGTTTATAATATATTACAAATTTCATATTTAATAAAAAGTAACATTTCAAATTCAGCTGTTGCTCTCAGGCAACATTGTACTACCAAACCATTACATAAAGCCATCACATCAAGTTATTACATCAACTTATCACATCAAGTTATCATTACATATTATCATAACCATCTTCATCCTCATCTCTATCTTCGATCTCACCCTCACTCTCTCCCTGCCGGATTGTCACTATGGCCTCATCTTCCTCATCACACGACACCTCATCCTCACCCTCATCAGTTGTGTTTTATACCTTTTTTGAGTACTATAGAAAATGTGCAGATCATAATATATGCAGTTATAGTATGTGTATTACTATTTTTATACATGCATTACAATATTGTGCAAAAATGCAGATATATTTAGATAACTCTAACTCTTTTCCTTACAAATATGCTGTATTTGTATCCAACCTAGTGTGTCTGCTATGGCCTTACGCGATTCCATTGTGGTACAATGTTGCCTTGAGGCAACACAGTTTTTTGTTATTTACTCTAAAACATTTGATGATATATTTTTATTATATATTTTTTTAAAGGTCTTTAAAATACTTATTTACTAACCAGTGAAGGTGACTAATACTTTTGTCTGTGATTATCTGGACAGGAAATTAGTGAAAAATGCCGTTTTCATTGGAGAAAATATATGGAGCCATGTGACCTGTGCACATGACTGATATAGGACACAAAATGGACCCCTGTGGGTCATGTGACCCATTTTTTTACACTTTCATTGATTAGCATTTGAGTTCTTCTTCCCGGGGATAGGTTTGAACAATACAGTGGTGTTTCATTTAATTAAGAATAATCTAAAATAGACTATGTTGCCTGGAGGCAACACCGTACCATAGAAGGTTAAATGTACATATAAGGAACAGATCGAGGACCAATGGACAATACATGATTGGGTATAAAAAGAGCCTCTCAGAGTGGCAGTGTCTCTCAGAAGTCAAGATGGGCAGAGGATCACCAATCCTCCCCAATGCAGTTGCAAAAAAATAATGGAGCAATATCAGAAAGGAGTTTCCCAGAGTTATCCCAAAGATTCAGATAATCTGAAACGATATCTGTGTGTAAGGGTCAAGGCTGGAAAACCACACTGGATGCCCGTGATCTTTGGGCCCTTAAACAGCACTGCATCACATACAGGAATGCTACTGTAATGGAAATCACAACATGGGCTCAGAAAGGCTTCCAGAAAACATTGTTGGTGAACACAATCCACCATGCCATTCACCGTTGTTCAAAACTCTTCTGCGGTCAGATGAATAAAAATTGAAGTTATTTTTGGAAAACGGGGATGTCATGTCATCTGGACTAAAGAGGACAAGGACAACCCAAGTTGTTTTCAGCAGTCACTTCAGAAGCCTGACTCTCTGATGGTATGGGGTTGGATGAGTGTGTGTGGCATTGACAGCTTACACATGGAAAGGCACCATAAATGCTGAAAGGTATATCCAAGTTCTAAAACAAAATATGCTCTCATCCAGATGTCGTCTCTTTAATTTTCCAACATGACAATACCAGACCACATACTGCATCAACTACAACATCATGGCTGCGTTGAAAAAGGATCTGGGTACTGAAATGGCCAGCCTGCAGTCCAGATCTTTCACCCATGGAAAATATTTGTCACATCATAAAGAATAAGATGCGACAAAGTAGACCTTAGACAGTTGAGCAACTAAAAGCCTGTATTAGACAAGAATGGAACAACATTCCTATTCCTAAACTTGACCAACTTCTCCTCAGCCCCCAGACATTTGCAGACTGTTATAAAAAGAAGAGGGGAGGCCACACAGTGGTAAACATGGCGTTGTCCCAACTTTTTTGAGATGTGTTGATGGCATGAAATATTGTAGTAGGCCTACTTAAATTTCGTTGCGAACACAGTGAGAGAGCCCGCCCACACGCTCCTCTGGTTGGCTGTGATTTTTGATTGATTGATCTCAGGTTGAGTCTGATTTCCTGCTGAAAATTGTGTCGCATCATGTCTGGACAGGAAATGGTGGTAGACTTTTTAAATTAGATTGGCGGTAACACTTTACAATACGGGTGCACTAATATAGATTAATTCATGCTTAATTAATGCACTGAGTTAATTTATTACTAATGGTTAACTAACCAATTTATTAATGATTACTGCATCAGTAACTAATGAAGATTCTACATGATTAATATATTATCATTAAATTATTATTAGTTAAATATGTCAATGTATTAATTGCTTAATAAAACTAATCATTTAAATTAGCATGTTAATTACCACAAGGGGTCAAAGCCATGCATTTCAACTTCCAGTTGTCTGCTTTAATTAATCATTAGCTAATGATTTATAAAGGTTTCATTATGTTATGACTTTACTTGTTGGGGCACATGACTATTAACTAACTTATTAAGTAATATATAATTGTGGTTATGGGTTTTGAATTAATTTTGAATTAGTTAATAGTCATGTGGCCCAACAAGTAAAGTCATAACATAACGAGAACCAAATCATTAGCTAATGAAAGCAGACAACTGGAAGTTGAAATGCATGGCTTTGATATAATATGTTATTAAGAAATTAATAACATATTAATTATTAGTTATTTCCTAGATTAGTTAGTTCTTAGTTATTATCTAGTTATTTCCATCAAGAGATGTATACATTTTTGAAGATTAATATAAGAAATCCATATTTGTGTGAAAATTATGGATATCTATTTGTATATAAATTATATACATTTTACATAATTAACAGTGCCACTGAAGAGTTTTATATAAACTGTTAGATGACATTAGTGATGTGTGAAGAAAATAGAATATGCAGTATGTATAATATACAATCAAGTTGTATTTTTTTTTTAGAAAGCATGAAAATTAAATGATTATATTTAGAATACAAAATAAATGCTTAGCAATAAATATTCATAATGTTGTTTTACAAATGAATATAGGCAAACATAATGTTTTAAATTAGCTAAAGAAAACCCTACTTCAGAAGGGTTAAATTCTGAAGTGATGCTCTTGTTTACCCAGTCAGATGGTCCGAACCTGCAGCTCCAAATGAGATAAACGAGGGAGCAAACACTTAGGTCACCGCTGTGGTATTGATTACCTATTGCACCCCGCTATCAGTCTCAACCTCTATCTCTTTCTCCTGCACTCTCTTTCGCAAAACACTCTCTCCATCACTCTCTCACTGGTTTTCTCTCATAACATCTTCTTAGACACAAATGCAGTCAAATAAAAACAAACAGAGGACGAGATGTCAAAAAAAAAAAAAAAAAAAAAACTACACAAGAACAAATGTTTGTTTTGAGTCTCTTGCTAAATCAGGCCTTGACAACGAGTAGAATTGGATCCTTTTGGACTGAAGATGCATTGCGGTGTCAGTTATCCGTGAAGTGAAGCTTGGACTTAAAATATGGTGTATTTTGATAGAGAGAGGCAACTGTGGCACATAGGGGTGGATTAATTACATAAATCCTGTGCCTGATTAAATATTACTCCGTTAAAAGTTCTAGTTTAAGATTTCTGCTTGCATAAAAATGCAATAATACCTACTTCTGCATCAAAGGGTTTAATGACAAAAACCATGGCATGATTATAAGATAATATGTGTAGTCAACAGTCAGCGATAGTCAGTTAGGGAGTTTTGAACCAGAAACTGCTGGGACGGGAGGCAGGCATGCTAACAAGGGCTCAAAATGAGGCCAATGGATTGAGTTTTACCTGCCCGGCTACCTTTTACCAGCTGGCCTGTGTTACACTCACCCTCTCACTCAAGGCTGGGTCACTGCACAAATGCAATCAGTTTGCTCTCAGTGGAGCTTTAGCCAGCAACAGTCAGCATGCTAGCAGGCATACTAACAAGGATTGTAAAGACATTGTAGGATTGTCAAGACATTGTTGTAAAGGATTGCAGCTTCTAGTACACTAGTTTTTAACCAGGGAGTCTAGACCCATTATAAGGGCATCAGCCCACTTCCAATGGGGCTGTAAGCTGGTTTAAATATTTAAAATAAGCGAAAACAACTACAAATCAGGATGTGAGCTGAAATCTTATTGCTTATGTTATTTGTCTTAAAAGGATAGTTTACACTTAAATAGAAATTATGTCATTATATAGGCTACTCACACACATGTCAGTCCAAAACTGTATGACTTTCTTTCTTCAGTGGGGCACAAAAGCGGATATTTTGAAGATTGTTTACAGTAAATGTAGAGGGAAGACTTGTGTCTTAGCGCTAGTTTATGATAAACATTCTGTAAGCATTATAACCACTTCAGCTCTGCACCCCCCCTTGGTCCCACCCGTGGGTCCAAAATTGCATCATCATAATCTTTTTAAAAAATCTATAACTCGCGCACCACAAAACTAGACATATGTTTTTTATCCCACAAACACAACTAAAATAGACAAGTCATATATCAAATGAAAGCTATCGGCCTCAGGAATATCGATGAGCAGTGATTAAATTTCACTTAATTTCACTGATCCAATAATTTACAGTAATTTTATTATTAAAATAATATTTTTATTATCAGAAGAAATTTTTACATGTCTGTGAGCAAGCATGGCCAAATGACACTGTAATATGTCACCGATGTGCAGATCAAAACATGTGATGCAGACAAATACTCTTATTATTGTCGATGTTAGCCATGATTTTTGATGATGTCATCACATATTGCATCATGCTACAGAAAAGCTGAGAATCTCAGCTCTTTATAGACATGTGGATCATGATTCTAGACCAATCAGAGCCCGATATCTCCCTTTACAAAGTTGAAGAGGCAGAGCCTTCTTTTCGATTTTCTAGTGGCCAGTTTATGTCAATGGAGATGAGTAGGAGTTGTTAGACACTTTGGTCAGATAAATCTCAATAACTTTTATTTGCAAGGAGATATCAAGAAAATTATTTTTCCCCCTGTTTAGTGCCAATTTTATAGAATCAACAGAAACTTCCAAAAAGCTTGGATCCCAAAATGATAAAAAAAAAAAAAAAAAAAAGATTTTTAAATAACAAAATAATTAAAAATAAATCAAAATATTTATTTTTTATCTATGTTTATCATAATATTGTGAATAGATACAATATAATATATGCAATATTCCACCACTGTGTTAAAATTTAGAGTTTTTTCTGTGAAATTAGACCATTTTTATCAATTTACTCCAATGTATGTGGGTAGGGCGCTCTTTTAAATTCAGATATTCCTAATTCTCAAAAAAAAAAAAAATGCAAAATGTGCTGCAGAGCTGAAGTGGATAACCTAATTGCTGAACACATCAGGAACACGTTTGGCAGAATTCCAATGTCTTTGAGTTATTCAGACTGAGGGTGGTGCTCTAAGGATGATTTACAGACAATTAAAGGGGTGGTTGATTGTACCTTTTTTACAAGATGATGTATAATAAGTCTGTGATACCCCATTTATATATATATATATACATTATGATCACTTTGTGTGTGTGTGTGCCTTTAAATGCAAATGAGGTTGAGGGCGGAGCTTCAAGAGCTTGTGTTAGCAGCTCTGATTACCTCATGCAGACAGGCAATGAAACTGTTCAGCCTTTTACGTTCATACTGGAGTCGGACGATGATGGACAGACTCAAGAAGAAGTGACAACATGTAGAATGCAAAAAGATAATCCTGAAAAGTTTGTTGATGAATTTATGTGGCTGATGTGGAGTTAACTATCTTCAAGTCATTGATTTGCATATTTTGTCATGTTTATGTCAATCCCGTTGTTGTGTGTTCCCGGGGGCAGGGTTTGTGTGAATCTCAGGGTTAGTGATGTCACTAACCCAGGAGGAAGCTTGTGTAGTCCCTACCAGCCATTTGTTGCAACATGTCCTCCCACCAATACGCCTATATAGGTCGTTTGTCACTTCCTTGAAATACGACCCATAGAAGCGTATACAAAAGTTGCACCCCTATTGACAATATTTGAATTCATGAAATACGACGCATAAAAGTGTTTTCTAAAGTTGTGCTACTGACAGCAGACACTTTCATTTTAAAGCATTTTTCCCTTTTATCTGCGTAATATTTCAGGATTTCTAAATGGAAATATGACAAATCGTGGTAAAACAGTCATGAGTCATTTCATGTCAGTCGTAACGCGACACTGTCATTCATTTTAAGCCAGCTAGAGGGCGCATGACTTTAAAACATAAATATAGGTCATAATAAGGTGCTAGAAAAACAAATTATAGTCGTATTTTTTTGGAGGACAGTTTGGTCTGTTTTAGTCCTTAAAAAGCATTTTTTTTTTAATATCTCACTTGCTTTGAACTTTCAGCGCTGTAACTTTGCAGATGTCGTTTATGTTCAAACAGCAACATTACACACTAAATAAAGTTTAAAAACGGAAATCATAATCAACCACCCCTTTAAATAAGATGGCATTCTATGTATTTGTTGTGTATAATAATTATGTTATTTTACATAACAAACGCATAGAAACCAATTTTAGAATTTCCTTAATGTGTTTATTATCGTCCGAATGTTGTTTTAGAATATTACTATTCAGAATTTCACTGTTATGTTATAGTTATGGTTATAGTTATAGTTATGCTGTTCACATGAGCATGTTTAAACTAAATGATTTATACTCTCATTAATTTCATACACTACTCCACATCAGACACGATCAGACAAGCCAACTAGTTACTAACCTGTTGCAGACACATACCTGAAGCGAACTGAAAGCATCTTGGTGAGGTTATATAAGGTGTGTTTACCTAACAGAAAAATAAGCAGTCTGAAATCTGCCTCAATGGTCCTCTATCAGAGCATGCTGAAGTTCCATTTTTTGGCTTTGTTCTCCATTTTTCAAGCGGTGTATAGCTATAGGGAGGGCTTTGAGACCGGCTGTCCCACTTATAATGTGTGCCACATCCATGCACTTAATTTAATATATCCTGCTCACCTCACAACTTAAAATAGTCAAGAAAATCCTAAATATATTTTTTTTCAGAATGCTGGACACATTTAAAATGTATTATTAACTCAACATTTAATTAGATTAATATATTCTAAATAGTTTTTGTTCCCAATGACTTCCATTGCATGGTAAAAAAAAAAAAAAACAGAGTCAAGCCAATGACAACCAGGAACCCCCTCATTTACATGTGTGTGTCCACCCCCCCCCCCCCCCCGACCCCCCTCTCTGCCACCGATTTCAGCGGAGATATAGTAATAGCAAAGAAAGTAAAATGCGAACCATATTACTAACGCTGATGGTCAAGACAGAGCAAACACACACTTCTGTTGCATGCTCTTGATTGCTGATAGTTCCAAAACATGAAATGTTACATGATTTATGTATAAAGAGGGGTTCTCTACAATATTACGGAAAGGCGGTACAATAATATAATTTAAAAGCTTTTCAAGAAGCTTTCTGTGCACAAACATCCAACATCTCTGAGCTGCTTCATACAGCGCACGGATAGCCTACTGAATTGAGTTCTCACTCTAATGTCTTCTTGCTTTAGGTCAAAATACCTGCATAGGCAAGTATCCTTGTGAAATATTACTAATTTATATTACGTTATATTAAGTGAACTCAAACCACCAAATGTTAATCACTCACTGCTCTTGACTAGTTAAGCCCTGCATGCTAGAGCAGCTCTAAATATTCACTGTGCTATAAAATTCAAGATAAAAATAGGATAGGACAATAATTTGAACAGTGAAAGCAACAGTAGCTCCAATACACTTCAACAGGCATACTTAGGCATCTACAGGCAGTATAGCTGCATATTTATATTTGAAAACGCTTTTACACGCTGCCATGGTGCTTGATGCCCAAGGGAACGTCTTTGCCCAAGGGAATTTCATTGTGTTGTGGCTCGTTTCCGTTGTGTTGTGGCAAATTCGTTGTGTTGTGGTTTCATTTAGTACGGCTGCACTACTGGGCCACCGTATGGAATTGTTCCCTATTAGTTACACCACTTACCTGGGGAACACATGGCAACAGGATGCATATGGGAAGAAGGCAAGGCCGTGAAAGCAGTGTATTGCAGTTCTGCTGGGGAACCATGGGTCCTGCCATCCATGTGGATGTTACTTTGACACATACCACCACCAACCTAAGCATTGTTGCAGGTCATGTACACCCTTTTAAGGAAACAGTATTCCCTGGTAGCTGTGGCCTCTTTCAGCAGGATAATGCACCCTGCACAAAGCAAAAATGGTTCAGCATTGGTTTGAGGAGCACAACAATGAGTTTGAGGTGTTGACTTTGCCTCCAATTCCTCAGATCTCAATCCAATCGAGCATCATTGGGATCTGCTGAACAAACAAGCCCAATTCATGAAGGCCCCATCTTACAGGACCTAAATGATCTGCTGTTAACATATTGGTGCCAGATACCAATGCACACCTTCAGGGGTCTAGTGGAGTCATGCCTCGACAGGTCAGGGCTGTTTTGGCAGCCAAAGTGGACCAACCCAATATTTGGAATAATGTTATGCCTGATTTGTATTTATACTTCCTAAAGTTAGACAGATAGATAAACTCCTTCAACACATAAGGTTGTGGGAAAATGCTGCTTTATTACCTACCACGATGATATTGAAACAGAGTGAAACTACAGAAAGGAGATGTAAAAGATGGAGTTGCTTAGTTATCTCCAACAACATAACACTATTATAAATTAATTGCATATAGTTATTAAATATCTAAAATTCTGAACTAGACAACTTTATAAATAGTAAATTTGATAAATAGAATACAAATTAATCATGAACTTACAGAGCCTGCTTTCTACAGAGGATCAGAAGATGAATGGCTGCAACAAGTTTATTTTGTGTTGAACTAATTTTCAACTGATGCAGTGAACTGAATTTAACTCTTGGAATGTTACTATGGCAACCTTTTTTTGTTTTGTTTTTTTAAAGAAAGCTACATTACTAGGCATTTGAATCAATAGCAACACTAAATAGATGATCCAGAACAATATCAATTGTTTGACAGTTTTCATTACGGTGAACAGTAAATCATTTATAGTGGCAGTAGGGGTAAGAAACATGGGATTATATTTTGACGCAATTGGACCCGAGGTTCGAATTTGCCTTTTGCCGAACTTGCTCTACTCCCTTTTCCCATCACATAACACATCGGAAAAGCATTATTTTTTTAGTAAAAGATAAGAAAATATTAGACAAGTTAAAATAAAGTCTCTAATGTGTGTTTAATAATGTGTGTTTATTGTTTAGGGGTAAGTAAACCGACAACAATCAATAAACAGTTGATTAAAATTTTTTTATCACGATTAAGCAATTT
Organism: Pseudorasbora parva; assembly: GCF_024679245.1. Taxonomy (NCBI): domain Eukaryota; kingdom Metazoa; phylum Chordata; class Actinopteri; order Cypriniformes; family Gobionidae; genus Pseudorasbora; species Pseudorasbora parva. The sequence continues at coordinate 8,567,009 of NC_090187.1, forward strand.
TGTTTAGCGGTTAATTGCACACTTAAATAACGTCTCAGGTTACGTATGTAACCATGGTTCCCTGAGAGGGAACGAGACGCTGCGTCGAAACGCTAGGGGACGCCTCTGCGTGCCATGTCATGAAGCACTTGTGTAATCAGTCCAATAGCGGGACGATACGTCACGGGCGGGTGACGTCATCGACCAGGAAGCTATAAAGCATGCCCGGACCAAACAGTCACTAGCTTCTGGAAAAGTCGAACAAATCGATCACAGGCATGCCGGGAGTATGGCATCTCGACGCAGCGTCTCGTTCCCTCTCAGGGAACCATGGTTACATACGTAACCTGAGACGTTCCCTATCTCGAGGGAACTTCGAGCTGCGTCGAAACGCTAGGGGACCTCAATACCCACGCCGCCAGAGTCCCAAATGTCTGTATGTGTGAATCAACCCAGAAACACCCGGGACCCCGGTGTAGAGGCTACATCTAGATTGTAAAACCTCACAAATGTATGCGGAGAGGACCACCCAGCCGCATCACATACCTCTGACAATGAAACTCCCGAAATAAGAGCCATAGAGGCAGCCATACTCCTAGTGGAGTGGGCGCGGACCCTCATTGGTGAAGGATGTCCGGCCGACTCATAAGCGAGCGAAATAGCCTCGACTATCCACTTGCTAAGCATCTGCTTTGAAGCCGGTTTTCCCTTGCTCGGGGACCCAAAAACACACAAACAACTGTTCTGAGTTTCGCCACAGGGCAGCCCTGTGGACATATGCATCTAGGGCCCTGACCGGACATAGCAGATTTAGCTTCTCTTGGTCTTGACTAGTGAACGGAGGCGGACAGAAAGCCTGCAGCATTAGTGGTCCCGGCACATTAGTCGGGACCTTGGGAGCATATCCTTCCCTCGGGAAGAGAAATGCTTTTACCATTCCTGGTGCAAACTCCAGACAAGAGGGTGCCACTGCCTAAGTAGGCACCCTCGAGCGTGCCGCAGGTCTGCGCCTCAAAGTACCACGAAGGAAACGCATGACCCAAGGGTGTTTCCCCAATGATGCATTATCTAATGGAATATGATAAGCAGATATCGCCGACACATATACTTTCAGTGTTGACGGAGATAACCCTGCGGAGAATTTTTCTTGTAGGAACTCAAGAACTGAACCGAACGTGCAGTTAACAGGGTCCAAATCCTGGTGCGTACACCAGGCGACAAAAACTCTCCATTTGAGTGCGTAAAGTCTCCTTGTGGATGGTGCTCTGGAGTGCAACATGGTCTCCATCACCTCAGTAGATAGACCCGTGTTTATGAACTGGGCCCCCTCAGGGGCCAAGCCCACCGTTTCCACAGTTCCGGGCGCGGGTGCAGTACTGACCCCCCGGCCTGCGAAAGAAGATCTCTCCTGACTGGGATTTTCCAGGGAGGACCTTCTAGGAGAGACATAATGTCGGCGAGCCATACTTGGCCCGGCCAGAGCGGGGCTACCAATAAAAGCTGAACCCCGTCCCGGCGGACGCTCTCCAGCACTCCTGGGAGCAATGCCAGAGGGGGGAAGGCGTACAGACGCAGCCTCGGCCACGTCTGTACCATTGCGTCCAGCCCCAGCAGGGCTGGATGCGTGAGGGAGAAATATGCTGGACAGTGTGTCGTCTCTCGAGACGCAAACAGATCCACCTGGGCTCGCCCAAAGCGGATCCACAGCTCCTCCACCACCTCGGGTGGAGTCTCCATTCTCCCGGCATCACTCCCTGCCTCGACAGGGAGTCTGCCGCTACATACAGGACCCCCGGGATGTACATCGCCCTGAGCGAGAGCATCTTGCCGTGGGCCCATGTTAGCATATGACGCGTCAGCTTCCACACCCGACGCAATCTCAACCCCCCCTGGTGATTTATATACGAGACCACCGAAGTGTTGTCTGACCGAACTAACACATGGCGGCCCCGCAGGTCTGAGAGGAAGTGTTTGATTTTATATGATTGAAACACAGCCATCAGCTCCAGCTGGTTTATGTGCCAGGAGAGCTGACGGCCGCTCAGACCTTGGGCCGAGCGGCCACTCATGACCGCTCCCCAGCCAGTTAGGGAGGCATCCGTCGTTAGCGTTACGCGACGACAAGGAGCCCCCAGAACTGGACCTTGGGACAGGAACCAAGGATCTTTTCACTTCACTAAGGCACGTAGGCAGCGCCGCGTGACCTTGATCAAGCGAAAAAGGGTTTCCCCTCAGGGAGAACCCCTTGGTCCTGAGCCACCACTGTAAGGGTCTCATGTACCGCAGGCCAAAAGGTACCCCGTTGGACGCTGCTGTCATCAGCCCTAACACTCTCTGAAAGTGTTTCACAGTGAGTGACTGACCTAGCTTTATCTGGTTCACGGTATCCAGGATCGTTTTTATCCTGGGAGGGGATAGCCGAGCCAACATTATTTTCGTGTCCCAGACTACCGCCAGAAAAGTAGTACTCTGCAGCTTATAGGTGCCAGCACACATTTCTTTCCGTTCAACCTTAGCCCCAACACTCTCATATGGGCGAGAACAGCATCTCAATGCTGAACGCCCACTGTTTCGACTATGCTAACATCAGCCAATCGTCGATATAGTTGAGCACGCGAATGCCCTGGAGTCGCACCTGAGCCAGAGCTGCATTCACGCACTTGGTTAAAGTGTAGGGTGATTAAGCTAGGCCGAATGGCAGCACTCAATACTGGTAAGCTTCGCCCCCAAAAGCAAACCTGAAGACCTGTCTGTGCTGCGGAAGGATGGAGATGTGGAAGTATACATTTTTTAGGTCTATTGTGACACACCAGTCCTCGGACCTGACGTGACACACGATCTGTTTTATCGTGAGCATTTTGTTTAGCTGATGCAGATCTAAAAATAGGCCTTAACCCTCCATCCTTCTTTGGAACTATGAAGTACCGGCTGTAAAAGCCCGACTCTCTGCAGAGGGGAGGGACCCGTGTATAGCCTCTTTTCGCAGAAGAGTCTGTACCTCTCGTTCCATGACCAGAGGCTGCTCGGGGGTTACTACCGTAGGAGTAACCCTGCTGAACACGGGTGGGTGTGACCCGAACCCTTTTTATAATGTGAGCAGGACCCATTCTGAGATATTCGGCAGAAGTTTCCACGCTGCCAGAAAATCTACTAAGGGAACCAGCCACTCGAGGCTGGTCTCTGGATTTTCCTGGGTGGTCAGCCCGGTGTCCTGTAACGGATAACCGGCAGGTAGCAACCAAACTGACCGCCCCGGGGCCCTCACGAGAGGGCGCGAACATCCCCAAGCCGCTACGTTTCCGGGCGGGCAAGGAGATATATGTTCGCCGGGGACCGCCGCGCCCTGAAGCACCAACGGTGGCAGGGTTGGCAGACCGGCCCCCCCCGATGGCACCGGGAAAGAGCGGGCGCCTCGGCGAGCCGCACTCTCCCGGAGGGGACTGCCATCGGAAGTCCTGCGCCTCTGACGTCAGAACTTCTTAGCCGAGGCCTTCCTAGCAGTAAGGACGGCCCTCAGATCCGCCCTACCACGGGAAGGTCCCGGCTGAGCGCGTCGCCCGGATCCCCGATCTCTCTGCGGGGGGGGCCCCGAGCGGCCACGCTCTCTCTTTGTTTTGCTCGGTGTAGGTTTGAGAAAGGATGTACTCGGCTGAGGCTGCCCCGCCCGACAGCCCCAGAGGGACATTTTGATTTATTTATTTATTTATTATATATATATATATTTTTATATTTCACATCTCAATATCAATATCCCCCAGCAGGTCTGCTTGTTTTATATGCTTGCAGGGCAACCGCCGTATACAAACCGGCGGCCGCCTGATCTGCTGCCGAAAATGCCCTACCCCCAAAGCCGACTTTTTTTTTTTTTTTTTTACCGGCTTGTTGTGGGCAGCTGTGGGGCTGTGTGACGATGTGGACTCGGGGGAGAGATAGCTCGCAAGCGTCTCTTCCCCGCGAGACATCGTCGCCCTTTCTGAATGATAGATGCAGACCCATAATCTACGCGATGCCTCGGCAAACACGCGATCTGAGCCACTAAACTCAACCCCGTAATCTACACGCTGCCTCGGCAAGCGCGAGATCCGCGATCGAGTCATAGAATCTGTATTGTAGACCCGTGATCTACACGCTGCCTCGGCAAACGCGAGATCCGAGCCACTAGATTCAGCCCCTCGTAATCTCAAACATACTGTCTGCTCGCCATTATATTGTTCTTTCTCTTTCTTATTTTATTTATATATTTATTTATTTTTTGGCGAACTTCTTGACACTCGGCCGGCCAGTCTAAACTTAACCTGGACACAGCGCGAGTTACACCAATAGCACCTCTTTTTATGAGTGTGTGTGTGTCGTTTTCTTTTGGCAGATCATCAGCGCTAACAACATCCAGTTCCTCGGAGCTGGAGTGCTGCTGCGCTTGTGCCTCAGCGCGAGCGGAAGAAAACCGCAGAGCGTGCTTCCAGCTCGCTAACTGAGGCATGAGATCCAGCGGGTAAAGGCAGAGATAGGGGATCACCCGTCTCTAACCCCGCCACTAGATCCAACTGCGATCCCCAGGACGCGAGCCTTCGCTGCGCCTCGGCAACAGCGGGACCCGAGCCCTGAGGACCGCGAGCCAAAGCACTCTCCTCGAAGAGTGCCCGGCGTGATCTTAATTAGTGATGTCCGGTTCGCGAACGAATCGTTCTTTTTAACCGGATCTTTATAGTGAACCGGTCGAACCAGTTCACCAAATCGAACTGAATCGTTCTAAACGGTTCGCGTCTCAAATCAGGGCTGATCCCACAAATACTGTAGATATTAACTTTCTGCCATCAGTGACAGTCTCTCAAACTAGAAATAAAACGAATATCTTGAAGTAGATGCTGTAACTCCAATCGTTAGCTGAAGTGAGACATGTTTTGCTGAGAGATCTGATGAACTCACGAGCAGCTGATACTGAGCATGCGCGTGTAACCGAACGTACCGGTTCGGTTGTCGGATCCTCGGATCAGCAGTACAGAATCAAAACCGTTTCTATCGGACACGTTCGATACTGAGAACCGATGAGCTGCGCATGCGTGTTATTTGTTCAGAGGAACGAAATGCAGGTTAAGTGTATTTAAAACTAATCACGTTTGGAAACATTATAACAAAGCTGTCACTGTATTATTTTAAAGTTTTGGAAACAATAGATTGTAAAACGGTCAAATTAAACATTTATTTGTTTTATCAATAATGCATGATATTTTCAGGAACAGCTTTTATCTTATTTAATTTCTAAGTCGATAAAGATTTTAAAATAGATGTAATCAAAACAGTAGCCTATGATATTATAGACTATTCAGCTTGCAGCAGTTCGCAGCTCAGCACCCTGTGCTCAGCACACACACACACACACACACACAACACACACACACACACACTGATACAGCGGTTCTCGAGTCAGATCGACCGGTTGCAACGGATCACCGGTACAGAATCGAGAACCGTTTCTATCGGACACGTTCGATCTTTCGGACATGTTCGATTCTGAGAACCGGTGAGCTGAGATACTGAGCATGCGTGAAAGCGTCGTAACCGAACTGTTTCTCTCGGACTGGGACAGCTGATGCTGATAATACATGAGCCCGGGTGAACTGAGGATTTGTGTAAGTATTATGTCAATGTAAGTTTATTTAATCCGTGTAAAACATCAGTGTTTGCACGACAGTGACAGTGACAGTCTCTCTAGAAATAAAACTAATATCTTGAAGTAGATGTTGTAAATCGATTCAGTTCGATTTTGTGAACTGTATTGAGTGCTGTTGCTAAACATAAATGAAAAAATGTTTCCATGATGATGATGTCAATTATAATTATTACTATACTAAGTTTTGATTACAAATACTTTATATGGATGTGTTTGTCATCCGCCGGGATGATAGAAATGACGTCATTACGTAAAGACGTAAAAGAACCGGTGATCCGGTTTTTTTAACCGGATCATTGAAACGAACTGTCCGAAAGAACCGGTTCGCGGAAAAGAACCGAACTTCCCATCACTAATCTTAATATGCGCATTGGGAGTCTCTCGCAATGCTCGCAGCCGACCCCCTCGAGAGCTGACTGGGCATGCTCGAGCCCCAAACACATCACACATTAGGACGTGTGTATCCCCACAGGGAGGAACACAACACCTATACTGACTTGCCATATTTCTTTCTTTCTTTCTTTCTTTTTTGAACACACACACAATAAATGGACATACAATTCACACAGAGCGCTTGTGAAGACACAGAAGCTAGTGACTGTTTGGTCCGGGCATGCTTTATAGCTTCCTGGTCGATGACGTCACCCGCCCGTGACGTATCGTCCCGCTATTGGACTGATTACACAAGTGCTTCATGACATGGCACGCAGAGGCGTCCCCTAGCGTTTCGACGCAGCTCGAAGTTCCCTCGAGATAGGGAACTGTAATTAAGCATACACCATTTATTTCTTTAACACATTAATTTTGTTATCAATTGCTATATCCAGCAAACTAAAGAATCAGAATGAAGGGTGATACTCTCAAAACTGTATTTTCTGCAAACTTCAAGGATCATTGGAGACTCTAAAAGGACACAAAATAGGGAGTCTATATAATTATAAATGCACACACCTAAACACCCATGAAAAAAATATATATTTGCAATTATTATTAGTGTAATCTACTGTTGCTGTATTTGCAGTTTGTGCCCATTCATGGCTTATTGTAAATACATTATAAATAATATTATATTAACTGGTAACAAGTAAGGTATACAACTGGTATCGCAATATAAAGTCACAGTTGTATTACAAATTCTGGGTATTATAGTCTTCTTAGGCATCAACTCTACTTTGACCCAGCCTTGTACGGGAGAATAACATCATGACTGGCAGTTTAGATTGATTCAAAACCACAAAAGTATGGAGTGAGGAAAGATCTTACCAAAAGAGTTGACAGATGTCAAAGAGTGCTGTATAAATAATAATATGTTTTCTGGCACAAGGTAAAGCTGCTGATGTTGACGCAATGTGTGCTGCTGACCTGACAGAACCTTAGCTTCCGTTTTTACATTTTGACAGATGCTTTCAAGAATGTCTGTATCACTTAAGTAGCAATTACCAAAACAGCTATTTAGTAATTCTCATCACATGCCCTTTGGAAGCAACAGATTTTTTTCCACTGGAAGATAATTTAAGTACAATTTACCTTAACCTTGGCTTTTAAATAAGTGTTAAAGTGTTAAAATAACTTTTCAAATAAGTTAACATATATTTTAACATGTAATGTATTCCTTTGATGGCAAAACTGAATTTTCAGCATCATTACTCCAGTTTTCAATATCACATGATCCTTTAGAAATCATCCTAATAATATGCTGACGTGGTCAGTTATTATCTATTAATAATTGATAATAACTATTTGTTACATGTATGCTTCGTCTGTCGTGTTCATTTTGCGTTTAGTTCAGTCCCTTTGACATACTCTGTGTCCAAATTCGCATACTATCCATACTAAATAGTATTTGAAAATATAATTAGTATAGCCCACACCGTAGTATACTGAAAAGAGTATTCCAAAGATACCCGGATGGTCTAATATTTTCGGTCAGAATTCGAAGTGCGGATCAAAGCACACTCTTAATGGTTGATATTGCCCACAACCCCTTGCAATAACTACAAACGAGGATAAAAAGTGTTAAAAAAATATACAAACATGACGGTCCAATGGTTATTAGAGAGGTTTAGATAAAGGTTTCAGTGATCACTTGCAAGTATTTAACCTGACAAAAATATTTTTTTTCAGTGCTATGTACATTATATTTCACCATGCAGCAGCATTGTGAACTTTTGTAATGACACATTTGGCCATTAACGTGATTATGCAAAAACTATGCACATTATATTAAAAACGACAAACACACGAGGGGAGTCTCTGCATTAACCTCTTAAACTCAGAGGACCCTGTACAGGGACAGGAATAACATTGTCATGTATATACTTTCCATTTTAAATGTCTGTGGAGGAGCTATGTCATATGTGGTACCATTTAAAAGCTTAGAGTCTCTAATTTCTGGAGATATGCATCACTTTGGCATTTGTTTTACACAAACTAATGTATTTACACTAAATTACTCTGGTGCCATTTCCGTCTGGCCGTCTGGTGCCATTTGGCCTACCCAAATTGAAAAGCCTCCCATACACACATACAGTGGTCTAGGCTCAAAATGTTTGTGTTATTTTACAGGAAACCCTTTAAAGTTACACAAAACAATGCACAAAGTGATGAACATGTTGTAAGTGTATGTTGTCTAAGATGTCATAACCCCCCCCCCCCCCCAAAAAAAAATATAAATAAATAAATAAATTAGGCGCTTTTTGATTTTTATATTTAAATTCATTTTTGAAAGTGTGTAACTCAGGCCCTGTGTGCTAGGACCCTGCAGACAGTTTGGGATGTTTCCAGCATGTATAATTAATTTAATGACACTGGGATATTGCATTTATACTAATGTATATGGTGGTGGGAGGGGGTGGTGGAGGGGGGTAGCAGGGTTGGGGGGGGGGGGTGTCATCCCTTCAGACCCATTTGAATGAAACTGTCACACAACATGACACAGAGAAACTTCTTTTTCCCACTATTTTCTGTAATTTTGTGGAAATAGCCCAAACTGTCTGCAGGTTCAGCACACAGGGCCTGAGCTACACACTTTCAAAAATGAATTTATGAAAAAAACAAGTCAAAAGGTGTCTACTTTTTTGGGAGGTTATTACAGCTTAGACAACATATACATACATGTTTATGACTTTTAGCAATGTTTTATGTAACTTCAAAGGGTTTCCTGTAAAATGACACCAAAACTACTCAGCTTTTCAATTTGAGTAGGCCAAATCCAGGTGGAAATCCCCAAAAATGGCAAGGAGTGTAAGAGGTTAAAGACCCACAGATGGCAAATCAGCATGCGACTACATTTCTCTCCATACGGTAGGAAATTAAACTGAATGTGGAGGATTTTAACTGTGAAAAACCTGACGATGATTGACAGGGCAGTTAAACGATGACGGGATGAACGTAACTAAGCGACAGAGTCCATTAAAGATGATGAAGTAGTATGTCCCAAAGTTTGCATACTTTTCTGCTACACACTCAAAAGTATGTACTTTTTCTTCACAAAAATAGTACATACTTTTAGGATGTAGTATAAGTATGCAAATTAGGATGCAGGGCTAGTTTTGCCCAGTCTGTCTAATTAGTTATTTTAATCACCTTTGTCTTGTTTATTATCTCATCTACCCTGTGTATATATGCCCTTAGTTCTTTCCCGGTGTTTGTCGGTTCTCGTTTCATGTAAGATGTGTACAAGTGTGTTCCTATTTTTTTTTTTTTTTTAGTAAGGTTCCTGTCTTCTGGTTTTCCTTCACTCTGTGATCTCTTTGCCTGCACGTCAATTGTAACAGAAGAAGGGAGAAAAAGAGAAGAGAAGAGGGTAAAGGGGGGAATGGGGTAGAGGGGAGAAGAGGGGAGAGAGGAGATGGGGAAAGAGGGGGGAAGAGGGGGGAGAGAGGGGAAGGGTTAGAGCGGGGTAGAAGGGAGTAGAGGGGGAAGAGAGGGGAGAGGTGAAGGGGGCTATGTACACAACCTTGGTTGACCATAAGTACTGAGTACCCATAGGTTGATATTGAGAGAGGCTGGACATAGCGTTCAGCCCAATCTCCACAGATATAAAAAACAAACCTTTGAAAAGGCTTGAATGAATCAAATTATTTTACAATGTGGAGAGAAATACATATTTTCTACAATATGCAGTACTGGTCTTGTGTGTACTGTTTGGTCAATATATTCATATTTAACAGAGGCCATCTAGTAGTCACTGTGTGACTAAACCTCACTCCTCTGACCTCAAGAGACGCTCTAGTGACTGATGCTGGAGGTCGCAGCCTTTAACCTCCTTGTAAGAGCATTCGACTCTCATGCTAGTGTACGGTTCGAGTAGGAGGAGTTACACATATACTTCAACAGTATCTCTGAAAAAAATCTACCTCAGATTATATCATCAGAAAAGTAGAAATTGTAAAAGTGTTTAAGATTGAGAACAGCACTGTGTAAATGAATCAAACTCAATCAGATTGTATGAACCATGTGTGTTTCCCATACAATGTCAAAATTGGGTTTTGTTAAATAACTGTAACATTTTTAAAGAAGGTTTTCATTTTGCAAAATAACTGAGGTGTTCTGCTACTTGTGTGTGTGGATGTGGGATTTGTGTGTAGTGTTTTGACAAAATGAGCCTTAAAATTGTGCTTAGGCAATCGTAAAAAACTGGAAAGCCAAAAAAAACCCACAAAAAAATACTTTGATTGTGACAGTATGCTGACCTAAACACGAAATGCCATTCTGCCCAGGGTGCATGACGACAATAGAATGAGCGACAGCGCTCTGTTGACAAAAAGAGAGTGATCTAATTTGCCCCAGTGGTGTCTGCACCCAAACTCAGTTTATGGGACATGTATTGGACGGGATTCAACTGGGTGTTTATTGAAGTCCTGAACCTTTCCATCTCTCATTAAATTGATTCATGGGGCCAATAAGCAGTGCCGGGGCAGCAGGTGTGGATGTGGCGTGAGAGTTAAGTCTGGTTACATCCATCACCCTGAGCAGGCAGATTTAAGACCGATCTCACACAACTTCTCCAGAGGCCCTGCTGTCGGCCCACGAGCTGCTCACCTGCTCCCACATCTGAATGACCCCATCACAATTACACACATGTGTGGATACAGAGGGATAGATAGATACAGGCCCACATACACGCAAATACTCCCAGGCTACCCGTAGAGGGCAGAGGGTCAAAACTGCTGTCGAAAGGGCACCTTTCAAATGAGGTTAAGCTAGAGATGTGTTCATTTATCAACTTCTAAGAGAACTTACAAATACCTCAGCTTGATCCAAGGAAAGCTATGTGTGTGTGTGTGTGTGTGTGTGTGTGTGTGTGTGTGTGTGTGTGTGTGTGTGTGTGTGTGTGTGTGTGTGTGTGTGTGTGTGTGTGTGTGTGTGTGTGTGTGTGTGTGTGTGTGTGTCGATTGGCCTAGCTATACTAGGACAAAATAATCTGAAAGACGTTCTCAATAAAGCAAAGACACATAAAATAATAATAATAACAAATTAACAAAAAATTTTTTTTTTTTAAACACTAAGGGCTAGATTTACTAATAGCTTGCACCAGCACAAGCCCTCTTTTTGCCAACTACTTTCGGGATTTACTAAAGACATGCAGTGATAAATTAGCGCTGAAAAGGCGTGGACAGGGTTATTTTTGCATATTTATGGGAGGAGAGTATTTAAATGAATCATGCAAGGGGATTCACAAAGGTTTGTGCTGGTGTTTGCACCATTATTTATTGTTTTAAACCAGACACTACTGGTGTTGGTCATAATGAAAATGACCAGGCTGCATCTGGGTGCATTAATTTTGGGCTTTAATGGGATAGTTCACCTGAAAATGTTTAATTGTATATTTATTGCTTAACCACAGGGCATCCTAGCCTGGCTCCGCCCCTACATACTTCTGTCCAATTTTTATTTTCCTTCAGTACTCCGTCTGGGATTGCAGTATATTTTCTGGTTTCCTTGGGGTGGGGGTCCATTTTAACCAGTCCAATCAGCAAAATAGTGGGAGTGGCTGAGAGCAATGACGTTGAAGTTGTGTGCTAGTTTGACTTGACATATGTCACAACCAAACGTTAGTGATTGGTTATGGCAAACCAGAGTGGCTCGGGGCTGATCCAATAGTTTTAAATTTCAACAGAGTACCTGCCGTAAAGGAGTTTAATGCTTGGAAATGAAGAGTGGCCAGACTCATTGTACAAATGAAATGTACGAGAGTCTGGTAAGACCAGGTTAAGGGGATTCAAGATAGGTGGCTTTGTTTCTTCAGTAGAGCACAAATTAAGATTCAACTCCAACCATTAGACATTTAGACTTTAGACATTCTATGTATATTTTAGGGGTTGAACGACTTCCAATATTTTTAAGTGGGCATTTATGTGATGAAAGTCGAGTCGACGTCAACTAGTCGCTGATGATGTCAATAATGAACAAATAAGCCTGAACCTTTGGCTGAGACGCAAACATGGGTCCTCTTGTGCACAGGACAGCTATGGAATATGACACAGCACTGCCCATAAGGTTATTGGTCCTTCATAACAGCATTTGTATCAGTTCTTTTGTCTTATGGTCGTTATATTTCTCACAGATTTCTGCTCGTTCTGAATAAGACACGGATAAAGTAGCACAATAAAGATTACATGTGAATGCATTAGTGAGTGATTGCGTGTGAATTAATTCCATCTGTCAGCATCTCTCTACTAATGGTGAAGCTGTGAGTTTTAGTTATCATGAAATATATGCAAGAACCTTTCAGTTTCTAAGCTATTTTATTGATAAATCACAAAACAGTGTTGACAATACATTTCTGCGCTACTAAATGGTTTTGTGTGAGGCGCGAGCGATCTCCGCGTGATGTGCGATCGGCTATGTGTGTGTGTTGCAATGCAGCACGCATTAGTTTAGCACGATGATTGACTTACATGTACAATAAGCGTGCATTCTCCCAAACAATTTTGAGCATCCAGATGGTATAATCAAACATGTCTCGTGGAGAGCTCTCGGAGTATACATTTATTTGTCATTTTGAACCATTCAAAACAGAGCCTGGGTGTCAGGAAATTGCTTATCCTGTTGCGCCCTCTACAGGCCAGCGATTAGTTGACGTCAAGCTTAAAGCGTCATGGCAGAGCATTAAAGTTGACTAGTCGATTAGTCGACTATTTAGTGCAACCCCTAGTATATTTACAACTACATGTCAACTGACTTGCAAATTTACAGTCAATAGAATGTCTGTTGTGGGACCATTAAAATGAAGTGTTAGCAGATATTAAGCTGAAATTCTACAAACACTATATGACTTGTAGTTGACATGTAGTTACAAAGTACTTAAAGTTTGTAGAATGTCTAAAGTGGATCATGGGAATAAAGTTTTACCTAGTAAAACCTTAGATCGCCTACAACATAAGGAGCAGCCAAGAAGAAAGAGGAAAATGGCTGAAACTTAATATTGTTTTAATGAATATTCTAAAAATGGAGAAAGGTTTGTGTGAGTGTTAGGTTCACAGGGAGGGAATAAAGTCTACGGAAAGCCTTTATTATAAAAGAATAATGATATTCCAGAAAATCTTGGCTAAGAAACTTATTTGTCTAGCATGAAGCCTGATTCTGTTTCCTTGGAAACATCTAATGATAAATAAAGAGGTTGACTAATGAGGTCTCATGTGCAATTATGAAATGTATGTGATGGATTAGCTTTATATTATAAAAGCCTTTCATTACAGGTAACCTCTGGCAGCACCTATCACACTGAATGTTAAATATATCTACTATTATCGCTATCCGGACTGACATGCGAGGGTGCTACTTTGCAACAGTCTCTACAGGGCTATTTATAATTAATACAACTTTTAATTTGATATAAAATATAATTAAGTGTGCATGTTCGCACAGAATCAGCCTGCAAGCTGCCCATTAGTGCTGAATTCCACAAGTGTCTAAACTCTCAGTGTCGTAGGCACTTCTAAGGAAATGCAGTTCTGGTCACAAGAGCAGACGTAAACAGGAAGTTAAACTGAGTGTGTAAAAGGCTGTCCAGGGCCACAAAAGCCTCATTCTTCATTCTGGTAAATGTAACGTAACTGTCTGTTTGGCCATTACGGTTATTGATGACTTTGATGGGGGTCATTATACATGCTGTGGGCGGCATCTGCTCTTCACGTGCTCTTGAGAGTGGCATTGGGCTGTAGAGGACTCCCTAGAGCACACAAGAAGAGAGAGTCAAGACTAGACTTCAGCATGTACAGCCCACAGCATTAAGCATATTAATGCCAATATGCATAATTTAAACACAAATAGCGTGTCTGTGTTTTTATGACGAAAGATGTGAGATTGCCACAGTGGCTAACAGTAAAAGTTGTATGTACGAGTGCTGTCTTTAATGGACGGAATAGAAGTAGTTAACTTGTTTTTTAAAATGTTTATATATATATATATATATATATATATATATATATATATATATATATATATATATATATATATATATATATATATATAATATACAATAAGTTAACGTACTTTATTGCAGCTATATAGTTGCTATTTAGTTATTTAATTTATCTTGATGTACTAAAATAACTAAAACCAAATCTGAAATAAAATTGAAATGAATAAATCCATAGACATATGGATAACATAAAGACATATTCACTCACCTAAATAATTATTGGGAACACCTGTTCAATTTCTTATTAATACAATCGTTTAATCAACCAATCGCATGGCAGTTGCTTCAATGCATTTAGGCGTGTGGTCCTCTTCAAGACAATCTCTTGAACTCCAAACTGAATGTCAGAATGGGAAAGAAAGGTGATTTAAGCAATTTTGAGCGTGGCATGGTTGTTTGTTCTAGACAAGCCAGTCTGAGTATTTAATATATATAATGAGTATTTATATAATCTGCTCAGTTACTGGGATTTTCACGCACAACCATTTCTAGGATTTAAAAAGAATGGTGTGAAAAGGGAAAAACATCCAGTATGCGGCAGTCCTGTGGGTGAAAATGCCTTGTTGATGCTAGAGGTCAGAGGAGAATGGGCCGACTGATAGAAGCTGATAGAAGAGCAACTTTGACTGAAATAGCCACTCGTTTCAACCAAGGTATGCAGCAAAGCATTTGTGAAGCCACAACACGCACAACCTTGAGGCAGATGCATTACAATAGCAGAAGACCCAACTAGGTACCACTCGTCTCCACTACAAATAGGAAAAAGAGGCTACAATTTGCACAAACTCATCAAAACTGGACAGTTAAAGAATGGAAAATGTTGCCTGGTCTGATAAGTCTCGATTTCTGTTGAGACATTCAGATGGTAGAGTCAGAATTTGGCGTAAACAGAATGAGAACATGGATCCATCATGCCTTGTTACCACTGTTCAGGCTGGTGGTGGTGGTGTAATGGTGTGGGGGATGTTTTCTTGGTACACTTTATGGACCTTACTGCCAATTGGATAACATTCAAATGCCACGGCCTACCTGAGCATTGTTTCTGACCATGTCCATCCCTTTATGACCACCATGTACCCATCCTCTGATGGCTACTTCCAGCAGGATAATGCACCATGTCACAAAGCTCGAATCATTTTAAATTGGTTTCTTGAACATGACGAGTTCACTGTACTAAAATGGCCCCCACAGTCACCAGATCTCAACCCAGAGCATCTTTGGTATGCGGTGGAACGGTAGCTTCGTGCCCTGGATGTTCATCCCACAAATCTCCATCAACTGTAAGATGCTATCCTATTAATATGGGCCAACATTTCTAAAGAATGCTTTCAGCACCTTGCTTTAATCAATGCCACATAGATTTAAGGCAGTTCTGAAAGCAAAAGGGGGTCAAACACAGTAATAGTATGGTATTCCTAATAATCCTTTAGGTGAGTGTACATACATCATATAAAAATGACAAAACTATAAAATGACTAAGTTAAATGATAACAGAAAAAATAAAAACTACTTCAAAGTAATAAAATGTATGATTCATTAGTCATTATTTGGGTATTTTTAGGTATTACATAAAGATAAAATTTATTATATGGCTCTCAAGAATACTTATTTCTGATTGGATGAGTGTTGCATGCGTGTTGTTTAAAACTGAATATTGCAATAATAAAAAGCCCTAGGAAGGAAATATTAAAATGTTTGAATCATATTTAACAATATTTGATGAGTACTAATGGAAATTATTATTCAAAATTTTATTTAACATTAAAAAAATATATTTTAAAACATAATTTGCTTACATTTAAAAAAAATATATATATATATATATATATAGTCCACAGGGAGGAGAAAAAAAACGGCAGTTTCATAATATATAAATAAATGATTGCAGTGTTCATCTTGAACTCAAATAATTTATTGTTCCTTCCATTTTGCCATAGCATTTGGCAGTCGGAGCAAATAATGATTCAAGAAAGAGACGCCAAATATCACAACTGATATTGCTTCCTGTTCATCACAATGGAAAGAGAAGGTCAAGTCGAGTCCATTCCATGGACTGTGATCTTGTTGTTTACTGTATAGTTACATTTTACACAATATTATTTGGGTATTTTATGCATGCAGAAAATTTACATATATAGTAGATATAAGAGGAGTGTACTATTCTGAACATAACCACAGTCAGTCTAAGGAAATATGAACTATCTGTTTACTTTATCACTTCAGGAACTTATTTGTGAATTTTTGTGATTGAAGCTTAACATCTTCTTGAGATATTGGTTCTAAAACACATATGGCTGTCAAACACATCACTGGTCGCAAATATACCTTTTCTTATTGTTGTAATTTTCTCTCATCTTCCTCCTGTCTCTTCATATACACACGCTCTCACATGCACACACTCAAACGTCCTCCTCTGTGCAGGTGGTAGTCTTTACTATTGATTCTTAACATGCAGCTGTGTGGATCTGATTGATTGATTGGTGGGACGCTGCACAGCTGCTGATTTACAGAGTCTGAAAACGCCTCAAACCATGAGCTGCTTCTTAGACAGTCAATCAGGGAATGTTTGAATTGGGACGAGCTGTGCTCTAAGTAAGGGATAATGTCCAGCAGAAGGGTCTTACATCACATGGGAATTTTCATGCATGGTGTCCACATTTGGGGACAGTTAATTTAACTCCATTTTAAGGTCATTTCTCAGATTTTTGTAGTAAAATCCCTAGGACAGTGTTATATAATATATATGTATATATATATATATATATATATATATATATATATATATATATATATATATATATATATATATATAACACAAGAATGATCCTCATTGGTTCTTGTAGAAGCTCAAATGTGCTGCGTAACACATGAGAATGTACCTCATTGGTTCATTCTCGTGTTACGCAGCATGTTTGAGCTTCTACAAGAACCAATGTGGTTCATTCTTGTGTTATTATATATATATATATATATATATATATATATATATATATATATATATATATAATACATATAACACTGTCCCAGTGATTTTACTGCAAAAAATCTTACATATTGCACCTATAACAATACTATCAAAACATATAGGTCCTGCTTGTTGTTGATTAACAGTGGTGACATTCTTTAATGTTGTGCATTGACGTTTTTCGTGGTCATGTTGCTGGAAACAGATTACCCATTGTCCCAATGAGTGCATTTACATGCACACCAGTAAACTGATAACTCACAAATATCAGCTTATTGAAATAATCAGCAAATGTAAACTGTAAACAGTAAACTGACAACGCACGTAAACCACGTTTACATGACTTCATTAATAAACCGGGTTATTTTCTTTGTAATGATATCAACAATAATAATTTCCGTATTTGACTCACAATATTTTAAATTAAATGTTATGCCAGTTGTGATGTAAAAAAAAGTTTGCTACGTGTCAGCAGAAACATGTACGGATCATATTATTCTCTCATGCAGTTACAGATGAACCTCTTCTACTTCTGCTGCATGAGATGAGAAAACATTTTTATAAGAAGCAGGTTAATGTGTTTACATGCCGTGCAAAATGTACTTACTTACTTTACTTTATTGTCACGTAACCATATCCACAAGTGCTTTAGTGGTGAAATTCTTGGGTGTAGCTCTGTGCAACATAGTCACGACGAGATGTATGACAATTACAGCAAACATCAGATACATCTGATGCACAGTAACATCATTAAACAATAACTAATATACGCATTGTGAGCGCTGTTATTTACACCACAGTATACTTAACAAAATAAACTAGATTTAACCAAATATACACTAAACAAGATACACTAAAATAATACACTTACAATCATATTCAATGTAGTTATAATATATAGACATCCATATTTACACTAGATACGTATCACACACACACACA
This sequence comes from Pseudorasbora parva, assembly GCF_024679245.1. Taxonomy (NCBI): domain Eukaryota; kingdom Metazoa; phylum Chordata; class Actinopteri; order Cypriniformes; family Gobionidae; genus Pseudorasbora; species Pseudorasbora parva. The sequence continues at coordinate 8,584,994 of NC_090187.1, forward strand.
CACACACACACACACACACACACACACACACACACACACACACACATGCATACATAAACATACTCATACACTCATACAGTCATGCATAAACATACATATGGGAGATCTGCAGTGGTTGTACGGTGCAGCATTTGGATCAGTTATGTGTATGATCTTGATGGATCAAGAGTTTAAAAGCCTAATTGTTTGTGGGAAGAAGCTGTTCTGGAGTCGGCTGGTGCATGTTTTGACGCTGCGGTACCGCCTGCCTGATGGTAGCAGTGAGAGCAACCCATGGCTCTGGTGGCTAGAGTCTGTGATGATCCTTTGAGCTTTTTTCACACACCGCCTTGTATAAATTTCCTGGAGGGAGGGAAGCTCCCCTCTGATGATGTAGCTGGCAGTACGCACTACTCTTTGCAGGGCTTTACGGCTGCGGGCGGTGTTATTGCCATACCAGGCGGTGATGCAGCCAGTCAGAAGGCTCTCTATGATGCTGGTGTAGAACCGTGTCAGGATGTGGTGGTTCATTCCAAACTTCTTCAGCCATCTCAGGAAGAAGAGATGCTGATGAGCCTTCTTCACTACTGCCTCGGTGTGGATAGACCATGTGAGTTCCTCTGTGATGTGGAGGTCTTTTTCTCTGTCCATTCGATGCACGGAGAACCCCGCAGTTTCGATGGCCGAATCTAGAATCTCAACAGACATCCAAGTTTATGTAAGGTAGATAATGCAGCAATCTCTTGTCTCGTTGGAATGAGATCCGTGCTCTCAGCCTGAACATTTGCCAGTAAAATACTGGGAGAGTATTTTAGAATTTAAAGTCTGTTTTTTGGTTTGCTATTGTTGAACCAATGTTCAAAAGTGACTGTCTGTCATACACAATAAGGCAGACAACATCCAAGACAAAAAAACATAATAACTATGAACAGAACAAACAAAAAACTACAATGTTGTGACAGAGCTCGCAACGCAGCAGCCATACTCGACGTCATCTTGTTTGATATTAATCAAAACATTATAATGTTTGATAATAATCAAGATGGCAGCCATATTCTGCGCCATCTTGTTTGATAAATCAGGGTAAGAAGCAAAAAAACTACCTGCTCGGACTGGTTTATGCTTAAGCCATTTATGACCTTACTCCGATAAAAGAAAATGGGTTACATGACCACTTGCATTGACGGCTTATTAAGCATAATTGGCTTAAGAACTTGCATTAAACACACTCAATGTGTAGTAAACCAGGGTACTACCAGTGCCTGAATTTGTGTTAATGCATACATACTGATTCACAAGTTGACTGAGATGCACCCCATGGCTCCCTTCCTGGACCTTCAAGAACCAATCAAGTTTAAACTAGACCTTCAACTTTTTTGATCAGCAGGTTCAATTACATAAGGCTAGGGTAAGTGCAATTGGCTTAGGCGATAAAGACAGTTGTCACAATAAGGCAGTATACATTTATAATTGTACAATGCAATGAATATGTTATTGAATACTGGTTTACAAGAAACTACAATACACAGAGGTGCAAATAGTAGGCCTATCTGTCACTAGCATCTAAGACCATTTACACTTCACTGCAAAGAAAATACTGCTATTTTCACTTTGTGCATACAAAGCAATTATTATTAATCTGCAATCCAAGCTAACATATTAGCTAACATAATTATACTACAATGCATAATAACATGTCGAATACAGTTTTTCTGTAATTTTATGGATGTTTTAACTTATTTCACTTGACATCATGCAAACATGAAATGGCTGCAGCATCAGTATTTTTAGGGTATTTATATTGGATGAGCAGTTATGTTTTTGGAGGATGTTTGTAGCGCAAAATAAAATCTTACAGTTGTCATCTTGTAGCCATGTGAGATTGCTTTGTAAAATGTGCCAAGTGGCTACATTGCTTGCAACCATAAATAGCCTACATTAACACTAATCTACCATATTGATTTTTTCTTGATTGTCAATTATATCTTTTAACATAAAAACAAGGCATTTGAAGCTGCAACCAAGTTTCTTACCAAGCTTATTGCTTTATAATGTGTTTTATTCAAATTAAACACCTTAACTCACTCGTATCATCATATTGTTTTGTGTTTAAGGCTGTGTTCACACTATGACAGAAATAAATTCTACAAGAAATATAACACTAAAGATTATATGTGTGATATACATTTCTGCAATACAGCCGATAAATCATGTAAAATGTTTCAAATGTGCTACAATTCATGCCTCTTCCACAATATAAAGACCTTGGATATCTAAAACATTAACTTTTGAATCAAACCACAGCCTTGAAGTTGTACTATGACGGCCAGTTTCAATTGCTTCTAAACCCTTTGGCCTTTTATCTTTCTTTCTTTTTGCAGGAACTGTTTCTCTTGTGTAGATTATTTGCATGCATATACATGACAAATAAGCACATGTATCACCCACAAAACAGGTCTGTACCAATACAAATATAAAAACTAATAATGATTTGCAAATACATATAAAGCCCATAAAGATAGGTGCTATTAAGGTAAAATCTTTTTCACTATTTTTGCACAGATTTTCACTAGCTTGATTAATCGAAGAACATAGTATGTTACTGCGCCGTCTGTGTAAAAATAAGATAACTTCGAGGGCATATCATTTCCCTTCGTCTCCTCTGTGGTCCCAAAAGCCTTTCATGTGCATGCCTTATCTCTATAAATGATATTCTTATGGATTACTTCAATATTTCCAATGCATAGACAATGCGATTCCAGTCCATTGGGATGGATGAATTATTGCCTGTTTCTAACTCAGGTTTCTCCCTGTCAGATGAAAAAGAAACAGTGGTTTGAAATGTAATTTGCATGCTGTCATGATAGTCTCTTGTGTTTAGCTGGAGTTTGGTCTCTGTTTCAAATGTGCACAACATAAACGATTATTCTTTTATGGCTTTGATGTTGCTAGTGCCATGCATGTTTAAGCGACATAACATCAAATTTGTGGAAAGTCACTTGGGGTGGAAACGTCACAGGTTATTGCTTTTTTAATGCAATAGATGAAAAAGGGTTTAATTTAAATTTAGTTTAAACAGTGTAAAACCACTCAAATCTAATTGCTACTTTTTAATGCAATAAACAGAAGTTGTTATATATTTTGTTTTGTTTTTTTCCGCACAAAAACTATTCTCGTCACTTTTAGAGCTATTTTAGAAATGCATTAAATATGTTGATAATTTATGTATTAATATCCACTCAAACATACAAAATGTAAACATACACCTTCAGCAAAATGTTATAAAAGTTATACAATTTCTGAGCCATCGGATTTCAACAAAAATATCTTAATTTGTGTTCCGAAGATGAACGGAGGTATTATGGATGTCGGACGTAAGTAATTAAAGTTGCACTCTGTAACTTTTCCGTCCACTAGAGGCTGCCGATTCTAAACAAAGGTGCAGCTTGATGACGGCAAGTTTGAGCGTAGAATCTTGGGACATGTGGCCTTCACCTCACAGCCAGAAATCATGTTCATGGATGCAATTATTAATGTTACTGTAGTATGAAGCAGAGCAGGACCGAGTGTTGAGGGAGATGGGCAAGGCCGCTGGAGCGATTGGTACGCAAACACATGGCTCGTAAGCAGCAGGACTTTTATTATGAAGGGACACAATCGCCGGCGTCATTTCCACTTTTCCGTCATGAGTATGAGGTAATGCTGCTCTGTTTATCATATTAGATACATTTGTGTGTTTAAAATTATGTTATGACATTACACTGTGTTCGCTCAGCGGCTGCTGTGACACTTTTTGTACACTGCTAAGAGTAAAGCGTTTGGTAAAGGAAACTGAGGGTAACACAGATGTGACGCAATTGACAGGCAACTCCCGCAGACGTCCCAGTTTCTTGGTTAAAAGAGCGATTTTCTCAAAATTTAAAAATATTTGGAAACATTTTGGATATTGTAAGAACTCAACTGAACAAAATATAGAACACTGGCCTAGTGGTTTTGGATATTTTACTGCAAAAATTATACATAGGGGACCTTCCTTTAAATATTGTTAACATTATAAAACAGTTAATTTTAACTCAGGTCAATTAAATAATATTAACAAATTCATCTTTTGATTTTAATAATATACTAAATGTTAAATTAACTTAGAATGTTTTAAGTGTTGGTTAATGTTTACTAATGTAGTTATCTAATGATAACAAATAATATATAAATAAAAAGATTAGTATTTGCGTACAAACTTCATGTACAGATACTAATAAGATGCAAGCATGAAACATATTATTATTTAAAAAAATTCCAAGTGGCATATTGAAATATGCATCTTGAAATTTTACACTTTAATAATGGCTAAATATCTTTCCATGAAATGCAAGAATTATGGCTTTTAGTTGATATAATTGGTTGTATATTGAAGGCTAGAAATGAAACGGAAGATTGCACACAGCATCAGAAATGCAGCTTTAAAGAGAACAGACTAGTGTAAAAAGCTTTTTACAATCCCTGCAAGTGACCTTTGCTTTTAGAGGCAGAAGGCTGTACAAATAATCAGGAAGTGACAGGAAAGGATTATATGTGAAATGCCATAACTATAATGTCCTAATACAGTAGCTTCCCTCAGACTGCTAATGGCTTCCTATTGACTTGCTGTCCATGTGGAGTACCACACCTCTCCAGCGGCCATACTGCAGAAATAATGCTTCATCTGAAAGTCCCATAGCAAAGTAATAACCTGTGAGATTATGTACAAAAAGGGATGAAACTGACACCTTAGCCCTGAATAATAGATGGAAGTTTCATTAGATTTAGCTTGCAGAATGTACATACAATAAGGGAATTGTTTCTTTTGTGGATATAAATTGATGGAGTAAGCACCAATGGCGACATGGGCTTAGTTTAAATAGAGTGACTATTTCCCAATACTTTTTTCAAAAGAATATACTTTCTTATATTTTGTCCCAGTGAAGTGATTGGATGAGTACAATTTTCCTAAATGGTTTAATTAATTTCCAGTTGACACAAAAAAAAGGTGTTTCGCTTACATCACAGCCCAGCAAAGCCACATTGACATCATGCGACACCCATTTTTAAAAAGTATTTAGAAGTAATTTAGAAAATAGTAAATGTTTAGGAAAAGTGACATGTTTCATACTTTTTATAATGTAAATTCAAATTAAAAAGAGATTATTTAACTGGACAGTAAACCTGATGAGAAGCTGAAGTGTAGATTGATGTCATCAATTTGCTTTTTTTGGTGGTATGAGACTTAAAGGTCCCATTCTTTGCGTGTTTTCAAAGCTTTGATTATGTTTACAGTGTGCAATATAACATGAGTTCATGTTTCGCGTGTAAAAAACCACAGTATTTTTCACACAATTTACTTATCTGTATAGCGCTGTTTTCTCTGTCCTAAAAACGGCCTGATGATTTCCTTGTTCTATAAAGTCCCTCCTTTAGAAATACGTAACGAGTTCTGATTGGGCCAGCGCTTCCCGTGTTGTGATTGGACAGCAGCTTAGCGCACTTTGCCCCGGAAAGGTCCCGCCTCTTACCATAACGGGGAGATGCAAGCGCTGAATGCGCGCTCTTCTCCACGTGGGAGAGCAACAAGACCACACCCCCTAGCGTGTTCTTGTGGGCGGAGGGTTAGTCAACAAACGGTTCTAGTGACGTCATTACATCCCTGCACTTCCTGCTGTAGTCCAAACCGACCGTTCGCTGTAGGCTTTGAAAGGGAACTTCTGTTAAATAAAATATCTCGCTTGGCATTGAACTTTGAGCTTTCTAATTTTACAGGTATTATTTATGCTCTAACAGCAACATTACACACTAACTAAAGTTTGAAAGATGGAATCGTGAAGAACAGGACCTTTAATTTCAATTAATTTATTCACATTTCACATATTATTCACACACACACACACACACACACACACACACACACACACACACACACACACACACACACACACACACGCACACACACACACACACATATATATATATATATATATATATATATATATATATATATATATATATATATATATATATATATATATATATATGAATAATACATAACAATCCCATTAATTACTATAATTAAATTGTTGTAAAATTTCATAGATCACTGTTTTCTAAAATAATATTAATTAACTTCAAATCTGTTTCAGCTGATTAAATCTCTAAATCTGTGGGGGCGGTATAGGGCATCATTTTACCCCCGGGGGCATCTGACTTGCCCCATATCTTTATCAGTATTGTTATAGTTATCGTCTTTGGTGTGAACAGGTCTAATGGCCCTAATGGAGTCAGGGAGTCCACTTTTTTCCCCACATCAGACCACTTTTTAGCTATTTTGTTAGCATGTGTTTATCCTCATTTGTTTATTTGCTATTATCTTAAAAATCCTATTTCAGGATGTTAAAATCCATATACAATTTTGGGCTAAAGCAACCAAATGTGTTGGAATGCTTCTTTTTATGGTTGCCTGTATAGACAAACACTTGTTCCCAATGAAAAACTAGGCTACTTGGCAATTTCAAGCTACATTTAACTGCAAAGACTTAAAAATGGCTGTAGTTTTGTGAACTTGGTCCATATTGTTCTGTGTTTCCAAAATGCAATTTATTTCATTCTGATTGGGCCATGGAGAGGCGAAGGAACCCCTGTGTATACAAAGAGTTAAAGGCAGGAGAGCGGGACCAGAGGTTAGCTTAATTTAAAGTGGTCCGAGCCACAGCTTTTGTATTCACCTTTCCCAAAGACCCATTTTTAGAAACCAATGTACTTCATTATATTCCTAAACAAGAAGGGTATGTTCTTTGGTACCACACTGTGGATGCACAATATCAAAAATGTTCTGGTTTTATCCAGATCTTCAGGAAATATAACTTTTAATTGGGTTGCACTGCATATGCACATTCAGTTGCTAAGGAATATCCTCTCAGTTTTGGTGTTAAAATAAATTAAACTGGCACTGTAATTTATTTTTGCTTGTCATAAGTATTTTTCCAAGAGACATAAAAAGAGAATTTTTTTCTTGCTGCAGCTTATTTGCTTATTCAGAAAAATGCTTTAATGTGAAAAAAAGAAAAGAAAAAGAAATTCATTTTACACAGATCTAAAACAATGTTTTCTTAATGAGGAGCATATGTTAAATAACAGTCATGTGTGGTGCCAGGTCATCCTACACAGTAGATCTTGATGGCATGGTCACACAACTCCATGCTGTGAGCTGATCATTGTGTGAATCAAATGTGTTGTTTGGTATTGTATGTCTAAATGTGGAACAATCAAACTTCCTCCACATCTTATATCACATCACAATATGTTCATTCACACTCAACAAAATAGTGTTTGCTTTCATGATTGTAGTGTAAAGTGATAGCCTGGCAAGCCAGACCCACATCAAGATGTTTGGTCTGGAAACTCACCATAGACAGGACTCAATCCTCAATCCGAGGGGTGGAATAAACGGTTGTCTTTCAAACTCCCTCTGCACGCGATAGGATAGCGCTACACCAACCAGAGGAACGAAGGTGAAACAGAGCTCGTTGATAGAGTAAACATTCGCTGTATCCGGTCGGCAAAACTCCGAACACATCTTCCCTTTTTAAGAATGACTTCAGTGCCGTTCTTTGTTCTTTTCTCAGAGAAAAGCTTAACTCCAAGTCTTCCAGAGTCGCGGTCAAAGCTGATTCGAAAGAGGAAGTTTGATTGTTCCACATTTAGACATACAATACCAAACAACACATCAGATTCATACAATGATCAGCTCACAGCATGGAGTTGTGTGACCATGCCATCAAGATCTACTGTGTAGGATGACCTGGCACCACACATGACTCGGCCGTCGTCATTATGGCCCCGCCCACCGACTCTATACACGATGTGATTGGCCCGGCAAGAGTTAGGGGAATACAGCTCAGAAGCGTATTGAGAGTTGCTAGACGACACTCGCGGGCAGATTAAATTTGCTGCTGCTAGGGTGCGTCTAGATTTCTAGGCTAGTAAAGTGAGCTATTGCCTCTCTAATATTCACTTGTCCTAAAAAATCATACTTCTAGGCTGAATCAAGAAAGCATAACACTCTAGAATTGTCTGTGACCTTAGCATCGAAGGTTTCAAATTATATGACCTCCATTAATGTTAATAGCATGTTATGTTCACCAAGAAATAAATCACAGAGATCATTCAATATATAAAGTTTTCATAACTTAATGGTAATGATAGCAAAATAGCATTCGTTCTTAGAATAAATATATGTTAGCTAGATTAATGCATTGCGAGGACACATGAGAGATGCAGCAAGTATCCACTCCTGGTAGCAACATTTATAAAGTGCAAAATATCTACCTTCACTTCCAGCAGTCAGTGGCAACCTGGATTGTGATGATGCATGAGATATCTGGAGTGTCTCATTAATATCCCTCTCAAGAGGCAGAGGATCAACACAGATGGGACATTTAGATATTCACAATCAATACAACAATCAGTTTGGAGAGCAAGAACAGCTAAATTCAGTATTGGTGCTGTATGGAAAGTGCTGCAGTATGGATTCAATCATATTAAGGCTGTTAAGGGCTCCTTATCCTCATCGCCTGCAGTATTGATCCTGGACTCACCTCGAGTCGTGGTGGATGTGATAGACAGTGGGGTATATGTACAATTTTTATACGGCTATAACAATAACAGAGATAAAAATGCAGTCAGACTGCTATCAAGATTTTTGCCAGTTCAGTCATAAGCTAAAGAACTTTTTTTACTTTTAGAGTTTTTTTCAGTTTGATGATGCCACACTTTGACTTTTGAACAGTAGTGTATAATTCTACAAAAGCTTTTGATGGTTTGTGTGTAACAATTGACATTTATTTCTACATTATTTTTTAAATTGTGCATTAATAGGTTAAGCAAAGCAAATGTGTTTATATCTGAGAATTAACTGCACACTTACGTAACTGCAGAAACTGAATTGGCATACAAATGTCATACATTACAAATACAGTACAAATATTTTGAATGTCCCTTATAAAGAACCACGGTTGTCCCACTTTTTGTCCTTCACTATATATATTTGGATTATGCAGTGTTGTAAATGAATGCAAACAAATCAAAAAGACATTCTTTCAATCTCTTCACATTCTTTGTTCTAGTTCCCTCACAGTCCCACCTGGTAGGGCCATTAGAGGGAGTGTCTTTGTTTTGAAACACATCAATATTCATGATGATTCACGCCCTCGCCACATAAGCCTTCCTAACAAAAAACATGTCTTACAAATTTTAAATCAACATATTGTTTTATGTGAATGAGTGGGCAGTGAAATGTTTACATCATCTTGAAGCACAAATTCTAGCATACGTGATCAAGTTATCAAAGTGTTGTGAACAAATATTCAGTGTGGGTTTTATGGCCTTATTTCAATGACTTAATTTTTTCTCACAAACCATGCAAAAACGTAATTTTCAAAACTACAAACATTTACACACACACAGTTCACATATTATTGTAGAAAAGTTTGTGCTGAATACAGAGTAAACATTTTCTGGCTATCACCAGACCAAGCTCAATTTAAGATTGATCACTGGTCTGAGGAGTCTGCTCTGTGTTTTCTACTGCACAAGAGGTGTGATAAATGAGCATTATTCAAATGACTCTGTATGCAATTGGATAGTCTTTAACGAATCAGACCAACAGAGGCGTAAACAACAGGCAACGACGTATGTAGTGAGATACAACCGCACACAGGGATCCAATCCCTGTCAATAGGCGGTTACTAAAGACTGCTCGTTCCAACGGCTAGCAGCGGCCAAGGTCCGAAACTGCTGGGCATACTCTTTCACAGACATGTTATTTTGTTTCAAATGATACAATTGCTCACCATTGGAAGCATCCCAGGCTGGATTTCCAAAGACATCCTTGAAGTCAAAACACTTGGTGCGTTTTACATGCACGTTCTTAAGATGATTATGCCTAATAAGCTGACAATGAACATGGTCATGTAAACGTGGTAACCCGTTTTCTTTTATCCGTGTAAGGTCATGAAGGGCTTAAGCATAAACCGGTCAGAACAGGTAGTTTTTTGCCTATTACCCTGATTTCAAGCTGCATGTAAACGCATTAAATGAGATTTGTGCACGAAGCTCCTTTTCCACCACATCCCAAAGATGCTCTATTGGGTGAGATCTGGTGACTTTGGGGACCATTTTAGTACAGTGATACCATTGTCATGTTCAAGAAACCAATATTAAAATGATTTGAGCTTTGTGACATGGTGCATTATCCTGCTGGAAGTAGCCATCAGAGGATGGGTACATGGTGGTCATAAAGGGATGGACATGGTCAGAAATAAAGCTCAGTATTTGCCTAAAGTGTGCCTAAAGAAAACATCCCCCACACCATTACACCACCACCATCCTCCTGCACAGTAGTAACAAGGCATGATGGATCAATGTTCTCATTCTGTTAATGCCAAATTCTAACTCTATCATCTGAATGTCTCAACAGAAATCGAGATTGATCAGACCAGGCAACATTTTTTCAGTCTTCAACTGTCCAATTTTGGTGAGCTTGTGCGCCTCTTTTTCCTATTTGTAGTGGAGGTCAGTGGTACCCGGTGGGGTCTTCTGCTGTTGTAGCCCATTTGCCTCAAGGTTGTGTGTGTTGTGGCTGCACAAATGCTTTGCTGCATACCTCGGTTGTAATAAGTGGTTATTTCAGTTAAAGTTGCTCTTCTATCAGCTTGAATCAGTCGGCCCATTCTCCTCTGACCTCTAGCATCAACAAGGCATTTGGTAAATGGGGAAAACTGATTATTTCAATAAGCTGATATTTGTGAGTTATTAGCTTACTGGTGTCCATGTAAACACACACTGTCAGGGACCAGAAAACAGCTCAGAGGATTAAAAACCATGACAACTTATAAAGAACCAGATCTCAGGCAATGGTTATATATAACATGACAATGAAACTAACTAAATAAAAAGTGTATATTGACCCATAAGTGGAAATGACAGATCTATATCATATATGTATTTCCTTATGTAGATACAAATGTATTTCCCTCTATACACTATAATTTGATATCAGATATGAAGTCTTGCAAAGAAATTTCATTTGTGCTGCATTACTCTTAGATCCCAGAACAAACAGGGGTAAAGAGGGGTGTTACATTACATTACGGGCAGAGTCATTGATTTATTTGCAGTTTTCCACCAGACTCCAACAAGCATGAGCTACCAAACTATGTACATATTTATATTTAACATGGATATTGATTTAGATGTCATAGCAATGTATCTCATTAGGGTTTCGCTATGGAGAGCACTCCTCCTAGAGTGGCCACAGAAGGTTTCCGGCCTTTTGTCTGAGTGGTATCTAGAGGGAGGGTGTTATTGATCAAGTCTCATAATTGGTACACAGGCTTAATACAGGAAACGCTGGTTTGTTTGATTTCATTTGGCACAGATACTTAAAAGGGTAAGGGTTGAAACAGAGACATCAATAAACTGATCATGAAAGGAACCACACTTGCCTATTAGGCCTAGTATGTGAATATTGCGTTTCTGTTCCGTAAAATGAAAATGTCATTTGTACTGATAAAATTCTGGGCAAAAGATATAAAATGAATCAGTAATTGATCAGAGGTAAAAAGAACAAAGAAAATGTCAAAGACACCATTTTTCATGATACTGCTCTGCAACTGAATATTACAGTATTGTTCACGTGAATAAACACATTTCACAGTTGCATTTACTAGCTTTCCCAGTTATATATGCAAAACCAAAGGTCATTACCAAATATCACATTATGAAAATCTCAAACCTAAAGGGAAAAACCATGCTCTCATGCTTATTATATACAGATTTTGATTCTTGTCCTTAAAATATGAATTAAGTAAAATATGCACTAATATGATAAGATCGAATCCCATAACACATCCACACACACACACACACACACACACACACACACACACACACACACACACACACACACACACACACACACACACACACACACACACACACACACACACATATATATATATATATGTTTGTGTGTGTGTGTGTGTGTGTGTGTATGATTTACTTATATTACACTATATATTATAACATTATGACCACATTCCTAATATTGTGTTGGTCCCCCTTTTGCTGCCAAAACATCATTGAACTGTCAAGGCATGGACTCCACTAGACGCCTGAAGGTGTGATGTGGTATCTGACACCAAGATGTTAGCAGCAGATTCTTTAAGTCCTGTAATTTATGAGATGGGGCCTTCATGGATCAGACTTGTTTGTTCAGCACATCCCACAGATGTTCGATTGGCTTGATACTATTCCTGAACCATCTTTGCTTGGTGACAGGGCACATTATCCTGCTGAAAGAGGCCACAGTCAATATAGGGAATGTTTCTATGGAAGGGTGTATATAGGTATGTGGTACATGTCTTCATGAAAGGAAAATATATTTACCAATATATTATTTGAAATATATTATAATATATTGTAAATACATGGAATACTATATTGATGTTATTATACAATATATGATATATTCATGTAATATATTGCACAATATACAAATGATTGCCACTTTCAATATATTGCAATATATTGGACAATATAAATATTAAATCCCACATATGTGAATATATTGCCTGTAGTACATGATAATTTCCAATATACTGCAATATATGTGTCAACGTAACATCCACATGGATGGCAGGACCCAAGGTTTCTCTGCAGAACATTGCCCAATGCATTACACTGCCTCCATCAGCTTGCCTTCTTCCCATAGTGCATCCTTTTGCCTTGTGTTCTCAGTTAAGCAATGCGCACACACCCAGCCATCCACGTGATGCCATCCAGGTTACCTACTTCCATTGCTCTGTGGTGCAGTTCTGATGCTCCTGTGCACACTATTGGCACTTTTGGCAGCGGACAGGAAGCATAGGCACCATGACTGGTTTACTGTTCCTTCCTCGGACCACTTTTGATGGATACTGACCACTGTAGTCAAGAAAAACCCCACAAGAGCTGCAGTTTTGGAGATTATCCAACCCGATCACACATAAATGTGTATAAATAGTACGAGTGTGCAATGTCGTGGAATGTATACGCCAAAACTCATTTTGTCGTGCATATGATACGCTGTTTTTCGCGTGCATATGATACGCACTTTATGGCGTATATATGACACGCGCTTGGGTAGGTTTAGGGTAGTGGAGCGTATATATGACACGCGCTTGGGTAGGTTAAGGGTACTGGAGCGTATATATGATACGCGCTTGGGTAGGTTTAGGGTACTGGAGCATATATATGATACGCGCTTTGGTAGGTTTAGGGTGGTGGGGGGTTTCGTATGTATAATACGCCATAAAATGCGTATCATATGCACGCGAAAAACAGCGTGCCATACACACGCCAAAATGAGTTTTGGCATATACATTCCACGACATTGCAGACTCGTACTATTTACACGCATTTTTGTGAGAATACCCTGGATTATCTGACCCAGTTGTCTAGCCCCCTGGTGCTCTTCGTTTAGAGGTTGCATTGGTTGTCTTCCCGGTCATAAGTGACCGGACTCCTAAAAATTAAACTTCCTCCACCCCAGTAAAACCAATGCAATTTATTTTTCTTTAATGATATATTTTTCTTTTTAATTTTGTATTTTGAGATGATTTGATGGTATTTTTTAATATTTATGCAACAATTATTTTCTCTTAGTCATGGTCCAAACTGAATTGTATTTTATAAAATAAAATGATACTGAGAAAAATGCTTCAATGATAATTTGGGTCTACCCACATTTGTTGTCCTTGTTTTTTGTTTTGTTTTTATTCCACAGCCTAGCCTTGCTAATTGTAAAAGACTTGCTGGCATTTAAATTCACAAAGCTAATGACTGTTCATATAATAATTTAAAATAGAATGACAAGACAAAACAAAGGTAATTATAAAATGCAAATTACTGTACATACTCATGTGCCAGGAAGTAGCCCAGTACAGATTTAGCAGGCACCGCTTTAGTCAGTCATGCTAGTGAACAATGTTAGCAAAGAACAACTTTAAAACAAATTCAAAATGGATGTAGTGTGTGGTTTTTTTGTTTTGTTTTTTCTTTTGCATGGCAATGTTATTTGAATTATTGTGAATTAATTGAGTTTCAATAGAAAGAGAATCAGCATTGCTCTGTCTCTTTGTGTTTTCTTGTTTGAGCTCTCAGATTTCTTGGGATTTCCTGGGTCTGCCAGAACACATTACCATATCCAGATTTAACAGCTATATTTGTGCCTCTGCCTTCACTGTGTTACAGTTTAAAAATGACATTCTTGTGGTTCAGATTAGCTATGTCTATCTTTTTATAGAAGGTCAAGCTATTCACATTGACATTGATTGGATCTCTAGAGGACACTGTTATGTTGGTTTCTAGAAACTTTGACTACTGTTTTCAACTATATGTGGAGTTTAGCTGTCTTCTCTTCCATTGGTATAGTCACTTGTATCAGTTCACTGTGCAGCCAGACATTAAATGGTGAGACCAATGTAGGCATGGTGCATGGATTCATATCTTTACTAATTCTGAGTTCATGTTGAAGTAAGTATTAATGAAAGTCATGTACCTTTATTGTGAAGTGTTACCAAAGCACCTTTCACACTGCAATTCCGGCAAATACTACACAGATAATGCGACCCGGCATTTGTTCGCTAGATTTGGTCCATTCATACTGCCAGCGAAATACCATAATATGTGCGCTTTCACACACAACCCATAACGATCACGGATCGAGTTGACACGTGACATCCTGATGAGGCATATAATGGTGAGCGATCTCAGCTTCAGATAGTAAGGAGCTCCGTGGTCTCGACTTCGTGTCCAGTTTGCGCACGTTTCTGCTTGTTTAATTTTAGTTTCTTTTGTATACGAACACTCTCTGGGTTTAAAACACCGACTAGCTCTTCTGGCACTGCAGGGTTGTATTATTGAAAAAACAAGCTCTAGAAGTCGCACGATAACTATGTACACGTTGCGGCATTAGTTTTGGCTTTTGTTCACACAACGCTCGTCCCGGGTTGAATCCCGCAATGTTACTAGGTCCCCGACCCGGGATCAATTCGGTAATCAATTCCGGGACGTGGTTGCTTTCACACAGAAGGCGACCGGCAATGTTACGGGAATATTGCGGGTCCGACGTGCAGTGTGAAAGGGGCTCAAGTGATCCTACACTTTGGATTTTCTGGCCAACATAATTGCTCCATGAATCAGTTGTGTTATCAATCTGTCTGTCACAGACTCTGAAACCTTTTTTTTTTTTTTATCCCAACCAACCAATTAAATATTGTCCAACCAAGCCTTTTCTCATTGAACATAACCTCCACATAGAGATCAAGTCTATAAGTGAATGGTTTAAAGTTAATCATTCAACTTTTATATTTTATTTAATATAATTAAAACATTTTTGATGTTTTTGACTTGATTATTACACTCTAAAAAATAATTCAGTGGCTTAGTAAATATCACAGTAATAATTAACTTTATTAACTTAATAAAATCTCTCAATATCATTTACTTGATGGTTTTAGTTAAACATACCAAAATAATTGACTAAAAATCCAACAGTTAATTTTGTCTAAAATGTATAGTTATATTTACGTTTTTTTTCACTAAAATAATTTAGTATTCAAATAACCAATTCTTTATTTTAAATATACTTAATACATTTGCGAAATTTATTTCAAAATATTTGAGAATGGAGAATTAAACCGATCTGTTTCAAGAACCACAAATATTACTTAATTAAAATCACGATTATTAATATTTAACACACACTGAAGAAATTGAGTAAATTTACTCGATTAAAACAATGCGCCCCTCCCCCACCCGCTGACCTGACGACAGCTCGACGGTTGAGTGAGGGCGGATATTTGAATTCTCCTCAGTCACCAGAGAGCAGTTTCTTCTTCTCAGCGTCGCAGAATTGGGGCATTTCCTCTGAAATTCAGGTTTGTATGTTTGTTTTTTTATCTATATAATCATTACTGTGCTAAAAGGCATTTTATTTAATTCAAAACAACATACAGGGACAGTGTGTATCACCTTAAGTTAACGTGTGGCGTTGGTCTTTGAAACGCCTGCTGTGTGGCTCAAAACACACAACTTTATTTGTAAAGATAATGAATATAATGAATTTGGATGATAAAATCTTATTAAAACTGGGCACTTTTTGTTTATTGTCAGGTTATGGAGTCTGGCGCCTCGCAGCATCTTTCAGCTACAAATGAAACGCAGGACAGCGGTCTCAAGTTCAAAGTCCACCCGCAGACCGCTAACGTTAGTCCATCTCAGGCTCGAGAAACAGCGCTGATACGGTGGAAATGGGATAACAGACCGGTTGATTACACTTGAATTACTTTTAAATGTTTAATTTTTACTTCTAAAATGTTTGTTACATGAGTTTAAATGTTGTAAAATAACTGTTATTCTTTACATGTCAAAACAGTAGCCTAATAACTGTTATATGCTGTAACGTTATTGCTGTACTCGTCGACAATAAAGGCCATGTCATGTATAAGTGTGTTTGTGTGGACTGTGGAGTATTTTACAAAGGTTTAGAGGAAATTAAAATTATACTATACAAGTTAGTAATACTCATAAATAAAAACAGTTCATATTAGTCATAAATATTGTTTTTTAAAATGCTTTTTACCCAATTTTTTCTACTCAATTGAATTTGTTAATGTAACAAATGCAGTTACTCAGATCTACTTAATTTTTTTACTTACATTTACTCAGTTCTTATGGTGTCTATAATTGATTTCACTGCTTTAAAATTTACTCATTTTTTTTAGTGTAAAAATGTTTCACCAAAAAAATTTAGTAAATCATAGTATTAGTTTTTAGAGTGTACCATGTATAAATAACAGAAGGGAATATTTTCACTAAATAAATCAATTAATCAATAAATCAGAAATGGTTAATTGGGTTTGTTGTTCACAATATAATTGTTTTGCTTTGGCTCTGTGTGATATGTGTAATATGTTGCAATATCAAATGCCCGACTCAAAGGTGTGAGCTTGCAGGCACTTGACCATTTTAATAGCAGCAACAATCTAGCAACTACTCTAATTTATAATTTATAAATATGATAATGTTGTAAGTGGAAATTTAATGTTTTTGCAAATGCAATCTTAGTCTGAACCAGCTTTTTATGCTCCTAAAAGCATTTTGTTCTTGCAGTGTCTTTGCAGGTGCACTTGTAAATCAGAATCTGTGATTTGGGTGTAGCTGCAGCAGCAGGTTGACAGGGGGGAGTGCTGTTGTAAATCAGGGAATAGCGTATGTGGGGGAATAGCGTAATCATGGAGGGTGAAGAATAAAGGAAATGAAAAATGCGCCTTGAGGGAGAAGTCATAGTTCCGAAGGAGGTTTTGTTGTTGTCTGTAGCAATGCTGAAATCATTGACACGTTTAAGGGGCACTTTCACAATATTAGTTTAGTTATTTTTTTAAATTGAAAGCAAAAAGATGATCTTGTTACAGAGTGGTGGCTGTAGTAAAGCACACGACAAAGGAATAAACAAAATAGTTTCTAATTATAACTTCAAACTAAATAAAAAGGATAATAACACAAAGAAAATCTACCAAGCATACATCAACAATACGCTAAATACGCAAGAAGAGCTAATAAGATAATACGGCAACAGGTGAATGGGACTGATCAAGGAAACACACTGGAAAACTGGGTAAAACAGAAACAGAACATAACCATAACATTATTCCTCCAGGAAGGAAGGCGCAACCTTGTGCTAAAAAATAGTCCAACTGGGGAGGGAGGGTGCCCTAGAGTAGTAATAGTAATGAGCAGGTGATCAGGGCAGAACCGATATGCTAGGAAGACTCCAAGGTGGCAATGGCAATACAGGACAGGTGAGGTGCCCAGGGAGGTGCCCATAGTTCAGAGAGCCAGGAAGGTGCCGGTACCTCAGAGAAATGCAAGGGTGGTGCCAGCACCACAGGGAACTTGGAATGTGCAGTCAGTGCAGGGATCCAGGAAGGAGCTACCTCCCTCGCCATGCTGAGGAAGCTTGGCTCAGCCACTGTGGCCAGAGATGGATGGCCCCATCTCAAATTTTCTTGGGAGGAGATGTCTCCTGCATCTTCTGGGCTTAGCTCTGGGGCTGGAGTGGACTCCTGCCTGAGCTCTGGGGCTGGAGTGGACTCCTGCCTGAGCTCTGGGGCTGGAGCGGGCTCTGTTGCACTTGTATTGGCTGGAACAGGGTTGTGACTGAGCTCTGGGGCTAGAATGGGCTTGTGACTGAGCTCTTGGACTGGATCGGACTCTGGAATGGACACATGGGTGAGCTTTGGGGGGTGTGTCAGAAAAGGTGTGTGTGGCCCTGATACACATAGTAGAAACTACATACAATGAAATAAGCACTCTTCGATCTTGCGAGAGCAGACTCTAAAAAATTTCTAACAGACACAGACTTGGGAATTTACCTCTCTGGAAAGGATTCCGGGATATCACTCATTGAAACGGACTCTGAAATTTCACTCTCTGGAAAACTTGGAAATTTCATTTAATGGAACGGACTTGGGGATTTCACTCTCTGGAAAGGCTTCGGAGATGTCCCTCTCTGGAATGGGCATGGGAATTTCACATATGTGACCCGTCTCGGAAACCAGGGACACAAGTCGGCAGCTCTACTTTCGAGCAAAATGAGAAAGAAGCGTTTTTTTGTTTTTGTTTTTCAAATTATGTGATTTTCGCTTTTTTTTGCAGAATCTGTTAGTTGAAATCATGAAGAAGCCTCTCCGTGTTTGAGATGGCATTAATGGTATATTTAAAAGCATATATTTTGAGGTTGAAATCGCCTTGTTTTGTCTGTGTGTATTTCCATACTGGCTTTTGTTATTTCCCCGCCCTCCAAGGGCGTGGCTAATGGCTCATTATTTATGCAGCGCTCTGGCCGGCTGTAGAGATGATCTAAGCGACGATGAAAGCGGCATAATAAGACTGGATAATATCCCTAATCTACAACTGAGCGAATATGAAGAAGAGGAAGAATGTATCAGACTGGCGTCAGACGAGTTGGACCGTAAGAAATCAGAGGCTATATCGATAGTAACATTTGACGGGGATAAAGACAGAGAAATGGGTCAAATCTTAAACTGTAGCTATAGTGTAGGGGTAGGGTGCATGTCATCAAGTTCTGATGCAACTCGATCAGAGGTTCAAATCTGCCTTTTGCCACAGTCTCTAATCGAGAAACACTTATTAATAAACACATGTTAGATGCTTTATTTCCACTTTTCTAATATTTTCTCAATTCTTTTTGAAAATAAATGCCTTTCCGATCTGATATGTGATGGGAAAAGGGAGTAGAGAGAGTGTGGCAAAAGGCAGATTCGAACCTCTGATCGAGTTGCGTCAAAACTTAATGACATGCACCCTACCCCTACACTCTGTCTTTAACCCCTTCAAACAGACGCACAGTACATCCCCTAAGAATACCCCGTCAAACAGAAAGTGTGCCCGAACGACTTATTTCATTGGAGGCAACACAATTTGCAAGAATACTTCTCTGTTTCTTATGGGGTGTGTTTCCATAAACACCAACGTTTGTCGTTTTGTGTTCATTCTAAGAACACATACACTTTATCTCATGTTTAGACCTTCCCATACCTACCTATTGTTCTTAATTTTAATTGTAATCGTTAGCATCCTATCATTTGCCAAAAAAAAACCATTACTATAATGGGCTTTTAGATGGTAATGTTAGCATCTTTATTATTAGTATGCGGTCCGATTTTTCCCGTTGTGTCTGTCGTTACTAGCAACCATGCAGCTTTACAGGGGGTATGGCTTATCTAAATGAGATGTAAATGAGCCCTATTGTCAATCCCAGCAGGTGAGAACTGTAAAACTTTTAGAGGCTGTTTTCTCTCGTTTAAACTTTTTCTAAAGGCCTACATTCAGATGGCCACAACTTCTCCAAATATTATCAGATTTTCATGTGTTACACATCGTTGGAAAGCTTGGAGACACTTTCAGAATCTGTGAATAACTCAAAATGCCGCAGAACCGACTTGTGTCCCTACTTTCCGTGACTGGTCACATATTGGAACAGACTCGTGGATTTCACTCACTGGAACACAATGAAACAAACTTTCTATATGTTTGTTGAATAAATGAAAAGCCAAACATTCCATCGATTAGGCTTAAGACCTGTCGCCAAACATATGACATGCTAGAAACATAATAATCGGTAATCATGATCCAATCATAAACACTTAAGCATTTGTCTATTGGCACTGAATAATCAACCCAAAAAAAAAAATCAACCAATAATACGACATTTAGATTTCAGTCAAAATATAGACAAACATAGGTTTAGTCAAAGATAAGATGTTTCTCTTTTTTTTGTAATTGGCATTTAACTCTCTCTCGCGCTCTCTCTCTCTCTCTCTCTCTCTCTCTCTCTCTCTCTCTCTCTCTCTCTCTCTCTCTCTCTCTCGTGGTTGATGGATGCTTCCATTTAAATAAGTTATGAGGGTTCATGTGCATTTCCATTCATATATTGTTGACAAATTAATTATTCAACGACACTTCACTATAAAACTTAGTTTTATGACATTTCCAAATGGGGCGGATCAGCTCAACAAGAGATGGACAGGAAGCACTCATCAATGTAATTTACGGTGTGATGCCATCTAAAAAGCACCAATGCTGTTAGGACTTTTAGACAACAACTACATTTGCATATTGCAACCCGATAAAACACAAACACAGTTAAAGGTACTTTGAAATTTTGAGCAAGTAAGTCATATTAGGAGACAAAAAAATGCCAGTACAATGCTGTCAAGTAGTACTTATTTTAATTGATGTATGTTTACACAAAAACAGCAACAAGTGTGTGTATTACAAATGTAATCATTTAAAGAGCAAATAATTGTTCACATGTTTAATGGTCTAAAGTATTTTCAGTCACTGAGTTCAGTCACAATTCCAAAAAGCAGTTAAGCATTAAAAGCCACTGTGGATAAAAAGTTCTGTTTATGACACTTATCGACCAATAATGGCTAATATCGGCTGATATAACGGCCTTGGCGATATGTCAGTTAGGCATTACCATCAAGTTGGACACTTTCTGCTTAACACAGTGATGCTCAGACATTGTATGCTTTCTTTATTGCAGACATAGTTTTTCAAAGGTTGAAAAAAATGCTGTTGGGAAATTGCCCTGCATTGACTACTTTGTTTTCAGTTCTTAGGTGGGCATTATTTGAGATATGTAACTATTATTGTAAGGAATGTCCAATGAAGGCAAGTTGAGTGCAAACCCAAGTCAGTTTTATTGAATTCAAAAGTGAACAGATGCAAAATAAAGACTTGGAAACAGAAACATGAACAGAAACATAACACTCAGCAATAGTGGTTATAGATAACATTCCTTAAAGAAAGCTAGACTGCCAACCATGAACTTGCCCTACTTCGTCTGCACCAGGGAAATCGTCTTGAAAATTTGGTGGAATTTTATAGACTATGTCATATGGTAGATTTTAACGATGATGCCAACTTTTTTTAATGTTCTAAATTACATTCTCAATTACTTAACGCCTGATAACAGTTTTCAAGGAAATATAAAGCGATATATGGACAAAATTTTTTTTTTTCTTTTGCTGAGCAGCTCCTTATTTACTGTGGGAGAAGCAAATGAAGAACCTGCAATCCCACAGTACACACCATGCCAGAGTCTCTTAATGTCCTGACCCCCACACTAGAACCTCTCCACATAACAGCCACCACACCAGAGCCTCTCCATGTCATGGCCGCCAGTGCAGAATCTCTCATGTCATGGTCACCACAGCAGAGCCTGTCCACGTCATGGCCACCAGGACAGAGCCTCACCACGTCATGGCCGCCAGTCCAGAATCTCTCATGTCATGGTCACCACAGTAGAGCCTGTCCACATCATGGCCGCCAGGACAGAGCCTCACCACGTCATGGCCACCAGTCCAGAATCTCTCACGTCATGGTCACCGCAGTAGAGCCTGTCCACATCATGGCCGCCAGGACGGAGCCTCACCACGTCATGGTTGCCATGGCAGAGCCTGTCCACATCATGGCCACAAGGCCAGGGACCGCAGATGCAAATTAGCTATTTTAGCTAACTCTGGCACAACATTTGGGTTGTGTATGGTCCCTGTTAAATAAATAAATAAAATAAACTAAACTAAACAAGGGCAAAACCGCTCCAAGTCATGGTTGCCACACCATGCAGGGCCTCTCCACGTCATGGTCAACATGCCAGAGCCTCACAAAGAATTGTTTTTGGGACTGGGTATGGTCCCAAAAAACATATGAAAGTTTTATAAAGTTTCAGTGTATTCCAAACTGGTAACTTCAGTATTGAAGACTGCATGTGGAAGTGGAAATAACTTGTGAATAATGTTGTTACAAACTATGCTACAAAAATGTAAAACATTTGTACTTACACATTCCATTCAGTGGGTTGTTACATGTGTGTTGTTACACAAATGTTAGAGCTGTACATACTTTGCACAAATGTATACTTACACTGTTGTTATACATTAGGTACGCATCTAGTTAATATGCAAGTTTACAGGTATTAGGACCAGTATATAAAGTGGGACCCGATATGATATTGTTTCTCCACGATTCTGGCCTGCCACTGCACTACAGCCCTCTGCTCCATGGTCCAAGCCCATTACTGCTCCACGGGCCTTATGTATGAACTGCCAGAGACTAATTGCCTTATTTTGCATATTTTGAAGAAATCAGACATATCTGTTTGAGTCAACATAACTGGCATTCTGAGAAGTACTACACAACCACGGTAAAAGGTAACATAGGGGGAAAGGTAAGTAAAAAATGACTTTCGTGGGGAAGTATTTGTTAAAAATCAGGTTTTATGACAAAGACGTGTCAATATAATTTATATTGAAACTATAAAAAAAAAACACCATCAGCAACTGAATTTGCATATGCATTGCAACCTCATTAAACCCAAATGCATTTAAATGTGTTCTGTGATTCTGTTTTGAGTAAGTGCTATCAGGAGGGCAGACCCTGGCTTAAAAATTGTGGCTTCCAGACCGAGATAATTGCTAACATAAACAGTACCAAAAGGTACCTCTGTTGGACAGGGGCATTCCGAGCTGTAAAGTAAAGGTTCATGATGGCTTTAAATTTATTGTTTAATAAAAGACTTCATGCTGAGACAGACTGATGATTTTTTCCTTAGCAATTTACTTCCAAAATATATATTTTATTGCAGTTTTTTACTAATTGCATTATTCTGTGTGTGTGTGTGTGCGTGCGTGTGTGTGTGTGTGTGTGTGTGTGTGTGTGTGTGTGTGTGTGTGAGAGAGAGAGAGAGAGAGAGAGAGAGAGAGAGAGAGAGAGAGAGAGAGAGAGAGAGAGAGAGAGAGAGAGAGAGAGAGAGAGAGAGAGAGAGAGAGAGAGAGAAAGAGAGCCTTCGTAAACTTTTATTATTTTTTGCAGGCCTACTGCTGTACTTTATTTCGGTGTTAAACGAATAATGCACCTAATGGGGTCCCAAACCTGTGTGCAGTACTCAGTTATCTGTTTATCACGTGCATCAATGGGTGCGTTTACATGCACATTCTTAAGCTGACTATGCCTAATAAGCCGACACTGAACATGGTCATGTAAACACGGTAACCTGTTTTCTTGTATCGGAGTAAGATCATAAACGGCTTAAGCATAAATTGGTCGGGGCAGGTAGTTTTTTGCTTTTTACCCCAATTTTGCGTGGCATGCATTAACCTGCTTTCTGTTGGCTTATTGAAGTATGCATGTGTGATAGGGGACAAACTTAGAGCAGATATAAATACATCCAAACAGATCAGCCATCGTTTTGCATGAAATAAGGACATATATCAAAAACGCAGACTCTTTTAAGATGTGTTCTCATCTCATGCAGCAGAAGTAGAAGAGGTTCAGTCAAAACGCTGCATAACTGCATGCAGCTTGAGGGATAATAAGAGCCGTGAATCTCCCACTGACACGGCGCATGCTTTATTTAACATCACAACTGATGTAACATTTAGAATACTCTGAGTCAGATACGGACGTTATTATTTTTGACGTCACTACAAGGAAATAACCTGGTTTATTAATAAAGTCATGTAAACGCGGTTTACTTGCTTTTTCAGTTTACTGGTTTGCATGTAAACAGGGAAAACTGGTTATTTTAATAAGCTAATTTTTGTGAATTACTAGCTTACTGGTGTGCATGTAATGGTGCTCATTGAACATTGGCCACCAGTGATCCTGTCACCGGTTCTCCGCTGTTCCTTGGACCACTTTTGATAGATACTGACCACTGCAGACAGGGAGCAACCCACAAGAGCTGAAGTTTTGGAGATGTTCTGACCCAGTCATCAAACCATAACAATTTGGCCAATGTCAAACTCTCCCAAATCCTTATGCTTGCCCATATTCACTGCTTCTGACACATTTACTTTGAGGACAAAATGTTCACTTGTTGCTTAAAGGGGGGGTGAAATGCTGTTTCATGCATACTGATCTTTTTATACTGTTAAAGACTTGGAATCCCATACTAAACATAGACAAAGTTTCAAAAGTTAAGGTGGACGTTTGATGGGAGTATTTCTTTGTCAAAAATACTACTTCTGGTTAGTCATAAGTTTCGGCAAGTTTTTTGAGATCATGCGTCCCCTTTGACGTTAATGGGGGCGGAATTTCCTTGTATGGGCCTTACGGACAATTCTACCGGAAGCGCGTGAGAGAGAGAGAGGGAGAGAGCGAAAGTAACAGGCTACGCCCATCAAAGCGCTGGCTTGTAGGATGCTGGACAGGTGATGTGCACATAACAATGTCACCAAAAAAGTGCGTTTTTGGTTGCCAGACCAAGACAGTCCTGCACAGATTCCCCAAAACCCCGCGTTAAGGCAACAGTGGATGTAATTTGCTTTTCCGGATCAGCAACTGAGTTGCGCGAATGTTTATATCTGTTCGCTGCATTTCGGTGCCGACTGTTTCATAAACAAGGCCCAGCTCGATGCCGGATTTTCCCGATCGCCTAATGCTGAATGATGGAGCAGTCCCAACGTTAGAACCGCAGGCGTTGAGTGAGACTGCTTCAAATGTCTGTGTTTTTGCCAATGCTCATCAAGTAGCCCAAACATGATCACGTATAGTTAATTGATCAATGGAGCATGCGATGTGTAGTGCGTGTACATTTGTTTAGCTGGCTACTATATGTGTAACTTTATGTTTGTGTATTGTAAAAGCACTCCAAACAACAATACACAAAGAGGGGGGAAATATGTTGAACTAAATAAGCGCGCTTCTTCATTCAAATGTGCTACTATTCCGTGTC
Source organism: Pseudorasbora parva (assembly GCF_024679245.1). Classification (NCBI taxonomy): domain Eukaryota; kingdom Metazoa; phylum Chordata; class Actinopteri; order Cypriniformes; family Gobionidae; genus Pseudorasbora; species Pseudorasbora parva. The sequence continues at coordinate 8,610,369 of NC_090187.1, forward strand.
TTTCTATGTAAACACTAACTTAACCTGCCGTGCAAAACCAGTCCGCTTACTGTCTACACAAACCATGCGTAAACACACAAACACACGTGCACAACTGCACTTCCCACATGTACACCTTCAAAGACAAAAATACGACGATATAATTCAAGTATAAATATGTAAATAACACAAGCCGCGAAGCATATTATATAGTTAGTGTATAACTTGTACCACATAGAGACGTCCTGCTCTAGTCGTTTTTGCTGCTGCTCCTGTTCAACTGCAGCCTCTGGGTCTGATTCCGGATCATAGATGTATGGCTGTATCTGATTAAAAGCCATATTTTTATTTTGAATAAAGTTTTTCCCGCTGTTAGGGATGACACAGCTTTACGACGCACTCGACTCAACACAATAGCAGCAGCGAGCACACGTCATTATTTAGCTCCGCTCACACGATACGCCCCCACCCGCTCGGCTTTTTTCGGAAAGACTCGGAACAGCGCATCTTTCTTATATAATTATAAAAAAAATAAAGACTTTTCGGAGATATGCAGGATGCAATGCTACTCTATAGGTACTCAAGATTGACATGACACTGACTGAAACTGAGTGTTTCACCCCCCCCTTTAATATAACCCATCCATTACCACCCTTTTCCAGTCATGAGTATGAGGTAACACTGCTCTGTTTATCATATAAGATGCATTTAAAATGTGTTTAAAATGATGTTATGACATTACTCTGTGCAGCTGCTCAGCGGCTGCTGTGACACTTGTTCACACTGCTAAGAGTAAAGCGCTTCTGCCAAATAAAACCGGAAACTGAGGGTAACACAGATATGATGCAATTGACAGTCGACTTCCTCAGACGTCCCGGCTCCTTGGTTAAAACAGCAATTTTCTCACAATTTACAAATAGTTGTTAATATTCGGGATATTGTAAGAACTCAACTGAACAAAATATATAACACTGGCCTAGTGGTTTTTGGATATTTTTACTGCAAAAATACTACACAGTGCACCTTTAATTTGCATCTTTTAGTAAAACAATAACATTAACCGAAATGTGGATGAATAAAATACTTACTAATTACTTGAGTGAATGAATGTGTATTTAATTAGTCTCTACAGTCATATTAGTCGTCATTTGATTTGTATTCTCTATATAAAGCTGTTTGCACTATCCTCCGGTAGCGTAGCCTATTGATTTTGATGTGAGCAATAAGATTTTAGATTTCCACAGATCTGAGACAAATAAAGTATGAGGCATCTCACAAAACTTGCCCTTGTCTTTGCGATATCCCACTGCTCCACTTGCAAGGGCACGTACAGATACAAAGAAATGCGCGAACACTTCATCAAATGAAGCAAAGCTCACATACACAGCATCATTTTTGAAGACAAGAGGCAGGGCTGCTGTTTCTCATACGCTCTCCCGGCTTGCAAGGGATTGAACTTCAGCTGCTTGCTTTTGCCGGGACAAGGAGCGCCCCACAGAGCCTTCCCTTTGATGTCGGCCCGCAATTCAGAGCCACTGATACATGTATCGATCACCGCGGCAACTGAAGCCTCTCTCCCGCTGCTCGCTATTTCATTTGTTCCCTGTGGTTCCTTCCTCATATTGATCCCTGTGAAGAGGGGGCGTTTGAGACTTACATGAGAGAGCAGTTTACAACGACGTACATCATTTTTATATATCATTTCTAAGACTGTCACGCTTAACGTCTTTACGATTTTTCAGGCCCATGGTTTTATTTTCTTTTGTCTGTGGCACACTTAATACGTGTCAGGATAATTATAGACTCTTAGCAAATATATTTTGGTAATTAATTATTCTGGTCTAGAATTCATCAAGGTAAAGCACATAATGAAATAAAGACAGGAGCCTTACATCAGCCTTATTGCTATGTTTAGAATAGCATACCTCCTTACTCTTCCTATGTCTGCCGTGTATACCGTACACCAGATAAATGAACTGTATTTATTGAGGGACACCAACTAGCCTCTGGAATAGATTTTCAGGGACATTTGGTTTAACATATTTTTGCACTCAATATTAGGTTAGGCGCTATCTTAGAGACTGACTCTCTGAAACTCTGATTACATTTAGGAAAAATGAAATCCATATGATGTTGGTCTAAAATTAAACTGAGCAAGGTTCCTAACATGGTTGGGGATTCTGTAATTCTGTCATTTATTTACTCACCCGAATGAGGTTTCAAACAAGTATGCTGTTTATCTGTGGAATATAAAGGGAGATTGTATCAAGCTCTTGCCTGACAAGTGACCACATACACTAAAAAAAGTTCAAATCTGAAAATCCTGGTTTTGTTCAGGTTGGCTAAAATCAATCAACACTGGATTAGGAATTCAGAATTTCAGAATTTCAGAATTAGACGTGGTAAAATGGCAATTAAGCGCAAATCAAGCTACGTGCAAATTCTGAAAACCAGAGGTTGACAAAGTACACAACTTTAAAAGTAAAAGTACTACCCTTCAAATATTTCTCTGTTACAAGTCAATGTTGTAAAAACAGATTTTTAGTTGATTAAAAGTACAGAAGTATTTGTTTTCAAAAGTACTTAAGTATCAAAAGTAAATTTCCTTTTTTATGCCAACACATTATTTTATCATTGTTGTATAAATTCACACTATGCCATTATAATTTAAGCCAGTCAATGATGCTCCATCCGACATACTAGCATACGACTAACGGAAACTAATTGAAATACTTATATTTATATATATATATAAAAGTTACAAAGCCCTTTACAAAACTGGTGTCACTTTAAAGTCGAATGCACAGATCCTATACACTGTTTATGTGAATACTCACCAAAATCAACATTTTGACATCTATCTTCTTACATTTTGCTCTAAACTATAAATCAGTGTTCAAAAGATGTTGGGAAGTCATTGAACTTAACGAGACCCGTCATGAATGATTCTTGATAGGCATTCTGCAAAAACTCAAACAGCTTTTAAAGAATTTAAAAATCTTCCACTGACTTCCAAAGCTGCTATAGAAACGACTTTCTACTTCGAGGACCTTGGTGGAAATGTAGTGGAGTAAAAAAGTAAGATATTTGTCTTTCAAATGTAGCAAAGTTAAATTCATAAATTTTCCGAAAAAAATAATACTCAAGTAAAGTATAGATACTCAAAAAGTGTACTTAAGTATGGTACTCAAGTAAATGTACTTAGTTACTGTCCACCTCTGCTGAAAATCCAACAGGAACTAAGATATTTAGAATTTTCTCTGCAAAACAGTAAATTCCTAGCCTAGAAATCTAGACGCACCCTAGCGGCAGCAAATTTAATCTGCCCGCAAGTGTCGTCTAGCAACTCTCAATACCCTTCTGAGCTGTATTCCCCTAACTCTTGCCGGGCCAATCCCATCGTGTATAGAGTCGGTGGGCGGGGCCATAATGACGACGGTCGAGTTGCGTTTGCGTGCTTCTAGTAAACACAGAAACTGGCGAACGGCGGCGGTCTTTTGAATCAGCTTTGACCGCGATTCTGGAAGACTTGGAGTTAAGCTTTTCTCTGAGAAAAGAACAAAGAACGGCACTGAAATCATTCTTAAAAAGGGAAGATGTGTTCGGAGTTTTGCTCCATGTATAAGACATATACATGGCAATATTCTTTTATCTTTTAAGTGGCACAATGAAGTGAGTTTGCCATATTTCTCCTACACTCTAAAAAATGCTGGGTTAAAAACAACCCAAGTTGGGTTGAAAATGCACCGACCCAACAATTGGGTTGTTTTAACCCAGTGGTTGAGTTGTTTTAACCCAGTGGTTGGGTTAAATGTTGCTTAGGACAACCCAATTGCTGGGTAAGAACAACTCAACCATTGGGTTAAAACAACCCAATTGTTGGGTCGGTGCATTTTTAACCCAACTTGGGTTGTTTTTAACCCAGCATTTTTTAGAGTGTATATTCACACGCTTAAATGCATGTCATTATTGCGGCTTGTAGCTTTAATTTAATATTATTTTATATTTTAGAGCAACTAACCCCACTCCTACCCTAAACCTTTCCACTTCTTAACAATATAAAACATGTAACATTAAGAGGCAAATAAAAGTACAGTCACAGATTATTGCAAAAACTAACCAAAAACAGTATAACATTCAGAAGAGATACTCATGTAGCATTCCAATCTTTTGAAGTCATACAATATATGTGTGGTTAAAAAACAGAGTTGATTAATGTTTTAATCTCTAATAGTAAAACTTGTTAAATTTAACATAGTGATGTCATGATTAAAATGGTTGAAACATTAGTAAATGCATAACAAAAAAAAATGGTTTGCAGCATGCTGCACACAGCATGTATAAAGATTGTATTTAATCCCAAACATAACTTTTTATTTTATTTTATATGAGTTTGTGTGGGGAGGGTATGCCTGTCATCCTTGTTTATTCATGCGAGTACATACTTCATAGTTTGTTTAGCCCTGAAATGCTCTCAGCTCCCCAGGTTTGGTCCAGCATTGCAGAGCTAAAGTCAACCTGTCACTCTTTCTTTGCACAAAGGTGCTTTCAGCTCAAATTGTGAGCAGAGGAATGTTTAGAAGTGGCAGGTCTCAGAAAAATGCTCTGAAGGTTTCAAAGCCCATCTCTGTAAATTTAAAAGTGCTATGAAATGTTAATACCTGTTATTCATAGTTTAGACCCAACTGGAATTCATGACAATAGAGGTTTCAATTTAGCTATTTTGGTGGTTGATGTGTGCAAACTAATTTTCTGTCTTTTTTCTTTTTCTTTTTTGCTTTCACGACTAACTACAAGTAAAATTTTTAAGGCATGAAATGGAAGTTTAGCAATTTTTTTTCTTCTCCATTTGTCTGTTCTCAAAGACCCGTCCCATTTAGTTATTGTTGCTACGTCTGACAAGCAATGGCTGGCGCTCTCACGCCACATATACCCGTACGCAGAGAAAAATATATCGCAGAGCAAAAAGGACACTAACAATGCCTCAAAAACAGGACAGAGCAGACCCTATTTTAACTTTCTAAGCACATGATCTGAAGCACATGGCAGAGGTGCACTCAGGGCATGTACAAATCTACTTTTGCTATGTTAACGACGGGAAAAGCGGTCAGCATGCCAGGTGCATGGTCCAAAAGGGTTATACCTTGTCTCTTAATGAGTCATGGGTGTGTTCTGGATGTAATGTGCAATAAATCAGAGTCTTATCTCCCATTATATTTAAGGCTGTGTGTCTACCAAAGCGTTTTTAGTCAGGTAAAAACGTTAGGCGGTCTGCTGAAAATGAGTGTCTTGGCAGCGTGCCGTTTTTTTTTTTTTTTTTCAGTTGAGACTCTTTGCTTGTTATGATGTGGAATATCTGCGGAAGTGTTGCTAGTATCTTCTCAGATAGTATGTTTCTGTATTGATTCTATATAGACATTTGTATAGTTTATAGTTTAAAGGGTTTCTTCAGCGATTAAGCATATGGCTTTGTATCAGTAGAAACACTGGAGTATTCGAATGATCAGGCTTCCACCCATCATATCCCCTGAGACGAGAGATTTATGTATTTTATTTCTGGAAAAAGTCCTTCCCCTTACGAAAGGAAAATATATTTACCAATATATTATTTAAAATATATTATAATATTTTGTAAATACATGGAATAATATATTGATGGTATTATACTATATATTATATATTCCTGTAATATATTGCAAAATATGCAAATGATTGCCGCTGGCAATATATTGGAGAATATAAATATTGAATTCCTTTTTTGTGAATATATTGCCTAATGTATTACATGATATTTTCCAATATACAGCAATATATTTTTGTTTCGTAAGGGCCAACAACACAAATATCGCCATTTTGCGTCATCAGAGGATTTTTGGCCAGAGACTAAAGACTACAGCCTGTAGAATGAGCTGTTTCCACATTTCTTCAAACCTTCCATGGGGAGGTAGATCGCACTCACAGCACTTTGCTCGGGCAGCTGCGGGCATTAATGTAAATGGTGCGGAGCAAAGTGAGTGTTTCAACTTCTCAAATGAATTCCTATGAAAGTTAAGCTTCCGAAGGCAGGAACTGAAAATGCGGCAGACTGAACACGTGCTGTGAATGTATGCCGCAGACGTAATTACCTCAGCTCTAGTGATGAATGTAATCTGATTCCTGTGCCGTGACACTCGATCCACTCTCTCACATCATATTGAACAGACATGCTCAGTTTTTAGTGTCTGTTCTCTAACTGAACTAAATATTTTGTGAAAATTAACACAATGGTAGGGGTGTTGCCCCAGTGGGCAAGTGATCCAGTAGCGTGACTTTGGGAGTAGGGCAGCGAAGCAAGTGCATTCTGGGAGTTGTTGTCGTTCATCCACATGAGCCAAAAATACATTTTCAGTCTTTTCTCAGTCTAGGTACCAAAATCAAATAATTTCACATTTCTACTACATTAATGACCCCGTTTAAATATAAAGCTTAATGATAAATCACTGAAGTAACCCTTTAAATACTCACTCAGTGTTCTTAAAGCTGCAGTCCATAACTTTTTGCACTCTAGTGGTTAATAAACAGAACTACATGCGTCTTGCGGAAGAACATTGCAGCCGGAGCTACTTCTCTCTGTTTATGTCGATGGTGGATCAGGCAGGGACTGTGCTCCTCCAAAGCGGTACCTACCGGTCAGGCCTGAAATAGTCCCAATATAAATACTTATTATAAGTGTACTATAATGATTCAGGGTAAGACAAAAACATAGTTTGGAAAATGGATTCATGTTGTACATTCTCATTGTAAATCTTGAACACAAAAAAAGTTACGGACAGCAGCTTTAAAACGCGGTTTGAAAAAAACTGAAAAGTACAGTCAGCCGCATGAAAAAAACGCTTTGTTCGACACACGACCTAAAAGCCAGTTGCGCTTCCACCCTGTTAGATTTATGGTTTACATGGTGGAAATTGCGAGTGGAAAGACTGAACACTTCTCCAGAGAGGAATTTAAAAACATGTTTATGTGCTGCTGTGTTCCTGTGCACCTGCCTATAGGGGCATATTACTAACACAGCTTTTAAATAACACAAAACAATACTGCGCTACTGACTTTAGAATGGGTTTTTGTTGGTCAGTGGTGCAATTGTTTTCACTTGCCTCAAAATAGCAACGTGCCAACAATGCACAGATTTTCTATTTGCATTTTCTAATTAACTCTAATGTTAATTATCATGTTATTTTTCATATGTATTTACATACGACCGCTTGTTTTACTACGTCTTCCTCGTGTGTGTTTTGATCAGGAGATTCAGTACTCATTCAGAAGTTGTGTAATAGCGCCCCCTAGCGTCTTACAGTGAAAACACAGAAACACAAAAAATTCCGGGAAGTGTTTCCTCAAAAATTATGGAAAATTCTAGTTAATTTTTTTGCATCAAACCATAGACTGTATAAAAACTATGGACATAGTGCACGTGATGTCACCCATAGGATTCAGATAAGCCATTCTGAAGCGTAAAGTAGAGACGAGCTGGCCGTTGCCATCTTGCCAGCACGTCATCCCACGCAATGCCCGGATAACAGAAAATGGGCAAAAAGGCGAGATGTGGGGGGAGCTGAGGTGACGCAGTGACTAACAGACAGCAGATAAATGGCTATCCACCTGTCACTCAAAGTGACCAAGCCCTTAAAGGGGTACTTCAGCGCTGGGAAGATGAATCTGTATTTAAACTGGGTCATTAATGTAGTATAAATGTGAAATTATTTTTGAATTTGGTGCTTTCTAGACTGAGAAAAGACAGAAAATGTATTTTTGTCTCATGGGGATGAAAGACTACAATTCCCAGAATGCTTCGCTGCCCTGTGAGGCCATTCCCAAAGCCACGGCTACAGGATTACAGTAACTGAATTCAGAAAGTACAATTAAATACTGAACGTGTGTTCAATATAACGATCGAGTTGCCGCGTGAGTCTCACAGCAGACTCAGATTAGGAGTCAGATTACATTTAACGTCATAAATGAGTTGATGAGCTCTCGTGATGAGAGCTGAGGTAATCGCGACCAACATTCGCGGCATACATTCACAACGCGTTTTCAGTCTGGCGTGTTTTCAGTTCATGCCTTTGGAAGCTTAACTTTCATAGAAATTAATTTGAGAAGTTAAAACACTTACATTGCTTAGCATCCGTTTAAATTAATGCCTGTAGCTGAGCTGTGCTGTAAGTGTGATCTCGCATTCCCCATGCACGAGTTGAAAACATGCGGAAATGGCTCCCTCTGCTGGCTGTAGTCTTTAGCCTCTGGGCAATCATTCCTCTCGTGACGCAAATATCGTCAATTTGCGTCACAAGAGGAATTTTTCCAGAAATAAAATGCATAAATCTCTCGTCTCAGGGGGATATAAGAGGGGGGAGCACGGTCATTTGAATATACTCCAGGGTTTCTGCTGATACAAAGCCATATGTTAATCGAAGTAAACTGAAGTAAACCTTTAATTATGCAGAACTTTAGGGCTTTATATAATGTAAACGAATCAGTTTACATTATATAAAGAGAAAAAAAATCACATTTTAATTCATGGTGACTAAGTGATGTACTAAAAACGTTTAAAGCTAATTTTCTCTTTCTTACTTTTAATTTGAGTAAATATAGCATTATGTCCTCCTACACATTTTGAGACAGTATGTGATGTTGAGGATGCTTCTTCAAAAATAGAACGAATGACAGCCTGACATGAAGGTGAGTAAATAATGACAATTTATAGTTTGAGGTTATTCATTTCTTCAAGATGAATAACACAATATTATGACTACATAGGAGCAAAGTTGATATTCCAATCACATATTTATATCCAATTAAAAAATCTCATGAATCATGAGCCGTGTGGTTTCATCCACTCTCATCGGTCTGGTCACATGATTGTACATTTGCCAGGGCTTCAGTGTGATCATACTTAATGATCCCACCTTTTGCCCAGCTCGATGCTGCTTTATCCTAGGATTCCCTGTCATAAATCTCATTGGCTCAATATAGATTAGGCATGTCAGGGCTTTGCTGCCCGAGAAATCATCACCTTGGCCAAGACACTGCTTGTCAATCTTGATTAATCTTGTGGTCATGTTGACGACGTTTCCCGTTGTGCAGCAGGAACAGGTGTATCGGGTTACCTCTGGGATCCTAATGAAATCTGCAGTGTACCCTTGTCCCAAAACCTAATTTACCTTCATTTTCATGCTGGGTCTGCCAATGACTTATTTAGTCATTTGTAAAGGTTGAGAGAGGTTACTCAAGCACCCTTGGGAGTGTATTCTAGAATACATCCTCTCGGATGACAGACTGCAGTCGCTACAGATTAATTGATGAGGGTTCACATGAATTGACACTCATGTCTGAGTTTCATCAAGGACAATATGGATTTGTGATGTCTGACGTGTTGATTTAAGACTTGCTGTCTGTGAGGAAAATTCCTGTTGCCAGTTTTCACAATAACTGGTGCATACCATTTTGTTTTTCATGAAGCACGTAGGTTAGTGACATGATGATTTTATTTTATTTATTTATTTTTCTGTTAAGCTGCATACATTTTCCCACTATGTCAGAAGGTTGCATAAAAAATCACTATATCCATGATGATATTACAAACAGTAAGTTGTCACTGGTCAAAGTGGATTAATGATACTGTCTGAGGTTATGATTTACAATACATTAAAATGCAGCCCAATGACACGCATACATCTCCTGTAAGGATGAATGTGTTTTAATTTTTTTAATTAAAAAAAAAATCAAAAATATAATGGTGTCATTCAACTGTCCTGATCATAATCAGGGGTTTAAAGTATTTGAGTAAATATATATATATATATATATATATAGGTACTGTACTTACATAACTTTTTTGGCTACTTTGTACTGACTGAGTATCACAAATATTAGGAACCTATGCTCTCTGCTTGACTACATATAGTAGTATATTAAGATACTGTATATCAGTGGCATACAGTCCATATAAGATGTAAATGCTTTACATACCCATGACATTAGTGGACTCTGATTAGTATTAACTCTATAAATTACTTTAAATTCCCTTTTGGTCTGAGGTGTACCATAAGGTATACTTTCCATCATTTATTTATTTGCCAAACGACAGTAAATTTCTTCAAATCTGCCACTCACTGATTGTTCCCAGTAAACGAATCCCCAGCATCTTTGAAGCCTATGCTCCATTGTTATGTATCGTCATCACTATCCCGTGTTCTCATTGGTTAGCTGGCATATGGGGGATTTTATTAACAGGGTAAGCTGTGAGCCGATTGCTTGGCTATAAAAAACAAAAAAAAAACAACAAAAAGGCTGATATCGATCACCAAAAACCCCATTGTGTTTGATACAAAACTAAATAGACTGAATCAAGTGAAATATAAGTCATATCTAAAACTATTTTCATAGTATATTCTCCATAGGGACATTTATTTTTTAACAAAAACTTTTAACTGTTAAAAGACAGACCTACTGTAAGCAGACCTGTAACTATCCGAGGCTGTTAACTGTAGACTTTGTGTTTGGTAAAATCATCATTATTTGCATTGTTTGCATTATTTCAACTTATTTTATTTTTTTTATATATAATAATTATATCTTTATTATACTTACATTTATTTAAATTATATTTTACTTATATTTTATTTATAATAGGCTATTTATAAAATGTATTTAGAATATATTTTCATTAGCATGTATATTGTTATGATCAGAACTGTCTCCACCTTGTTGCAAAACAACCACATCATTGTAATTTGTCTGTGCATAATATACAATTATTTTAACTACATTTTAAGTATTGCATTATGACCAGGGCCGTGTTAAGCCTTTGCGGGGCCCTTGAATTTAATCTAGTCTTTAATTTCTTTAATTTTTAAATCTTTTAAGAAATCCTGCAGGTCATAAAGAACTTTATTTCTCCACCTTCAAGAAAGGACGAGAGCTCTCCATTATGTCTCCCTATTTACCTAAATGTGTCTGTTTCCTTGCTTTACCCGAGGCAAAAAGTTATTGAAACAGATTAGACTTTAAATTGCATGAATCTATGGTGAAATAACCAGATTTTCAGTTCAATGCATGTTTATTTTAATGCGAACAAGGTTCTATCACTTTAATTTAGCGCGTCTAGCACAAAATAGACTCGGTGTAGAAACAATCGGCGCGCTGCTACAGACGTACCGCTCCTGGAAAGCACTGCCGGACCGCATCCGTGTGTAGCGAGAAAGCTGAAATCCGTTAACATTGGGATGTATAACCGGCGATCTATTCGTGATCAAACTTTTTGCGTTGCAGATCTAAGCAGTTCATAGGAGTCATTTGTTGGACTACAACACAATAATAGAAAGACGTCTTTTATTGCTATTATCTCATCACATTTGAAGCGCCGCTAATGTAAATCGGTAGAGGAACAATTTATATTTTATGCATTGGGAATTTGGGATAGCCTACACTAGCTGCCTGCTGGGGTGGCAATGGTCTTTCTGTTAGGGTGGCAGTTGAAACCCTGGTAGATCCGCCCCTGCCACTGTCATATTTTCTACATTTTCGTTCGACATGTTGAGGTGACGATGCACTGGGTGTCCGCTGTGACTCGATTCGGGTGTGTGACAATGATGTTCAACATACGCATAATTACCTTGATCCAAAAAAAAAAAGATCCACCCCTGCCACTGTCATATTTTCTACAATTTCGTTCAACATGTTGAGGTGACGATGTACTGGGTGTCCGCTGTGACTCGATTCGGGTGTATGACAACGATGCTCAACGTATGCATAATTACCTCGATCCCCATGACCATGTGTCAATGTTTTATCTTAAAATGTACTCATGAAAGTGACCTGCACTTGAATTCCTCGAACAGATCAGTAGTTTTGCCTCTCTGCTCCACCTGGACACTACTACTCCATTCTCGAGTCTCTCGCATTGATTACTTGGTGTGCGCACAGGTAGAACTGTAGTGTTTGCCAGTCAAGACTGTAAGATAATCTGTATAAGGGAAACAGGTATATTTAGCTGAAATGTATTTATTTATTCATTCATTCAGTCATTTATAGGGAATTTTGCAACAGTCTATTTTACGATCGAGCAAATTACTCGTCTAGCCATAACTATCAACTCTGCAGCGGATATTAATATCCACACAATAGTTAAACACTGTTTTAGCCAGGAAACTTAGATCAGCAGTTTAAGAACACTTATCTTTAAATACAAAACTACATTTTATTGATTACTCTAACATGCAATACTAATATCTAACATAAGCGCATGCATATACAGATTCACTCAAGTTGCAGAAAGGAGGAAAGTGATGATATAATGAGTTTTAGAGGGGTGATGAATTGAGAAATCATCTTTCCCTTGAGCTTTTGATATATAAAAGGTCATGGTAATATAAGAATATCCTTTAAGTTTCAGAGCTGAAATCTTCCTTGTTAGTCAAAGAAAAGCATTTATAGACACCAGGCTCAGCAAAAGGTCTTGTACATCATACTTACGTCATTGCGTGACAAAACACTGCCTCCACAGCACGTCTAATCCAGTAGCCTCGCCCACTGACTCATGGAGGGCTCGTGCTAGTTGGTCAACAACAATAAACAACGCTATTCCTGGTTGTGGAAGAACACAGTCACTGCATAAGCTTCCTATGGATCCTAATATTAGGAATGTGCGGTTGAACTTTATTTTTAATGAAGTTCCAGCTCACATGGGGAAGACAAGTTCACTTCAGTTCACTGAGGAAATGTTTGTAAACAAATCTCCGGTCGATGCTGGATTTGGATCCGACAGGAATGGTGCAACACACTTATGTGAGTAAAATGTGCTTTTATATGTGATAGAATTGCATTGTTATAGATCGTTTTGCTTATGTGTATGTGTCTAACAGAACATACCTTAGCATGCTGGACTCAGACATTTCCAATTAGCTTATCCAATCCTAGCCGTGGGCGTTTACTTCCAAGTCTCCAGTGTGTCACGCCCACCAAAACCCAGCGTTTTGGAGAAAGCCTCAAAACCAGTGTAGAAAATAGCCTATATTGCTTATTAGTTATGATGTTTTTGAAAGTAAAAACCACACACACATCATTAGTTGACCTCAGCCAACGGTATAAAAAAAAATGTTAAAAGCCATTTCAAGACACCTTTAAAAGAGAGATATGAAATCCCAAGTTTCTTGCAATGTATGTATTTATAACACATAACCTCAATGGACCACAGATCACTAGCTTAACCCTCCTTTCGTTTCTTAGGCAGGGTTATTCAATTTGATATCAATGCACCAGTTCAATTTAGAATCTGGAGGTTACATGCATTTGTGTTATCTTGGGGGTTCCCTTTGGGTCCTGGCAGGAGAGGGGTTTCCCCGGTTTGTGATTCACAGTCTTGCTTGTCTTTGAAGGATGTCCTGGGAAGCCAACCGCATAGTGTGTTGGCGGCTGGATGAGAAGTCTTGCGGATGTTTGAATTTAAAGCATGCTCGCTAGAAATTCTTACAGATAAACTTAAATGAAATCGATCTTTGGTCTGCCATGATCGTCTGATTGTCCGATCATCTATTTGTCGCGTTGTCTGACTTGACTTGGCTTGCTCATGACTTATCTTGCCCTAAGATCTTCAACTCCTTGCACTTGTAAAAATAAATCAGTTGAAGTTCAGTTTGTGTTCTGAGATTACACTCGGATTTGTTGGCCATCCTCTTAGATGGATTCTGACCAGTGGTCAGTGGTCATCTTGGGTCATCAGAAATAAACGTTACCTCTTTGGCCTCTTACGTTCCTGCTCTAGGCAGAGAGTAAATAACATGACTTATTTTATAAGACCACAGACATTCTAGACAAAATTCAATCAAACCATATTCTGAGTTATAAGGATACCAACGTAAAGATACCAAGCAAGATTCACTTTCAATCAATCATTCAATATTTATACAATTACATGAATTGTGAGTGATATATATACAGTATATAAATGCATAATGGTCACGTGTATTGGTTATAGAACATCTTTCCTTTGTCTTGACCAGATCAAAAAGACACTCTGCAGTTATCTTGATGTGGACAATATCTTGTGAAGCCATAAAAGTATTTAGTTGTTGGTGGGTGCCGAGCCCATGGGTTAATGGCCACAAACTGTTGATCTGGAGTGTTGATCTGTTTTTTTTATGTGTGGAATTATGTCCAAACAAATCACCAAGATTCAAAGATTAATTTGTCTCCGGTGCGACCTCGATTCTTACAAGACTAACACTGCTGCTGTTTTTCTTAACCGTTCCAATTTATTACACTACATCCTAAAAAGTACAACTTTTAAATGTGTAGCAAAAAAAGTAGGCAAGCTTTGGGACATACTAAAGGATGCTCTGTCATTTAGTTTCGTGCATCATGTCACTGTTAAACTGCCCTATCAATCATATTGTCACAGTTAAAACCCTCCATGTGTAATTTCCTACAAGATTGGAGATAATTGTAATAATAATAATAATTTGTTACATTTATATAGCGCTTTTTAGGTACTCAAAGCTGTTTAAATAGAAGGGGGAATCTCCTCAACTACCACCAATGTGCAGCACCAACCTGGATGATGCGACGGCAGCCATTTTGTGCCAGATCGCTCACCACACACCAGTTGATTGGTGGAGAGGAGACTGAATGATGAAGCCAATCAGGATAGGGGGAAGATTAGGAGGCCATGATGGACAGAGGCCAATGGGCAAATTTGGCCAGGATGCCGTGGTTACACCCCTACTATTTATCGAAGGACATCCATTTAATGACCACAGAGAGTCGGGACCTCGGTTTAACGTCTCATCCGAAAGACGGTGCTCTTTGTCAGTATAGTGTCCCCATCACTATACTGGGGTGTTAGGACCCACACAGACCACAGGGTGAGCACCCCCTGCTGGCCTCACTAACACCTCTACCAGCAGCAACCTGGTTTTCCCAGTTGGTCTCCCATCCAGGTACTGACCAGGCTCAGCCCTGCTTAGCTTCAGTGGGAAACAGGGCTACAGGATGATGTAGCGGCACATTGATCTGCCAGTCGTGGGTATTTCATGTGGTGACTCATCTCATGTGTTTGCAATTTGAATACGATGATGTCTTTAAAAGATAATGGCCAAATGGGTTGTGGGCAATATTAGCCGTCAGAGTATGCATGGATCTGCACTTTAAATTCTAACCAGAAATTAGGATCTTTGCAATACTCTTTTCAACCTATTACTATTTGGGATCTACAAACTTTAATTTAAAAATACTACTTAGAACGGATAGTATGTGAAATGGGACGGCACCGCTCTTCTACACTGGACTTGACCATTGACGAGTCACATAGCACCACGTCGCATCAGCTTAAAATCTGTCTACACTGGATGCCACAGTGCAACCGTTGTGAAGCATTTGTCCTTAATGTCAGTACGACACAAATAGACCAAGGCATTAGTGTACTGTTTGGGATTTGTCATGTTCATAAAACAAGTGAAGTAAAGTACTGATAGCATCACTGCTTTATATTTGAAGACTGTTTGTGTCAAATTAAAGTCATGTGGTTTGACCAACATGCAGAAAACTAGAATATTAAATCATAGTAAGCAATTCTGCAGAGACCTGAAGAAGATGTTATTATGACTTTGGTAAATAGAGTTTTCAAAAGCATATGAACCAACTTGAATCCAAAGATTACATTTCTAGAAATATGACATGTTTTCATCCGTCATCTTCAGTTCAAAGATTTGCCTTATTGTTGGGCGCAATACCCAGCGTAATGCAGAACCCGAAGGCAAAGAACAAAGAGAAAAAAGATCAGTAGACATCAAAGTGAACGACTTCCTTCGCTTTGAGGTCAGAAGATAGTTCATCATCCTTTGTAGTGGAACGCAATTGGAGGTAGGTCAATCTGCACCAAGTCCGCAGCTCGTCCTCACCGGTTGCCACAGAGCTTTCTCATCATGACTGTGATTACATGCCTACTCATACGCCTCTTTCTCCTTTAGCTTCGCGGAGAGTGAACACCATAATCCAGGTGTCCACACCACCTGTGCGGTTTTGTAAGCACCTGCGGCATTGAAGATACTCAGCGTTCCTCTGTACCCATTTCATTTTCTCCAGCATCGCTAGCATGGCAGTAAAGTCTGTTGGGAACCTTAAGAAAAAAAGTTTGCAATTTGTTTCTGCCCAGCAGGCGTGGTAAATACAGCCCCCCAAGGGATGTCACACAGATGATTTTCCACACCACATTGTATGGGTCCCACGGGCTGTCATATCACCTTTTTCCCAGAATGCCTACGGCACTGTGATAAGGCCTCTCCTGATGGGACTAATGCATAGCCGACAAGCCGCCCCTGCTCTGCAGGTGATGAGAAATCAAATTTGAACAGCAGACTGCACTCATAATAGCTACAATCAGACAAACAGGTGACTACAGCTGTGAAAGAAACAAGCCTTTTTCTGCAATCTTCATGCTATCGTCTGTTTGCACATGGTAATGAAAACGAATAATTAGGCCTTTTGGTTCCTAAAATGCACCTGTCTTTGCTTCCATTTATAAACTGCTTAACGATCTGTTGTTGCACTAAAAGTTTTTTTTGTGTGTGTGTGTATTTTTCCACAATCTTTTCAGGCCTTCACATACAAATGGGACACTATAACAGACAGTCCTTATCCAACAAGCCGGTGTGCCAGAAACTCCACAAGGAGTTGAATTTAGTTTCGCTTGGAGACATATCAGAAGATATAATCACAACTCTGCAGCTCTCCCTGTCCAGGTGAGAGTTTATCCATGTAAACAGTTTTTGATAAATGGCCTCGATTACGCTACTGAGTGACAAGGCAGTGGAAAGTGACCATGTCATCTCCTTCAATTAAAGTTGCTCCTTGGGTTGTGTGGACTTTATCAAAGGTTCAGTCTGAGCTTGTACATGCTGTCAGGATAAATTAGGGCCACTGACCAGAGAAGCATGTGGCAGCACTTAGGACACTTTTCAAGCTGGCTGCAGCCAGGCCGCAGGGGATTTAACCTGCAAATCAGTGGGCAGAGATCAGATCAGACCGAAACAAAGGCACTGAGAGGCATAGATTTCTGCTCCGTAGGGGATCATTCATAAATACGTCATTCCTTGTTATTTTGTTCAATTGAAAGCTAGTGAACATTGAAGTAGCTCAAATTATCATAGTTATGTTTTAAGGGTTTTCATATGTAAATGTACAATGAACATATCATTTATAATTTATTTTTATACTTATTAATACCTTGTAAATCAGGGGTTGGTTGTCATGAATTTTACATATTATATATGCGAACATGCATACAGATATACTTGTACAAATACATGTTGTAGTTATATATTACCCTTTCTAATATTTCATACTGAATAAGTCAACTAAGTTTAGTAAATTTGTATCCATGTTTAGCCCAAATTTGCTTATTTTATTAACATAGAAATACACTTGAATATTAGGCAATTGTTGGACCCACTTTGTATTAGGTGGCTTTATCTACCATGAACTAACATTTAAGTGTATAATTTAATACAGTGCACTTATTGTGTACATACATATTTTTACATTTGACTTAAAAAATTACCTGCATGTAATTACATCTGTAAATCATTTTTTTGTAGTTACATTTAAAATGGCACTTTTGACACTTCCTTTACACCTTAAAATACCCTTAAACATACAGTGTCCCTAAATTATCATATCTCAAAATGAACACAATTAGTACATTGCATTTTTTTAAATGTAAGTACATAGCAGTTAAGGCCACCTAATATAAACCTTTTTAGCATAAAAGGTTCTTTGGATTTGAACTTCAAAGAACCTTTTTATGCTAAAAATGTTATATTATGACAAGAAAGAACCCTTTTGGCATTTAAAAAGGGTTCTATTTAGAAACGTTTAGGGGTTCCAAATACGTAGCGCTGATAGAACCATTTAAGGTATATATATATATATATATATATATATATATATATACTGTACTGTACTGTATATCCAATTTAAAATATCCTAGTGACTGATAACATCTACATTTTTTAGTTAGCCAAATTGAATTTCTGTGAATTAATGTTAATGTTGAATTAATTCACAGAAATTAAATTTGGCCAACTGAAAAATTTAGATGTGATCAGTCACAACAAAATTTTCAATTGGATACCTGATTATTATTTTATTTTTTTACAGTGCAACATTGCGTTACGGATACTGTGGATACCAAAACATTACAGTTATCTCTTCTCAACAGATAATCTGAGATAATGCTGTTATATGTGTGATGTACAATTTAGTTACTTTTTTTAATTTAATTTTTTATTTTTTAGGTTTGTTATTAGGCTAATATTATTATTTACCTACTCCATAGATATGATTTTTTTCACATTCACATGTATGCATACTTGTCAAGTAACTGATGAGGATATCCGACGAGCAAAACCAGAATAAGAGTGAGTGAGTTAGTCTCAGTTAATTTTAAATAAAATGGTCTCTTTTAAAGGTCTATATTTTAATATAATATGAATGTGTGTTTCTCGGAGGCACAGCAACTGAACAGATGTGGGAGGCAACAGGTCAAAACTCCCAGACTTGAGGTCTTGGTGTTATTTGTAAAATTGCAGTATTCTGAGCATGCCGGTCATGCTTTCCAATATGCTCTACTGCTTACACCTGCCGTACACACCTCCTGTGTGATTAGTCCATTTAAAATGCCAATATTCTCTCTGGAAATGGAGACCTGGACAATGTGAGAGCTCTGCTTTCAGCTAGCAGGTCAAGAGACAAAACAGCGTAGAGAAACGAGGTTCAGACCATTACATGATTCATTCATGCTGTCTGACTGATGTATTTAGAAGTGGAGTTCTCTGTGCAAGTACCCCCCACCCCCTCATCAAGGTTCATTTGAATGGTTTGTTTTCTTGAAGGGTGGAAAATATGTGGCTCAAGACTAAAGCCTTATTTTCATGTCTGATTCCTGAGGATGTGACTGTAATATTCACCCCCCGATGACAGCTGTAATGTACTTTCAATTTGTTTACGAAACAAACGTTAGTCGCTGCATGTTAGAGATGTGTCCTTAGAGCTATATAGGGACATAAAAAAATAAAAAATTAAACATTTTGAGCGATGTCTAGTAGTTGATGAATTTCAAATGAGAAAAGTCACATGAGAGGATCAAAAGCCTTCCAGTCACTGTATGTGGATGGTTATATTATCAACAGGATAAAAATGCTTATCAGATTTGCAACTGCTCTGTAAATTGGACCATATGGACAAAGTGGTGGGGACTAATTAAAGATCTCACCCACTCGGACATCACCATTTTCCATCATGTTTAAATTTGAAGACCTTGGATAAAATAAAATGATCTGTGAGTGAGGAGCTTTTTAGCGATATACATACAAAATAGGGGAGAGCGGGGCACAAACTATCCCTTTTTGACTTTCTCTGTTTGTCTAAATCCACTTAGGGTTCAGAGTATTTTTCCCACATTTCAAAGATGTCTAGTACAATGTGGTTTTGTTTCATTAATACAGTGTATATTTTTTTCTTGATTTACCCCAAAATAATGGAAGTGAAATGTGACAACATAGGGTACATTGTAACAGGAGCAAATGACAGCTTAAAAGGTTACCTGATATAATAAAAAAAATATACAAGACAGACTAAAATAGGTTTTCAATAAAATACAATTACATTTACTTTTTCATATAAAGTAAATGCATTTTTTTATACAAAAAAAATGAGTTTGACAACAAACACAAAGCACAGCTATACAGCATATAGTTAAAGGCATAACAATAATAATTAATCATTTTTGAACATTGACTCTTAGTCTTTATTCACCTCTTTCTCTGGGTTTGTCAATAGAATTCATAAAAGTATAGACTAGAATGGCATAGTGCATAGGACCAATGAAGTCTTACAACACACTTCTGCATCAAATAGCTATGTCAACTGTTAAATAAGAGATAGATCATTAAAATGATATCACATTTGTCTAATTTTAAATTAACACAAATAATATAAATTAAAATTAACTTAAAGGAACTGTATGTAAGAAATGTATGAATCATAAAATGGCCCTGATATGTCACTAGACATTAAAAAATCATGTTAATTTCAAATAATTATATCACTGACAGCAGTAGTACGGTCAGGATATTGTCATTTAAAAGTTGTTGTTGCAGCCCTCAACTAATGTTGATGTTGACATGTTGTGTTTTGGCCTGAAGCTCCACCCTCCACCTACCGACCAATCACAAAGTCAGTAGTGTTTCGGCATCCAGGTTGCCAGATCTGCTCTAGTTACCACAGCTGCAGCTACAAACGTTCCTGCTGGATCCTGCAGCCTATCTGACAACTTCGAGTCAGGGGGGGAGGGGGAGAGGGGATTGTGATTGCAGTACCAGTTTTGCCCACAATCTTACCTACACTTCCTTTGCTATGGTTAAATAAATATTCAGTGATATCCTAGATATACAATTTTTTTTTTTTTTTTTTTGCTAAAACATTTTTTTTCTCTATATAGTGTTGATATGGCAACTAAACATGTTAAATTTCATCATTCTGGCATATGTAGAAAGCTTTAAACCATGTGTGTTACAACAAACCCTGCATTAGGTTATGTCTTTCTCACCCCTATTTATGTAATTGTGATTGTTGAAATAATGTAAAAATCTAATTAAGCATGAACTATTATTTTATTTTTTTGTGTTTTTAGAAAAACCTAAAGCAGAGAAGTTCCCCACATGCCACTGGAAAATATGCTGTACTGGAGTAGAGTATGTTAGACTAATAGAGTGGAAACAGGAAGTGTAGGTTGTCTTGTGTGAGGGTATCCGTTTAGCTGTGAGATTTTCATCTGACTGCTCTTCTCGAACAAGGCAGAGAAAGGGAAAGGGAGAGGAGAATATATTGATTTATAGCCTCCCACAATGCATATCTCGCATTTATCACTGTGTCCATGTGCGCTGAGCCATCTCACAATGGCTGGAAGTCCACACATAAGCACAACTCTAGAATTAACGTATGCGCACACAGGTCTATCAGTGGCCCAAAACAGTACTGTTTTTGGCCACTTTGACATTTTTATTTTGGTATATTCTATATACTTTTCGGGGCCAATGCATGCTGCATGTACAACATGCAAGCAATCGCTTCCCTTAAAAAACAAAACAAACAAACAAAAAAAAAACAGTTGAGTTGTTTCAAACAAAAGAAGACATTCTAGGGACCTCAGCTACATGTACGATCTGCTCAGAGTCATTACCCAGGTCATGGCTCATAGACTACATTCACTCAAGAGTCCTCTTGTCATTATCGGCCACTAATTTTATTTGCATGTTAATTTATTTCCATTAGCATTGTTGTATCATTCATAATCACATGTTAATGACTGAGGTATTAAGTATTGTTAGAAGAACTTATGAGGGCCAGACTGCTGGGTCACCGATCACATTTGCACGTCACATTTTTGCTTTAATGGGTTCATTCTTTGATATACTTCTCTGTCTATAAGCCCTCGGAATTAAGTAGCTTATCACTTGTCTTGTAAAGCAAAAAAAAAAAAAACTAAGTCTTTCTTGCTTAAGGTGATACAATGATTGATCATGTTTTGGCTAATGACTGTCACACTGATTAGCACCTAGCATCCCTCTAGCAAATAGTTTAAATAATTGAATGGTTGTATTTTACCTACACTAAGTTTGCAGTGACATTTTTGTGAAGGAATTCATCATTCTGTCAAATTTTAATGACCTCCTTCAAAGGGCTGTACAACTTTATTGCAGTTTTACTGCAGCAGTAATTTTAGGAAACAATTTGCATCTTGTTGATCTAATGCTGATTTCCAGGACTGGCTGTTGCTGATGCTGATGGATGCACAGGAGTGAGAATCGAAAGAGTTGTGTGCTGGTGAGATGGCACAGCAGGTACACAGAATACCGAAATTGACAGGTTATTTTTAAATAAAAAGTGATGTAAGATTAAGCAGGTGTCACCTCTGATGCTTTCGTCTTTTGACTTGCTTAAAAAGTAGTCTTAACAGATGAAAGCTTTACCTTGGACGCAATTCAGCTGTGACTGTAGAACTTTGAAAGATAGTTTCTTTACATCTAAAAGATATATCTTACATAAATTTAAAGCTATACACTGTGTGATATTTTCCCCCATCTAGTGGTGAAAAGGTATATGACCATCCAGTAAATATTAGTTATACTGTGATGAAGATTAATTTTTTGTAAGATTCATAACATATATGGAAATAAACGTGCAGGTAAAGTTCCCGTTGAACGTGGTAAAAGAGTTTAGACAGAGGGTAGTAGCTAAAGCTAACTTAGTTCTAAAAAAATGTTCCTGGATGTGGTGTACTAGCCTTTACACATGCATGTTGTCATCTAAAGTAAAATTTTGCGAAATTCAACACAACAGCGATCAACTTGAGCTAAGCATATTGAGTATTTATCATCTCGACTAATGGCTCGCTAAGTGTATAACATTGTAACTTTTGCTAAGTAATGTTATCCTATATTAGGCAGCTACATGTGCTAGTTATCAAAATGAAAGATTACCTGTCCAGCAGAAATACAGCCATCAAGGAGTCGCTTTCAGCCCCTTTAGGTCCCTCAGTTCTCGTCATCGTTGGAAAGCCACACCGATATTCTTTGTTTATCCCAATACTTTTTGTGCATTGCCTTTTCTTGTACCGTCGTCCTTTTTTGTATTGTTTGCCTTTGCTGACTGCAAAACCTGGTACTATGAATTTTGAATGCTCTTTCTCTGCCATTATTTTGCTTATCCTAGGTTTCTCTTGAACTCCTCATATCAAACGGGTGCGTGCACGTTGGCAAATCCTGTAGCAAAAGGGGTGGTAGCCATGGTAGCGAGAGAGAGTGACAGTCACCCAAGCCAATCACAAGTAACTCGATTTTTATACTCTCTTTTTTAGAGTACTTACATTTTAATTATGTATTGACATATAAAGAAAGTTTAAACAAATTTGGACAAAAGTGTTTTAGATAATTCTTACCTACCCTACCTTTAATTAAACTGCTTAAACCCCCTAAAACCCAATCACATCGTGTATAGAGTCGGCGGGCGGGGCCATAATGACGATGGCCGAGTTGCGTTTGCGTGCTTCTAGTAAACACACAAACTGGCGAACGGCAGCGGTCTTTCGAATCAGCTTTGACCGCGATTCTGGAAGACTTGGAGTTAAGCTTTTCTCTGAGAAAAGAACAAAGAACGGCACTGAAGTCATTCTTAAAAAGGGAAGATGTGTTCGGAGTTTAGCCGACCGGACACAGTGAATGTTTAATCTATCAACAAGTTTTGCTTCACCTTCTTTGCTCTGGTTGGTGTAGCACTATCCTATCGCGTGCAGAGGGAGTTTGAAAGACAACCGTTTATCCCGCCCCTCAGATTGAGCCCTGTCTATGGTGAGTTTCCAGACCAAACATCTTGATGTGGGTCTGGCTTGTTAGGCTACAATTTTTGAGCACTTTGTAGGGAATAGTAAAACATTGCTTTTTCTATGGAGAAAGTTAATGTGATTTTTTAGTGTAAAAACACTACTGTTGCACTGTATTCCCAGCTAAAGAGCTTATATACAGGTAGTTCTGGCTCAAACTTATGCCATTGGGACAAACATTTTTACATGTGTCCACTCACACAAAGTACTTTTTTTAAAATGCCGCAGAGAAGTCTACTTCTATTTGTTTCTGCACATTTAACTGAGATAGTATATATACAGGTCCTTCTCAAAAAAATAGCATATGTGATAAAAAAAAAAAACTTATTTTCCATAATGATAAAAATGATAAATGATAAAAATTTAACTCTCATAGATTTTAGATTCATTGCACACCAACTGAAATATTTCAGCTCTTTTATTGTTTTAATACTGATGATTTTGGCATACAGCTCATCTAAAAAAATTAGCATCTCATGAAAAGGTTCTCTAAACGAGCTATTAACATAATCATCTGAATCAACTAATTAATCTAAACACCTGCAAAAGATTCCTGAGGCTTTTAAAAACTCCCAGCCTGGTTCATTACTCAAAACCGCAATCATGGGTAAGACTGCCGACCGACCCTGTCCAGAAGGCCATCATTGACACCCTCAAGCGAGAGGGTAAGACACAGAAAGAAATTTCTGAACGAATAGGCTGTTCCCAGAGTGCTGTATCAAGGCACCTCAGTGGGAGTCTGTGGGAAGGAAAAAGTGTGGCAAAAAACACTGCACATTGAGAAGAGGCGACTGGACCCTGAGGAAGATTGTGGAGAAGGACCGATTCCAGACCTTGGGGGACCTGCGGAAGCAGTGGACTGAGTCTGGAGTAGAAACTTCCAGAGCCAATGGGCTACAGGTGCCGCATTCCCCAGGTCAAGCCACTTTGGGCTACAGAGAAGCAGCACTGGACTGTTGCTCAGTGGTCCAAAGTACTTTTTTCGGATGAAAGCAAATTTTGCATGTCATTCGGAAATCAAGGTGCCAGAGTCTGGAGGAAGACTGGGGAGAAGGAAATGCCAAAATGCCTGAAGCCCAGTGTCAAGTACCCACAGTCAGTGATGGTCTGGGGTGCCATGTCATCTGCTGGTGTTGGTCCACTGTGTTTTATCAAGGGCAGGGTCAATGCAGCTAGCTATCAGGAGATTTTGGCGCACTTCATGCTTCCATCTGCTGAAAAGCTTTATGGAAATGAAGATTTCGTTTTTCAGCACGACCTGGCACCTGCTCACAGTGCCAAAACCACTGGTAAATGGTTTACTGACCATGGTATTACTGTGCTCAATTGAATTGGCCTGCCAACTCTCCTGACCTGAACCCCATAGAGAATCTGTGGGATATTGTGAAGAGAAAGTTGAGAGACCCAAGACCCAACACTCTGGATGAGCTTAAGGCCGCTATCAAAGCATCCTGGGCTCCATAAAACCTCATCAGTGCCACAGGCTGATCGCTTCCATGCCACGGCGCATTGAAGCAGTCATTTCTGCAAAAGGATTCCCGACCAAGTATTGAGTACATAACTGAACATAATTATTGAAGGTTGACTTTTTTTAAAATTAAAAACACTTTTCTTTTATTGGCCGGATGAAATATGTTAATTTTTTGAGATGTTTGAATTTGTTGAATTTTGGGTTTTCATGAGCCGTATGCAAAAATTATCAGTATTAAAACAATAAAAGACCTGAAATATTTCAGTTGGTGTGCAATGAATGTAAAATGTCTGGAAGTTATTTTTTTATCATTACATTATGGAAAATAATAAACTATTATCACATATGCACATTTTTTGAGAAGGACCTGTATCACCTTTATATGAACTTAGTTATGAAGAATCTGTTTGTTCTTTGGTGCTTCCATCTACTGACGGTTCATTTCAGGTAAATGGGGCATTATTCCCTATTACAACATTACACGATAAAACAGGCCTGATTGAAATGGTTTAAAGGCTATCATTTCAGAGGCCACTGGTGGAGAAAACAGCAGAGTAGACAAATAAATCTGACGATTTCAGTGTTACTGTCAGGTGCCTTGGGTCAAATTTACCACCCTGACTACTAGGTCAAGGACATCACAAGAAATTATTCCAGCCACAACACCACAAAACACACTGAAATTTGTTATTATCTTTGCCTCCATCTACCCCTTTGGGAACTTAAAAAATAATGAGTAGTACACTGTGTAAATGGTGTATCCTGAGAGACAGTGCCAAAATGAGATGCCACCGCACACATCTTCTCTGGCTGAGGCATCAATGGTCATTCTCTCCTCCAGCAATGTGGATTCATTACATATCTGCTCTGGGGCCTCTGTGATTGAACCATCCCTCCATTTCTCTTTCTCCCTGTGTACCTCATAGCTCGTCAGCATTTTCAGCCGCACATTACCAGCATGCCACACTCTCCCTGGATATGACCCTGCAGCAACGCAGCCGTACTCTCCTGCCTCCATTTTCTCAAACACCGGTGGACCTTCTCAAACACGGACGCTGACCTCGCTGTGGTCTCATCAAGGCATGGAATCAGCCTCAATTTAGCTCTGTGACCGAGACTCATTTTTACCATCCATGATTGCCTCTGTGTCATCGTGGGTTGAGAGATAACTAGGTCTCTTTCCTCACATGAACAGCTTTTTTCATCTTATTAGATTTCCTCTGTGTGTTTTTTCACCTTACTGACATGGCATCAGACCCTTCGGATGCTAACAATAGATTTGGGACATGATGAATGTCAGAGACGTTAAAGAACTGGTCCACCTAAAATATCAAAATTCTGTAATCATTTACTCACCCTCATGTCGTTGCAATCCTGTATGTAAAAACAACAAGAAGATTAAAGCTGCAAGCACCCGGGACCACCGTCACCCGGTAGCCTCAGGAAAACAATGAATAGTGGGCGACATGCAAGTAAATATCCACTTAAACTCTGTGGACACTGTACAGGGTCCGGAATGACTGTATTGGTTGTATTATTGAAAAAACAAGCTTTAGGAGTCGCACGATAACTACGTACACGACATGTTGCGGCATTAGTTTCGGCTTTTGTTCATACAGCGCTCGTCCCGGGTCGAATCCCGCAATATTACTAGGTCCCCGACCCGGGTCGAATTCGGTAATCAATCCCAGGATGTGGTTGCTTTCACACAGAAGGCGACCCGGCAATGTTCCGGGAATATTGCGGGTGCAACGTGCAGTGTGAAAGGGGCTTTTGGTAGGCAAAATCCAGGCAGAAATCCCAAAAAATGGCCCTGAGTGTAAGAGGATATAGGAGAAATATGGCAAAGTCACTTCAATGTGCCACATTTCCTGCTGCCAGGTTAAATGCGTTTCTGGGAGTGCATTATAGTGTAAAGTATGCCATTTCCTGATGTCAGCTGGTGGCGCTATGAGTATCTAATTTTGGAATGTAGAGGCCAGGCCAGGACTCTCAAACATGTGAAGTTTGGGGAAGATTGGACATCGTATACCTGACTTACAACAGCTTTCTGTGTTATGGCAATACTCAAAATCTTCACAATTTATTAAGATTAGACTGCCCAAATATGATGATGATCAGGTTAAATCACTATGAGAAGTTAATCATAGTGTAAAACATTCCCTTTTCTGATGCCAATAGGTGGCGCTATGACAGTAATTGAATATTGGCATATAGATGTCTTCAGGTCAGGACTATTATAAAACATGTGAAGTTTGGGCCAGATCGGACATTGTATGCCTGACTTACAATAACTTCTTGTTTCATGGCGAAACATCGAAATTTGTGAGGCCGCCACGGACACATCCTTCAACGAAAACTAAAGATCTTCACAATTTAATGTTGCAAAGGCCTTTAGATTAAACTGTCCAAATATGATAATGATCTAATAAATCTCTAAGAGTTTTTTAGAGTACAATGTCTGGAAATGGCAAAACAAGTTCTAAATATCTCACTTCCTGTTGGGATTTTAGAATTTGTACCCAGGTTTTTTTTTTTTTTTTTTTTTTTTTTTTTTGTAGGTATTGGGCTGTTCGTATGTAAAACGTAGCTTGAATGGAGCGTAATTGAATTTTTGTCTGTAGCACTATCAAGGTTTTTTGAAAAAACCCTAATTCTGAAACCCATATCAGAGCTACTTTTTTGATGCATGTGCAAAGTTTCATGAGTTTTCAAGCATGTTTAGACCTTGAAAAATTCAATTCATTTGAGAGAAGAATGATAATAGGCTGAGCAATTCCAATAGGGTCCTCACACCATCGGTGCTCGGGATATAAATATTCATATTCAGCTCTTTTTCAATTGACAGTTTCATTAATATTACATGTATCCATTTTGCAGTTGCTTGTATGTATCCAAAACAACTTAAGGTACATTGGATTCACTTTCATGCATTTCCTGGGAATCAAAACCATGTCCTTACTGTTCCCAGCACCATATATGTTCTATTCCATGGAGTACAATAATGCCCATCCCCTTTTCTGTAGCCTTGGTTCCAGAAAAATTTCCACATGAACTGTTCCTACAAGTATTTTAAAATATATGTTAGAGAGCCATTAACTTGTTAAAGCAACAAAGCTTGGTTACAGCAACCAGCTACGAAGTGAATCACAAATTTGAAAAACTTTGATATGATTGAGGGGTAAAAAAATAAAATCTGATAAAAAAAGACAAAGGCACAATAATGTGTACATAGCAGCTCCATTGAGAGAATGAACTATCCCATGACACAGGACAAAACACATGAACCGGGGGGTTAAATATGAAACGTTTTTTTTTTTGAAGAGCAAGGTACATTTTACTTAAAGCTACACTGTGTGATATTCTAGTGGTGAAAAGGTATATGACCATCCAGTGAATAATAGTTTCTGTTCCTCTCAATTTCGATTTCGTTTCAGCTCCTACAGTGGCTGATTTAGTCATGGCTTCCAGTTCGACCTCGTCGGTGAGTGTTGTGATGAGGTTACTTTTGAAAACTATTATAATTTGCAGTTATTTAATTTGTCAAATGATCTATGATCAAATTAATCTATGTAAAATGAATAATAGTTTTACGTTTTCCTTATTTTTTACCATTTCATTGCTAACAGCTATCAGGTTTCCAGACGAATGCAAGCTAATCTTAGTAAAGTACGTTAACTTTTATCAGTGCTATCGTTATTCTGTATATTGTACGACATCACTAGCGTAAGGCAAACAAATTATAATGCAATTAAAATATCAATCTCATGTTATCCGTCATAGAACACGGATTTATGTTACAAGGTAAACAATACTTTTTCATCATTGACGCGAGGAAAACTATCCTAGACGTCGTTCTAGTGTTATGCACAGCACACCAGATATAATTAGCCAAGCAACAATAAAACTTCCAATATACACAAATAGGCTGAATTAATATTACCTGTCGAGAAGAAAGCAGGCAACGTCGGCGTTCTTTTTAAAATCGTTGCTCCTCATGAGCTCTTTCCATCTTGGAAAGGCCACTCCAATATTTACTTTTGTCTTGTTGATTTACCCATTGCATTGCCATCTTAATTCTCTTTTTCGCTTCCTTGGCGAGTCTGATACATATCCCGCAATGTTACTAGGTCCCCGACCCGGGTCGAATTCGGTAATCAATTCCGGGATGTGGTTGCTTTTACACAGAAGGCGACCCGGCAATGTTCCGGGAATATTGCGGGTCCGACGTGCAGTGTGAAAGGGGCTTAAGAGTGATCCTCCATCATCATATAGCAGCCTCAAGCAATCCTCCTCTTCACATTCGACACGGTGCCATCGAGTGTAAAACGCGAAAAGCGAAGCTTGAATTTATGGGTATGTCCCTCTTTGGCGAATGTACTTTCAAGATGGAGGAGCAACATGGCGACCGCCATCCGAACCCTCACCCGTATGTATTTTCAATGGTATATTATAAAATTACGAGAATACATTATTACTTGAAAGAAGTAAATATACATTAATGAGCACATATATTTTTGAAAGAACTAAGTGATTTTTAGCTAAGAATAAACTAAAAAAGTTACACAGTGTAGCTTTAATTTGTCTTCCAGGAAACATGTAAGTATCTTCTGTTACTTCCGAAAGGAAGTACTAAATTAAAATAAATAAATAAATAATAAATATATATATAGGTATAAGTAAAATATATATAAGTAAAACATTTTTTTTTTTTTTTGCAGTGAATTCCACTTTGGGGATAATTAATGGAATTTTTACTTCCAGAACTCTACTGTTGCACTATATATAATAATATTTAGCAGAGGATGAGTAAAACTCAGCTTGTTCTTCACACAAAGCTATCATTCGACCTTAGAAGATTTGGAATGTAACATTTTTGTTTTGTTCTGTTGGAACCTGAAAACAGTGCCATTATGAACGGTTGAATGGAAAAGAGCTGCTTAAAGATTTTCCAGTTTTCTCCTTTAGTGCATCAATCAGTAAATAATGACAGGATGTAATCATTTGAACTATTCCTTTGATCCATCTCTACCATATGAGTTGCATGACCCTTTGCAATGTCACATTGACCTTGACAAAAATCCATATCAATTGGACAAACGTTAAAATTTGGAGGAAAAAATGAGCAGAAGAAAGTGTTTCAATCAATATCCAATTGTGTTGCTCACATTGATGGGTGTGACATACTACCTGTCATTTTCTTTTTGCTTTGCTGGGCAGCCATTTTTTGCAAAAACTTCAGGTGGTTCAATCCAGAGTGTTTATTGATTAAAGCTGGAAGAAATCAGTTCATATGGAAACAAATGGCATTTGGTCATTTTTATGTGTGGTATCCTCTGGGATTTTTCTCTTATTTAGTCTGATTGGTAATTCTGTTTAAACCAGGTTGGTATATAAAAAAAAGGAAGAGAAAAAAAAGTGATATTGATTGTCAGACAAACACAGTCCAAATAAGAATTGAACTGAATTTCATTCCAACATTGCAAGCAGATATGATTTATCCTCTGCAGACAGAGAGGCACCAGGAATCGCATCCTCTCCAAAAGGGCAGGTGCAATACCAATCCCATCACAGTTATTTTCAGAGCTAAATTACATCTGATAGTGTCCTGTAGCGATTAAGTGCCAGAAATAAGCTGAAAACAAATTCATAATCTTAAACTTGCTACATCATATAGAGGTTATTTTGTTTGTTAAATACATATTAAAAAGTGTATGCCCTCATGAGTTATACATTATGTCACTCATGGAATCTATAAACTGACCAATAATAATGTTAACTGATTATCACGGTTAGACAAAAACTCTGTATTTGAATCAGAATGACAGGATTTTGCTGCATTGTATCTAAAATACATTCAGCACAATCACATCATATAAAGTTTCATTAGTCAAACACAAGTTAAGCAGCAAATAATTTTATCAGGGACGTGCTCAGGGGGGTTGCTCAGGTTGCCCGGGCAACTGCCCATATGCCCTGCCCTTCCAAGGTGGAAAAAAATAAATAAATAAAAATCGTACAATGGATGCAGAAATTCACGTAGGCCTAGATACAAGTAAATGAATGAATGAATGAATGAATGAATGAATGAATGAATGAATAAATAAATAAATAAATACATACATACATACATACATACATACATACACACATACATACAATTTTTGCAAAGCCTTAATCACTTCCATATTCGGGCACCTGTCTGAAAGTGAAAGTCAGTAGGGGAAGGGCAAACTCTGTTTACGTGGCTGTAGCGCTGCACGCGACTGGCACCTGAACTGAGCCTGCATGAGCGGCACTAGAAGGAGACTGTTGCAGTTGTCGGGTGAGGCGACTTAACGTAGTCAGAAAGATATAACAAGCGGACGATCGTCATCATCAAGTTTTATGAAATAAATTAAAATCTTCATAAATACACTTTTTCTATCTGGACACAGAGCATAACAAACATGGAACTTGTTTAATATCATTACCTGTGAAACTGTTGATTTCTATGGCAGTTAAATTAATATTGTCTTTTTTATTAGATTATTGATATTGACTGGTTTGAGTTCTTTTACTCTTTTTTAGGCCTTTTTCCCTTTGTTTAGGTCAGAGCAACTGCCCCTCAAAAATCCTGTGCACGTCCCTGAATTGCATCATGATATTGTCAGAAGTACCAGGACGCCCATCCAAAGAATTGCATTCATGTGTTCCAATCATGGCCACAGGTGTATAAAATCAAGCTCTTAGGCATGTAGACTGCTTCTACAAACATTTGTGAAAGAATGGGTCGCTCCAGGAGCTCAGTGAATTCAAATGTGGTACTGCCATCCGTGTAATAAGTCAATTTGCCAAATTTCCTCACAACTAAACATTCTACGGTCAACTGGTATTGTAACAGAGTGGAAGCAATTGGGAAAAACAACAACTTAGAAGTGGCAGACCACTTAAAACCACAGAGCAGGGTCAGCACATGCTGAGGAGAAGAGTGCACAGAATTCGACAAGTTTCAGAGTCACTAGATACAGACCTCCAATGGTGTTGGGTTGTTTTGTCAGGGGTTAGACTTGGCTCCTTAGTTCCGGAGAAATTAACTTTTAATGCTTCAGCTTACCAATACATATTGGACAATTTAATGCTCCCAACTTTGTGGGAAATGTTTGGGGATGACTTCTACCTGTTCCAAAATGACAGCGCACCAGAACACAAAGCAAGGTCCATAAAGACATTGATGGGCGAGTTTGGTGTTGAGGAACTTGACTGGCCTGCCTTTTAGAATGAATTAGAGCGGACACTGTGAGCAATGTCTTCTCGTCCAGTCAGTGCCAGACCTCACAAATGCGCTTCAAGCAGAATGGTCAAAAATGCTCATAAGCACACTCCAAAACCTTGTGAAAAGCCTTTGCAGAAGGGATGAAGCTGTTCTAGCTGCAAATGGTGGGCCAACTCCATATTAAACCTTTCATGTTGCATTTGTATTGCTAGTATAGACGTAGGTCATAGGTGAGATGATCCTGCATTTAAGGAGTTTAGACAAAGAAGAGAAAAAATATGTGTAAAAGTCATTTAGCTATTCAATGCCATGAGATAATTATACGTATAAACATGTGTAAAACTGATCATGAGGAACAAAGCAGGGACACTTTATTTGAAGTATGTCATCAATTTTGCTTTGGCTATCAAGAAAACAAATCATGTTTCATACAGGAAGTAATGCCGGGGTCGAGTGAGTTTACATATCCCATCCTGTGAGCCATGTCACCCATCTGATATTTTAAGCTGCACGGCAGCAGAATATGGATTCACTTCACTGCTTCTGTGATTTCCTCTGTGGCAGCACCCTACTCCTCTCCCAGAATGCCTTGCACTCGGTTTAGCTTTCCTCCCTCTCGCTGTTTCTTGCCCTTCATGTTCAATTTGCTTTGGCCTGCTAATGAAGTCAAGCTTGCTCCCAGGCAACCGTGCAGCTCAAACGACTCATGCCAAGCTGTTTGGAATTCTGAAGACTTGCAAACACTCCATGCAATAATAAATTGAAGACTTAATGAGGGTTTCTTATTGAGACTGTAAATGTGTGTGGATGTTCTTCAAAGCACTGAAACAACACTGATTATACTATGCAAACAATCCTTTCTAATCACATTATTATGTTTATTTTCCAAACCATTGTGGATATATAATTATTTAAATATTGGCTGTCATGAAAACAGGCAAAACAATTTTTGACAGAATTAGGAGATCATTACATTCTGACATTTTTCATTATTATTATTTGTTCCTTGATGTTCATGTATAATGTTGATAACATTTTATGTGCAAAAAAAGCTATATATTCACAAAAAGGCACAACGCGTTTTAACACTTTCGGTTCCATTGTCTACAAAATAAAGGTTTTTTTTTATTTTTTTTATTTTTATTTTTTTTATGGATCTTTGGTTTAATGCCTGAAATAAAGTCTGCGGGTAGGTATCCCAAAATCAATATATTTTCACATTTTTCTTAAAAAAAGGGGGTTGCTAAAAAGTGGCTAAATGTGACGACAGAGGTTGTTGGGGACATCACACTGTAGGAAATTGATTCGGTTCAAATAACTCAAAGGGGTATTGAATTACAGTGAAAGGAATCATGATACATATAAAAGGATTCAAAATTAATATTTAACACTTTATCAACTATTCGTCTAGCGATACGTTGAAATTAGAGTACATTATCAATCCTGAATTGGGATATTACCCGTTACAACGGCAATAATATCAATTTTATGTTCACTGTTTGTGAGCTTAGGTAACACAATCGATCAGTTTGAGGCAGTAACTTATAACCACATAGCCAAAGACACTTGTATATATGAAAAAGGTAAACAAAAGTTTATTGGACTATTCTAAACACACAGAAACTAACAAAAACACACATTCATACAGTTACTGGGAAAGGGATGTTTGTTAATGGAAAGGAGTGAAGTCCCAATGATTTCTTATCCACAACCTGAGAATCAATATACTAGTAGGTCAACCTTAGTTTGTTCGCTTAGATATGATTTTTACCAGTTCAGCCAGAATGAAGAGTACTGTACTTGCGTTTGAATGCTCTTACGAGCATGGGTTCCTCTTAGCACGCCGTTGCTCGGCTGGTGGTCAGTCGTTCTGGTCAGAGGGACAAATAGTTGGTTTTGCGGGTTGAAAAGCTGGATCTTGGATGGCGTTAGCTGGTTGCTACGCATCTGGCATCTCTATGGTGCCACTGCGTGGACTCCAGGAAGTTATCTACGACGAGGTTCAGATGAAGTTTTGGAGTGTGGTGATGATGAAGAGCTCTGGGTAGCTCGGAGGACGCTGCATGCAGGCAGGAAAGGCCTGCACGATCAAAGCAGAAGTCACCGCAAAACCATGGCAGTTAGTAAAGTGTGAAGCAAAACAAAAAGCAAAGATATCGTGTTGCCCGGGAGTTTTAAACGGGCCCCAAGGTCCCTCCTTGGGGGCGTCTCCGGCCAATGAGATATTGTTGTGAGCGGGTGTCCTACCCACTTCTCCTGTTCATGCATATCATTCATGTAATGTCTGATTAAACACTTTTAAGGACCCAACTTTCCTATTGTGATCACAGTACATTTTACACAAATTTATCTTGCATCAAAATGACGAGAATCATTTATCCATCACATAGACATCAAACAGCTTGCAGATTTATTTAGAAAGGGTGGTGGGAGGGGGTACATTGTTTTAATGATGTTGAGATGTTGAAATGTGTGTATTTAAAACTCTGTAATTGATATTTTGCACAACAATTTTAGTAACTGTTCATTTATTGTATGTTTCTATTGCTACCTGCCCAGGGATACCAGGCTACCTGCCCACCTGCCATTGCATTTAGCAGTTTGCTAAAACCCGGTGCAATGCATCTCTCCTTGTTATAAACAATGCTAATGTTTTTATTGTGCACTGTCCCTGTCTCAAATAAAAGTAATAATGATAATTATTATGGAATCTATGGTTTAAGTTTACTCCTCATGTCTTCATTGGTGTGAGGTCTTTGTGTGATGTTCAAAGAGCCTTTGGAATGCGCGGGTCAAGAAAGGAGGTGCACGACGAGGTGTCCTGGATGGTGTCAGGGTTGACTTCAAGCCTCGGAAAAGCTTTTAGCGACTCCGTGTCCCGATTTGAATTTATGCCTGTCGGTAATAAATGAGTCTCTTCTTCGTGAGGTTCTACCCGCCGTTATGCTTGTAGAACAAAGAGGAAACATTTCATGTGACTCATCTTGTCCTTGTGCTGGTTTTGAGAGAATGCAGTTAAAGGGGGAGAGATGTTGTCTTTGGGCCAGTTGGGGAATCCTTGATTAATTTTACGATCGGTTCAGGTTTCGGAGAGGGGGTCTCTGGAATACTATGTTGTGTCGACTCACTGCTGGAATATACATATTCCTACAACACCAAACAGGTTAACTTCTCAAGACACTAGTTTGCTTTCACAGCCTTATTTTGTTTACAATCCCACTCTTGCAAACTTCTAACTCTGGTGATCAGGGAACAAGTTTTTAAAAATAGACTAAAAACGTTTTCAGAAGCTTAAAGGGTTAGTTCACCCAAAAATTATTTCATTAATTACTCACCATCATGTCGTTGGACACCCGTAACACCTTCGTCCATCTTCGGAACACATATGAAGATATTTTTTGTTGAAAGCTGATTGCTGAGAAAGGCGTCAGATAGGCCTCCATTGGCATTCAGTACATTCCCACTCACACGACCAATAAAAGACACTAAAAACTTTGTTAAAAAGTCCATCTCACTACAGTGGCTGTACAATAATTTTACAAAGTGACGAGAATAGTTTTTGTGCGTAAAATAAATCTAAATAATGACTTTATCCGCCAAGTTATTGTCTTCCGTGTAGGGACATGAACTACACGCGATAGCGGCACTACTCCTCACTTCCGGGTCATGTAATGATCTGAATGGTGGATCTGCGTCATATTCTCGCGCATGCGTCGAGTTCATGTCAACTTGGTGGATTAAGTCATTATTTAGATTTTTGTGCCCAAAATAATTAATTTTGTCGCATTGTAAAATTATTGTACAGCCACTGTAGTGAGATGGACTTTGTATCAATGTGTTTAGTGCCTTTATGGGTCTTGTGAGTGGGAATGTACTGAATGCCAATGAAGGCCTATCTGAAGCCTCTCTCAGCCATCAGCTTTCAACAAAAATACCTTCATTTGTGTTCCGAAGATGAACGAAGGTCTTGCGGGTGTCCAACAACATTAGGGTGAGTAATTATTTAAATAATTTTCATTTTTGGGTGAACTAACCCTTTAATGGTGGTGACGGTGTAGTTCATGGTGTAGCTTGTGTTGAATTATGTTAGGTTGTGAAGATTATCACGATGGAACAAATAATGTAAGAATAATTAAATTTTGTTTGTCACAGATCTTATTTTCTGGAAAGATCCTATTGGATTTTGTCAAGGGAATCAGGGTGATGCTAACATCCGTGTTGGCCTACAAAAATAAGTAATCATTGCAGCACTATTCTGCCATTTCTTAATATGCGTTCTTGTCAACGTCATCAGTCTCTGCCATTTCAAAGTTCCCATCTAGCCAAGTACAGTTCAAATCCTCAAATGTGTTCTTGATCTGCCCCTTTCATCGAGGATGCCTCGAGAGGTGACTTGTGCGGACTTGAGTCAGCCAGGTATCCCAGAATGCATCTTGTGCTCACCAGCAACCGTCAATAGTGGATATTTTCATAACTACTGTAATTGTGTCACAAAATGTAGTTTTAAGATTTTTTCAGGCTAGAATGTAGTTTTTTAATGCTCAAATATGTGGTTTATTCACAAATATAGCGCTATTTGTGAGCTAAAAGCTATTTGAAAATATTATCTTGCTTTTTCGGAGTATTGACTTCCAGGCGATAACCGGACACTCTACACTTATTGTCCCCGCTGAGAGCAAACTTTCCTCAGCTAGTCCTTCTGATGTTTTCCGCTGGCCTTGATGTCTCTGTGGTGGTTAAACATGAGATATAATTCATCTTGTGTAGATCTTTGGTCTCATGAATCTATAATTTGTTCTCTGGCAAATCGTTTTGGCTGAGGGCAAAGTGAAGTTTCCTAACTTTATATATTTAGGCTATTTAACTTTACAGTTGTAGCCTTCTATAGCACTGACATTGTATGTTTGACTGAATTGTTTGCTTTATTATTGTATAGCTTCTTAAACCTTTTACTATATTGCTATTAATGATCATTTAAACTGAAATTTAACAAAAAGAGACTGGGTTGTGTGTCATGGGATATTTCATTTTATTACAGTGAAGATAAGATTACATACACATATTTCCTGAACCACATATTAATTATTTATTTAAAATGTTTTACATGTAAAGAAAAGAGGTGTGGCCAGTCTTGTTGTTTTTTAAATGAAAAGAGGCAGAGTGGTGTTTTTTTTTTTACATTTTGTTTTATTGTTGGCTAAAATATACATACAGATATAACCGGAGTAGCCATAGCGAGCTGAGTGACATGATGAAGTACGCTGCTGTTTCACTTGCAGAATTACTGGACTTGTGTGCTCCTGTCCTCGGGAGTTCATTCTCCTGAGTCAATCCCGGCAAGTCTGAGCTACCAAGGACTAGGGTTCTTCTGGAAAAGAAAATAAGGGACAATCATGGTTCTTTATAGGACAATAAGGGACATTTAAAATATTTGTACTGTACCACACAGTGTGTCTGTCTGCAGTTAAGTATGTGTATAAAGGCTCTCAGACAAACATATGTGGGTCATTTTGTGTCAAAATCAGCCAAATATCAGAAAATTGTTTCTGAAGAAATAAATTGAGTCATAAATTAAGAAAAGAAAAAAAAGACAACATTATTCAATATTTTGAGTTATTCAATATTTTGTAGTGGGGGTCAGATGACAGTTTTCCCAGGGGTGTAAAAAGTGACATTTAAAAAGATTGTAGCATCATTATTTTTATTTTTTTATTTTTTGCATTATAAGCCAACGGTGACTTGGGACGGAACCACTTCTTGTGTTTTTTGATCAAAGTTTGCACGCCTGTAACTCATTTTGAAGATACCGTAATATCCTTTTAGATTCTAATTCTTAAAACACTTTTTACTTTTGGTTCCTTCATTTTTCCGGCCCTTTAATTGCTCATGGATCCATGAGTAAACTGGTACACATTTTCAATTGTCTCATATTTTCTGAACAACAAATAAACTAAAAATGTATCTATTTTTTTAAGGGCCCTATATGGTTCAGTCCCCAACAGGATCACATAGTAATGGGTATATATAGTACGAGTGTGAAATCTCATGGAATAGATACGACAAAATTAGTTTTGGGGTGCATTTGCTACGCAGTTTTTCGTGTGCATATGATACGCACTTTATGGTGTGCATATGATACACTCTTGGGTAGGATTGGGGTGGTGGGGTGGGTGGTTCGTACGTATAATAATAAATGCGTGTATAACGTATACTAATTTTGGCGTATACATTACACGAGATTGCACACTCGTACTATTTATACGCATTTTGGTGAGATCGGACTCTTCAGTCCCATAGGCATAATGCTCAAATGATTTAATATTTATTTTCTACACCAAGGGATATTAAATCATTAGCCTTTATTTAAAATTATAAAACATAACAGTGTTTTTTGTTTTGTTTGTTTTTTTCCTCAGGAAAATACATAGATGGCATACAATTTGAAAAGCATAATAACTGGACATCTTTGAAATTTCAGCCAATAAAACATTTGATAAAACAATGGCACTTAAAATGTTGAACTAAATTTTGCAACCATGTATGAATAAATGAAAACACATATTTTTCATTTAAAGAGAGCTTAAAGGGTTGCTTTTGGTATTTTATTGGTTATTTGAATAATTTGTTTATGAATACAACAAGTTATACAACAAGATTTTTGTTGTTTCTTTTTTCTCCATTTAACTGCCATTTCACAATTATGAAAGATGACTTCCCTTTTTGATCACGTCTTCCCTCACGGAGAGTGCGCTCTTTTGCATGGCTGCATGTTGGGCTCACAAACAATAATCACGTTTTTTGCATCCGCCCAAACTGATTTGCCGAAAATCTAAATGCGAACAGTTAAAGGGATTTGCCATTAGCGCAAGCACAGCGAACACCGGCAGAGGATTCTGCTGGGTTTTAAAGCCTTCCGCGAACGGTTATGTTCACAAAACAAACAATGTCTTGTCTCAAAGGATTTATTATGATTAATTCTCAATTTAGCGCATATACCTGAAAATACGGGACAAACTGCTTTGGCCACGCTACCAATGACACAAGTCTGAACTTTGCATACTTGGTATTGAGAAACCTCTATCTGAAATGATCCAATTTAAGGAGATGGCTTGTTGAAGGCTTGTAATTAAACCACTGTTATGATTGGCTAAAATCATTGCATAGATAAAGTATTTCTCCCTCGCTCCTTTACACGAGTGCATTATGAAATAGTTAACTTACAGTTTGTGATGTAACTTCAATCAGATCCAATACAGTTGGCTGCTTCATCTTTCTACGAAAGTTTATTTTGCGAAACGGTTCATTACATCCTCCGAACATTATCTGGGGCACCATTAAAACTAAAACAATTCACTAGTTCCTGACATGGATTTCTTACTGAAGGCTACAGACACAAACATGCTGTTTAATCCGGATACATAAAAGTGACCTTTACTCTTCTAATTGTCTGTTGTTGGGAGTAGCTCAAGTGCATGGAGTGAACGGGTATCTGCATACTGTATTCTGTGTGCACAGTGTCAGTGATTATAATGCATCATATTTTCTTTTGACGTGCAGTGGAAAGGGCCAGCTGTGTGATGAGTCTTTCTTTTCAGGAAAGGGGACTCTGATGTTTACCGGATTCTGATTTCGTCTGGAACTGTCACACCGCAAACAAAACATTTACAGAAAAAGTTTGTTTAAATTTCAAACCAGTCGATAGTCTCTTTGTGTTCCAGACTAGAGTATATGAGTGGTGTGGTGGGGAACAGAGTTGCCTGAAGCAAGATTTGGAAGGTTTTTTTGTTTTGTTTTGTTTTTTGAGTGTGCTGATTGCAAAGCTTAATGTTTTGGCTCCCTTGGGTACTAGTTTTGTTGCAGAAGTGTAAGCTACTCAATATTAACTTTTTTTGTTTATAGAAGAGTTGTCCCCCATAAAAAAGAACAGAAAAAAGCATACCTTTGTTACCTAACAGCATGTAAGCAAATGTTGGATCAAGACATACCTGTGAGCCTGGCTCTCGATGGTGTCTGGGGCCAATGGAGTGCGTGAGCTTGTCTGTGTCTCAGTGCATGAGTTGCTGTTCAGCTCAGATGCTGTAGAGTTGACCTTCTCTCTCTTGCTGCTTAACCTAATCAATTATGGTTCAGAACAGAAGCCAGGAGTGTGTGCGTGTGCGGGGGGTGCAGCGGACGACCTTGTCAAAGCCCCGAGGAGACTGTGAATAATTCCCTTTGAGCCCCACAAAGAAACCCATGTAGTGTGATACAGAGGAAGTGAGTGAGAAAAAGAGGAAACGTGAAAGACTGAATGAAAGTGTAGATTTGAACATTTTTCCAACGAAGATGTGAGTGGTAAATTCCGGTGTAAAATTCACTGGCAATGTAAAACTCAAGGTTGGGCACAGAAGACAACAGTAGCATTTAACAATACACAAAATACCAAAATTCACTTCAGGAGGTCTGGGCTGCATTACACTCAAAACAAAAGTCTATGCATCTGGTTGTTAAAACCACATGTGTAAATTTGGTAACACTTTACAATACGGGTGCACTAATATGCATTAATTCATGCTTAATTGATGCACATATAATCATGAGTTAATGTATTACTAATGGTGAACTAACCCATTTATTAATGATTACTGCTTCAGCAACTACTGAAGATTCTACATGATTAATAGATTAAGTAATCATTAAATTGTTATTAGTTAAATGTGTCAATGTATTAATTCCTTAATAACATATTATATTAACTAATAATTTAAATGAACATGTTAATTACCACAACGGGTCAAAGCCATGCATTTCAACTTTAAGTTGTCTGCTTTAATTAATCATCAGCTTTAGATTTTCAAAGGTCTCATTATGTAATGACTTTACTTCTTGGGGCACATGACTATTAACCTGACATGTTATTGCACGATATGAAAGCGCTATTGAAGCAGGGTACCCGACAGGTCGACCCGTAAATGTTGCTGAAACGGGTGAAAAACATCCAACTGTGTCGGATATTGGTGTGGGTCGGGTCAAACAAGGGGGAAACATGGGTCTAACACGTGTTTAAAACAGTCAAGTGCGAACGTTAAAATATTAAAATATTTTAATTAGTGCTCTGGCGTATCTCTTGATACGCCAGAGCACTAATTAAGGTGATGTGAACTCCATTAAATCTGCATATAGTGCGGGATTTAAAGATCGGATTTATATCCGTTTTGTGGAGATACATTTATGTGCCCAAGTATAAATGAACTCCTTTTGATAAATCATAGCTTTGGTTGACACACTCCAGGTCGTTTGGTGTGTTCTCCAGGTCGTGCTTACCAGGTTGTTCATTAAAGCCAAAATGTTCCTAGATGTCAGCTTTTAACACCCGTTTTGAATGTTATCACTCGATTGAATGGGCGTTATTAGTGGTTATCAGCCCATAGGTATGGGCCAGAAGGGTCCTGCTGCGCCTACTGGTAGGCTCAGAAGGCTGTTATCATCCATCCACATGGTTAATCACCGATACGAATACAAGCGAAGACTCCAGATACAATCTCTGAGGAATCCAGCTCGCCGGTAATCGCAAAGCTATGGATGACGCGGATGACGCAGCAACGTTGCGTACGTTGCTTATTGCGTACAATAAGCCTCGTACTTCACAGTGTGTGAAAAGTCATTTTTGCAGGCTAACTTTGCGTTTAACTAGTAAACTATATTTTCCCATTCGTTTGAGACGTAAAACATGCTTAATAGCAACGCTAAACATTGCATAAAGCATGTAATGTAACGATAGGCTAATAACACAACATATATGGTTTCCAAACACAATTGCAAAACGGTTCTCTCATATCAACACTCCTGTCACGCAACATTAAAACACATGTTATGTATTGTTTCCCCTTATTGACTTATAAATAACAGTTTAATGCTCGGTTTTATCATTTGAATGGTCTTACCTGAAAATATAATGCGGGAAATATCGCAACGTTGCTGCATCATCCGCGTCATCCATAGCTTTGCGATTACCGGCGAGCTGGATTCCTCAGAGATTGGATCTGGAGTCTTCGCTTGTATTCGTATCGGTGATTAACCATGTGGATGGATGATAACAGCCTTCTGAGCCTACCATTAGGCGCAGCAGGACCCTTCTGGCCCATACCTATGGGCTGATAACCACTAATAACGCCCATTCAATCGAGTGATAACATTCGAAGCGGGTGCTTTTAAGGTAGTTGGATAATTTGTATTACTCACACTCGCATCTCACCTCCCTCTGCCATTGTACAGCTAGTACCACTAACTTGAAACATCTGCCAGTAATATGCAGCCAGTTATGGTCTATTACTAGCCTAGAAATCTAGACGCACCCTAGCGGCAGCAAATTTAATTTGCCCGCAAGTGTCGTCTAGGCACTCTCAATACCATTCTGAGCTGTGTTCCTCAAAATCTGGACGGCCCAATCACATCATGTATAGAGTCGATGGGCGGGGCCATAATGACGATTGCCGAGTTGCGTTTGCTTCTAGTAAACACAGAAACTGGCGAACGGCGGTGGTCTTTCGAATCAGCTCTGACCGCGACTCTGGAAGACTTGGAGTTAAGCTTTTCTCTGAGAAAAGAACAAAGAACGGCACTGAAGTCATTCTTAAAAAGGGAAGATGTGTTCGGTGTTTAGCCGACCGGATACGGCGAATGTTTAATCTATCAGCGAGCTCTGTTTAACCTTCGTTGCTCTGGTTGGTGTAGCGCTATCCTATCGCGTGCAGAGAGAGTTTGATAGACAACCGTTTATCCCGCCCCTTGGATTGAGATTGTTTATGGTGAGTTTCCAGACCAAACATCTTGATGTGGGTATGGCTTGTCAGGCTAGTCTATTACGGGACTGATACCGAATCATCCTCATCTGCATCGCGATGCATCTAAGAAACAAATAATTTTGTCACCACCACCTTTTTCCCAATGTCTCATACATGTGTTTAAACAAGTTAAATTACATTATAAAAGTTCATAATGAGGCACTTGCATTCTGTTCTTGGTGTCTTTGAATGGAACTGCGCTTTGTGTGAGCAGCTTCTGTGCACAGTCTATAATTAAACTTTCATCAGACAGACCCTTTCCTCAACACAGCGTACCATTTCAAGTATCTTTCATGATTTTATGATCTCTGCACAAATCATTTATTCATATGTAAGGAATACTAATAGTACAATTTCAGATTGTAGGATTGTAGAGTGTATTCATTTTGATACAAGATTCTGCTGTGGGTTTATATAATTGAAGTTTTATTTAAAAGCTATATAGAGAACGTCTGGAAGTGTCTTTGTGCACGAAAATTAGAGTAAATTGACTGATTGTACCATCTCCTTCAAGTTTAATTTCCATTGCCCATGCTGTGAGACATTCAGCAGTGGTGTCTGTAATTATTTCCCATCACTTTACAACCATACCTTCATGCGGGAAGGCTGAAGTTATGAGAGAACTCTCAGATCCATAGTTCACGTCAGGTTTTGAATGTTTATTTTGCATGAGGCCATGCTGTGCTGGGCAATCTTCTCAAAGTCACCCTCAGTCATGTCAGGGCTTGGCTGAACTGAACCGGACTGACGGCCCCCTCCGCGCTACCATGTAATTAAACTGTCTTGTAGCGAGATGACTGCACATTGGTGCACACACAATGTGATGATTAGGGTCTGTGAGACTTTCTACACTGAAGTATGGCCGTAATTTGGTCTATATCACAAACACTTCCTTCATAGGAAATTGAGTGAGATATAGCCGGTTACTGCTGTTCTGTGACACATACTATCAAGGGACAGCGAGGTATATCATATGCCACATGGATTACTGCTCAGGCTTTGCGATACCAAATCTGTTTTGATGCTATTTATTACCTTGTGGTGGTGAGGTTGCTATAACAACTGTGGGCAATGATCGCCCAATGATGAGAGTGACATATATGAGTATTTACAATGCACGGCTTTATATTACAATAAAAATAACATTTGTGTTACACGTCTGTCTTGTTTCTCCGGTTTTGTGTCGTAAGACTTTTATTTTGAAGTGTATTTTCTCCTCCTCTTGGCTGCCTTTAACTCCAATTTTAAACAGAGCAAGCCTACTCAACTAGGAGGGATATTGAGAAGCACCTAATATTTACACTTCAGGCAGATCCATAGCAGATTGCGCTTAATTTACCCCACCAAGCACAACTCTAGTGCATGATATTGGAGTTTTTACATTTGACCACATTTAATACTTTTAGCTACCTTAAGCTGACTGTTTATTTTTTTCTTCTT
Organism: Pseudorasbora parva; assembly: GCF_024679245.1. Lineage (NCBI taxonomy): Eukaryota > Metazoa > Chordata > Actinopteri > Cypriniformes > Gobionidae > Pseudorasbora > Pseudorasbora parva. Next base: position 8,654,807 of record NC_090187.1, read on the forward strand.
TTTACACAGTTATAGTTTATTGGATTGTCATTAATTATATTAATATATAGTGCAATTAATATAGTGCAAAGTAAGGAATAAAGTACATCCGAGTGAACAAGGCGGAAGGAAGTTAACGAGGTAAGGGCATAAAAAATTGGACTTAATCACAGCCCACAGCTGTGTCCCAATTCAGAGGCTACCTCCTTCTAAGGGCACATTTGAAGGCCAATTACCATACATTCTTATAATGTGCACAGAAAACTTGAGTTCAGTTGAGGCAGATCATTTCAAGGTGGTAAGAAGACATGCACATATATTATGATAAAAACACATTGACTAAACAATAAAACTCATGTGACTTTGCCTCAACAGAGGATGTGATTGATAACTGGAATGATTGGAATCACCATAGGGGTTGGTTGTAACATTTTTGATAAACTGTTAAAACTATCTAGCCTGGATGCCAGCCGAACCTAGCCCCGCCCACAACATTTTTAGGACAGGCAATTCGGTCTGGCATCGCTCCATAGAGGAGTAATTATCCCCGAACAGAAACTGTTCGGACCAATGAAATCATCAGGGCGGGCTTTAGACGATGACGGACAGATGATCAACAGGAACGTAATCATGCACGTCGTCAAAGGGGCTTGGATTATATTTTCTCGAATCCTAAATGGAGAGCTTGTTTGTATATGCATTCACCTTCACAATTTCTCTCAAAGATGATGATCATGTTGGGTAAGTACTCTGTGTATCAATAAATTATTTTATTTTTTTACAACACCGGCTAAGATCGTTTATTCCAGCGCGTGTGCAGACAGGGTTGCCAAGTTTTTACAACAAAATCCGCCAACCACTAGCTCTAAACAATAGCTTCTCTAAACAAGGGGTTCTCCGGGGGAAAAATGGTGTTTGGGGGGTAAAATGTGTGTTATTTTGGCAAGATTGCTTGCTAAAATTCACACTCATTGGTCTATATATCACATAATAGTCACTTCAACCCTTAGACATATTGTCACGTCACAGACAAGGGAAAAGGGTGCGAGGACTCAAGTGCAGAAAATGATATATTTATTTATAACAAATAAAACATAAACTCAAAACAAAACCCAGGAGGGGGAAAAACACATAATAGAATAATAAAATAGAAACTTAAACAAACCAACAGAATCACGGGGAGGACGGGAGACGCAGACATTACACAAGGATCCAACACAGACTGACAAACACAAGGAGCTTATAAGGGGAAGAAATCAAGAGGGAACAGGTGGGAGAAGTCAACACTAATCAGATAACAAGGGGGGAGGGATCAGACAATGACAGGAGCACATGCAAGACATGACAAAACCCACATGTGCACACAAGACAGGACAGGCATGTGACACATATAAAACAACCGCGGAAAAAACCGCGGACTTGGCAACACAGTAGTTGAGCTCTGTCTGTTGACATTTGACATGCGTCGCTTCGTTGCTCTGATTGGTTGTAGGTCTATCCAATTGATGTCTTTCCTGGTTCGGTTGAAACACGCCTCATAATCACAGCCCAATGGAGCAGTTTCAGACTCATATTCTAACTAGAATTGAGTATGACCACGTCAGGCTAACAACTATCCCCACACCTAACAACCATAACTTAGCTAACCTTTTTAGCATGTGGGTTTGAAGTTAGCATTAGGGCTGGGCGATATGGCCAAAATTTCATATCCCGATATAGCTCATTTGATATCCCGATAACGATATACATAACGATATAGCAGTTTTTCTGTTAATTCAGTTTATGAATAGTCTATACAAAATTGCAATGTGGAAATGCAGTTTGAAATGATATACAAAACAAATAAAGGTAGTATGGACTACATTTTTATTTTATTTAGAACCTTTTTTCAAGCAAGACTGTTGGTTAAGTTAACACCTGCCTAGGGATGTTAACCGATGACCGATGGCTGACCGTATTAACATTAACCGATCAAAGTTGTCGGTTAAAATAAATAAAAAAGTGATCTCTAAATTAGGCTATTATAGACAGTGGACTAAACGCTACTACAGTTAGCCGTCTCATTCCAAAATCTTTTTGTGTGATTGAACATATCCCTCGCACTCAATTTTTCATAACTCGCCTGTTTGTACTTAATAAACCAATAAAAACATTTGGCGCGAGGTCACAGCGTTTGGGTTTGCGCGCTCACAAGGTTTGCAAAAAGTAAACACTCGAGGTTAGAGCCGGGGCAGACGGCAGTATGAAGCGTGCATTTCGCTTAAGATGGGCTTACATTTGGAAATATATTACATCTTCATTTCAGTGGTAACACATAAGGTGTTGATCGTCTTTCTTTATTATTGTTAGCACTACCTCAAACTAAAGCGGCGTCTCTTCGGAGCTGTCATTTTCTTAAATGAGCCGCGGCGATGATTCAAATGAGCTTCTAACGCTGGACAAACGCCTTTATTTTCAACGCGATCACCTTGTACCCAAACCATTTCGAAACCTGAGGAGCCATTGTCCTCTGATTACAAACAAGCTCCTCTGCGGCGCGTTTGCGGGACTCGTGTTTCGCGCTGTGGGGGATTTTAAAAAAGTGACGTGAGTGGAAGGGAGGCTGCAGCGCGTGTGTGTGTGTGAGTGAGAGAGCGAGAGAGAGACAGAGGGAGCGCGTTTATGTATTGCATGGGCATGCCGTGGCGTGAGGTGCATCTTGACGTAAAATTCTGCCATAAACGCCTTATCGTGGCGTAAGCGATAGAGCCTTATATAAAACGATAGACATTTTCTATCGTCCAGACGATATATTTCGTCATATCGCCCAGCCCTAGTTAGCATAAATACAAATCATAAAAATAAACTAAAGAAATAGCTTATTCATGTCATGTGAAGCCACGTTTCCACCACAAGAACTTTCCCCAGGAATTTGGGGGTGGTACTCGGTGTGTTTCGACCCCATGATCCAGGGCAAATGAAGTCCCGGGTAAAGAATCCCCCCTCAAAACAGCCCTGCTCGAGGTAGTACTTTTTCAAAGTTCAAGAACTTTTGGGGGTGGCACTTCTAGAGAGCATTTGATTGGACCGAAGATTTGATGAGAAGGTTAAGTCTGCGATCACTGCAAAAAAATATTTTCTTACTTAGTATTTTTCACTTGTTTCTAGTCTAAATATCGAACAATTCTTACAAAAGTACAAATTATGTGCTTGTTTTAGGACAAAAATTACTCAAAATTAAGAGATTTTTTGCTTAAATTAAGCAAAATAATCTATCAATGAGGTGAGAAAAATAATCTTGTCTTCTGTTTGAATTAAGATTATTTTCCTCACCCCATTGGCAGATTATTTATCTTAATTTAAGCAAACAATCTCTTAATTTTGAGTTATTTTTTCCCCTCAAAACAAGACAATTACTTTTGCTTGTATAGTAAATACTTCTTGATTTTAGCATTTTTTTGATGTTTGGACAAGAAAAGCATTTTTTTGCAGTTATGATGTCATCAAAATCTGTGATTCATTTTAGCGGAAGTGAGAGACTGTAAGTTTTGAATGCTTATATCTCCTAAATGTGAATTGTGTCATCGTTTTGGAACACACCAGCTTATTAATAACTTTAAGGCTGATACTGTCATACTAAAAGCTAAAAAAAAACTTCAATTTTGATTTTAGTGGGCCTTTAAAGCTACACTGTGTCACTTTTTTAGTTTATTCTTTGCTAAAACACTTAGTTCTTTCAAAAATATATGTGTTCATTAATGTGTATTTACTTCTTTCAAGTAATAAAATATTCTGGTAAGTTTATAATATGCCATTGAAAATGCATACGGGTGAGGGGTTCGAATGCCGTTCGCCATGTTGCCCCTCCATCTTGAAAGTACATTAGCCAAAGAGGGACATACCCGTAAATTCAAGCTTCGCCTTTCACGTTTTAACACTGGATGGCACCGTGTCGAATGTGAAGAGGGGGATTGCCATGTTAATCTTGGACTAAATCGGCCACCGTAGGAGTAAAAACGAAATCAGAATTGAGAGGAACAGAAACTATAATTAATTTGATGGTCATATACCTTTTCACCACTAGATGGGGGAAAATATCACACAGTGTAGCTTTAAAGTGCAATAGCAGCTCAAAATGTTAGCCCACAGACATAATATATACCTATATGATGTCTATGGTGGCACCACTGGTTAGGTGTAACTGTTACACTTTGATGGACGTTGGCCGAGCCTCAGTCAGGTTAGTCTATTCAGATATTTAATGTAAATTAACTCACAACAACATTATTTTGGGTTTAATATACTTCATTTAAACTTTCGCTCACTCTTTAACGAATAGTTTGAGTTTATTCTTACCATTTCTTTGGTTGTCTGTTTGTTATGGCTGAGTCCCGTAAGTTGTTGCACCATCAAAAGAGGTTTGGTCGGAAACATTGGACCTATACTGTTCCGGCCCATTCTCTATCTACCATTCCTTGTTCAGCCTGGGGTGGGGCTCCAAGGACGATTCCTCTTATTTTAGAGTGAAGTAATTTGACAAAGTGTTATTTTTCGGTGTTTGTTTATGTGTGTATGTGATGTTGTTATATATGTTTATTTTGTGTAATGGCAATTATTTGTGTGTTTTCCCCTTTTTGAGTTAATTGGTGCTGGTCACCAATAAATTCATGTATAAATTCATGCCTTGTGTTTGTAAGAGTCAGTGGTGTTCTTTGAGAGAATAGGTCCTAAAAGTCTAATTATTTCTCAAACGCCTAGTCATATTTTCAAAACATTTAAAATTGTCTATTATCTGACCTTCTGTAGGAGCTGGTGAAAAAACAAACAAAAAAAACCCCATTATGAACAGAAATTTATTAATAACGATGTTATAAAATAATAATTCAATATAAAATTAACACTTAATGACGTTTTAATAGCAAATTAAACTTGTACCACGGATAAAGGGGGGGGGGGGGGTGACATTATAATGTCCTCAGTCAACATGAAAACCAACCACATGAATGTTAACCCTATAAAGCTAAGTAGTTTCTTATGTTTATGACAGGTTATGTTATCTCGGTAATGTCAAGTTGTCATGACAAAGACACTGACAGGTTATGATGTATTGGTTTAAGTCAAGTTGTCATAACAAAGACATCTCAAATAATGTCATCTTTGCACTAAAAATGACACTTAATGACAGTTGTCATAACCATGCCTAAAAACTCCTTCATATTCATCACGTGTCATGTCGTGATTATGAAGGTGTCATGTCAGCCTTATGCACACCTCTTCAAGTAAAGAGTTACCGAACTGTCAAACTGACCCCGTGTTACAACCCTCCCCGGTCTCCCCTTATTAAACTCCACTGCTTTCCAATGTTCTTTGTCAGTTCTTATTCTACATGGTTGTTTTGTTGTTGTCCTTTATTCTTGTTTTCTCTTTTTCTAGATGCTGTGCTCCTTAGTGCCGCAATTGGATTCTACTCTCTTGCATCTTTAAAGCTCACCTTCATTACAGTTTGCATTTGCGTAGTTGCATTTGCAAACCTTTTTGTTTGGTTAGTGCTGTCACCACCCAACACAATTTTAATTGTGTTTTCATGCAGTCAGTTTGAACAGAAGTGACTTGCACTTTGACTGCAGCCTTGAACTCATGTAAATGTGAAGAACTCATACTAAATGAAAAGCACTGCATTTCATATTTGAATAACTTTGTGTGTGTGTGTGTGTGTGTGTGTGTGTGTGTGTGTGTGTGTGCTGTGGTGACAGCTTTTATTCTATAAAACTGTTTTTTTTCCCCTTCTCTCTATACAATTGCTTCTTTCTGGCCAGCAGTTATGATAGTAGAGACAGTGTGGATATGTTTTGCAATCATCCCACTCTTCTGGAAACATTTTGGCACATTGTTACTCATGCTGTATTAAGGCCTACGGAGACTGAATGACTCACTAAATCTCTAAATGAACACATGAACACAGAGAAGCATGGAATCCTGAGTCAGTGAGTCAGTTTCAAACCCTGGGATCCTGTCTATCGCTTGCTATAAGATAATTCAAGGCTATTACATTATTATATCAGATTAAAATGGTTTTAAACAGACAGAGATTAATCATTAAGTCACTATATTTATTTTATTTCATTTCATCAAAACATAAAATAGTAACACTTTCCTTTGTTATCATTAGTTAACATGAACTAACAATGAACACTATTTGAACAAAACGTCTTTTATGGGTCTTGAGAGAGGAAATGTCACCGCTGCCAATGGATGACTTTCTGAGCAATCAATTTTTAACAAAAAAATATCTTAATTTGTTTTCCAAAGATGAACAAAGGTCTTATGGATGTCGAACGACATGAGGGTAAGTAATTAATTCATTCATTCATTTTTTTGTGTGAACTAACCATTTAATGCTAACCTCAACCCAACTGTCTGATTGGTCGAAAATTGCCCTACTTGGCAAAATCACCCTGAGCTTTGCCAATGTTATTATCCCATAGTGTGTTCTGATTTTACAGAGGGGTGATAGGTTTGTAAATGTTAAAAAGGAAATGATTTATTACTTATAGCAGACTTCCCTATTGTTGGCTCATTCGATGATGATCATCTGTATGTCCCCACTGTAAAAGTAACGGATAGCTGGCAAGGCTATGCTGTGAAAGAAATAACTTGACACAGTAGAGATGTGAGATCTGATTAAAGATCTAGCAATTCAGAAAAAAAAAAAAAAAAAAAAAAAAAACATAAAATGTGAAATCTGATTATAACTTAGTTCAAAGCATCTTTCAACAAAAAAAAAGAAAAGAAAAGAAAAGCAATGTTTTGGAAGATGCTACTGAAGATAGAAACGGGAACAGTACAAGTGATGGGCAAAGGGACTGACTAATTTAAGTTACATCAAAACATGAACGACTTTCATATGTAAGACAAGAAAGGAACAAATGGGATCTACGTAACTGCAATTAATTGATTTAAAAAGATGCAAAGCACCATACATGTAGCTTAAACCTTTCTATATTGCTACAGTGCCCTCCACTAATATTGGCACCTTTGGTAAATATGAGCAAAGAAGGCTGTGAAAATAAATATATATTGTTTATCCTTTTGACCAATCAAAAAATTCACAAAATTCTAACCTTTCATTGAACAAAACAATTGAAAATGGTAGGAAAATCAAATTATATATATATATATATATATATATATATATATATATATATATATATATATATATATATATATATATATAAAAAAAAAACATTATATACTCGAAATACATTTTTCACTTTTGTCACAAATATTGGCAATTATTGCAACATCCCTTTTCCCAAGATAACAGGTCTGAGGATGAGGCCCAAGATAACAGGCTCTATAATGTCTGATGAGTTTGGAGAACACAGGACAATAGATCTGAGACCATTATTTCATACAGAATCTCTCCAGATCCTTCAGATTCCCAGCTTCATATTGGTGCATCTCGTTCTCAGTTAACTTTACTCATTTTCTATAGGGTTCAGGTCAGGGGACTGGGACGGTAATGGCAGATGCTTCATATTGTGCTCAGTGCCACATGTTTTGTGTTGATTTTGATTTGATTGTCCTGATTGATTGTACTTTTTATCCGTGTTTGCACCAAAACCATCTGGTGGGTTTGCTGCCAAAAAGCTTTTTTTGTTGTTGTTGTTGTAGTTTTATCTTACCACAGAATCCGGTCACTTTTGAAGTTCCAGTCAAGCCGATTTTGTTTCTGGATGAGCGAGAAGGATTTTTCTTGAAACCTTCTCAAACAACTCATGGTGATGTAATTGCTCTTTGATAACTTTCTTTGGCTTTCTTCTGACCCCAAGACTCAACTAATCTCTACCATTCTCCATCTGTGAACCTTGGAGAGTCTTTGTCCACTCAAACTCTCCTCACCATGAATTAGGACAATACAGACACACGTCCGCTTGGTGCTTACAGATATATATATATATATATTGTTGAGCTTCACAGAATAGAAAGTGCCTGTAAGAAAATAGCTAAAGCACTATATATATATATATATATATATATATATATATATATATATATATATATATATATATATATATATATATATATATATAGTGCTTTAGCTATTTTCTTACAGGCACTTTCTATTCTGTGAAGCTCAACAATATTTTACTTCACATAAGAAATCTATTCTTTGGTTTTACTCTGGGAATTTGGTCTTTGTGGAAGTCTGGATAATTATATGTTCCTAGTCACGCTATAATAAAAAAAACAACAACAAACTCAAAATCAATTATATTTCAGAGATATTTTACTTAAAATAATTTCTAGGGGTGCCAACATGCACTGGAGAAGAACATTTTGTAAAGTGAATTTCTCCCCACTTTCAATTGTTTTACTTTAATGAAAGATTAGAAATTTGTGATTTTTTTTGAATGAAAGATCAAAAGGATAACCAATGCAGATTTATTTCCACAGCCTTCTTTGCTCACATTTACCAAGGGTGCCAATATTGCTGGAGAGCACTGTATATTCAAAGTCTTCTGAAGTCATATGATTGATCTTTCTTCACCTTCAGGGAAGCCACTGTGCCCCTTTCTTTGAGAATGGATCATTCTGATTCGTAAAAAAAAAAAAAAAAAAAAGAGAAAATAAATAAAAATCTTTCATTCAACTAGATCAACATCCAACTTGAAAGAAAATGCATTCTCAAATGAAAGTTTGAAACCACTAGAGAGCTTGCAAGCTTCAGTCGTGTTCATTTCGATTACACACAGAAGCATTCCTGTATTTAAAAAGTAGAGCATGGCACTTACAGTGCCAATGTCATGGTTTTGATTCCCACGTAATCAGGGCCGCGTTATCCTAATGGGCAACATGGGCTGCAGGCAGGGCCCCAAACACCAGGGGGCCCCCCAGACAATTCTCTTTGTCATTATCCTTTTTGCTTTTTTTTTTGGATCGAGGTAATTATGCGTACGTTGAGCATCGTTGTCACACACCCAAATCGAGTCACAGCTGACACCCAGTACATCGTCACCTCAAAATGTCGAATGAAAATGTAAGAATATATGACAGTGGCAGGGATCTATATATCAGTATATGAAATCTACCGGGGTTTCAACTGCCACCCTAAAAGAAAGACCATTGCCACACCAGCAGGCAGCTAGTGTATCCCAAATTCCCAATGCATAAAATATAAATTGTTCCTCTACCGATTTACATTAGCGGCGCTTCAAATGTGAGGAGATAATCGCAATAAAACACGTCTTTCTATTATTGTGAAGTAGTCCAACAAATGACTCCTATAAACTGCTTAGATCTGCAACGCAAATATTTTAATCATGAATAGATCGCCGGTTATACATCCAAATGTTAACAGGTTTTATCTTTCTCACTACACACGGATGCGGTCCGGCAGTGCTTTCCAGGAGCGTCTGTAGCAGCGCGCCGATGGTTTCTACATCGATTCTATTTTGTGCTGGACGGGCTGAATTAAAGTTATAGAACGTTGTTCGCATTCAAATAAACATGCATTGACGTGAAAATCTGGTTATTTCACCACAGATTCATGTTATTTAAAGTAATCTGTTTCAGGAGGCTTGTTTGACTTCACCCAGCGATGCGCAGACCGATCGGCGGCTGACTTGAAGCACTGCATGCCTGTTAGAAATGTTGTCCGACTTGAGGCAGCGCCGACAGCACGTGACTGTGACGTATGTCAACAAAGTACTGCGAGAGTGATTTGAGAGCAGCCGGCTGATGCAGCCGGTGCAGTCTCAAGGGTGGCTGCAGGAGGATGCACAAGCTCTGATGACGACACAGCTGATCCACGATTGGCCGGATTCACCGCATGACAGCGATCACGTGCGTTTCTTGTTTATTCTAAAACCTGATGTTACGCTAATGCTCACAAATCACATATTTATAACAGTAAAACCTCTTTTCATGTAGTCGCGATGTTATATTGTCATGTTTATCAAACTAAAACTGATAAAAACCGTTGACAACACTTCATTGATAGTGTAGGTTTACTGTATATGTTTACTTTTTTCTTGTCCAAACAGACGCTTTATTAAGCAGTACATCAAGTATTGAATGGAAATGTCATCTGAAACATCTATGGAGACAATCAGCATATGTACTGTTGTGCCATGCTGCTTATATTTATCACGCTTTATATAGAGTATGCCCCTCCCCAAAACTCGTCTGTGGACAAGAATCCGAAACAAGGACTGGTGGAACTTCACTTCATAGACGCTGAGATTGAAAGGAGAATTTTAGAATGACAGGACACTCATTTATGACACTTTATTCAACAGGAAGAGCAGCTCAAGTGTTCTCTCGATCAGACAAGAAAAGGAATAAACCACCCCTTTCAATCTGAAATTTCATTCAGATCGAGCTCAGTTGGATCGATTGAGGTGTTTACATGAAGGTTTTTCAGTCCAATTGAGCTGTCAATTCGATTACAAATGGATTATTTTGTTGTATGTAAACATAGCCACTGAGAAACTTGGGTTTCTTTTCAGACCCGTCTTTACTCTTCATATATCTCCCAACATTTAGAAATTCAAGACGAACAGGATCAAACATTTCTCTTTCCCCATGATGGCTTTCAGAGTCAATGGAGTATAAAACCTAAAGTGCATATCCAGCTAAATGCACAGCTAAGCGAATGTAAATGATTTTTAATGAGAGGGTAACACCACACACCCACATCTCACGTTGTCTTGTTCTCAGAAGCTCAATTAAACATCTAAAAAGGAAATTCTACCAAAGAAGCTCTGCGTCGTATTGGCTCCATTCCAGGATAGTGAGCTGTCTTTATAGACAGCACTTTAAGGCACCACAGGGACTCCCCTGTGCCAAACAGCTGTCCTTAAACAAGATACTTAATTCTGTCAAAATTCTACGGCAGCATCACATGTATCTTCAATGAAAAAACTATCGCATAAGGCACTGTGAAAAGGTCATTGTGAAAAATCTGTCCAATTATTGATGGTATCAAAAGAAACCATGTATTGTATTGAATGTAATTGGTGCTGTAATACTGTTCGTTGTCATGGGAAGAAGGAGGCGGGAACTTTCGAACAAATTATACAAGGGAGAAGGAGACGGAAGCAAAAGGAGTGTCAGAGACTCTTGGCCCGGTTCTCAACCAACCGAGAGGCTCTTCTTTGGGGTGCCATGCGATGGTACTGGACGCTCGGATGATGGCACGACACTCGGCCGCCCTGCTTGTCACAGGTGCCATGAAGGCCAAGGCTATTTGAACTAAGTGTAAATATCAATATATGCTATTTACACTAAGTGATAAATTGTTATTAGATGCCATTCAATTGGTGTCTATAGTGGCAGAGACTATTTGCACCTCAGTGTGTTGTAGTATATTAGAAAACAGCATGCAATAATAAAGACATATTCAGTTTATATGATTATATTCATATCCAGCAACTATCACCCTATAGCCCAAGACTGGTTGCCCAAATGAAGCAGGCTTGTGCACAATTAGGTATTGAATTTAGAATGACTCCTAAATTCCAATGCAATTGTTGAATTTGAATTGATGTCAAAAACATGATAGAATTACAATTCACATTTGAATTAAAGGAAGCAGAACTTAAATTCAATAAAAATTCTAAGAAATGTATATACATGTCCATCTTGCCATAGCAGATTCATCTGAACCCATTGAGGGAATCTTTAGTGTTACAGGATCTTCAGACCAGAACAGTGCAGACTCAATGATAAAACATTTGAGAAACTATTGAGAATTAGATGCAACAGTTTTGCTCAATGAGCTTTGCATTGGAATTAATGATAACTGCATTTAAAACAACTTTGTGTTATTTGATTACTTTGAAATTAAAATAACATTGGAACAAAAGTAATTTAACAACATCAAGGAGGCAAAGAAGGCTCCCTTTTATTTCAACTGATTATTATTTATATATTAGAACAAAATGTATGCATGGTTGAGGAGTGACTACACTGTAAAAAAAAAAAAAAAAAGAACCATGAGCCTTGTAATTTTCAAGAGATACACTTTCCAACATTTGTTTAAAGAAATGTAAGCAATTTTGAGGCTTGAATTGAGGAACCGATTAAGCTAATAAAAAGAAGGAAAATAAGGTTATGAGAATTAGCTCAAGTGTGCAGTTTTATTTAGAGACACCATTGTTAGTTCCCAGCATGCTTTGCATATGGCTGGAAATGGAGATTCATATTGAAATGAAGTGTTTTTTTAATGTGATTTTGAGTGAAGGGAAACATCTTTTAATGTATAATGTTCATTTATCTTTGACATTTACAATAATTTATGTTATGTTGAAGTTTGGACCGTTACCATTGTGCAGAAGAGTAGAGCTTATGGTTAGGTTGTGATGTGAGTAACTGCCAGTATTATTATTATCATAATGAAGAATTTTGCTTTATTCAATGAGCAATAACAAGCTTGTTTCTACTTCTGCCAGCATCAAACAGACTTTTAATTGAATAACATAACTGAAAGTCAAATATAAACAGGTCATTTCCATTTACTCTAATTTATATATTTTTAAAGACAACTTAATTTACAAAAGCACATTTCACAAATAATATTTAGTTCATCATTACTACTATTTAAATATTTTGTGTGATGTGTAAAACACATTTTTTAAGTAGATTCTATTACTGTGCAATATTTTTACAGTGTAGATACGTGTAATGAAATTGTGTTATTAAATTACACAATTTATGTAATTGTTGTATTACTGAGGTTAAATGAGTAATTCATTTAGTTACTAAACATATTCAAGGGAAATTTCTTTGCATTGATAAAGTAATCCAAACCATATTTATGATAGGTAACTTAATCTTTATAAAAGTAAGCAATTACATTTCCAAAGTAACCTTCCTAACACTGAATGTGTGAGATTCAACACATTCGTTCTGTTGTGTGACTTTGGAATTTATTTGAAGTGTCATGAATTTAATTCTTCTTCATGTATTTCAAATTCAACTTCCTGTGGGGCGGAGTCAATTCGATTCAAATTCCAATTCATGAATTGAATGGAGGCTAATTCTGAAATTCTGAATTTTGCACAAGCCTGCACTGAAGCTAACAGGGTTGAGCTTGGTTAGTAATTGATTGGGAGACCTGGGGAAACTAGGTTGCTGCTGGAAGGTGTTAGTGAGGCCAGCAGGGGGTGCTCAGACTGTGGTCAGTGTGTGTCTTAATGCCCCTCTACAGTGATGGTATAGTGATTAAATTGCACCGTCCTTCAGATGAGATGTTATACCATGGTCCTGGCTCCAGGATGTCCTTCAAAAAAAGCGTATAGGTGTGTATTCCCTGCATCCAGGCTAGATTTGCCCATTAAACTCTGTCTGTCATCATGGCCTCCTAATAATAATCATCTCCACCATACCGCAAAAATGTGGTGGCCGCAAAAATGACTGTATCATCCAGGTGGATGCTGCACATTGGTGGCGGTTGAGGTGATTTCCCCCCTTCCATATGTAAAGCACTTTGAGAGATGAGATGAGAAAAGCACTATGTAAATGTAACAGATTATTATTATTCTACCCACATACCCATAACCGTTAACACTTTATTCCCACTATTAAATATTCAAATTCACAATATTTTATTTATTTTTTATTTATTTAAAATTAACACCTCAATGAAGGCTGTGAAGTTTAACTCACTTAAAAATATGAGCAGAATTTTCTAACATTTGAATAAGGATGTAATTGTAAAGTGTCAGGACTGACGGATGTAATTGGAATTGCTGCCTATAGAGAATTTGAATAATTCACTTATGACTTATTCACGTATTCATTCAAGTTAGAAGGCAGCTGCCTATGAAGATGCAAAGGCAGCTCTCTAGGTTTTGAAACAGAGCTGCTGTCTTCCTGTGGGGAACGTGGTTCACACAAAGGTAGTCTCATGGTTTCAGGGTACCAAAATGTTTTTCGTTTACTTTTTTCGTCCACGAATGACGCTATTTTAATTGATAACCATTGACACTTATCGTCAAAAACTTAAACAATGCTGTATTATGCATGCCATGGCAGTAGCTGGTGATGCCATTTTGTAAAGAATTACTACGCGCCTATGAACTGAACACATTATACACATGCGTGTGTATCCCCTGCATGTTCACAAATTTGTGTTTTTGTAGTTTACACGGAGACGATAACAGTTTTTTTTTTTTTTAAACGTACACTTTGAAACCCATTTTCAAAAAGTTTTCACTTTTCAGGCAGTCAGAATGCCGTTGTTGTATAAATGAACAACAAAGACTATAATACAAAGTTTTTAGTTTTTAATTGAAAATGGTGTCGTCTAAAAAGCCTATCGTGTCGACACCTTCTACAGCACCTCTGCATGTCTTTATTGTTCTGAAAGATTTATAGAAGCACAGAGAGAAACAACCACCTCAGCCATAGTTTTTTTTTTATTAACAAAAACATAAGAAACCTTTGTTCTGATCAGTAGATTTAAGCTTGTTTCTAAGCAGGGATTTTGTTGCTGTTTAAGGATATTTTCCCCCAATGCTTGGCAAGTGAGCTACTCATTGAATTATACAGAAGATTTATTTGAACAGAAAAAAAAAGAAGAAAAAAAATCATATAACGCAAGAACGTTTGAGTCACTAGAACTAATCCAATGTGTTCAGAGGGAAGTACAAATGTTTGCAGTTTGATTAATCTCCCATCCTGGCTGATGACACCAACCGTGTCAGAACATCAACAGAGTTCTCTTCAGAGTCATGGGGGGAAATCAGCAACCAAAACTAATAAAGACTGATGACTAAGTCGCAGCTTCTAGATTCCTAATGGAAACCATCAGTAGTCAGAGAACGAGTTAATCTGGTCGCTGCTTGAACAGCTGTTGCTCACTGAGGTTCACAAATACTCCACCTTCATTAGGAGACCTGAATTTCTTCAAAGAGAGAGATTAAACAGCCATGTTCTCAGATCTGTTTACAACATAAAGTAAAACAAGACACCATGTCAATGTTGTAGCATGATCTTGTTTTACTTTATGTTGATCTTGTTTTACTATATATATATAGTCTAATCAGGACTGGACTGGGCTGAAAGTTGTCTCATTTACTCTAAACTTGTTGCTCTAAACTTTTATTATTATTATTATTATTATTATTTTTTATTTTATTTTTTTTTACATAAGTTATGTAAGGAATAATGGATGACAGGCTGTTGAATTAATGCACACCCCAAGGTGAGAATGCAACGATGCAACGAGAATGCATTGATGTAGAATAGCAGATAGACCATGGGTGTGAATTATTTTTCAAAAAATCCAATGCTATATAGGCTATATACACTATATACACTATATTGCCAAATGTTTTGGGACGCCTGGCTTTACATGCACATCCTTAGGGTTTAATATGGAGTTTGCCCACAATTTGCAGCAATAACAGCTTCAAATATTCTGGGACGGCTTCTACACAAGTTTTAGGAGGGTGTTTTTAGGATTTTTTTGACCATTTATCTTGAAGCGCATTTGTGAGGTCTGGCACTGATGTTGGGTGAGAAGGCTTGGCTTCCAGTCTCCGGTCTAATTCATCCCAAAGGTATTCTATCGAGTTGAGGTCAGGACTCTGTGCAGGCCAGTCAAGTTACTCAACACGAAATTTGCTCATCCATGTCTTTATAGATATTGCTTTGTGCACCGGTGTTCAGTAATGTTTGAACAGGAAGAGCCCATCCCCAACCTGTTCCCACAAAGTTGGGAATTAAATTATCCAAAATGCCTTGGTGTGCAGAACCATTAAGAGTTTCTTTTTCTGGAACTAAGGGGCCAAGCCCAACCCCTGAAAAACAACCCCACACCATAATAGAGAAGAGTGATTAGTCACTCCAGTGTCTAGTGGCTGTGTGCTTTACACCACTGCATTCAACGCTTTGCCTTACACTTGGTGATGTAATGCTTGGACGCAGCTGCTCGGCCATGGAAACCCATTCCATGAGCCTTTCATACGCACTGTCATTGAGCTAATCTGAAGGCCACACAAAGTTTGGAGATCTGTAGCTATTGGAAGTTGCCGACTTCTGTGTGTTGTGCGCCTTAGAATGCATTGACCCCGCTCTGTGATTTTTACATGGCCTACCACTTTGTGGCTGTGTTGCTGTTAATGAGTTACTATTTCCAATTGCTTCAAATTAGTTATAATACCACTAACAGGTGAATGTGGAATATTTAGCAGTGAGGACATTTCAAAAATGCATTTATTCCACCTGTACCACACTTGAATTCACTGAGCTCCTGAGAGTGACCCATTCTTTCACAAAATTTGAAGCGTCTGCATGCCTATGTGCTTGATGTTATACACTTGTGGCCATGGAGGTGATTAGAACACCTGAATTCAATTATTTGGAGGAGTGAATTCATGAATTCATTGCCAATACTTTTGGCAATGTAGTGAATCTGTGTGTGTGTGTGTGTGTGTGTGTGTGTGTGTGTGTGTGTGTGTGTGTGTGTGTGTGTGTGTGTGTGTGTGTGTGTGTGTGTGTGTGTGTGTGTGTGTGTGTGTGTGTGTGTGTGTGTGTGTGTGTGTGTGTGTGTGTGTGTGTGTGTGTGTGTGTGTGTGTCCGTGCTGACATAATACATAGTCTCTCATTTATTGCTGAATTCAAAACTAACTCTTGTTATGCATTTTCTCGTGTCACATTCACTTAAAAAGCCTGATGAAAATTTTCTAGTTAGCATATTGGCTGCCATTTATGAATCAGCCAAGTTTCTGAGCTGGTGAGGACCAAGACAGACTCAACAGAGCAAACTAAAAGCAGCACACCCCAGTGTGTCTGCTGTATTCGCATCAATCACAGGCGCTTGCTAACGACATATTCATTAACTTTTCCCAAACATGCGTCTTGATGATGAGCGTGGAAGGCACGTGTTTCTGGCAGCAGCTGTGGGGATCTGCAGTCAGCACTTTGTGGATTTATGAGCAGTATTAATCAATCTTTCCTGAGCTGGAACAGATCTTAGACAGGATTGCAGGAATGAGTCAGTCCAACATATGGCTGTGCATGTATGCATGTGTTTATGCAAGTGCGTGTGTACCATTATCAAGACCTTAGGCATAATTGCATATTAATATATACTTAGTATCATGAATCATGTAACAAAGTATCATGGAGAGTTACATGAAAATTGAATCCAAAAATTAACAAGTGTTAAACCTGTATTGCTTTGTTTCTTCTGTGAAAAGGAAAATAAGATATTGGGAAAAAAATGTTCTAGCTGCTCTTTTCATACAACAAAAGGGGATAATGTTATGCCAAGATACAAAAAAATCAGAATAAAAGTAGCCCATATGAGTTTTACAATTTAGTTAATGTTTTCTGAATCCATACAATAGCTTTGTGCGAGAAACAACATACATTTAAGCATTATAAATAGACAATTCTTAATAATGTTTTGTTAACTATTTCTATTATAAACAATAGTTGCATTAAGCTACATGTTTAAAGGTGGTGTAACCTGCATTCAATTCAATGTTACATTTATTATTCAAAATAAGTAATTAATTGCATGGTACTTCATGAACAGAAAGCAACTCATGGTTAACCATACAGAATGAATGGGTTCATTTATAAGGGAAGTATTAGGTGAACCCATTTAAAAAAAAATTGTTTAAAACAGTTCACTTTATGGTAAAGAAAAAATTATTCCACGAAAATATCTATTTTTATGCAAATGCAATCCGCAACAAATTCATAGCATAGCAACACCCTAGTAAACAACCAAAATACGCGTGTGGTGGCAAGTTTTCCAAAGGCAAGCAGGACTCACAATGTCTACAGAAATTATGTTATTATGTATTTCTTCTTTCCTCAGCCTTTTTTTTTTTTTTTTTTTGGCATCCTTCTAACCCCTTACTCTTGGCTAGTTCCTATCCCAGCTACGGATACAAGGGAGTAGTCTGGGTTGGGGCCACTTTCCAAGCTCGGAGCCATCCCCTTGGACAGCACGCCACATATTCATACTCTTTCTGTTTATTTAAGCTTTAAACTCATGAAAATGCACAAATCTGTTTTTAAATCATTTGATTTATGTGCATGATTATATGTTGATAGATGGTGATTTTGTTTCTCCTGAGATTTAAATGCAACAGGAGGTTCACTAATCTCCATTGTTTGTTTATGAATATTGGGTTGGAGCCCAACAGGAGGCTCTTCAAATTCTGTGTTTGTCCTGTGTTACAATCCCACCATGATCAAGAATGGGTTCAAAGCAAGAGTGGATTTAAAATTAAGGTGGTGCTTAAAGAACCCCCTGCTGGGGGCAGTGGGGGAACATGTGAACAGCTGTCAGATCCAAGTGTGGATTGCTTAATAGGGATCTCGGGTGGAGCTAGGGATTGCATGCCTTGGGATGGGGAAGCTGAAGACTGGTCCAGACAGACCAGCAGGTTACTTCATCTCATCAAAGATTGCACAGGGGGCTTTCATACTGGACACATTTGCTGCAGTCAGAGCAATTGTCCCTGTTGACCCCTGCAGCATTGGTCTGGTTTTACACTCACTTGATTTGATCGAAACCCTGGTCTTACGTCATCATAAACGTGTGCATGATAGAAAACAGAATAGTGTGGTTTTTATTAACCCTTAGGTGCCCTAGAATGAAAAATTGAATTAACCTTGCCATAGTGAAATAATAAGAGTTCTGTATATGGATATCACATACTGTGAGTCTTAAACACCATTGTCTCCTACTTCTTATGTAAATATCGTGCATGAAAAACACCACAGAAAAATAAATGCTTCTCAACATAAACCCAACCGTGATGCAATCGTTGGGGATCATTTATATGCACGCCCCCAACATTTGCATCTGTCCAAACATGTTCATTGTCAGGCAGAACTGACGGACGAATCATCAGGCCTGCAGGTAAACAAACTGCTCGCATGGACACACATCATGTTCCAGGCTGTTCAGGAGACGAGAGGACTTTTCTACCCTTCTCACAGATAAAAAATGTCAACGGTCATGGCTGCGGTTTATAATCCGATACCACAACAATTTAATTCAAGATCGTTTGTTTGTTCAGCCCATTTAAAGCAAGCTTCGCTCAGCGTCTTAAACTGAAGAAAGTGGCAGTTACAACTGTATTCCTGCAAGCAGTAAGTAGCGATTTTATCCTCTTATTGACTGTTTAAACTATTTCTAAATTAATTGAAAGTTTCTTAGAGAGACAGCATTGTCTACATAACGCAAGATGCTAGTACAGTAACAATAGGAAACACCAAGTACCATACAAAACTAAATAGTGTGTCTAAAGACAAAGGTTAATATTATTTTGTATTACAAAATACAACCGTAGATACTTTGCTTACAGATCGTTCATTCGATTCTTCTAGCAATGTCACCTTTTCCACCATAAGGTAAAACGATAGTCATTTGACAAGGCTATTTGTTTTGTAAAAATATAAGTTATATATTTATATTTTTTAGAATTAAAGTATGGTGTTTCCTATGATGTTTTTGCCTATTTGTATTTCAGATTAGGCTACATCACAGTCACTGCATAGCCTACATTGTGACTAGCATTATATAAATATGGAATATCGTTGACGAAAAAAGACAAGTCTAAAATGTAGGCTGAATGACACTTTAAGCAGAACATCTCAAATGGAGATTGATAAAATGCAGCTTACTTGTTTATCGGTGTTTTCAGATCGTCCGCGAGAGAGAGAGAGAGAGAGAGAGAGAGAGAGAGAGAGAGAGAGAGAGAGAGAGAGAGAGAGAGAGTGCATATGGTTGCCAGATTGGACATGTTTAGGTAAAAACCGGAGAGTATACAGGTTTCACAGAAAAGCTCTGTTTGGGGGATTTAATTACTGAAATCTGGCAACCGCACGAACGCGAGCTCTCTCTCGCATGTGATGATCTGAAAACACCAATAAACAAGTACGCTGTATTTTTATCAATCTCCATTTGAGATGTTTTGCTTAAAGTGTCATTCACTCAGTATGTGTTCTGTCAGGACTCACGATCCGCTTCGCTGAACAGCTGAACTGCTGTGAGCTGCTGAAATAAGCCAATCAGAGCAGAGCTCAACATTAATATTCATGACTCTTCCAAATAAGGCAAAAACAGAGCATTACATCCTAGGGACAAATTATAGGGTTGTAAATGGACCGGTAAAACTGTATCTGGACAATTTTTGCCCTTCAATAAGCCACATGCCCTCTATGTAGATATCAGAGAAAATTTTAACACATTGTTTCAAATCATTCTAGGGCACCTTTAAATGCATAACTTGGGTTGTTAGCGACCAAGGACGTCATTCACTACCCTCCACCTCATTCATTTTCGTGTTCGTATGTATAATACGCCATAAAATGCGTATCATATGCACGCGAAAAACAGCGTGCCATAGACATGCCAAAATTAGTTTTGGCGTATACATTCCACGACATTGCACACTCGTACTATTTATACGCATTTTTGTGAGAATACCCTGATGAGGCAGATGCTGAATGCTGGGAAATGACGTCTGACGAGGACAGTGATTATGGGATAAAACATCTGCTCAAACTGAACCCTTCCAAACTCCAGAATGTAATGAAATATGCTTTATTTTATTCTTCTATAATTGTTACTCTAATATCAGGAGTTTTATATGACAGATACAGATCCATTTGTGTTAGATATAGTTCCGGGTCGCGAAAGACCCGAAAATGTAAGAATGTTTGGCGAAAACATTCATGCATTTAAGGGTCAATTTGCTTGCAAACAGACGCTTTTGATGAGACAGCGCATTCATTCATTACCCAGCTCTGATATCACTATATTCAAGGAACATCAAGAATGTCATGCGTTTTGTTGAATTAGTGTAGTCATTGGCTGAATCGCCTGAACAATCGAGCCCATGAGAATGGATGTTCACAAGTCGCTTTCACATTCATGCAAATCATGTCAAAGTTCCAGTGCAATCAAAACTCTGACCACTTCGTACAGACAGTCTCGAGTTTGGAACCCCGGTGCACTTTTGGGTGTGCATGACAGCTCTCACATTACCAATTGTTTTCATGTGAACCTTACCCCATTTCAAACTGCCAGAATGAAAGCATCCTCACTGGGTGCTATGATGAAAAGAACAGAAAGGGAGGAGGCATGTATATGCATACTTGAACGTGTGCCAGTTTTAAATGTGCAGATTATGCTTTCCCAGAGATTGGGTTTGTGATGAAACTGCAGAACGTTTGTGAGAAAGTTAATAAAAAAATACACTGAATAAACAAATTGAATAAAAATCTTAATAACACCTTTTATTTAAAAATGGTAAGTGATTTTCCTCAATACTGTCTGAATAAGAGACAGAGGCCAAATTAATTTGTATATATATATATATATATATATATATATATATATATATATATATATATATATATATATACAAATTAATTTGGCCTCTGTCTCTTATTCAGACAGTATTGAGGAAAATCACTTACCATTTTTAAATATATATATAGCCCATACCATGCAAATATATAGGCTTATTGTGTGTGTGTATTTATTTGAACAAGGACACCTGTGGTGGTCGCAGAATTAGCACAATGGGTGGTCTTACATTTTTTCTTATTTTATCAGACAGATTTTTAACAGTGGATTCACGCAGCAGACTAGGCTGCTGCTCAAAGCACAATTTATTTATGGAGTCACATCACTGTTTGCTAGTAGACAAGCTATTGCCTAAGCATTGCGGTGATTCTGCAACCACCACAGGTGTCCATGTTCAAATTAATATACACAAACCCACATAGTCCTGGGCTCTCGGGAGAGGAAGGTGTTCTAATAAAAGAGCCCCTAAGGGAAGATTAGTCGTATATGTTCAGTATACTGTATGAAATATAACTGTCATGGAAAAAAACACACCATGGGCCAACAGCAAAAATTATTGTTTAACTAAATATTCATTCATTTTCTTTGAAAATGTTTACTTTTATAGAAGGGAAACTGGCATAGTAGTGCATTGAAACAGATATGGTATAACAGATAGAATAAAATAATCATAAAGTAATAAAGTTTAGCTCCATCCCTAATCAAACATATCTGAAAAATGTACAGTCTTTATTAAGGTCGAGGCTAAACTCGGGAGGACAGTGGTCTTCCAGGAGGGATTTGTCCTTCCCTGAAAATAAAATATTGTAAATGTGTTAAAAATAGATGTTTTAAATATATTTTGATCATAGTGATGGGCCTTTTTTGTCCTTCCTATGGACCCTGAAGCTAGACTGGGTAAACCTAGCCTGATCTACCAGCGATTTGATTTCGCCCTGCAACTCAGTCAGGAAACCTTTATTTCTACTGCTTCTGTTACACTTTTGTGGGAACCAATCACAGACTTGCTTATCCACCTGTCACGCTATTGGTGGGTTTAACACGATGACAGATAGAGAAACAATGGGAAGTTTTCTGTTGATCACGCCTTTTGTGGTCTGATTGGTTGAAGGACTATCCAATTGCATACAGAGTCATTCAAATAATGCTCATTGATCACACCTCTTGTGCAGTAGAAAATACATAGCAGACTCGCCAGACCAAAGTTCAATTTTACATTGAGGTTGGTCTGGTGATAGCCCGACAACTCTTAAGCATCTCTATGCAGACCTCTAATGGGTCCCTGAGTATCATTTTATAAGTTGCTTCTGTTTCTCAGTGATTTAAATTCAAAAGGTTGTGTTTTTGTCGCCATGTATGTTGCTCCATTCATTGACATTAAAAAATAAAATAAAAATATGGCATGCAAAGTGTTAGGACATCCATTAGTATAGTAACACACCTCTGGGGGCAAGAGACTTATTAAAGTATGACAGCATCTGATTTGAGTCATTTAGCTGATAAACAGGTTGCAATGATTGCTGTTTTGATATAATCTTCATTTCCTTTTGCCATACATTTTAGTTTGCATTAAATATTCATTAGGTGTAGTTGAATGTTCAATGAAGGAGTGTTCTAGCAGTTTTGCCACTTTTTCATCAAAGGACTCAAGCTCTTGACATGTTCATAAATGATTAACCAAAAAATTCATGAGTATATTTTCCACTTATTCTCAATGCAATCAGAAAAGACAGGCAAGCCATTTAGGAACACTTGTTTATGTATGCGTTTCAGAGATTCGGAGTGTCTGGAAGTGGGGGTTGTGCTGTCTAATTGTTGTATTGCACAACATCAGTCTAAGTGCATATCATTTTTAATATTGATCAACATTACGACGGCGCTGGGTACAGTGAAATAGCACTCAAAGACACCAGCTACTGTTGATCCCTGGATGAAGTCATCTGCAGAAATCGATACAACAGTCTGATGAAACCGAGACAAAACCCTGGGCAATTTGCCATTAACTGGGCACAGTTTGAAACGGCTTCCTATGAACCAAACATGCATTTGTTTGTTTAATTCATCTGTAGGAAAAAGGACTTCAAAAAACAGGTCAGTACAGGTCAGAGTTTTGCTCTCCGCAGGGAAGACTCCTTGCTCTCTCAATTCAAAGCTCGCCAACATCAGGTAAGAAACCAATTTCTGTGTCGCCTTGAGCTCTCACAAACACTACCTGGAGTGACTGACCGACCCATTCATTCCAGCTCCGTAAGACAAGAGGGAAAACACACTTTGAAAAGAAATTAGGTTTCTTTCTCGCACTTCCATCCCTACTCAGTTCCTTTCCACAATACTTGTCACACATCCCTTGGCATGCATCTCGTTTATCACTTGTGATCGAGTAGCAGCTGAGGGATGTATGCGTCTCATTTTAGGGCCTTTCAGATGTGCCCTGACACAAGAATAACCCCGTGTGAATCAATCATGGTACATTTAGAGAAGTATTAGGAAGGTAAATATGTTTTAGAGTGCCTGTCCTGAGTCTTTTGGTCGAGATAGAAGAGCCCCAAAGAAGTGGAAAGGCAGAGGGAGTTGAGGGGTTGTCAGCACTGTCTGAAACGTAATGTATTGTATCAGGACACATGGGTTGGACCACAAGGGAAGGGAAGGATCGATGTGTCACAATTACAAGTTGAAGAAGAAGCTTGGTTCAGCCACCACAGTCAGCTGAAGTATACTGCATAGCTCCAGAATAGTGCCTTTACCTCCACTTCTTAGAAACTATTGATTAAAGTCACTCATCAAGGACTGCATGGTGTCTCCAAGTAGATTCTTTATCCTCAAGGGGTGGACAAATGTTTAGATGTGTCAAATAACACAGGAAAAAGGAACTCTAAAGTCAATTTTTGAAGACTAATACCCTGCCTACCCAGTAAGCTAGATATAATTAAAGCAGTGACTGTATGTCTTAGTTTGTCTGTCAAAAACATCTCCATACCAAAAAATAAATGTTACCAATGTCATTTCATCCCTCAAGACCTATAAAAGACACTAAAGACATCAAAAAATTCCATTTAACTACCTTGGCGCAACAATAGTTTTATGAAACGACGAGAGTAGTTTTTGTCCAAAAACAAAAACAAAAAAAACCTAAATAACGACTTATATAGTGATGGGCCGATTTCAAAACAAAGTTTCGAACCGTTATGAATCAGTGTATTGATTCATGATTTGGACTGCCAATGTCACATGATTTATGCAGTTTGACACGCAATCCAAATCATGAATCAATATGCTAATTCATAACGGTTCAAAACTTTTTTTTGAAATCGGGCCATCACTGTATAAGTCGTTATTTCGTTTTTTTGCACACACAAACTATTCTCGTCACTTCATAAAATTATTGTAGAACCACTGTAATGAGATGGGCTTTGTAACAACCTATTAATAGTCTTTTATGGGTCTTGAGAGAGGAAATGACATTGGTGTTAATGTAAACCTGTAAGCCATCGGATTTCAAAAAATATATATCTTCATTGTCTTACTGTTTTACTTGTGTCGAACAACATTAGGGTAAGTAATTAATGAATGAATTTTCGTTTTTGGGTGGACTAACCCTTTAATTCCGTTGGAAAACTGACGCTTCAATTGTAACCTATTGTAAATGTCTGCTCTGTCTAAGCTGCAGTCACCAGAGTCACAGAGTACAGTTTGAATCACAGTTCACTGATCACGTGATGAGAGTAAGGTGAGATGATCGATACACTCCCTATACACAGATTATGTGCGATTGAGAATCAAAAGTGAAAGTAAACGTGAGCTCTCTGATTTGCACAAATTGAAAAACAAAAAAAAACAAATGTGACATAAGGAATTATAAAACTAATATAAATGTAACTATAACTGTTCTTATAATACAGTATAGGCCTTAATGATTCTTAATAAACATATTTATACAATTGTAATATGCACTTATAACTAAGTATAAATGGGCCAATCATTCATCATAGAAAGTGTTACCAAACTTTTTATGCACATACTTGCCTGCTTATCTCAATGACCAATCATAGTTGGCTAGTAATAATCAGTAGCCAATAACACCCGACCCCCTACACTTACATTTGAGTTGAGAGTCAGCCATGTTCTGGTAACTTGAGGAACTATTCTAGAATGCACGTTCCTCTCGCCAGTCAAGACTGCAGAAGAATGCTTAATTGCAGTTTTCACTTCTTGAGTCTGCCCTTATGACTTCAGTGTGGTCTCTCTACCTAGAGAAGTAGGGATCTGATCCCCGATAGGAGGCATTTCCAATTACAGTCAATGACCTTTTGTATTTATATTCTGTTCCCTGGCGTTGAAAGAAGATGATTTGTTGTGACATGATACTAATGATATTCGTCTGCTGACATTCCATGCTGGATGGATGTGATTATGCGCTAGCGATTACAATTGTTATTCTCAATTTCAGTCTGACAGTATCAGTACCATGGACTGGCCTGATAGCAGCAATTGGGCTCAAAAAGCTCAGGCAATAAATGGAAGGGTCTGCTCATGATAGAGTGGCAGCTGAGGGTGGGAGAGAACTGATGAGGTCACATTGGGTGTCATTCGGTCATGACATCCATCAGTGGGTGGAGACACACAAGTCCCTCAGCACTTGAAGATTCTTCACTTATATTGCTGTGTCAGTTGCCCCATTCTGCAGGATATTGCTTTATCCAACACGTCAGCTGTGATTTCCCAAACCGCACATTGAAAAAGTCCCGTTTCACATAAAAAAATGTGCCTGAAGTTTTGTGCAAATAATTGTACACCTTAAAGTGGGACATGTCATATCATGAATATCTGACTTGTTCCGTGTTTAAGTGCTGTAATCGGGTCCCCGGTGCATCTGCCAATCCCAGAAAACATGAAAAAGGACAACCCAGTAACTTTGTTTTAGGTAAGCCTTTTTCTACAAGCATGTGAAAAAAACGAGCTGCTAAGAATTCTCTCCTCTTCTGACGTAGGAAGGGGATCTATTAGAATATCTCCGCCCCTTAATCTGCACGTTTCCACCCACAACGCTGACAGACTGTTCTGTATTAGCATAATTTCTGCCCTCAGTCAGTTGTACACTGTCCGCCATTTTCTCTGTGCTCGAGCAGCTGTAGCGACAGCAATGTCTTGTAAGCAATGCAGGTGCATTGCCTGAACGAAGGACAATTTGAGGCCGGTTTTCCTAAAGGATGGATCAGTACCAACTATTTGTGATCCAGCTTATAGTCTCCAGAGCAATGCTGGTCACTGCATTAATGAAAGGGACTAAACATGTACCTAATCTATATCTGTTCTATCTCCATGCAGCATATTCTCTTGCTCTGTAAACATTATTGTCCAGTTCTGGTTCAAATTGAACACCGTTAGTTTCTGACATGTTCTGTTGCTGTTTTTGCAGGAGCTCTTGAAACTTGGCCCTCTTAATGAAAGAACAGGCAGGGAGCACCTTCTCATTTGCATTTAAAGGGATATACACAAAAACTTTGTTTTCGCTCAGCCCAAAAATCGGCAATTTTAACAGGCAATAACACTTTGAAAACTTCACATGCACACTCTGGCATAATATCTCCCCTTTAAATTTGGATATTTTTCTTCACAAACGCATCACTTCGCTTCAGAAGGCCTTTATTAACTTCCCGGAGCCGTGTGAAGCCTTTTTATGAGGAATGCTGCACTTTTATGGGCATCAAAACAGAAACAGTTATTTACTGCCAATAAAAAGTTTGGAAGAGCCAGTACATTTTTAATATAATTCTGACTGCATTTGTCTGAACGAAGAATGTCATATACACCTATGATGGCTTGATGGTGAGTAAATCATAGGCAAATTTTCATTTTTCGTGATTATCCCTTTAATGTGATATGGACAACCTGCATGTTTAGTAAGTTCTTACCAGTGTAGGATAGTAGTTTATTTATGTGAATGTTGTAATGCTAATTTGCTCTTTTTTTTTTTTTTTGCAAGTTGGACACTAAAACTACTCAATTGTAATTGCAAATCTGATACAAGTAAATATATGCAGTTGGTTTGCCTTTGTGAAATTGTTGTGAAGTTATACTTTTTCCTTTAGACAATTATATCCAATGAATATTCAACTTATACTTCACAGTGTACCTGTGCCCTTGCTTCTTTACACTTTTTCAGATGATCAGTAATCAAAGCACATCAGGATGTGGCTCAAAACGATTTTGAATATTCAAGTG
The DNA here is from genome assembly GCF_024679245.1 of Pseudorasbora parva. Taxonomy (NCBI): domain Eukaryota; kingdom Metazoa; phylum Chordata; class Actinopteri; order Cypriniformes; family Gobionidae; genus Pseudorasbora; species Pseudorasbora parva. Next base: position 8,682,336 of record NC_090187.1, read on the forward strand.
CATTAGTCTTTTTGTGCCAGAGCTGACTAACTAAATGATAAAATGCAATCTCACTCCAAATAATACACTGCAATCATTATATGTGCTGTGTGGGGTGAATGGACTAATGTTCCCCTAGATAAAATCAAAATGCAGAGACGTCTGTTAACAGCACTGATTGCTCAATGGAGAGCAAGACAAGAGAGTGATGAGATCCCATAATATACTAGCACATGTTTCTCTCTTAATCATTGCATCTCTGTCCCTGCAGCTCTGAATCAAATTTTGCAAAGCATCACCAAATTAGTGAAAGGCCTATATTTAGTTGCATAAGAGAAAATGGCCAAAGCATATTCAGTTTAAGGGTATTTTCACACTTGGTCCTTCTCATGGGTCTGAGCACGGTTCGCTTGATTTTTGGCCCATTTGTGAACACTCCTAACGATCTCAGACCCCTTTAAAGCAGTCTGCTCTGGGCTTAACTTACTTGATTTTTTTTTCTGTTGGCAAATCCCTACAAATTATTTGTTTACAACATACACTTGTTTATTGCAATTTCAACCACTTCTGAACTGAGACGCGGCTGCACGCCTGACCAATTTAAAATGGTGTTACGAGCGCACACAACTAAAGTGAATGCACAGGAGCCAGCTGTCACAAGAAGCCGCGCGTGTTTAAAACAGAATCTTAGCATCTTATTGCAATTATTTTTAAGTGTAAAAAACACACACGTTTTACATAAACAGGTGATTTTGTCTTAAGTGAATATAACATCTGCATTACTAGCCTAATAAAAGAATCAGTGGAGTCATACAGTGAAGCATATGCAGTTTAAATTTGTTCATGTGATTATTCTTACTTGAATGTTGCTTTTAGGCATATATATATACACACATCTTTTTACAAAAACACTGTGTGTGTGTGTGTGTGTGTGTGTGTGTGTGTGTGTGTGTGTGTGTGTGTGTCCCGCACCCATATCCGACAGAGAGATGTTTTTCACCCGTTCCCGCAAAATTTGCAGGTTGACTCCGAACCCGTGCAGGACTCTGCTCAGATGTATCCAATATGATAAAAAATAGCTGCTTAATGGACATGTTGGAAATGGCGCCAATGACTGTGGCACAATAAAAATCCCGCTACTCACGAAGTTTGTGTTGCGTTCATCTTAATAACAATTGCTCCAGCGGCCTTACTCAGCTCCCACAACACTCGGTCCTAGCCTGACAAGCCAGACCCACATCAAGATGAAACTCACCATTGACAGGGCTCAATCCAAAGGGCGGGATAAACGGTTGTCTTTCAAACTCCCTCTGCACGCGATAGGATAGCTCCACAACAAACCAGAGCAATGTGAAGCGGAGCTCGTTGATAGATTAAATATTTGCTATACCTGGTCGGCAAAACTCCGAACACATCAAGCCTTTTTAAGAATGACTTCAATGCTGTTCTTTGTCCTTTTCTCAGAGAAAAGCTTAACTCCAAGTCTTTCAGTGTCGCGGTCTAAGCCGATTTGAAAGACCGACGTTCGCCAGATTCTGTGTTTAGTAGCACGCAAGCGCAACTCGGCCATCATTATGTTAAGCCCCACCCACCGACTCTATACACAATGTGATTGGCCTGACCAGAGTTTGGTTTTTACAGCTCAGAAGTGTACTGAGAGTTGCTAGACGATTATTGTGGCAGATTAGATTTGCTGCTGCTAGGGTGCGTCTAGATTTTTAGGCTAACTCGGTCCTGCTCTGCTTCATACTACATTAACGTTAATGATCTCATCCATGAACTTGATTTCTGCCCGATTATTTTCCACTGGTTGTGACCAGAAGATCCTATGTCCAATTCAGTTTGTTTTCATTTGTCACATGTTTCTTTGTTCAGATTTCCACAACTCATCTGTCTTCTTGGTTCCCGTCATGATTAGTTCATGGCTGCGTCCAAAACCTGAAGCCACGTCCGAACCTAATGTTTGCTTCACTTCCTGCCTCCTGAGATGCCTTCATCTGATCGATTTTTGAAGGCAGCACACATGTAACCCCTCCTGTTTGAACTGCCCGCTCCAAGCGGGACTTGAACCCTGGGCCGACGGCAAGAGAGTCGGATTCTCTAATTGTGAAGCTAAAGGCTGCAACCTCTAGTGTCAGTCGCTAGAGTGTCTCGGTGTCAGAGGAGTGAGGTTTACTCACACGGTGACTACTAGCTGACCTCCGTTACACTCACCCCCTTAAACCTCACTCCAATCCCGGTCATGGCACCAACGTAACCAGTCCTGTTTGAACCGCCTGCTCTAAGCGGGACTCAAATCCAGGTCAGCCGGCATGAGAATCGGACACTCTAACAAGGAGGCTAAAGGCTGCAACCTCTAGCGTCAGTCACTAGAGCGTCTCTTGAGGTCAGAGGAGTGAGGTTTATTTGCACAGTCACTACAAGATGGCCTCTGTTACACATGTATCCTTCACTGCCTTTGATATCTGTGCTTTCCATTCAGTGACAGATGAACAGAGCTAGGGAAAAAAACAATATGCCGGCCAATATATTTTTTTACTAATATTAATATTACATAATATTTTTCAGAAATTATTAATGTAGTAAATCAATATTTGCTTAGTTCTCACCAAAGCTCTCTCTATTTTGTTGTAGATCATTAAAATATTACACCGCCTTAGAAGTCTGTCCGAAACAAGCCATTATCTTACAAGGCAGCAAGGCAGCGAGTCAGCCGCCTAGGTTTTCGGACGCAGATCATGTGTCAGCTGTGTGTAGTCATCATCCTTGTTTGTGTTCACTATTTCATTTCTGCTTTTTCAGTCACTCATTGTTCATTCACCTTCTTAATTGCTGCCTGATTGTGTGGTTGCTAGAAAAACTATTAAACCTCTTTTTTGGGATTTATTCGCTTTGTCTGTGTATGCCTTCCTGAAAACACGATGACAATTATTCACTGTTACATTTAAGGTTAATTTATTTTAAACATACTGAATTTCAACTCCATTACAAATACATGATTACTGTATAATATGAACTACTGAATCAGGGCCGGCTCTAGCTCTTTGGTTGCCCTAGGCGAGATGGAGTTTTGCGCCCCCCACCCCACTCCACTCACTTTTATCGTCTCTAATTCAGCACATGTCTGTTTTCCTAGGCCTACCGCTAACCGAGAAGCACTTATTATTAAACACGTTCGACGCTTTATTTCCACTTTTCAAACATTTTCTCACTTTTTATTACAAATATATGCCTTTCCAATTTGATATGTGATGGGAAAAGGGAATAGAGCGAGTGTGGCAAAAGGCAGGATTGAACCACTGATCTGTCTGCATCAAATCTTAATACCATGCGTCTTACCACTACACTACAGCCACTATAAAGAATTAGGTGAACACAGCATATTTGTGTTTGATGTGGCATCTTTCATTAGGCTGCTCCAGTAAAAAAAAAAAAAAACGAGAGGCCGTATTAATTTCCTTCCGACACCCACGTAGAGAGCGTTTGTACTTTTCATAAATAACATGCATACGTTATCCATATTCATAACGAACTGGACTTTTGATATTTAAATGACATCCATGTAGGTTATTGTAGATTATTGTCAGTGAAGTTATGTTTGCAATACGTATAGTAATTATGTAGAAAACTAGCAAGTGATAGCTTAGTGACAATATTAATAATATTTATAAAATAAATATTAGTTGATAAGATTGATACTAAGTAATTTTATTTTGTTTGACAACTTATTGGCTGAGATAAGAAGACTAACCTCTATACTGGGCTTTCTTTCAATTTTCTTCCTTTCTTTTTTTCTCTTTTTCCGTCCCTGTGCATCCGCGGGGTTTAGACGCCTCATTTTTGATGAACGCGCAAGATGAGCACTTGCCTGACCTAACGCCTGAACTAATAATCAATAATCACCATCAATTCAATCTAATAATCAGGTTGATAAGTAATTAAACGTGTGGCTGAGGGGGCGCCCTATGATGATCATGTTTAATGAACATTGTTGTATTTCGCTTGTTCCGATCCGTATTGGGCGGCACTAGAGCGCGCTCGCGCCCCTAACACAATTGTCGCCCTAGGCAACCGCCTAGCTCGCCTATAGCAAACGCCGGCCCTGTACTGAATGATGGCTTACTTTTGTAATTTTGACTCAACATTAACCTGATGTAAGAGATGGTATAGACATGTTTGTGTCATTTCGGAACTCTTGAACCCCAGTGCACATGCACTTTCAATAAATGTTCATTAATTGCAAGGATGTTGTAGAACGCTTTAAAAACTCCTCTTTTGTATTCCACAGAAGAAAGAAAGACATACAGGTTGAAGGTGACATGAGAATGAGTAAATAATGGCACTCTTTTTTTTTACTTTTGGGTGAACAATACCTTAAAAAGCAGTGTCATTTTTAACCCAATATTACTGCCAGACTCATTGATTGAGGGGGGTCACTACATGTGTCTCTCAGATCAATAGGTCAAAAGCCGCCATTAAAAGATAAACGCAGCCTGAGTTATGGATGAACGACAGAGGTCACACCTGCTTTGATGCAGAGCCTTGCTGATCACATCAATTCGCCTTTGGTTTCCCTTTAAAAGTCCCTTCAAATTAGTGGATTTACACTCGTCCCTTTGAAATCTCAGATTAATCCAAACTGTAATTAGACTTTGTTGTCGTCTGTTCGTGCTTCAAATAGGCCCTTAATCTCTTATCTCTGGCAGAGTGATTTTATATCACGTCTCGCCTGCATAAATACCCTTTCCCGCAGATGTTTCCACTGTCATCAATGAAAAGAGGCAATCTACCATTCCGTTAGCAATATACCACTTCCATGCAGTCAGCATCTGCTCTGCAATAAAGAGCAATTGCTCGCATTTCCCTGGCATGATAATGCACCTCACCATCTGCACTAAAACCTTGCTGTGAGTCTGCAGAAGTATGCATACCGTTAAGAGGCTGGGTAAGAAATCAGTTGGATATATGTTTGTCAATGCATGAGTGGTCTTTTATACATACACCCACACAAGCCTGCCGAAAAAAAGCGATGGAAATGGCACGATCAAACGTGAATGCGCTGGAACGTAGAACACATATACAAACAAATGGATGTACCTACGCACATACATTTGCAAAGGCCAGTGCACATTTTATCGTCCTGTTTGAATATTGCTGCTGCAGTTCAGTCGGGTGTTTGAAGTGTCTCCCAGACAACTTTCTGTGCAAATCACAGATCAATAATGTGGAAGAGCGAGGTCAAATGGCCACATCCTCGCTCGTTCAACGGTCAACATAAACAAGGAGCAGCACACCAGAACAATGGTTGCGTCTGGCGGATCAGGCCATTCCTTCTGCTGAGGCAATCTGTGGTCTAGAGGAAAAATGCCTTCTGGCACACCATATAGCATCCACCGCCGCATTCAAACACACACCACACAATCCCTCTCCCTCCTGCCAATCTGGATACAACCTCACTTATCAAGTGCAACATTGTCAGGAGATGGGAAATGATTGGTCCCTCGTCTCTGTTTGCACCTGTGGGGAATGTGATAACATGCCGTCAGACATTTTTCTTCGGTAGTCCTCTCATTACATCTCTCTCTGACTTACACTAACGCTCATTAGCTGAATGTCAGCGCAATTCATATGGGCTTGAAAGTCAATAAGGTTAATCATCTTTACAGTAATTCCACATAGAACTGCAGTTCTGAACATATTTCTTGAGTGTATATAATTATTTGCTACTTGCTATTCATTTATTATATTATATTATATTATATTATATTATATTATATTATATTATATCATATCATATCATATCATATCATATCATATCATATCATATTATATTATATTATATTATATTATATTATATTATATTATATTATATTCTTTCTGGTTCCCGAATCTGATTGGCTGAGAGCTGTGGGATATTCTCCCAGTAACAGCATGCTAACCTCTTTTTTTATATCAGTTTATATCTATATTTTTATTTAGTTTATATCACTCCGTTTGCAAAAAAAAAAAAAATATTTTCTTTTTTAAGAGGTTTTTTTTTTTTAGGCGAGAATGTAGTTATTTAGACCTCAAATATGTGAATCATAGACTGTTTTGCAATTTGTTTAAAATCTTTCACAGATGCGAGCTCCAGGCCGTCAGTAGCCGTTCAGTGTTCGTGTACTCGCAGAGAACAGCTTCATCTCGGCCAGTCCTTCAGCAGTTTGCCTGCTTTGCCTGCTCTGATAGTAGTTAAACATGGGACATAATTAATCTTGGGTATATCAAAAAGGCAATATTTGGTCTTATTAATCTATTACTTGTTCCAGAGCAAACCGATTTGTGTTAAAGGTCCAATGGCGTGGATTTTTTTATTATTTTATAATGTTTCCTGTGGTGTACTTTTATTGTCAGTATGATTTTTACATCATAAAATTTCATGCTTTAGAAATAAAAGTCATAATTCTTTCCTGATATTAGCCCTCTGGCTTTCAAGTGGCCTGTCTGCTGTGAGACTTCAGTGAAAATGCCCACTGTTGTGATTGGCTGACATATTTCAATTTGAAATGAGTAATTGTAAAACTGACCATATGTGGCGGAGGGGGCGTGATTTAGCGAAGTTCTCCATGCAAGCGATTCCAGCCAGAGAGGTGGACTGTGAGCACTCTTGGACCAGAGAAACGATAAAAATTTCTGAGAAAAAATATTCTACTGAGTTGTTGAGAGCGCTGTGAGAACCCTGTCGTCTTTCTCCTTTGAGCATTGAATATCCTACACAGACAGTCTGTTGATCGAGTGAATGCAGTGATTTCTTCATTGCAATGCTATTTCTCTCACAAAAAGCTTTGACCACAACTAACAGCAAACACGACATCAATATGAATACAGTAAGAGCTTCTGTTGAGCATAACAGCGTCATTCATTATAATGGCTGTTTGGACAAGTTTGTAAATACACTTGCGATGTGTGATTGACAGCTTCAGACATTATTAAGAGTGTTCCTTGATTGCTCCCTGTAATCAAGCTGCAGTCCGTAACTTTTTGCACTCTAGTGGTTAATAAACAGAACTGCATGCATCTTGCGGAAGAACATTCCAGCCGGAGACTACTTCTCTCTGTTTATGTCTATGGCGAATCACGCAGGGACTGTGCTCCTACAAAGCGGTACCTAGTCTGGCCTGAAAGAGTCCCAATATAAATGCTTATTATAAGTGTACCATAATGATTCAGGGTAAGACAAAAACATGGGTTGGAAAATGGATTCATGTTGTACATTCTCTATTTTTTGTAAATCTTGAACACAAAAAAAGTTACGGACAGCAGCTTTAAATAACAGATTTGTTTCATGCTACTAATAGAAATGATGTGAAGTTGTTTGTTTAGTCACTGGCTTGATTCACTGGTGCATAAACAGCATTAAACAATTTAGAAAGTATGTATGTGTACACTTGAATGATAATCTACACATCATAAATCACTGATCACAGATCAGGCAATTTCCAGAGAAAATCAAATTAATCACTGGTCCTTCTGAGGCTCAGATGAAGGAACTGCAAAAATACTTCTGTTTTCATTTGTACATCCAAACACTGACCAAACAGCGCTCGCATGGGCATGCCAAATTCTTGGGACGGAGGACAGGAAGGTAACCATTCCTGGTATGACGTCATAACAGGAGAATTCTAGATCAGCTACTCTGAGCTCTCATTTTCTCAAAGGCAGAGAAAGACAGCCAGAACTCGGTTTACACCGATCACAATTTCCAGCCACTTGGGGACAATATTCAGGCTAGGAGAACTCATATTAATGTTGAAAATTGAAGAAGAAAAAAAACTCATAAAACAAAAATTTCATGCCATGAGACTTTTAAGGGGAAAATTTAGTTTTATAACTTTACATTTCGGCTATATTTAATGTGAATCATGTATAATGCTGCTTTTCTGCGTTTGATTAAATTGTTTATTTCCTATTGTTGCTTATAATGGCTATTGTTGTTCATTTAAATATTATTGCTCTATAAATATTATTTTATAAATAATATGCTGTATTTGGTGTTGAGAAATGGTCCGTTAGTGATCGTGAAAAGGACTTTGGACAATGAACAACAATTCAAATTATTGTTACACCACTAGATGATAGCAAAGACTATGCAAGTTGTCTGTCTTGGGAAATCTTTGAATAGAAAAAAAGACAAAGGTATTGCTTTCCTTAGCAGACATTCAAACTGATTTTGTATTTAATTTTTATAATAGATGTAATTTTATGGACATCAACTTGAAGAATGAATGCTATATCAGATGCAGATAATCCACTTTAATTTAGTCTATCTCTCTCTCATAATAATCTACTCTATATAATACATATATAGAGTGTATATATATATATATATATATATATATATATATATATATATATATATATATATATATATATATATATATATATATATATATATATAATACATATAGCTTCGAGTTCTAAAGTGACATTTTAGATTTGGTAATGGAGGCTATGTTACAACTGTTAAACTATAAATTTGAGAATTAAATCCACGGGAAATGGATGTAGTTTTACACACACACAAAAAAAAAAAAAAAAACACCACCACCGCTGTTTCTTATTATTTTTATTCTTATTATTTACAGATATATATATATATATATATATATATATATATATATATATATATATATATATATATTATTCGAAAAAGGCTCATTGGAAAAACCTGTTGCAATATTTATGCAAGTGAACAGCTCTAAAAGCAAGTTCAGTTTTTTTCCCAAACAGATGAATGTAAATCTGGCAACGTTTGATTATGATGGTTGTTGTACATTGTGTGGCTGTCTGGAAATGAAATGTCTGGTGACTGGCATTAAAAGTTTAAAGCTCTACTGCGTTTGAAAATAACATAACACCCACACTAAACCCTGCCTTAAACCGAACCGATAGTGTGAGCGCAAGCAAGCGTGAGATAAAAACACATTTGCCAAAGCAACAATGCTATTTTACTCTTTGAGCTCTTTTATCGTAACTCGTGTTTCAAAGGCACAAGTGCAGTTCTGTGAGCTACCGAGCAAGTTCAAAATGTTAGAAAATCATTGTTTTATGGATTTATGGAGTTGGTTATGTGAATATATAGAGATGAATATGTGAAATAAATGTTAAAATGTATTTTTTTACACATACACACATCTGATTTAAGGTCATAAAATATTATTGTGGAAGAAACCTTCTGAAAATAAGTCTTTATTATTAAATAATCATTTGTTTTATACCACATTTGCAATAATAGCAAATGGTACAAACATTGTGTGTATAATGTATACCTTCCTTAATATTTTTCCTATAACCCAGTTACATTCGATTTGTATCTTTTGTATGTATTATCGAAGCTCTAGCTAAATTCAATGGAGAATAATAGACACCAGCATAAGTAGTGATCAGCAGTGCTTGCTGCTGGTAAGAGTGCAATTATTTCAGATTCTGAACTCTGGCTGTGGTGAACAGTCTATGTGTAGCCGTTAATTGCATCCTGTACTTTACAATGCATGCAGGGAAAAAACCTCCAAGTTATGAGCTTTGTGGCAAACTAATTATACATATATGTGGAAATATATTTAACATTCTTCACTACTTCTAGGATATGAAATATACAGAAGCTCAAGATGCTCTTTGGATGATTCTCAGATCATGCCGGAGGACAGGGTCATGCAGCTCAAGTGCTGCTGCTGTCAAAATGGGACATGTCTGAGATATTCTGAAATTCATGTAAAACTTTTAAAATTCTGAAACCGTGACTGTCATACTTGCCTACAATTTGCATCGTACAAATTCATATGAAATCGGCAACTCATAGTTACGTTTCCTTGTGAGATCAGGATGGGACGGGAAGTGATATGGTTGAAAGGCTCAGTCAGATAGTCCTCACCGCCTCAGAGGCCGCTATATGCGGCAGTGACACAGTCAATTGCAGAGCAGTGTACCTCAGATGGCTTGCCCTGAGTGGGTAATGGAGATAAATTAACATCTGTCTCTCCCTGGAAGGACCTCTGCTCATTCAAACAGAAAGGACTTACAATTTTCTCCTTTTGGTTCCCTTTCATAGCAGAGCAGTGAGTCAGTAATTCGCAACATCATCACAAGCCATCTGTAAACCACAGATGTCAGTGCTTTTTGTGACAATTCAGAGGTGGGGAGCCACGCGGTCTTCATATCACAGGAGGAAACGGAGTGGACTGCTTCTCGCACCACCGCCAGACTGCATCCAAACATCCCTAGTGGTGGAACGTGATCCTAATATGAAGCGTGAGTTTCAGTAAAAAGCACTACATTACAAAATACTACATTTCTATTGCATTTGTCATCAAGATGTCATGTTGTCTTAATGGAAATTGACCCTACTTTTTAATCCCAATGAAATAATTATTAGTGCGTGTTATCTAAAGGGTAATGTACGGACATATGATTCTTATTACTAAATCACTATGGAAACTTGTTTTCTGCCATGAAAAAATTAAGAATTGAGAAAATATAATTGTCCTTGAGCTTTTCACATCTTCATATCTCTTCATATATATGTGGTGAGGTGGACGAGCGAAAGACGTGGGAGGAACGAGAGGAACCCGGTGCGCGATTGAGAATGAGCGTCACTTCTCGAGTCCTCTCATGAGGGAGCTCGGAGGCATATAAGGACGAGCGACACCAGTGAAGGACAAGAGAGGACCAGGAGGACCAAGTACGAGAGAGGACCATTGCACAAAGCTACACTCTAAAAAATGCTGGGTTGTTTTAACCCAATGTTGGGTCAAATATGGACTAACCCAGCAATTGGGTTATTTTAACCCAGAGATTGGGTTGTTTTAAACCTGCGGTGGGGTTAAATATTTGCTTAAGACAACCCAAACGCTGGGTTAAAACAACCCAACTGCTGGGTTAGTCCATATTTGACCCAACATTGGGTTATTTTTTATTCAGAATTGTTTAGAGTGTAGGATAAGGGATTAAATGTGCACTAGAATGAAAAATGTAATTAAACTTGCCATAGTGAAATAATGAGAGTTCAGTTCATTGCCTCCTACTTCTTTACTACTTTACTAAGATTTACTACTTATGTAAATCTTGTGAATCCAAAACACCATGGAAAATAAGTGATTCTCAACATAACACCAACCATGACACAATCATTGGGGATAATTTAAATGAACGCCCCCAACATTTGCAACAGTCCAAACATGTTCATTGTCAGGCGGAACTGACGGAGCCGAATCATCGGGACTGCAGATAAACAAATGACTCTCGAGGATAGCAAAAATGGCAACTCTCATGGACACACGTCATGTTCCAGGCTGTGCAGGGAACGTGAGGACTTTTCTACCCTTCCTACAGATAAAAAATGACAACAGTCATGGTTGATGTATATAATCGGATACCACAACAATTTAATTCAAGATCGTTCGTTTGTTCAGCCCATTTAAAGCAAGCTTCGCTCAAGCTTCCCTCAGCGTCTTAAACTGAGGAAAGTGGCAATTACAACTGGATTCCTGCATGCAGTAAGTAGCGATTTATCCACTTATCGACTGTTTAAAGAATTTCTAATTAAATTGAAAGTTTCTTAGAGACACAGCATTGTGTAGATAATGCAAGATGCTAGTACAGTAACAATAGGAAACTCCAAGTACAATACAAAACTAAATAGTGTGTCTAATGACAAAGGTTAATATTATTTTGTATTACAAAATACAACGTAGATACATTGCTTACAGAGCGTTCACTCGATCCTTCTAGCAAACGTCACCTTTTCCACCCTATAAGTTAAACCGATATTTTTGAGAACTTAAGTATGATGTTTTACATGCTTGTATTTTAGAGTACATCACAGTCACTGCGTAGCCAACATTGTGACAAACGTTATATAAACATGCAATATTGCTGACGAAAAAAGCAGAGTCTAAAATCACTGGTTTTGCTTTTGTCTGAGGGAAGGAAGAGTGTTTTAGTAATTTAAATCCCCCAATCAGAGCTTTTCTGTGAAAAGAACACATATACTATCCGGTGTTATTTACCTAAACATGTACAATCTGGCAACCATATGCATGCAATCTCTCTCTTGCATGCGGTGCCGATGATCTGAAAACACCGATAAACAAGTAAGCTGCATTTTATCAATCTCCATTTGAGATGTTCTGCTTAAAGTGTCATTCAGTCGGTCTGTGTACTGTCAGGACGGTCAGGACTCACGAGCCGCTTCGCTGAACAACTGAAATGCTGTGAGCTGCTGAAATAAGCCAATCAGAGCAGAGCTTAACATTTATATTCATGACTCTTACAAATAAGGCAAAAACAGAGCATTACATCCTAGCGACAATTTATAGGGTTGTAAATGGACCTGTAAAACTGTATCTGGACAATTTTTGCAATTTTAAATAAGCCACATCAGACAACAATTTAACATATTGTTTCAAGTTATTCTAGGGCACCTTTAAGCCGGGATATCTTGGTGATCTTGTCATCTGTATGCAATATTTAGTACACCGCTGTTGTGTGAACATACCCTCCAGGCACCCTCATACCAAGAATGATAACAATAGCGAAAGATAACTGTATATTAGCAGATAAATTGAGCCAAGATCATTAAGATATCCTGGCTTAATCCCTTATCCTAGTTTTGTGCAATAGGCCTGGACTTTATGTTGTGTTTTTTTTACGTTTTATTACACTGTAAAAAAAAAAAAAAAAACAGGTCCAATTGAAAATTTTCAAGTGAATGATCACATCAAAATGTTTTAGTTGTGAAGCAAATGTTTGCACTTGTATGTCAGAGGCGGCTTCATTGTGGTGTGTGTGTACGTGCACTTCAGATGTGAGCGCAAAATCTGCGGGATTTGTAGAAATATGTGCAATCCCGCACGAAATTCAGACCGATCGCATAACACGCTGTCATGAGGAAAAGTCCAGCAGAACGCGCGTTCGCAGTGTTCTGAGGGTTAACCAGGCAGAATGAGAATATGCAGGTGTGTGTCAACTCGCTGTCGGTCAGAGAGGAGAGGAGAGCGCAGCTGGTATCGATACTGTAGAAACTGAGTATTGTATGATTTCAGATATTTCAGAATCGATAAATATAGAAATAAGGATATTTTTGACAACACTAGTTGCACTGTGCCGACCCAGGCTTTTTAAAAGTCAAATAAATCAACACTTTAGAGCGGCTGCAAGAACAAAGCGGGCGCGGCAAGCACTTCCGGAAATCAGGTGGCCACTATGGAAACCAAAACTTGTGTTTGGAACCAATGATCGGAATAAAAAAAAAAATGCTCTAAACGATTCAAGGCATCGTTAATTTTAAATGTTTTAAATTGTAAAATTTGTAATCGTAATTTTTAAACGGTTCTAAGTTAGAACCGGTTCTCGATGCCCAACCCTAAAAATACATATCTCATGTGATTTGACAGTTTCTTTTATAAAAATATCAACAATCTAAAGGGTGTGCATAATAGGTGAACACTTTACAATCGGTTTTATGACTGTAACTCATTCTCTTCAAATGCAATTGAAGTGAGAAATGTTTGTACCAATGCCGTATGTTTACTTAGACGCGCTCCCAAAATTCGAATATCGAATGTGCAAGCCATGTTTAGCCAACTTTATGCCAGTCACATCTGTGGCCTGTTGCACAAAGCTGGTTTCAATTGCTACCCAGGTAAGATTAGTTGACTAAACTCTAGTTTTTCGAGCTCAAGGTTGGTTTTTAGCGTTGTTCATCACCATGGTAACTTACACTACATAATAATAATAATAATAATAATAATAATAATAATAATAATAATAATAATAATAATAATAATAATTTGTTCGATTTATATAGCACTTTTCAAGGCACTCAAAGCGCTTTACATTGGGGGAATCTCCTCAACCACCACCAATGTGCAGCATCCACCTGGCCATATTGCGTCAGAACGCTCACCACACTCCAGTTGATTGGTGGAGAGGAGACTGAGTGATGAAGCTGTTAACCCCTAACAGGAAAGGGGGATTATTAGGAGGCCATGATGGATAGGGGCTAGTGGGTAAATTTGGCCAGGATGCCGGGGTTACACCCCTACTCTTTATCGAAGGACAGCCTGGGATTTTTAATGACCACGGAGAGTCAGGACCTCGGTTTAACGTCTCATCTGAAGGATGGGTGGCTAACCTGGCTACATCGCTAACCTGCTCTGGAGCAGGATTTATTCTGGGTTAGAGATAGCAAACCCAAACTGGACCAAGCAGTTGTAACTAAAGACGCAATAAAGCCACACCCCCTGTATCTCTCGTTCCAAATGTTTCAGTTTATATTGGGTTGCTCATCCTTTGGCGCAAATTATTTATTATATTTATATTATACAAATTATAATGACTTTTAATTAATATAGTAATATAATTATTATATTAATCGACAAGTAGACAAATAATAATATAAATATAAAACATTCATAATTATTTTAAACAACGTGTATTCATTTGAGCTCTTTGTGAACCTATAATTATTAGGCATATTTATTTGATTCACATCATGCATTGATATAGTCAGATATTCTTTAAACTGCCTTCTCAAACTGTCACTGCAGCAGCAGTGTTTATTCCTGCTTTGTAAATGCATTTAATTTCATGATGATTTTCAAAACGATCTCTCAATCTTCAGAAGAGAAGTGAATTGCTCCCTCTTTCTTGCCATAAGTAAATCAAACGGACACTGTGATTGGCTGTTTGCCGCACGTGTCGCACTTTCAGGTGCACACACTTCAGAGTTAATGGCTAACTCTGGATTAAACCTGAGTTGACAGAGAAAGTACAAAACTAAACTGAACATGGAGCACTACTGAACAAAACAGTCAATCATTGTATGATGACTAAATCTCCTACGTTCATCGCACATCGGCTACATCTCTGCCTTGTTGTTTATGATGAGAGTGCAGATTTCAGTGAGCAAGAGCACACTCTGAATGTGTTTCAGAGCAATGGCTAATTTGAAAGCCTCTGATTATTAGACAATGCATTCATAAATTCAAAAGAATTGCGTGCTTGGTTATAATGCGCAATGCGATTAGCCTTTTGAGAAAACTACAATAAAATTCAACCCGCCAAAGTGGTTAGTGGGATTGACTTTGTGTACCACAGCTGAAATCAACCTGCGAATGACAGGTTGTTGTGTGGTAATGTCAAGCCCTGAACACCTAATAATTAATGAACAGAATATCATCATGATTGCTATCCTAACAGCGATGGAGGAAATTATTTATAAGTAAATATAATATATTATTTATAAGTAAATATAAGTCTCTGTTAGGGGCGTTGGACATAATAGTGGAACTCAGTAACAGGGACACTCAGCGAGGGTGGGGCCCACAAAAAAAAAAAAAAATATATATATATATATTGATAATCTACAATAATAATAATATACCAGAAGAAACAAAAATTTGCAAGATTCAATTTTCCATATGTAAAAATGGAACGATGTTCTTTATTTGCCTACATGTGCCTTCTCATATTAGCAGTCCTCCCCTGTCAAAAGGGAAAGTGGTTTGGTCTTCTCCAGCATTGTCAGTCAAATGCAGCATGTGGCATGGAAAGGAGCTGCACACTAAAAAAAAAAAAAACTTCTTTATGTATTTATTTATTGAAAGAATGGTGAACCATGTGAGAGAAATGCATAACTGTTCTTATCCCTTTATCTCAGTTTAGTCAAAAATACCGGTACAAATGTGACATTGCCAGTCTTTCTGTGGTGGCTACTTTTTTTTTTTTTTTTTACCAAGCACCGACCTAATTAGATACCCGCTGATAAAGTATTACCTGCATTCAAGCTGCCCTGTGCATATTCGTGTTTGCGCTGTGAATAGATCATTTTGTGGATTCACTTTAGTGGTTGTTACTCCTGAAACATTGCATTGCATTGCAAACTGTGCATTGTGTGTTAGCAGCATTCAACTTTTGTGTTAAGCAACACAACCTTTATTGACATAGTGATTGGGATAAAGCTTGCAAAGTGCACTGGATTTTTAATCACAGAAGTTGTCAATCACTTAATTTTCAGTTCTGAACTCTTGCCAAAACTCCCATTATAATCAAATACCCACAATTAATCTGTTATTTACATTGTGTCTACGCTTTCATTGTTTATATTGAAAGGATTTGGGAGTGTTCAGATAGTTCAGATAATTTTGGAATAAGCAGAATGGGTGTGAATTAATATTGTTGATTGTATAGTTAATGGAATAGAACAACATAAATATGTGGCAACTGTCTTATTGAATATAGTAAATGTAAATATTGCTCAAATGTTTAAAAGGGGGAAGGTGCCACGAGTCCTGCAAGTGTCCGATTTTGTAAATCTGCACCCGCCCGTACCCGCGGTGCGTTAACCCGCATCTGACCCGTTTACCGACATGGAGCACTAATTCAAATCCCTACCCGACCCGCTTAAAATAGAACCGACAACCGACCCTCACCCGAAATAAAATCAGTTTAGCATATAACATTATATAGGCCTACATATTTATTGCCAGGTCATACAAAAGTAATTACAGCACCGCGCCACGTCCTTAAAATTCGGACACATTATTTTCAATGAGTGTACGCACACCGGCGGCGGCATTTGGCGCCTGTCCGCGGCGACTCAGAAAGTTATTCAAATCCTGCCGCGCCACAGAGTGCCAATGTACTGATTTCACCCTGTGCTAAAAGATGCACACATCGTGCAGCTCTTCTGTCAGAAGTGGATTCAAAACTGAGCTTGCGCGTATATAATGAGCTTTGCGTCCGATGTGCGACCCCCTTGAAGCCTTGTGTGACTTTTTTGAAAGTGTGAGAATCCTGGGAGGGAGCGCAGCGGCGCGAGCACAAATAACCTGATATTGTTTTTAAATTATTTTATTAACTTGAAATACAGGCAAGATATATTTTTGTATATTTTTGTAGATGTGTTCCTAACGATATGGATATATTTTACGTTCGCACGTGACTGTTTTAAATCTGTGTTAGACCCGTGTTTCCCTCTTGTCTGACCCGACCCACATCCGTATCCGACTCAGTTGGATGTTTTTCACCCGTTTCAGCAAAATTTGCAGGTCGACTGTAACCGAACCCGTGCAGGACTCTGGTAGGCACTAATAAGCTTATGATTCTGCCTACTGCTTTTGATATATAATTATAATTATAATATATAATCCTTTATTTATTTATTTATTTTTACTTAAAGGTGTAGTTGCATAAGATTTCTCTATTTTCACTTTAGTTAGTGTGTAATTTTGTTGCTTGAGCATAAACAGTATCTGCAAAGTTACAGCGCTGAAAGTTCAATGCAAACGGAGATATTGTCTTTTAAAGTTGTGGCAGTTTATTGCCTTCAAAAACGGCCGGTTTGGACTACAATGAGCTTCTTCCCGGGTTGGTGTCATCATAAACCCTCGCTAGTCACCGCAGATATGACTTCTGCCCGTAATGGTAAGGTCCGTGGCGTTTCCGGACAACCTGTGCTAGGTACTTCAGCCAATAAAAATACATGAAACTACATTTGGCCATCTAACCAATCTAAGACCATTGTGTTTTTCGGAGGGATGGACTTCATAGAAGCAGGGAGCAAACGAGTCGTACAAAGGACAGTGACAGCAGCGTGGAATAAAGCTAAAATATAAGAAAATATGGTATAAAGAAAAAAAAAAAAAGTATTAAG
The DNA here is from genome assembly GCF_024679245.1 of Pseudorasbora parva. Classification (NCBI taxonomy): domain Eukaryota; kingdom Metazoa; phylum Chordata; class Actinopteri; order Cypriniformes; family Gobionidae; genus Pseudorasbora; species Pseudorasbora parva. The sequence goes on from NC_090187.1 coordinate 8,700,007, forward strand.
ACATGTTATAATGGACCCCATAAACACAACGAAGCCTAGAAAAAAAAACATGGAACCACCCCTTTAATCATTTGCGTATGTATCCTTTTTTAGTTTTGCGTATTCGGCTGAAACTTGTTACTATGTTAAACTTTGTGGAACTCAGATGCTCAAATAAATAAAGATGATGAAGATGAAGATGAAGATGATGAAGATGATGATGATGATGATGATGATGATGATGATGATGATGATGATGATGATGATGATGATGATGATGATGATGATGATGATGATGATGACGACGATGGTGACGACGATGATGATGAGCTTTCCCTGAAAATAAAAACACCTTTAAGCGAAGAACATCCTTACTAAACAGCTCTGATTGGCCACTGCATTCACACTCTCAACAGACTTCTCTGTGATTGGCTACAATGTTCAACTCCTACTGAGGTTTGGTGAAGGGCACACTCGGTTCTGTTACCCAACATTTGGTGTCCTGCAACATTTGCCCTGTCTCCAAAAATGTTGGTACTCAAAAGCGTTTTCTGCTGTGCATTGTTTATCTTTAAGACGCAAGCGAACCTGCGTACCTGTCATGTGCACCCCTGTTAAAGCTGACTTGGAATATAGGGCAGTATGTAAGTCTCTGTTTTGACATGATAGCTGCTATTTAATGGAAAAGAGTGACATGAAGATTCTTCAAAAACGTATAGCATACAGTTTTGAAACCACACGAGGATGAGTAGATTACATTTTCCTGTTGGGGGGAACTATTCCGTTGTGTCATATTGAGGGCCATTTGGCCAACCTGAACTTACAGTACGTACTTGCTTGAACAGCCTATTCTCACAAGGCCTTTTAACACTCTTGGAAAAGTCATTTTGTGATGTTAAAATCAGGTAGCAGTAGTGGATGAGAGTCTTGATTACATCTTGTCTTGAATATCTCAAAGAGCTGATGAGAAAGTAAGTGGATATCAGCGCATGGGAAAACCTTAAGAGATTGTGATTTGTTGCTAATTACATGAGACTGAGGTAAAGGATCGCTCTGTCTAAACAGGAGAGATGCATTACCCCCTTGAGTGAGTATTTAATTGCCTCCTGCTATTTTACCGCACTAGACAAAGATGACCATGGAAATTTATTTCAGCAATATTCTGAGAAGCAATTGATGAGGTTCATAGTGCCGTGCACAGCGAGTTTATAGAGAGAGTCACAGTGAATTATTTTCATAAAACAGATGATTGGATTAAAAGATGGATCTCTGATAGAGCAATTTGTGGACTTATGCATTGCTTTTTGGTTTTAATGTTTAATTAAACAGAATCTCCAGGGGTCTGAATACTTTCCCTATGATTTGATGCAAAGTGATGGTATACATAAGTAATCGAGTTGTCATTTAGCAAACACTTGTATCTAAAGTGATGTTCTCAAAGCTTGTACAACTCTTTCAGAAGGAAACCCTTATTAAAAAAATATAGTTAATTATATTTTAATTATACTTAAAATTAATTGTACTAAGTATACTTGGACGTGTACTCATTCAATAGTACTTAGGACTAAAGTGCCTCACTTTTTAGTCTATACAAATATACTAACAGTAGTAAACTATGAGTACACAACTATTTTACAACTAGCTTTTCGTTTGTATTCCAACTATATTGCAAGGGAACTTATAGTTATACTGATAGTTTACTAGACAAATAGCCTACTTGTTTTAGTTTATGAAATGTCACTTTTATACTCCCAGTAAACAACTTAAGTAGTTTTATAGTACAAGAATATGTGTAGGTTTTAAGTGAACATAACATCATACTTAAAGTTTACTATTTATATATTATTTTTGCACTTACTATTTATATAGTAATCCTTGTGACACATATATCTATTTTTATATATATTTTTCCGCATGTTATAGAAATAAACAAACTACATATTATTGCAAAAAGATGAGGACTTTGAGCATGTAATCGTGCACACCGCGCCATTATACAGAGATGTGACAGTCCCGGAGGTTGCAGGCTCTTATTACTTAAAGGGGGGGTGAAACACTCAGTTTCAGTCAATCTCATGTCAATCTTGAGTACCTATAGAGTAGTATTGCATCCTTCATGTCTCAGAAAAGTCTTTAGTTTTATTATATTTATAAAAGAAAGATAGGCTGTACCGAGTCTTTCAGAGAAAAAACGGGCGGCTGGAGGCGTATCGTGTGGGCGGAGCTAAAGAATGACGAGCGCGCAGATACTGCAGGAGAACTTCTGAAAGCTGACATCGTCATGTGTGGAAAAGAAAACGTTACCCTAAATAAACCATGGCTATCAATCAGATTCAACTAATACAGATATGATCCAGAATCAGATCCGGAGGCTAAGGGTGTACTCACACTAGCCAGTTTGAACCGTGCCCGAGTGCGTTTGACTACCAAAGCGTGGTTCGTGACTAATGTGAGTGCTCGGAACCATGCCCGGGCGCGGCTCGATTAGCCGGCCCTGGCCCGCTTGGAAGAGGTGGGCCAGAGCGCGATTCATTTGGACTCGGGCGCGGATCGCATGCAGTGTGAGCTCTAACCGTGCTGGAGTCCGTAATCAAAGCTGCAAAGTCCTTGCTGCACTTCAGCTGGTACCTTGCAAACCTCATAATACGAGCAGCACGATTACGTGAACATTTTCGCGCATTCGTACTCGGGACATTCGTACTCGGGCCCAGTTCATGGCAACCGTGCCTAGTGTGAGTACACCCTAAAATAACCTGAACAGGAGAAGCAACAACAGCAGGATGGTACCTTAGCAGTAGCAACCAAAACGGTTTTGCACGTCAAACTGTGTTATAGTGTTACATAGAAAAACAATGGAGTAGCGCATTTAAATGTGCTTTGTGTAAACTCACCTAGGTTTAGGTTTGGGATGGTTTTACAATAAACAAATAGACACCTATAGTGGTCAGCTAAACAAATGTATTTAAACACGTGCCATAACATCGCATGCTTCATTGATAATTTAATTATACGATCGTGATGTTTACTGTTGTTTACTCACGTGACGATAGCCAACAAAGACATTTGAAGCAGTTTTACTCACCACCTGCTTCCAAAGCACGATTGTGAACCTTTATCGTCACCGCTCCATCAAAAACACACTTCTTTGGTGATGTTGTTGATTTGGGGAAGTCCTGAGACAGCAGTGAGAGCAGTGTTTATGGGCGCTGTGCATTTGTTCTCTCGCTCTAGTCACGATCGTGCGCACCCTTCCGGGAGAAGGGCCATACGGCCCATACAAGGACATTCCGCCCTGTTGACGTCAAGCCGACCCATACTCGAAAAAAGCTCTCCGAAACTTGTGAGAAACTGGAAGGAGTATTTTTGACACAGAAATACTCCATCAAGCGTCCAACTTATTATTTTTTTTAAGCTTTGTCCATGTTTAGGGTGGGAATCCAAGTCTTTAACAGTGTAAAAAGCTCAGTATCCATGAAACAGCATTTCACCCCCCCTTTAAATAAGTAAATCGGGGAGTGAAAAAATCAAGGCAGGGCACCCCATCACATTTACTTCCTGACTAGTGCACTAACCTATCTTGTTAAAGAACGTTTGGATAGACTGATTTAGAAAGTTTCCTTTTCTTTTCTTTTGCATAACGTTACTGGTTCGCAGATTTTTCCCCAACATTTCACTTCCTCTGTAACTTTTTCTAACTTCAACTTTTCTCAGGGTAGCCTGTTATTGGTTCTGTTGGGTTGGGACTTGCAAGTTTATTGGGTCTCTGTTTGCCGCTAACTGAGCTGAATAATTAATAACCATCAGACAAAACCATTATTAGGGAGATTTGGGCAAATAATAAATTGTATGTTTTTTTTTGTTTTGTTTTGTTTTTTTTGTTTTCATTTAACTCTCAGGCATACAAATGTATTTATTATAATTATTTATAACAGACAAATATATAGCATAACTACTGGATTTAGTGAGGGCCCCTATAATTGTCACCATCTCCACCCCACTAGCGACGGCCCTACTTAGAAATATCCTTTTTTAACACGTTATAAAGTAATTGTATTCATCTGAAAGAATGTCATATACACCAAGGATGGCTTGAGTGTGAGGAAATCAAGGGATAATTTTCATTTTTGGCCTAACTATCTCTTTAAGCTCCAACCCTAATTAAACTCACCTGAGCAAGCTAATCAATGTCTTCAGGATTACTAAAGCCCCATCCACACAAATCCAGAGCTTTCCCAACCCAATCTTTTTTTTCTTCCTCGTTTCAAGAAATATCTGTACACACACAAGATCACTGAAACTGACTCAAAAACGATGTAGTATACATGCCAAGCCAGTGTGTGGCGCTGTAATTCTGCCACAGAAATACACTAGAAACAGAGAAGGGGTATGAGGCAAAATCTCACAAAAAATAACAATAAATACATTTGCTACTTCACAGGTGTGTTTTATTAACACCTACACCTACACCTACCCCAACCCGAAACCTACCTTTACAATAATGCAAATATGGTAATTAAATGACGCAATATTGATGTGCGCATGCCAAGTGCCTGTAGTTGTATCCCTTAACTCTTTCACCGTGCCAGATGTAGTGTGATGACATCACCGTTTCACAAAATATTCGGATTGGCTGTACACACGAAAACATAATAATGTTGTTTTGAAATGTATCCACTCTGGGACCCGTTTTTCAGAAAATATCGGATTCATGCTTCCAAAACGCTGGATCCGTGTGAATGAAAGGCATACACGGTACAACATTTATACGCATACAGCTAAACGTGTCTCCGTGTGGCAGAGTCCTGCACGGGTCCGATTTTGTAAATCCGCACCCGCCCGTACCCGCGGTGCGTTAAACCGCATCGGACCTGTTTACCGACATGGGGCACCAATTAAAATCCACAACTGACCCAACCCGCTTAAAATAGAACGGACACCCGACCCGCACGGAAAATAAAATCAGTTTAACATATAACATTATGTAGGCCTACACATTTATTGCCAGGCCATATAAAAGTAATTACAGCACCACGTCACGTCTTTAAATTTCGAACACAATATTTTCAATGAGTGTACGCCCACCGGCGGCGGCATTCAACGTCTTTCCGCGGCATCTCAGGAAGTTGTTCAAAATCCTGCCGTGCCACAGAGCACCAATGTACTGATTTCACCCTGTGCAACGAGATGCACACATCGTGCAGCTCTTCTGTCAGTAGTGGATTCAAAACTGAGCTTGCGGGTCTGGTGCTGAGCTTCGCCTCCGGTGTGCGACCTCCTTGAAGCCTTGTGTGATTTTTTTTGAAAGTGAGAAAATTCTGGGAGGGCGCTTGGTTGGGTTATTTTTTAACCCAAAATGCTGGGTTAAGACTATTGGGTAATTTTTGTTGGTTTAATTGATCACATTTTAAACACCATTGGGTAGTTTCAAATTTCCAGCCGTTGGGTTAAACCTGCTGGGTCACAATGCTTGGTTGATTCTACCCAGCGCTTGGTTGTTTCACGTGCTTCCCGCCTTGATTCGTTTTAATTCGCTCCCAAACTGTCATTTTGAAAGGACAGCAGTGCGAGCACAAATGATCTGATATTGTTTTAAAATGATTTTATTTACTTAGAAAACAGACAAGACATATTTTGTAGATGTGTTCCTAAAAATATGCATATATTTTACTTTGGCACATGACTGTTTTAAACCCGTGTTAGACCCGTGTTTCCCCCTTGTCGACCTGACCTGCACCCGAATCCGACACAGTTGGATGTTTTTCACCCGTTTCAGCAAAATTTGCCGGTTGACCTGTCGGGTACCCGTGGGTACACCTGAACCCGTGCAGGACACTGCCGTGTGGACGGGGTCTAAGGCTACAAGCAGATGAGTATTTTACCAGGGTTGGAGCTAATGCTGTCTTCCAGGCTAGTTTTTGAGACAGTAAATTACGACTTCAAACCACGACTCATAACTTTGTAGCATTCCAGGAAAAGTCACACCATACTGCCTGAGCGCAATGTATTGCACTAATAATACTGGGTTATTTGTTTAGCCCAAAATGCTGGGTTAAGACTGTTGGGTAATTTTTGTTGGTTTATTTGATCACATTTTAAACACCATTGGGTAGTTTCAAATTTCCAGTCGTTGGGTTAAACCTGCTGGGTCACAATGCTTGGTTGATTCTTTCCAGCGTTTGGTTGTTACACGTGCTTTCCGCCTTGATTCGTTTAAATTTGCTCCCAAACTGTCATTTTGAAAGGACAATGCAAAAGGCAAAACCACTGATTGCAGATGTTTTAAGATAAGTTCATATATTTTCATTAATAATCATTTTAATTAGCATAATTATAGTTTTTTTTTTCTTCGCGGCAACAATTCTTAAGCTTACATGACGTTAAGATGACAAAAGTTTTACCTCAGAATCTGATGCAATGTACTGACTCGTGTTAGTTTAGGTAGGCATGTGAGACGATAGATTAATACAGTTTGTGATTACACAGAACCATGATCCCCTTATGAAAATTAAACATGGTTGTATGTAGGGATGTCACAAATACTGGTACTTTGGTACCAAGTACATACTGGAATGTTAAAAAATGTGACTGTATAGTAGACTATATTCGGTCCCGCAGCTGCGTTCAGTCACGTCACGCAGGGCTCCAGACTGTAGCCGAAAATATACGAGTGTCTGTGTATATTAAATACTATTTAAATATTACTCTTCCATGTTTTGCGTCTTTGTGTGAATGACGGGGACGCGTGTCATATCATGAACACAGAGACTCAAAAGTCACGGCAACCCGTCAAAATAAAAGTTTGATTTAAACGTGAATAAATTGACAGAATAAATTGACAGAATAAATTAGGTTTGTATTTGTCATTGTTGCCAATTTTAACACATTTGTGTAGCAATAAAAATGATTGTTTTAACAGACCAAACATGCATTCTTCATTTGTTCTTTCATGATTGTCTAGTTTTACAGTAGGCTAATGCACAGGAGATTTTTTAAGAACAACCCAGCAAGAATAACCCAGAATAGCAAATCTATAAAAAAAAATTGACTACATTTTGGGTTTTCTCAACAGCCCAGCCTGCTGGGTTAAAATGCCACTGGGTTAATTTAACCCAGCATGTGTTCTGTCCAATACTTACCTAGTGCTGGGTTGCCAATTGGGTTGTTTTTAACCCAGCCATTTTTAGAGTGGGCTGCCATTGTTGTTTCATAAGCTATGTGACGTCAAAGTGTGTGTACATCGATCTATAAGTTCACGGGTGGGATGACTTCCACAAGCTCGGCACACGCATATTTCGACTCACTCCTACGAGTCTACACTCCCACCAGAAGCCTTCGCTCGTTAGCTGATGGTAGACTTGTGGTACCATCACAGAGGCATGAAATCCCTCTCCAGATTTTTTTTTTATTTCATTGTTCCTGGTTGGTGGAACGATCTTCCGTGCTCCATACGCACGAAAGAGTCACTGGCTTCATTCAAAAGACAGGTCAAAACTCTTCTCTTCCTTGAGTACTTAATCTTATCATAAAAAAAATAAATAAAAAAAACTCTAAACTCTACCTCCTCTATTTCTCTTTTCTTCTTCTTTCTTCTGGTTTTTGCTACTCTGAGCAGTATACAAATCTTGCTATTTGGGGCACTTTTTGCGTTTCTTTGCCTCTTCTTGACAGATCGCGTCCTGTGCTCCTGAGTTGTAAGTCGCTTGGGATAAAAGTGTCTGCTAAATGCATAAATGTAAATGTTAGTCATGGGTTTGACTGCCGTTCCAGTGCACTTTCACAGGTAGAAGGTTGGAAAAAACAAGAAACGGGTTGCCTGGACTGTGACAAGCTCTGCAAAACAGCGTCATTTCAGGACCAACGTTGCCCATCCCTGGTATAAATTGTATTCCTGTTTGATCAGTCCAGTGAAACTGAAAAGCTGTTATCATCTACTCACCTTTGTGTTGGTTTATACTAATATGACTTTTTCACCGTAAGTTAATTATTATCAAAATAATTATAACTTTTTTTTTTTCATGCAATGGAGAGCGCTAATTTTACAGTGTTTAAATACAGACAGAACAGGACGAAAAATGTCAAGCGAAAGGGTGCATCTTCAAAGTGCGAGTAAGCTGTAACTTTTATTTAGAGGAATCAACTTTGGTGAAGAAGTGTGAATAAGTGCAGCCACTGAAATGGAGCTAATGCACGCAGGGCCGAGAGCTGAGCAGAGGCTTCTGTTTAATAAATGATGGATACAGAGACTCCAACTTCTCAGACAGTTACTGACTGTGCCTTGGAGGATACAATATGTTATTTTTAAGCCAGCATTTTCTTCTTCTGCTGCTTTAGGCCTCTAAATATGCATCACCTCAAAAAAACTGATGAACAAACAGCTCTGTCCCTTGAAACATTATTATTTTGGAGTGTGTTCCCTTTCAGTGCATCAGTTTGTTCATTAGCGTCATAAAGAACTGAACACAAAAATCCCAATATATACAAATTAGCCATGAGAGTTGCAGGGAGGTGATACATGCAGCCATCATCAGAATCACTTGCATCAATAAAAGGATAACAGCTCCCCCAGAGGCCAAACATCGATCCTGCCACAAAGAGGAGCAGAGCATTTTGCACGTCCTTCTCATACAGAACAAGTCATGATAAAGAGCCAGTGAAGCATATCACCCTACAACAGCAATAATGTATGGAGTCAAATGTTTGCCACAGAAAACTTGACTTAATCTGTCTGCATGAACCCAGATTTTTAGACCGGTGCTTTTGAGAAGACATAAGAATATTCAATATTTCAAATTGATCGGCTGCATGCACAAGCAGAAGACGTCTTGACAACGGAGATCAATGTGCTTACTAAATGAATAAGCCTACAAATTAGAACAGAACGCTTTATGGAAATGAGATTATGGATCTGCTTTTAAGCTTTCCGGATCTGTAGTTGCAAGAAGTGACATTTTGATTGGCGACGTGGCCTTTCTTGTGGTCTTAATGAGGGGTTCGTGTAAGTGTCAGCCTTTGCTGATGCTTGTTTAATAATTCTGGGAAATATTAGAGGATTGTGCTTAAAGCTTTATGATTCGGGTCTTACAGAAAATCTACACTGACGCTGTCAACAGGGAGCCGGTGGCAAACAGGGCCACTCTTTTGCTCTGCTTCTGTCTGTGTTGGGTTTAATTTGGCATGAAGATCAAACCCGTTCCTCTCTTAAAATGATGAACGTGTCTGATTGTGCAATTTGATTTAGGTGGATTAACGCAGTGGTGTCACTGCTAAACATGAGTAGTGAAGGTTACTCCAGAGAGAGCTGGATCATGGAGTATGCGTCTGCATTTTTGTTTCTCTATTAATGGTGTTTTAATTAGAGCATGATTGCGTTTCTCAAGCGGAGGGAAAAACATTCTGATGCACAGATAAAACCCTCAAGGCCCACGTCTGTGACTTATTCAGTGTCATTGCGGAGGGGTAGACTGTGCCTGACGAGACAAAAGAGACAGACTTGACAGAGATGAATAAACATAGCATGCTGATTTAATGCAAAATGAGAGGTCTTGAAACAAGAGTCGGGGAGTACAATCCGACCAAAAACTTGTTTGATCCTTTTAGCCAGCCTAGGATGGAGGAGATGTCATAGACTGACACAGCAACACTGTTGATTATAAATAAAACCAGCATATGAACTGGCATTATGCATAATCTCTCATTCCAGATATAACATCAACAGCTTACTATTCAGACCTAATTTACATCAAATATTGAGTTGAAAATAAGGTTGTATTAATGTTTAAATAGGTCATCTATCTCAGCAAAGATGTGCAATATGTTTTATTTATGTTACATTTACGTGAGGAATGATACGTTTTGTACATATACAATTTTAAAACATTTATACCTCACATTAAAACATTTATACCTCAAAAGCTCCAATTAGTACTCAATACCAATCGGCAATGATACGTTTTTTATTTTATTTTATTTTTTTAAGAATTATGTTGACGTTTTCATTGTAATTAAAACAAGTTTATGACTGTAAAAATGGAGATAGTTTAGTATAAACAATTTTAATAATGATACAAATAATAATATTATTCTATGCAGGCTATATACTAGCTGCTGTTCTACTGCAGTAAATATTTGATATCCATTACCAAGTTTTTGCATGGCCTTTATCAAAGTTGTGTTTGTGGTTATGCATGAATGGAAATTAAAATTAAGAACTTGCAACATTATACAAAAACATATATTTAAAAGCTATATCTTGTTTAAAACAAATTGTTAGCTGGCTGTGTTGTCTGGTTCTCGGCTAGTGCTCGGCTAGAAGTCCATATTAAAGCATTAAAAGCTAGCCGGTTTAAGCTGCTGTATGTTTCCTCAGAGAGATTTGTACAGTACACGCGATTTAGGTTTCAACGGTTTAGTGTCAATACCACAGTACTGGTAAGCTTTTTAATTCTGTTTATGATGGAGTTAATTGCGACGGGGTAGCCTATATCAAAGTTATTCTTATATAACTGCGCATCAAAATGTTGAAATCTGGACTATTTCTTTATAAATGTATTCTAAAACATTAAACGGCTGACTGTTTGTCTGCTGTGAGGTATGCGCGCTTGCCGTCTCGCGCAGTTTTTTTCAGGACTAGGCTGAGACGCGCGAGCTGCTTCAAACACTCACTCACTCACTCACAGCTCGAGACTCCTGCACGCGCCGTGCAAGAACTGAGACGCTCCGCCAGTGCGCATCCTCTCTCGCTGTTTCACATCGCTTCAGTCGTAGGGGAGGGAGAGAGGCGTCTGAGGAGGAATCGTAGGTGAGGTTTGGACCACAGCCGGAGAGGTGGACGAGATCGCGCGCCTCGCACACATTTGAAGGATGCGCTGCCGCGCGCAACGGCGCGTCCTGTAGAGATACAGCGAGCTTGCTGGATTGAAGCGTCTGGGTTTCTTTTTCTATCCATGTTTGGCTTTGTTCAAGAAAACCTGTCACTATCTGACACTCCGTGAGCCCACAGCATCACTTTACGGACGGAAGAAGAGGAAGGAGGAGTGAGCTGTTTCTCTTCTCGCAACATCCAGAGTAAGTCGGTCTGATTTCTGCTGAACACGCTGCTTATCATTGCAATTACAGCTGCGCCGAGAGTTTCGTGTGTCCCACCTGAAGCAAGTTGCACGGTAACGAGGCACAGAAACACCCTGCAAGTGCTGGTTTATATCATACTGCATCTCTGTATTGGAACAAATGGTTGTGTCGCTGGCACTTAAACGATCAGAAATGGTGGCATGCCTGCTTTGTGAACATTCATAAATGTTTGGATATTCACCTGGGTTTCCACAGTAATGGATACAATTTGGGGGTAAAAAAGATATTTAAAAAATACCACTGTGATTTCCAGACCTTGAAAAGTCTTTGAAATGAATTAAAAAAAAAAGTAAAAGTCATGCATTTTTAATTACAGAGAACATTTCTTGTTATATCAAGCTCTCAAATACAGAGATTGTAATTACTTGATAATATCATAAAATATACTAAGTCATAGACATCATTGGTCAAAATTTGTGGGGGACAAATGTGTTTGCATGCAACTGTGTCAAAAAACTTTTTAACTGCGGTAGATTCTTTCTTTGCATCAGTTTTGTTGCATTGCAGCTCTCAATGAGTTGACAGTTTTCAGATGAATGATGATGTTCATCTCATTAGTGTTTTGTTCACTCTTGTGTGGGAATAGATAAGCTGTGATTGTTTTGAATAGTTGTCTGATTTATTTTTTCTAATGTGTTTTTAGAAAAGTAAAGTAAGTTTATTGGCAAAACTTTGTCAGGTTTACTGCCCCTCAAGAAGAATGTTGGTCATCACAGAAACAATAGTGCGATTCTGAACATTTTCACTCTATGCTTTCGGCCCTGCAATATCTTTTCTCTCTTCGAAGTTATTCCTCGGACTGAAAATATGTCACGAAAGTGTCCCATGAGCAAACTCTGGAAAGTTTTCAGACTGAACTTTACTTTGATGTAAGCTCTCCGCTTCATGCTGAAACACTTTCCTGCAGTGTTTGCTCTCATGGCTTGCTTTCAAAATGAAGACTTTTCAGTTCGTGGAGCTTTCGTTGAACTGTGTGATATTTTCTGTACTTTTTGATACATGCTTTGTTGGACTTTTTACCTTTGTTCGCTGCTTTTTAGCAGACTTTCTTTAACTGTGAGTTTGGTCTATCAGTACACTTTTGTCAGATAACCTAACCTCTTAATGAGCTGGATTCTGATTCTGAATGACTGAACCAACTACTACACTTAAAGGGTCAGATCAAGTGCTCTAGTACCCAATTGTGCTTAGAACGGATCAAGTTAACTGTGGTTACATAATGCTGATAGTTCTTCACAACAGAAAATGATTTCTGAAAGTAAATTACATGTTTTCGATCCCGATGGCCTCCAGCAGTCATCCGATTTCCCTGGAAAATATTAAGATTCATAAAGATGTGTCTCCCTTGCGCGTTCATTTTTCTTTTGTCTCGCAGTTAAATTAGTGTGTAACACTTTAATGAGGTTGTTTTAGCTTTGCGAGTAAATATGAAATTGGAGCACCCTGCTGTTTTGTGGGTAGCAAGTTGATTAGATTCTCCTTTGTGCACACAGTAGGAACGTAAAAGGCTTCTTGCATTCATTGGGTACTTTGATTTTAGTACCCGGAGAATCCACATCAGGGCCAGCCAAATACTAGAGACTGGAGATCTGAAAAGAGAAATAGCGTCTGCATGCGTTTTCCGACTCTGGTGGTTATTATATTAGAGATGTTATGTTTGCATACCCATGATACAGCTGCTCTTTGCATTAGAAGATATTAATATCCGTTTCTGTCTCCATTCATTGTCTGTTTCATCTTCTAAGCATTGCGGCAGTGTGCAATTAATGAAATTCAATGGCACTGCTGTTCTTCTATTTGTGTTTTGTCCAGTAAGTTTTATTATAGGATATGAATCAAATATTAGCAAGGCTCATTATTTTTGAAAGCATTCTCTAGATTTTTTACACAAGAACTGCATTTTCTTTGAACATTCTATCTATCTATCTATCTATCTATCTATCTATCTATCTATCTATCTATCTATCTATCTATCTATCTATCTATCTATCTATCTATCTATCTATCTATCTATCTATCTATCTATCTATCATCTATCTATCTATCTATCTATCTATCTATCTATCTATCTATCTATCTATCTATCATGGCAAAATGTTAATATAGTTCTCTATGGGACATCTATAAATGATACTAAGAAAATTGCATTTAAATACAATAATAATGTAAAAACCAAAACATGTACAATTTTAGTAATATCACATGACAGATCCCATCAGATGACAGATGACATATTACATGTTATCTTACTTAGTGAGTTTATTTTAGACAAAAAATGCACGCAAATATCATATGTATATTTTGGTCATTGTTAATGCATATAGAGAGCAACAAATCTGTGTTATGCATAAATGAGTCCTAAAAGTCATTTTAGGGCATACATATTGTCTATGTAGCTGGCACTATTGTTTCAGATTGATGTTAGTAAGTTTTATTGAAGACTGAGAGAAAACGCATTACCTTTTCCAGATTGTATTGATGATAGTTACGGCAGTGCATCCTAAAATGGGGTCAAGGTATGAAAGGAAAAATTTGAGGATCAAGAATGATAGAAGCATTGAGGGTAATGGCAGACATTGAGAATCTAAGTCATAGATTGTTATGGAAGTCAGGCATTTGGGTACATTATCCTATGCCAGTTTGGAAAATGTGATCATACAACAACCAAAGGTCAGATGCCATTTCCTATTGGCCTCACTACACTGACAAGCAGGAATGCTCCAGAAATATGACTAAACAGTTCAAAACCGGGTTATGTGTGGAAAGTGTGGAGCATGCTGAAAAAGAAGAATCTTGTTGATTTTCACTTGTGCTACAATGATTTGGAATTCCAAGAAAGAAAATAAAAAGCGCCGATGGGAGTGAACAGTTCTGTGCGTGATCTACTGATGAAATGAATGAACGCAGCCAGATCATTTCCATAATGACCAATGCAACCTACCCATTAGCATCTGGTTTAGCAAGTGCCTGTTTTCGGATGGTAAATAATGGTGCAGACGCCAGTAAATTGACGAGCGCAAACCTTTGAAAATCACCTTGCATGATTTATTTAAAAACTCTCCTCACATTAATTTTGCGACTGAAAGGGAAACTCCTACAAATGCATATGCAATAAGGTCAGCTGCAAAAAAATAATCCCATCCACGCCTTTTCAGCTCTAATTTATCACTGGGTGCCTTTAGTAAATCCTGACAGTAGTTTTTTAATGGCAAAATAGGTGCAAGCTGTTAGTAAATCTGGGCCTGTGACATGGTTTCACTACTTTCCAGGCAGAATAGTTTTTTGATATTGTGAATTAAATATAGTGGCAAAAAATTAAATGGAATGTTAATAATGCTTTATAATGTTTACTGTTTCAAATAGTGAAAATGCATTTGAATGTGTGTGAAGTTTCAGACAATTTGATTAAATGACGGCACTAAAAAATGTCAGGTGTAGAAATCTAATTTAAGAAAATTATTTTAGTCTTAAAGGGTTTGTTCACCCAAAAATGAAGTTTATGTCATTAATGACCCTAATGTCGGTCCACACCCGTAAGACCTCCATTCATCTTCAGAGCACAGTTTAAGATATTTTATATTTAGTCCAAGAGCGTATCCAAGTGTATGTGCACCAGTGGCGATTTCTTTAAGACTGCACGGGAAGCTCGGCTTCCCTTATAATGTCACAAAATTAATGGTCAAATATGTACTATTATATTAACATTGTATTGACTAAAAATGCGTTAGAAAACGTTCATCTCAAAGACGAGTTCGTTCAGAATCAGTTACATATAGCAAGTCGGCTGACTCGATTTCCTTCTCATACATTCCCGCAGCGTCACAGCGCATTTCCCTATTGAAGCCCAGCGTCCATTGACTTCAATGGGGCAGCTTTGAACGTTTTTTTTCCGCGCTTCGAAACTAGACGGTCATTGGATAAACGATTATGTCCCGCCCACGGACGCTCAGCGTCTCTGGGAGTGAATGGGGAGTGGGCTGGCCCGGACGCTGAGCTTCTGCGTGTTGATTGGAGGGTCTGCATCTCCTTTTGACTGACAGCGATTCTGTACTATAAGGAATCACTGAAGCTATTCGCGCTCAGTCCCATCGCGGATTTCTCAAGTTCAGTCGAAATAAAAACTTCTGCAACCTATTTCTTTGATATTTGCTTGGCGAAATTGTTTGATTTTCATCATACATTTCACACAATTATACACCACATTCCTTGTTTCAGTTTTACAGAGTTTAATATTTTTTTTTAGATCGTTCATTCATTCACAGGGTAAAAGACCATTTTCTTGAAAAGGAACGTAGGGCAGAATTTACTTTTAAATAAATAAGACAATTGGCCAAAAATGAGCTTCCCCTCTCTGACAGACCAGTAGCCGCCACTGATGTGCACTATACTGTCCATGTCCAGAAATGTAATAAAAAGATCATCAAAGTAGTCCATATGTGATATCAGTGGGTTAATTAGAATCTCTTGAAGCATCGAAAATACATTTTGCTCCAAAAATAACAAAAAACACGACTTTATTCAGCATTGTCTTATCTTCCGAACTTGTTTTCAATCCTCATAGATTCAAACGGTTATGAATCAGTGGATTGATTCATGATTCGGATCGCGTGTCAAACTGCCAAAATGCTGAAATCACGTGACATTGGTGACCCGTATATCAAGATTTTGTAAGTATATTGGGTAATTGTGTGTTTTATTGTGATGACAGTGAAACATGCCAAATTGTGCTATTTTCCGGATTTATTTTGTAGGTGCTTCAGATACAATATGTGATGTATGTCTCTATGCACTAGAGGGCGCTCTAGCGCACCCCTTGTATGTTGTATCAATGCATGAAGAAGCTTGAGTTCCTCAGTAAAGAATACAAGCGTTATCATGGCACTTGTCTCAGTGTGTTATTAATGTTATATGAAGAGATAAGAATATAACATATTGGCGACGAGGACTACCTATGTCGGACTCATGATCTAATGCGACAGGGGACAAAGGGCTACGGCCGATCTGACGAAAGCAGAGACCTTGTGGAGCAACAACCGACAAAATGGCTGGGTTTATCGGTCATATGGATCTTATCACAATACAAACACAATAGTATTTTGAGTTTCTATTTATTAAACCAATTTCCTTCTTTGTATTAACTCAAATTCAAAAGTTTAAGGCAACCAGGTTACTTACTTTTTTAAGTTAAACCTACTTTTTACTTTTGTGTAGATGTAATTTTACCCGTGTTGTTTACTAAACATCTGTTTGGGACAGTCAAAATTACATATGACACCAAATTATTTATAGTAGCAATAGTGTAGGGGTAAGGCACATTGCAGGAAGTTTTGAGGCAAATCGACCTGAGGTTCGAATCCGCCCTTTGCCGAACTCAGTCTATTCACTTTGCCCATCACATATCAGAAAGGCATTTATTTTCGATAAAAAAAAATAAAAAAAAAATAAGCAAATATCCGAAAAACGTATGCTCAGTAATAAAGTGTTTTTTGGTTATGGGTCGGTGAACAGACATGCGCTAAATTAGAAATGGTAAAAGTGAGTGGGTCCAATAAAAAATGGGTGGGTCCAACCCACACATAATGGTTTGAACGCCCATGTCTTTACTACCTTTCTGGGGCTTGAAAGTGTTAATTGGATACCTGTCTACGAGGGGTCAGAGGGCAGTCGGATTTCATTCGAGCTCTGAAGATGAACGAAGGACTTATGGTTTATTGGAGTAATTAATGACAGAATTTTTATTTTTGGGTGAACTAACACTTTAATAATCATGACAGGCCTAGTAAGAAGCAAGAACATATATTAAGTACATGTTAAAGTACATGAGAGTTTCAGCCTCAAAAAAAGATACACACCTATATACCAGGGTCAAATGCTCACATTTTCGAGAATAAACAGAAAACCAGACAAACATGGAGTAATGTGCTATGGTGTTACAAATACCCCGGTGAGGCCGCATGCGGTGTTCTCCGCAGCCCCTGTGCATGACCCGTTTGAGTAGTTACTTAGCAACGCCTCAGACACTCTCCAACTGGGTCAGACCTTCATTCAGGAGACTTAACATCGCAGACACATACTTGCTCACATGACCTGTTCATGTGGAGTCTTCAAAAACTTTATGTCAGGGTTTCTGTATATATTTTTTTTTCAATATTCAGTTAAAAGTGAAAAACAGAAACTTTGAAGATGTGAACTGTGCCATAATGACACACTGAAAAGCATTGAAGATGTGATGTGTGGCGTAATGTCACAAACCCGTTTTTATAAGCATGGAAAATAATAATCAAATGGAAATGCATTACCTCGTTGAAGAATGCTATTTTGAAGAAGCTGCGTTTGTGGATCAATATTTCTATCTTTTCCTAAATGCAATATTTTACACTTCTTAAAACGTTGCTTACCTTTGAAATTGGCTTCCACTGGATGCATCTCCCACAGAAAGAATAAATGTATAAGGCATATTTCATCTCAAAACCAATTAAAAAGGAAATAAATTGTATAGAACAATTAATGCTAATATATATTTTAAAAATGATCTCAACACAAGAGATAATTTAGACAGTATTTATATTCGTATTTTAAGTCATACATTAATTTATATTCGCATTTTAAGTCATACATTAATTTCAGCACAACAAATGCAGTACCAAAAGTTATACTTGTTAAAATTGTACTGTAATATTTGCAAATTTACATTTTACATTTCTCTATTATAAGTTATGAGGATGATATTTTACAGCTTAATTGTTATAGGGATGTGACGGTGAGGAAATTTTCCCACCAGTTAATCGACACGTGACAACACCGGTAATACAGGTATCACCGACGGGAATTTTTAAATCACTAATGCTAAACCTAATTCATAATGCATAAGGCATTCATAATGGTGCGGAGCTGTGCAAGTGTTTTCAATGAATTCCTATGAAGGAAAAGCTTCCATAAGAATAAACTGGCTTTGTGCATATAATACACCATAAAGTGCTTATCATGTGCACATGAAAAAATAATTTTGCCTTATACATTCCATGACATTGCACACTCATATTATTGATATGCCTTTTCATGTGATGAGGCTCAAAAAAGCACCAGTGGACACACACTTTAGATGGCAGTGTGGCCATAAATGAATGCACGCTGTCCGGCCGTGCTCATTTTCCTTTCGATTTTGGACTGACTATTGCAGCAAGCCTGCATTGTTACATATAGTTACTACATTAATAACTATACATTATGCATAATTACATGAAAAACAGCCTATATATGACCTCCTTTCGCCTTTGCTGCTTTAATTCTACGTGGCATTGATTCAACAAGGTGCTGAAAGCATTCTTTAGAAATGTTGGCCCATATTGATAGGATAGCATCTTGCAGTTGATGGAGATTTGTGGGATGCACATCCAGAGCTGGAAGGTGAGCTCTGCATAATAATGATGCTATTGGGTTGAGATCTGGTGACTGTGGGGTCCATTGTCATGTTCAAGAAACCAATTTGAAATTATTAGAGCATTGTGACATGGTGCATTATCCCGTGTCAATCCCAGTAACTTAGCAGATTGTGAAATACTCAGACCGGCCCGTCTGGCACCAACAACCATGCCACGCTCAAAATTGCTTAAATCACCTTTCTTTACCATTCTGACATTCAGTTTGGAGTTCAGGAGATTGTCTTGACCAGGACCACACCCCTAAATGCATTGAAGCAACTGCCATGTGATTGGATGATTAGATAATTGCATTAATGAGAAATTGAACACTGTTCAACAGCGACAACCGCAGCTAAAGTTGCAGCAGGAGGCTTGCCTCCTCTGTCTCCATCAACTTAAAACACCCTAATGTGTTTAGTGGGGGGTAATATAGAATAAATGGGGATCATATCCTAGAGTCATAGCCTAGAAATCTATATGCACCCTAGCGGCAGCAAATCTTATTTGCAGCCAGGGCATGTAGCAACTCTCCTTTGGCTTGCAAGCTGGAAAAACCAAACTCTTGTCAGGCCAATCACATCATGTATAGAGTCGATGGGCGGGCTTAACATAATGAGAGCAGAGTTGTGACGGTTCCACTTGCAACTTGTGAACAGAAGCTGGCGAATGACGGTCTTTCAAACTGGCTTTGGAAAGACTTGGAGTTAAGCTTTTCTTTGAGAAAAGAACAAAGATATGGCACCAAAGTATTTTTTTTTTAAAAGGAATATGTGTATGGAGTTTTGCCAACAGGATATGGCAAAAGTTTAATCTAAACTAGCTCTTTTAACTACATTACCTTCTTCATTGCTCTAGTTGGTTGTAGCGCTATCCTATTGCGTGCAGATGGACTTTGAAAGACGACCGTTTATCCCACCTCTCGGATTGAGCCCTGTCAACGGTGTGTTCCCAGACCCAACAGCTTGATGTGGGTCTGGCTTGTCAGGGTAAGTCACGTGAGAGGAGGCAATGCCTCCATCATGCTATGATTTGAAATGATTGCTTTGTGCGATAAGTCCTCCTTTTGTTTTCTTTTGATTGGTCTGAATGAAGACAATGATGGTGTTAGTGGGAAGACTAATTAAAAATAAATATCAGTATCACTGCTTTATCATGTCAAAATCAACCTTGAAATGGCCTGAAATGACTGTGAGGGTTTTAGTGAGCAATCAGCTTGGGAAAATTAAAGATACTTCTTTGTGCCCGTGTGTGTACAAGCTTGATGACAGATGATGATCAAACAATACATTGACTATTAAAAAGAAAAGCTCAACATTACAAATAATTTAATATATAATTTAAATTGTTATTTCTTTTAGTTATTATTGTGGAATAAATGCAACAACAAAAAAAAGCGGAAATGGCGCCGACGACTGTGTTCCCTCATAATAAAAGTTATGTGTTGCATTCAATCGTCAAACGCCCTTGCTCAGCTTCCTCAACACTCGGTCCTACTCTGTTTCATACTACATTAATGT
Organism: Pseudorasbora parva; assembly: GCF_024679245.1. Lineage (NCBI taxonomy): Eukaryota > Metazoa > Chordata > Actinopteri > Cypriniformes > Gobionidae > Pseudorasbora > Pseudorasbora parva. Next base: position 8,720,051 of record NC_090187.1, read on the forward strand.
TAATAATCGCACCAATGAACTACCTGATTTCTACCTGTCTTGTCCTGTCGTCCTGTCCCGAGTATTTTCCACCGACTGTGAAGTGAAGTCACATGTACCAAGATTCTTAGCTCAAACTTAGCGTCATCAAGCTACGCCTTTGTTTTCAATAGACAACCTCTAGCGGATGGAACAAATACATAGTTCACCTTTAAGTGTAACATGGACACAAATTTACATTTAAAATGTAAATGAAATATGAGGCCTTTGCCTCCTCATCTTAAAACATCACCACTGATATACATACATGTATATAATAAATAAAGAACTACACAACAGTTCAAAACTACTGCTTTTTATTTATTTTTTATATTTCATTATTTTAGGATTCTTTTATGAATAGTAAGAACATGAAAGTCTTTACTGACACTTTTGATCAATGTGATGCCTATTTGAAAATGTTAAAAAAAAACACACACAAAAAAAAAAAAAAAAAAAAAAAAAAATTGACGACCCAAATCTTTTGAACACTAAGAAATTGTCAGATTTCTTCTGAAACATGAGCTACTCAATATTAATTTCTTGTTTATTTATTGAACTGCTTCATAAAATAAATAGCAGATTTGCAATCAAGCTGTTGTACTGAATATCAGCATGACAGTGATTACAGTACCACAGCACCCTTCTCATCTGAGTTTGCTTAATGGAAATGTGTTTGCTAGCAATTGTTAGGAGTAAAGAGGAGAAATAGAGAGTTTGACCAATTTTTTATTTATTTATTTTTAATCCGAGCCTTCTTAAAGGAGTGGTTGATTGCCAATTAGCGGTTGGTTCTGATTACCTCACGCAGGCAGGCAATGAAACTATTCAGCCTTTTATGTTCAAACTGGAGTCGGACAATGATGGAGAGACTCAAGAAGTTGCAATGCAATAAGATGTTCCTGAATGTTTAGTTGATGAATTTATGTAGCTGTGGTGGAGTTAACTATCTTAGAGTCATTGATTTGCAAATTATGTCTTGTTAATCTCACACACTTTTTGTTTGTTCCCGGTTGCAGGTTTTATGTAAAAATCAGGATTAGAAATGTCACTAACCCAGGAGGAAGCTTGGGTAGTCCCTTCCAGCTGTTTGTTGTAGTCCTTAAAGTGATTTCTTTAAAATAAAAGATCTCCCTTTGCTTTGAACTTTGAGCGTTGTCACTTAGCGGATGCTGTTTATGCTCAAACAGCAACATTACACACTAACTAAAGTTTAAAAAGTGAAATCATAAGGCTGATGCAGATAGACTGCAGATTAAAAAAAAAAAAACATGTTTTAACTGTGAAATATCTGTAAGGGGAAAAAAAAGACTTCCCCTTTGGCATATATTGCAATAAGAAATACAGCTCATTGCCTAAGTTCAATCTCTGTTTGACACATAAGCACACACACACACACAACACACAGACACACACACTGGATGCATGCTCCTCTAATTGACTGTGCTAAAGCACTATATGCTTTTTTGCACTATTAAACATAAGGTCAGATTCGTCCATCTCATCTGAGGTTCAGAGCCACTACAGAACACCATGCACTTTGATGTAAATGACTCTAAAATGTTATTCGAGTAATTTTACTCTGTATCTCTTTGAGGGTTTTTAGAGAGGCTGCATGGCTAGATTAGTATGAGAAAATGTGTCTTTCCACCTTAACTCTGTCTTTGTAGTTTTTAGGTTGAGTGGTGCACATAGACGGCACATATTAAAAAGTGGTATAGGGGCTGTGATGATGGTGTGTGTGTGTGTGTGTGTGTGTGTGTGTGTGTGTGTGTGTGTGTGTGTGTGTGTGTGTGTGTGTGTGTGTGTGTGTGTCCATAAGGAAAACAGCTTAGAAATCATACTACATGAAGTGTTTTGAAAATGTAAAAATACTAAATGATATGTGTGATGGGTAGGTTTTGGGGTAGTGTAAGGGGATAGCATATACAGTTTGTACTATATATATATAATGAAATAAATGAAAAATATGTTATATCAGTTGTGTAATACAGTATAGTGACGTCTGAAAGTGATGTCCAGAGGAGATATTTGTTTTTACAAATTTGATAAACAATGCTCAGGTAAGCCATGGCATTTAAATGATGCCCGATTGGCACTAAGGGGCCTAAAGTGTTCCAAGAAAACATCCCCCACACCATTACACCACCACCACCACCCTGAACAGTGGTAACAAGGCATGATGGATCCATGTTCTCATTCTGTTTACGCCAAATTCTGACTCTACCATCTGAATGTCTCAACAGAAATCGAGACTCATCAGACCAGGCAACATTTTTCCAGTCTTCAACTGTCCAATTTTGGTGAGCTCTTGCAAATTATAGCCTCTTATTTCTATTTATAGTGGAGATGAGTGGTACCTGGTGGGGTCTTCTGCTGTTGTAGCCCATCTGCCTCAAGGTTGTGCGTGTTGTGGCGTCACAAATGCTTTGCTGCATACCTCAGTTGTTATTAGGGGTTATTTCAGTCAAAGTTGCTCTTCTATCAGCTTGAATCAGTCAGCCCATTCTCCTCTGATCTTTAGCATCAACAAAGCATTTTCACCCACAGGACTGCCGCATACTGGATGCTTTTCCCTTTTCACACCATTCTTTGTAAACCCTAGAAATGGTTGTGCGTTATGAACATTATTATGAATAAAATGCTCAACATGATTTAAACTATTTCAAGTTTTAACAATATTCAAGTGCTCTAGTTAAATTTATGATACATTTTATTTGGGGATTTTGTAAGTAAGTATATAGATCAGCTTGATGATATCATGATTATTCATTGGTTGTGTGAAACACAAGTGATTCTGGATCTAATCTGCCTTAATAGAGTGTTTTAGTTTTAATAATCTACAATTGTCAGTGGATGTATATTATCAAAAGTGGGGATTAAAAATATTAAAAAAGACTAAATCAAGAGGCGGATAGTCTCTCATTTTAATACCCACTAACAAAATGAAAACTCCGTTCATCAGTCAGACACACTCCTGTATGAGAACCATCCCTGCCGTGAGCTATTTTAAAAAGTGGCCAAAACCAAATCGACCATGACAAAGAGTAGTAAAGACATGTTCCCACATGAATGATGCCTGTGGTGATAGTCTATACAGAGGGCTATACTATATTTAAAAAGTAATTTTGAAGTATCCCAATTGGCAAAGTCTATTAAAGTAATTTATTCAACGTAATATCAGCTTACTGTATATGCTTTAAAATTCACACAGCTGTTTAATTTAGATTTGAATTTTCATCACAGTATGACATGGTCTGATGTCTCTATCTTAACATCTCAGGGGTTTTAACCCATTCTTACATAAAAGTAATGGTTTTGTATAACAGTAAAATAGAAAACAATTTATGTGTGGTCGTGTGTGAGTCAGAGCTTTGTCAAAAGCATTTTGATATAAATTTGGTAATATCAAATATGATAAAGTTGGTTACCCAGCAGCTTTTCATCGATCAGTTGTGTATGCGGGTTCTTTCTCTGTGAATAATGCTTGTGCCTTGCGGTGATGCAGCTGTGCGTGACAAGCGGTCATATGCACTTCTCTGTCAAAATGCCCATCTTGGTAAGCTTTTTCTTTGGTGAATATAAACAGATGAAACAAAAGATTTGTATGTCCAATGCATTACCTGATAGTTTGCATTACCTTGATAGTTTTTTAACTCTGTATAGACTTGGTTGGCGTTGTGTAATAGCTGCTTGGCGTGGAGGCAGAGGCGGAATCGGCGTGAGGGAAAACAGTCCATTCCCCCACACTGGAAATGCATGGCGTAAACCTAGTATAGCCTTTTTAGAATAGGCCACTTGACAAAAGCAAGATAAATAGAAAAACTATGCCGTATTGGGTCAGATTGTCCATACAGTACAGTACAGTACAGGCCAGGTGTGTCAGTTTATCATCTAAATGCATGCTGCTCCCCCAAATAACACACAACATGCCTGCTTCATTAATCATCCAGTCTTTCGAATGAGACATTTATTCAGTGTTTCTAAATGTAATGGATTTAATGTATGCATTACATGCATTTAACGTTTTAAAATCATCATAAAACGTGTCTTGTGCTATGAAATGTTTTTCTGAATATGCCTTGTACATTGCAAAGTGCGTTCTTTCATATATTGGTTTTGGCTAGAATAAAAACATAGAATGTGGCAAGGCTGCTCCAAGCGGGACTCAAACCCCGGTCCGCAAGCATGAGAGTCGGACGTTCTAACAAGGAGGCTGCAAACTCTAGCGTCAGTCACTAGAGCATCTCTTGAAGAGGAGTGAGGTTTACTCGCACAGCAACTGGCCTCTTTTACCCTATGTAAACCTCACTCCCATCCGGGTCACGGCACCAATGTAACCCCTCCTGTTCGAATCGCCCACTCCAAGCGGGACACAGACTTTAGCCGCCTTGTTAGAGTGTCTGACTCTAATGCCGGCGGACCCGGGTTAACAGAGGCCAGATAGTAGTTGCTGTGCGAGTAAACCTTATTCCTCTGACTTTAAGAGGTGCTCTAGAGATTTTGACGAGAAAATGTCATTCAAGTGTTGCACATGTAATGTGACTATATCAGCATCTATTGAAGCACAAACATGAGCCAAGGCTTTCCCATATTGAAATCAAGAAGACTTTTGGAATGTTTTGTACATTAATAACCTCACATACTATGCTAGCTTGCATAAAAACTGCTTAAAAGTTGCTTATTTACACAGCTCAACAAATCCTTTTACAAAAATATATATTTTTAATCTTTACAATAATACCAGCATCATGCAGTGCATGTTTAATTGTAATGGAAGAATTGGACAGGCTTGAATTGATGAACGGCTCTGTCTGTTTATTCGGCAGTATAAAACTTCAGATTGGTTTTGTTATTTTATTTTTATACTTATTAGAGGGGCAGAATACAACACAGCAACTTTACGGCTTTGCACCTGGCAAAATCAATCGTAATAATTACAAAAAGTAATGATAAAGCATCTAAGAAGGTCTGCACGCATTCATTCGGATGGCTTGTTTCTCCCCATGGCATAAATGGAAATTATATTTTTGTGGTTGTTCCCAGCCGAACAAGTCTATTACATCAATAATATTAACGTTACTAGTAAGAAAAAGCTGCTAACTGCTATTAATGTATTTATTTGCTCTGTTTACTTTTGGCTCTGAAAAAAAAAAACAAAAACAAAAAAAATCAACATGTCACATGATTTATTAATTACTTTGCTAATTTGATGTGACTGAATTCTAATTAAAAAGCAAAATTAAAATATTAATATTATAATCAAATTTTTAAATATATGGTATTTTTAAATATATTATAATTAAAATAGTTTAAAATATAATAACTATATTATTATTAGTAGTAAATTATAATCAATCATTTATTTGATAATTAAATCATTTATATATACTGTTTTTTCATGTAGCTTATCTAATTTTTTTCAATAATATTATAGTTTTGGCTGTGGTATCAAGGGTGATATTAGGAATTCAAATGGTCCATTTAAAAAAAATATGTTTTACAGTTGCCTTAGTTTAACTGTCAACAGTAAAATATTATGACAGTAGGCCTTCTCTGTACATGGGATATACTGTTACCATTATATAATTAATCATATACCATAACATAAGCTACCGCTCACCCTACCTAAAGGTTATTGACATGAACCAGCGGTCCAGGGATCAGGGTTAATTGAAAGTGACAGATGCACTGTAAGGCTTGAAGTAACTGTGTCAACACACAGAGGGTAAACCAGCAGCGTTTTTCTGAGAAAAGATAATAGGACCTAGAGGGTTTTCACTGACTTAGATATGCAACTAATAAAATTAAAATGGACAAGAATGTCCGCAGGATCTCTCGCAGAAGGAGCCTTAAGTAAAGAACTTACAATTAATGTTACAGGCAGTTGCTTATGCTTCTGTTTATAATCCCCACAGTAGTTGTGTATTTTGATTCTGAAAATAATTTAATATGCTTATGCATTTGAGTAATTGTCTACGTGATATATCATTTATTGTTTTTATATTCATAACTTTACAGTAGTGCTGATAATGTATTCCAGTATGTACAGCATGAGAGAACTGAGAGTCTTATAGTTATGAGTGTCTGCAAATTGCAGTCCAAGTAGAATAAAGGGACAGTTCACGCAAAACAAAAATCACCTTTTAATGTACTCACCATCAGGCTATCTAAGGGTGCTTTTACACCTGCCTCATTTAGTTCGATTGAATTGTACCAGAGTTCGTTTCCATCTTTGGTGCGGTTGTTTGGTCAGGCATGAAAGCAGCAATTGCACCACCAAGTCCACACCAAAAGCGGACCCAACAAGCGGACCGAGACCTCCTTGAAGAGGTGGTCTCGGTACGATTTCACATGAACTCTGGAGTGGTTCTTTTGGGGTGAGAACGTGATCCGACCTCGAACAGAACCAACTGCCAAAGTACTGATCATTTTTGGACTAAACCAGCTGCCGTAGTCAGCTGCGCTGAAATTATGCTCATGACATTACCTGATAGATCTTTTTTAGAAGATGAGCATGTCAGAGTTAAGAATAAGTAATGCACACATCCGCTTGAAGCGACGAGCGATGCACGCTCGCCGTCTGCAGTGCATTAGAATGTTGTTTTCAAGTCGCATCCGCGCTTCATTATAGAAATGTATTGTTTGCAATCTGTGGCAAATACACACAATGTAGTAGATTATGGCCAGGGACAAAACTAGCCTGCACAGTCGTCTCTCCATAGTTGTGTAGTTTGCTGACTTTTCCTCTTCTTTTGGAATTTTCCCACACGTAAATTATGACAAATTGAAAAGCAGTTTAGGAAATATGCCATGGCCAATTGATAGATGTGAATGTTGTCAGGTTTAGACCAAAGCAATCCTTTTGGGTGTGAAAAGGAACCCCAAAAGCTGAAAAATGCAACAATGTATAATTATTTGCCCTAGGTTCGGACCAAATAAACCGAACTAGAGATGTGAAAGATGTAGGTATCCTCACTAGAACAGTTAAGAAGATTTTTAGCTCAAACCGTTGTCCTTGGTGATTAATGCAATTCAATGGCTACCATCACTTTGAGAGTCAAAACAAAACAATATTATTACCCGTGGATGTGAACGCACTAAGGACCGTTTGCTGAGGCTGTGGATTACAGGTAATAATCTTCAGTTTCTTGCACGGACCGATGGTTTTGCTTTATAAGACCTCAGTATATTGCCGGGAGCTACGGTTATTAATTTGTTGTGCCTGTATATGTTCTTTACTCTCAAAGTGATGGTAACCATTGACTTGCATTATATGAATCACCAAAGAACACAGTTAGCGAAAACTTTATTATAAAGAATTATAGCTCCATTAACACTTATTTATAAGTAAGTATTACTGTTCTATATGTCATGGTACAGTAAACAAGTGTCTCTGGAATTATTTTATATTTGATCATTTATAAATAAGTGTATAATGGATTATGAGCAAATGCATTGAAAAGCTGATGAAGTGAATAACAGTGATTATCTCTGCATCACGGTCCTTGTTAGTGGGTGGGATTTTTTAGGCAGCAAGTGAACATTTTGTTCTCAAAGTTGATGTGTTGGAAGCAGGAAAAATAAGTTTGACATGGGCCAAATTGTGATGGCTAGACCAGTTGTTTTAAAACCTTTCCTGGAGGCACCTCAACCCTGAAATGTTTTTGGCTCCCTCATCTATCACACCTGATTCGACTTATCAGCTCACTAGTAGAGACTGCAAGAGCTAAATTGGGTGTGTCTGATAAGGAAGACTAACAAAATGTGCAGGGCTAGGGTGCCTCCAGGACAGGTTCGAAAACTACTGGGCTAGATGACTGGGTCAGAGCATCTCCAAAACTGCAGCTCTCATGGGGTGTTCCCGTTCTGCGCTGTCAGTATCTATCAAAAGTGGTCTAAGGAAGGAACAGTGCTAAACCGGCAAAATGGTCACAGTCATGGGCACCCAAGGCTCATTGATGCATGTGGGGAGCGAAGGCTCAAATTGCCCAAGAAGTTAATGCTGATTCTGATAGAAAGGTGTCAGAATACACAGTGCATTGCAGTTTGTGGTGTATGGAGCTACATAGCCACAGACCAGTCAGACCAGACCAGTGTGCCCGTGAGTACCAGGAACCACAGAACACTGGAAGAAGGTGGCCTGGTCTGATGAATCACATTTTCTTTTACATCATGTGGATGGTCAGGTGCGTGTGCGTTGCTTACCTGGGGAACACATGGCACCATGATACACTATAAGAAGAAGACAAGCCGGCCGAGGCAGTGTAATGCCTTGGTCAATGTTCTGCTAGGAAACCCTGGGTCCTGCCATCCATGTGGATGTTACTTTGACACATACTACCACCTACCTAAGCATTGTTGCAGACCATGTACACCCTTTCATGGAAACGGTATTCCCTGGTAGCGGTGGTTGGTGTCCCCTGCCACAAAGTAAAAATGGTTCAGGACTGGTTTGAGGAGCACAACAAAAGTCTGAGTTGTTGAATTGGCCTCCAACTCCAACCTTGTGCTGAACATACAAGTCTCATCCATGGAGGCCCCTACCTTGCAACTTACAGGACTTAAAAGATCTGCTGCTAACATATTGGGGCCAGATACCACGGCGCACCTTCAGGGGTCTAGAAGAGTAGAGCTTTTTGGCAGTAAAAGGGGGACCAACACAACATTAGAAACATATTAGGGTCATAATGCATGATCGGTGTATAAGTAATAATAAAAATAATGTAAATGTAACTATAACTGTTCTTATAATGCAGTATAGGTCTCATTAAGTCTTATTTATAGACTAGTAATACTTTACATAAGTATAAATGGGGCTATAATTAATTTAGGGCTTAACTATAGTGGCCAGTAACTATAATTTGGGCTTCACAGAAAGTGTTACTATAAAAATGAATATATCTTGGATGGCCTGAGTGAACAATCTCTTTAAGTTTGTCATTATTGTAATAGAGTTTGGTCAATCTGAATACTTAGCAGACTTGATTTTTATTTTTTTTCCTGGAAAATCTCATATTTGAGTGCATAATGTGTTACGAGTGTACTCCTATAAGTAAACTTAATAATTAAAATGTATAGTCTTTCTGCTCTTGGAAAATGGAACAAAAATATTGATGACTCATCTTGGATGTATAAAAATGCTTGGCCACTGAAACATTCTGCAGAATGAGAGAATTATACATCCCACCTGGCCCTGATCTGGAGCATCAACAGTCGACAGACAGTTGCTCGGAGATACAAAATCCCAAACAAATAATTAGACAGCCTGTCATTCAGACACGTCAACGCTTTTCTGATAATGACCACGGGCCTCTTCACCAGAACTGTCACTTTCATTTCTTGACACAAATCTGTATGACCTTATTTGCAAAAATAAATACGAGTTTATTCCCCCATCTGATTCTGGCAGGTCTGCATGCCCTGGTGAAGGTTCATATGAGAAATTGCCCACATCTGAACTCTGAATCTTTTATTTAAAAAAAAAAATCAGTATCACAAAAAGGACTAAAATCATCTTTGTCTTACAGTTACATGAGGTATTTTATTGTTTCCTTTGAGCAATGTGTGTGGTGTTTGTGTAAGGGTTATTAACCTACATGTGCTGTGTGCCAGTATTTGTGGACATCTTGACCTTGCCGAGATGCTGCAAGTGTGTTTATTCTTGTACAAAAGCTTTTCAGGGTTTTTTTGTTTCCTTTTATGCGGTTTGTGCTTTTTGAAGATTATAAGAATGATAAGTATGACTTCTCAAAGCTTGACTGAGATTCAGGGCCATTTTGCATATTTTGCAGGTCAGGTGCTCTGAAAAAAGGACACCCCTCTTATCATTATTTATCAAAAGTAAAGTTACATACTTGATCAACTTTCATCACACTATTTTACACTATACACTCTGTATTTTTGGTAAATAGGCTATTCAGCCAGTTAAATGAAATCAGTATCAACAAAATCTGCCTTACATTTATTGAAATACATTTAAACTGCAATTATAACCGCCTAAATACTGTTGTGAGATTGATGTTATAAATAAAAAATCGTTCATCTTCGGAACACAGTTTAAGATATTTTATAGTTAGTCCGAGAGCTTCCTCCATTGTACGGTATACTGTCCCTTTCCAGAAAGGGAATACAAACATCAAAGTAGTCCATATGTGACATCAGTTAGTTAATTAGAATCTCTTGAAGCATCGAAAATACATTTTGGTCCAAAAATAACAAAAACGATGACTTTATTCAGCATTGTCTTCTCTTCCGTGCTTGTTTTCAATCAGCAAACAAAGATTCGAACAGTTGTGAATCAGCGTTGGGATCGCCAATGTCACGTGATTTCAGCAGTTTGACACGCAATCCGAGTCATGAATCAATATGCCAAATCATAACCGCTCGAATCTTTGTTTGCGGATTGAAAACAAAAACGGTACCCCGAATCCAGTCCATATATAGCCTATATCATATTTTTTAAAGGCTGATGATAGTTAAACTACAAAAATAGCACCTACCACATTAAAGCCTAAACACAAATAACAAGAGTAATTGCATCTAAATTTACTACACAAACTTGTTTATTGAGAATTTGCTAAAGTGTTTGTTTTCCAGTAGATGGCAGCAATCTTCCACTAAACTATGCACATTCATGTTTACACCATTAATTAAACTGAGAAATGTAGATATTTAATGTGCATTTTACAAAATGTTTGGCTATTTTAAATAAACCTGTGTATAAATATCATTACTAATTTCGACAAATACATTTAAAAATGCCACATATCCCCTTAAAATTCCAGAAATGTTGAGTACAAAATTAGGGATATTAAAAAAGTGAAATGTGTTTATAAAAAACTGTTTAGATTTTATTTATTTATTTTTAAATCACGCAGATTTTTTTTTCCACATCTGGAATTAATTAGTGAACATTCTTATTTTACTACCATGCAATAAAAAAACTGTTCGTTCATTACATCACTTTATCTTAGTATATCCCTTTCCTTTATCCCTTATCTTCCCTGCATCAGAGGACTTCAGTCTTTTTGACACTATGAATTCGGCCATCCAACATAATCAGGCAACTTTCTCTGTCTGGCATGAGCGACCCAGCACACTAAAAAATGAAAGCAATCCTGTCTACATTAGATGCACGAGAGGCGACGCGAAACAGCAAATTTGCAACGTTTAACTGATTGCGTGTTCTCTATCTGACGCACTAGAGCACTGGCTGGGCGGGGGAGATGAGTTGGGTGACTTGTACTTTTTATATATTTCGAGTTAATATGAATAATATCGTACAAGCCAGAAAAAATCACTAATTTTGGCACCTCTATAGATGAGTGGCACTTCTAGCATTTGCCAATTCCGCCTATGCCGCGGGCCGGCCCTGATCACATTTTGCAACCGTGGTGATATTTGTGAAAATAGCCAGAGTGATATTGCTTAACAATATTATTTTATAAACACAAAATACAAGAACTCACACTAGGACCATTTATATCCACTGCTTTGAAACATTTTGCATTGTAAATGCGCTATATATAAAGTTGACCATTTATATCTTGAATTTTGGGGGCGTTTGTATTGTTGTTAAGCTTAATGGAGGGCTATTGCCTAAGTGAGGCTTGTTGTGTTGTTTTTAGTGGTTTAAATTCACAGCGGTGACAAACAGTGCTCAAGTTTATGTCTCACAATTCTGAGGGGAAAAAGTGTTTAAATTTTGTTATTCTTTGGCAGAAACAAGCTTCCATTTAAATGAGACATTTAGCGATAAGGCCCATTGTGTCTCAATTAGAGTCAAAAACTGTTCTTTTTTTCATAAAAAGCATCTATAATCTTCCACAGAGATTTAACAAAGATCACCAAAATACTGTATGAATAGAGTCAACAGATATAATTAAGTGTTCTGAACCAGAAGTAAGCACACAGAGCTCCCCGAGAGCACATTTTATATGATTATTTACGCTTTTTATTTTATTTTATGCTTTAAAGTATAGAACAAAGAGGATTTTTCCAGACTTGCTTGGAATGTAGGCTAACTTTTAAACAAACATCTGAACTGCAAGCCCTAAGTGTAAGAGGCACTTTAAAATCTAAACTAACCTCACCAACCATTCACTTGGGAAACTGCATTGAAAAGTCGCTCCATCTTCTGTCGCTAACAGTTATTTCTGGGCAGAAGATGCCACGAAAGGAGAGGTGAACCTGGTTGCATGCCCAGAGTGCCGTTCACTCTCTGACCTAATGATATTTGGCTCGGACTGGTACATTTGCAATCTCAGAGTTTCCTGACTTCAGCATATCTTGACTTATTGTATAGAAAATCCCATAGAGGATGGTGTTTTGGCCTTGTTAGTTCATGCACATTTCCAGGGTTTGACATTGCAACCAAATGTAGGTACATTTCAGCAGTTTTTTTTTTTTTTTTTTTTTTTTGCAGAATAGATACACGATAGCACTTTCTCATCTCTCATCTTTCTGACAGGGAGATGACACACAAACCAGCCTCCCCTAACTCACTCATTTGATTGGATCTGGATGAATATTGTTAGTCTTACAGGGCTTGAACTTTGGCGTGGGATAATTTAACTCATTACTCTGTAAAGTCGTTATTTTTGTTTGTTTTTGCGCACAATAAGGCATATTGTCGCTTCACAACATTAAGGTTGAACCACTGGAGTCAAATGGACTATTTTGACTATAATTTTATACCTTTTTGTGCCTTGAAAGTGTTCATTTTATTACTGTCTATGGAGATGTCAGAAAGCCCTCGGATTTTATCAAATGTGGCTGGTATGGCTATATGTCAAAAGTGTGGCCAGTAAAAATACAGAGTGACTAGTAACTTTGGACATCCACTAGCCTAGATTTGTATATCAGAATTTAAAATATTTAATATTTTTTCCAGTTCCAATGATTTCTTGCATTATGTATCATATATTTATGATAATAAATATGTGGTGCCAGTATAATATGTGCAAAGTCTTACATAAAATTAAATAAAAATGAAAGCTTTTCACATCACATTTTACTAATTTTATTTGTTAAGAATTGGTTGCATTGTGAAAAGTGGGTGTCACATAGGGCCAGATTTACTAACAGCTTGCTCCAGTGCAAACCCTCTTTTGGCGTTAAAAAAACTACAGTCAGGATTTACTAAAGACACGCAGTGATTCATTAGCGCTAAAAAAAGGACTATTTTTGCGACTGACCTTATTGCATATGTATTTGTTGGAGTTTCCCTTTCAGGTGTAACATTTTTGGAAGGAGAGTATTTAAATGAATCACGGAAGATGATTTATAAAGGTTTGAACTTGTCAATTATCTGGTGTTTGACATTATTTAATGCCCCAAATAAAGCCTGTCTTAAAACAGACGCTAACTGGTAGATTGCATTGGTCATTATAGAAATGGTCCAGCTGCGTCATTCTGGTCATTTATTTGCTTTAGATCACCTGCTGGACTCTCCACCCACCTCCACTCATTTATGGAATTGACATTGTAGTGGAGCTGCGGTATCGAGGCCCCGCCCACACTCCTGCAGAATCAGTGTGTACAGTTTACTGCAGAACAACTCACTATGTCAATGTGAAATAAACAGTTATAGAAATGTATAAATGAAAGTTAAAGCAGGGGTTCCCAAACTTTTTCATTCCAGGACCCACCTAGACAAGTAATCAATCTAGTAGTCACTGAGGCACAAACTGACTTTTTTTCAGGATTTTCAGAAAGAGATTGGTGCTTTATCCTCCCAAAAATCCTGAAAAAGGTGCCTCATTTTCTCTCAGCATGATGAAATCTATCTAAAATGACAGAAACTATCTTTGGAAAAAAATGTAGTTGAAGTTTAACTTGATTGTTAGGTTTGTTTCACATTCCATTTGAATACAGAGAGGGCGGGTTTATGACTTATACTTGGACCAACCTCCTGAGGCGATCAAAATCTTGTGGCTTCACTTTTCAGGACATGTCTGACATACTACGATGAAAGCAGGTGGCTTAAGGGGAAGATTAAACGGATTCAGAATCAGATCATTATTCAAACATGATCTCAAAGCATCTGATTGGCTTCAGCAGTCTAACCACTGCAGTTAGATGACGTAACTACACCATTATTATGACAAAAAAAGAAAAAAAAGGCTTGTTCGACTTGAAGTGGCGCAGCACAGACCATGGTCACAATAATTTAGTGATTGGAATTTATTAACAGTAAAAAGTGGTTGGCTATGTGAAGTGATTCTCTGAATCAGAAGTCATCAACCTCCATGTAGCGGTCTTTGGGTTGAATGGGAACAGCTTTTACAAGGTGCATTGAAAGTAGTAGAAAAAAGAGTCATAAAGACTTTTTTGCATGTGGAGTAACAGATGAATTGTGCATGATGAAGGCAAATAGGGTACATTTGAACCTAGAATGAGAACCATACCATACATACTGTACATTTCTACTATTACATTCAATGCAAAGAATTCACAATTCTCAGGTCTGTACTGCATTTTGAGCAAATGTGCCTCACCCAACATGATTGATTCACCCAATTTCCCCCTTTCCGTGATGGCATTCAGGTTACCATGTTCCCATTACGCATATCATTCACAAATAGCCTCAGGCAGTCGCCTGTGCAGAGTTACGATGCCAGGACAAACACATAGAAAAGATATTCACAAGATACTTCAGATTCAGTTGTATCACTCTTCACTGGAGCAATGTCACGAAGGATAGGAAGATTCGGATAGATTCCAAACAAGACACTCAATCAGACCTTAGAAAAGATGGATAAAAGCTCACTAATGAATCAAGATCTAGATTCCATCCATTTTGACTGGAATGGGTCAGTCTTGCACTCCAGATGGGAAAACAAATACTCTCAGATTTCATATTATGTCCTGCCTGCTTGGTGGCACCTTAAAGCAACTAGTAATAACACAGAGGTTTAGCTATTTGACTGTTGGCCCAAGTAATTTAGTTTGCATAAAATATTAAAAGCACATTTGCAAAGTGCGATATGAACGTGTCTCCCTTGTTTTGCATTTAAAGTGAAACTCTTCAACCTCAACAGATGCAGACCTAATTGAAGCCCTTTGTTTACTGAGGCCTTGAAGTCTAATCAGTTTTAATTATTCTTAACTGGTCATACTGGGAGATGTCAGCATGGGGTATGTTACAGCACAGAGGCAGTCATCTGTTCCATCATAAACAGTTCAGCTTTACACCACAGCCCTGTTTTAAAGGAAAGCACAAAAAAGCTTTGTGCGAACACCTGGAATGGGAGCAAATTTTGGATTCCAGATAAAACTGAGATTAGGTGTAGATTTAGGAGAGTGAGCTGACGAGAAGTGTCTGGAGGGCGGAGAGATAAGAAAGCTTAGAGACACTTTCAATGAGAGACTAAAGAGATTGCTATCGTAGGAACGAATGTATCACTAGTGGATAGGAAACTCTAGCGGTAGGCCTACTGTTTTTCTTCAACAATATTGATAGGGCAGGAATCCTTTGGAGAATGGGATTGGGAAAGGTCCACAAACCAGGACACAAACTCTAGTCACCCCAAAGTATTGTTGTGCCACATGTGCTTTCCATAAGGCTATGGCTTAATAACTTGATGTAACTTTTGCCAAAATCCAGTTGCGCTATATGGGATTCTGTCATATATACTTGAAATTGTCGTTGTGCACATTTGGAAAAAAAAAAACATGTGACAAACAAACTCACATTAAAGGATTAGTTTACCCCAAAATGAGAATTAGCCCATGATTTACTCACTCTCGAGTCATCTTAGGTGTGTATGACATTCTTCTTTCAGACTAATAAAAGTTGAGTTATATTAAAAAAGTCCTGACTAATCCAAGCTTAAAATGGCAGGGTTGTTCTGTTTTTGAAGTCCATAAAAGTGCATCTGTCCATCAAATAACATGCTCCACGCGGCTCCTGAAGGTTAATAAATGCCTTTGGAAGAATTGATGTGTTTGTGTAAAAAAATATCTATATTTAAAACTTTATTAAGTAAAGTTTCAGCTGACTGCCTTCCATATTATGGAAAAGGTGTTGAAAGTGCCAGTTCAAAGACTTATGCTACCGGGTATGCTTGTCCAATGCCATGTACACATCTTGAACTCGAAAAGGCACTTTCAACACTTTTCCACAGATGGCGATTGGCCAGAAATTTAACTCAGAAAGTTTTCAATTTTAAATTTTTTCTTACACAAACGCAACGATTTGCTTCAGAACGCCTTTATTAACTTCCCGGAACTATGTGGAGCATGTTAATTGATGGACAGATTTTTTTAAATAAGAACTCAACTTTTCTTCGTCTGAAAGAAGAATGTCATGTACACCTAAGATGAAATCATGGGCTACTTTTCATTTTTGAGTGAACTATCACTTTAATGTTTTTTTGTTGTTGTTACTATTTTATTTGCTATTGCTTCAATGCAGTGGCATGTTTGTTCAAGTTAGTCAGATATTAACAGATTTTGTGCAATACAATGTATTATATATATATATGATATGATAACTCACAAGTTGTGCACATTTGCAGCTTACAGAACTTCCATACCAAAGCGAGTACACATAATAAGTAATCCACCAAATTGTGTAGTGATTTGACAGTTATACCCGCTACAGTTTAATTTTTTTTCATTTGGCAGCTTGGCAGGTGTTCACTTTAATCCCTGGTCACATGCATGCATAATAATTGTTTTTGCTCAGATCAAATTGATTATGAAAACACTATATTTGCCACCCCCACCCCGCCATTTCACACTGACTGAGAAAAACTGAAATCAGATGTATTTTTTTTTATGCAAGACACTATTTAACAGTCAAATTTGCCTTACTTAAGCATATGTAGATAGATAACAAAAACAACAACAACAAAAACAACAATTCAAATGTGTACACATTTCCCCAACCTCATCTTTCTAAAAAGGTTAATCCATTCCTGAGTCAGTTCTTTTTAAAACAATAATTCAGCAATAAATGTGGTTACACTTTATTTATACTTGTATACTTATATATTTATATATATGAATTAACTACATGTACTTACTATAGAGATATGGTTAGGGTTTGGTTTAGGTTCAGTTACTTACTATTATGCATAATTTACTGTTGTTACTATAGTAAGTACATGTAGTAATGTGTAACCTCAAAATAAAGTTTTACCAGCAATTATTTTGCATAATAACTCATAAGATTTAAAAATCTTGTAGTAATATATGTGTTATGAATATGTATGCTGTGATATTGAGGTGGGATAGGGGTAAAGTTAGGACCAGGTGGTATTATGGGTATGGTTAGGTATAAGGGAAGTGTCAACAGTGTAATTATATATGTAATTACAGAAATTAATTATTGATGTAATCACATGTATTTTTTTTAAACTATAAGTACAATGTAATAGCATATACAGTTTTGGAAAAAAATGAAGTGACCTCTTAACATTAAGGCATCAATGTTGTCGTCTCTTTTTTTTCAGAGCTGTATGTATACAATAACTGCATTGTATCAAATTATTAATTTAAATGTTAGTTCATAGTAGTGAAAGGCACCGATTATAAAGTAGGACCGATAATATTCTAATATGCTAATGACGTGTAGTTGCTAATGTAGACTAATGAAATAAAACGTTGCCCTTTTGCTTTTATTGGTATAATTCGGCAAAAAATATTAACTAGTTAATTTAGTGAAAACAGTAGAAAATGATTTTTTGAATTTTTTTTTATCTACTTGAAAAAGTAATTTCAGATCAAATACACACCCTGCAATATGCAATAAATAACATCAAAGCTGAAAAATGGAGCGGCTTGATCTCGTGCCTCAAATCTAATTTTATCCCATGTTCTCTCCAAACACGATTGCTCACTTCAACTCTTTGTGTAAGGTAAGTGTGATTTTTGGATGGGGACACCGGTGCTGTGCTGTCATATGCATGCAGTGCCAGCGATGATAATGGTGCCGGTGAACCCTCAGGCTGGGAAAGGGCTCTGCTACTTTCTCTCACTCTCTTTTGATTCTATGTGACAGAGGAGCGACCTTATCTGGACAGGCTGCGTTAAAGAGTCTCTCACTTTGATGTGTTATTTTTGAACGGTCTAACAAGCGCGTGGCAGGTGCGGATCTGAGAGCTGGAGGGACAGTAATGAGAGGCTCTCTGGTACTGGGGGAAGTCAAATAGCAGGCTGTGAGGTGGAGCAGGGCTGGATCTCTGTCAGCGAAATGCGAGGGAAGACAAAGACACTGATGTTGGGAAAGTGAATATTTATGCCTGGTGTTTTAGACTTCACATCAAGTCAACGTGAAACGCTGATCGCAACCCATTTTACTTCCATAGTGTGAGATATTTCAGTGAAATGGGATATTCAGTAAGGAAAACATGTAGAGCAGGATTTTAATTTATACATCAGGTATTCAGGAACAGTGTTATTTTATATATAATCTAGGGCCCTGCTATTCATATTTTAAATTTGATTTTATTGTCAATTATAATTTTAATTTTAATTTAATGTTTAGTCAATCTGTTATGTGCTCATGTCATTTTTATTAATTAGTATAGTATTTTATTAATCAAGTTTATCCTTGTATGAGTTTGTAACATTTGATCCACTGGAGAGGCGAGGTTTTGAACCCAAATGCAGTCTTTATTTGAACACTTAACATAAATCAATATCAAAACAAAGACTTGGCAAAACAAACAAAAGACTAGACTTGACTAAACTTGACTTGACATAGACTTGACTTGACAAACACTCACCAACAGCAGGTTACACGCATCAATAACTGACAAAGACTATGGCAAACATGAGGGCTTAAATACACAAGGGCAAGTGACAAAACGAGGGACACCTGTGAACAATGATAAACAATAAACCAATGAGAACAAGACACAGGAACACGAGGCAGAAACACATGAGGGCATGGAATCACATGACAAAGGACCACATGACAAGACCAGGAAGTGCATGACAAAACATGACAGTGAACATGAAACATGAACCTACACCAAAACACCTTTGTGACAGATCCCCCCCTCTATGGGCGGCCCCTGACGCCCATACATAAACCAAACAATCAACAAAGTCTTGGGGGGCGGACTTGGGGGAGGGATGGTGGGCCAGGCCCGTGCCAAGGCACCGGACCAGGACCCTGGCGTAGCTGGGACGGGCCTGGGAGCGTGGGCGGACCCGGACCGTGAGGCGTGGGCGGACCCGGACCGTGAGGCGTGGGCGGACCCGGACCGTGAGGCGTGGGCGGACCCGGACCGTGAGGCGTGGGCGGACCCGGACCGTGAGGCGTGGACGGGCTTGGACCCCCGGGCGTGGACGGGCTTGGACCCCCGGGCGTGGACGGGCTTGGACCCCCGGGCGTGGACGGGCTTGGACCCCCGGGCGTGGACGGGCTTGGACCCCCGGGCGTGGACGGGCTTGGACCCCCGGGCGTGGACGGGCTTGGACCCCCGGGCGTGGACGGGCTTGGACCCCCGGGCGTGGACGGGCTTGGACCCCCGGGCGTGGACGGGCTTGGACCCCCGGGCGTGGACGGGCTTGGACCCCCGGGCGTGGACGGGCTTGGACCCCCGGGCGTGGACGGCCATGGCGGTAGAGACAGTTCAAGGGGCCATGGTGGTTCAGGCAGTTCAAGGGGCCATGGCGGTAGAGGCAGTTCAAGGGGCCATGGCGGTAGAGGCAGTTCAAGGGGCCATGGCGGTAGAGGCAGTTCAAGGGGCCATGGCGGTTCAGGCAGTTCAAGGGGCCATGGCGGTTCAGGCAGTTCAAGGGGCCCCTTGCCCCCCCCCAAAATTTTCTTGGAGGAAGCTACGGGCTTGTGGGCTGGAGCCAGGAAGTGGGCTGGAGCCGGAGCGGGCTCATGGGCTGGAGCCTGGACTGGGGCTGGAGCCGGAGCGGGCTCATGGGCTGGAGCCAGGACGTGGGCTGGAGCCGGAGCGGGCTCAAGGGCTGGAGCCAGGACGTGGGCTGGAGCCGGAGCGGGCTCATGGGCTGGAGCCTGGACTGGAGCTGGAGCCGGAGCGGGCTCATGGGCTGGAGCCTGGACTGGGGCTGGAGCCGGAGCGGGCTCATGGGCTGGAGCCTGGACTGGGGCTGGAGCCGGAGCGGGCTCATGGGCTGGAGCCTGGACGTGGGCTGGAGCTGGAGCGGGCTCGTGGCCTGGAGCATGGACGTGGCCTGGAGCATGGACGTGGCCTGGAGCATGGACGTGGCCTGGAGCATGGACGTGGCCTGGAGCATGGACTTCTGTGGGACTAGGGGGCTCCTCCTCCACAGTCCCCACCGTAAATGAGGAGCCACTAACCAGGAGGGCATGGTCAATGTATCCCTCCAGGGATAAGTGGATTTTCCCTCCTGGGAGATGGGAGCGCAGAGGTTCATTCAACCCAAATCTAAAAATGTCTTTCAGCGCCACATCATTAAAATCCACCGCATGAGAGAGTCCACAAAACTCCACCACATAGTCCTCGAGGCAACGGTGGCCCTGGCGGAGACGCAACAGGCAAACTGCTGGGTTCATTTTGGGGTCAGTTATTCTGTAACATTTGATCCACTGGAGAGGCGAGGTTTTGAACCCAAATGCAGTCTTTATTTGAACACTTAACATAAATCAATATCAAAACAAAGACTTGGCAAAACAAACAAAAGACTAGACTTGACTAAACTTGACTTGACATAGACTTGACTTGACAAACACTCACCAACAGCAGGTTACACGCATCAATAACTGACAAAGACTATGGCAAACATGAGGGCTTAAATACACAAGGGCAAGTGACAAAACGAGGGACACCTGTGAACAATGATAAACAATAAACCAATGAGAACAAGACACAGGAACACGAGGCAGAAACACATGAGGGCATGGAATCACATGACAAAGGACCACATGACAAGACCAGGAAGTGCATGACAAAACATGACAGTGAACATGAAACCTTAAAACATGAAACATGAACCTACACCAAAACACCTTTGTGACAGAGTTTTAGTTTTTTTTTTTTTTTTTGGTACTTCATCTTATTATACTTATTATTTAATTTAGTTACCAATATATATATATATATATATATATATATATATATATATATATATATATATATATATATATATAATTTTTTGGGGGTCAACTATCCCTTTAAAATTTGTAGCATGTCATTTTATCTTGAAACGATTAAGTTTCAAGAACTAGCTAACAATTTACACTCTACAGAATTTAAAGGGATAGTTCACCCAAAAGTGTATATTTTATCATTATTTACTGACACTTAGTTTTAACCCTGAGTTTCTTTCTTCTGTTGAACACAAAATAAGATATTTTGAAGAATGTTGGTATCCAGACGTTGATGGTTCTATGATGGTTCTATAGTAGAAAAAAAATAATAATAATATTATGGAAGTCTGGCTACCGCCAACTGTCTTATTCTTCAAAATATCTTCTTTTGTGTTCAACATTAGAAAGACACTCGTATAGGTGTGCGTTTCACAAAAGCATCATTAGCCAACTATGGTTACAAGTTCCGTCGTTATCAACATAATTCAACCAGTCGATGTTTTTCCCGAAACCATCGTTCCAACGAACATTCGCAAACAGCATCTAAAACTTGTATGGTTGCAACGACAGCTCTGGACCTGTGGTTAGAAGCGTAGATTCTTGTTTGCATGAGGTGAATTTAATAAATCCTTATCATGAGCAAAATAAGCAAGCTGACATCTAGTACAATCTTTATCTATATTATTTCGAATACATACAAATGCAATTTACTTCTTTAAGTTTGTCAAGAGATTTAAAGCACCTTTTTCGAAGAGTACGCATGTGCGGACGTGCTCTAGACCGTATGAACAAGCCTAAGATTGAATCTGGAAATTAAGCAAAATTTAATTTTGTCCTCAGATGCCATGACCATAATTTACGGCAAAAAAAAAAAAATCTATGATTAATTCAACCTTAAACTGATAAATCCACTACCTGCATGACATCATAGCCAACGTGGTTGAATGACAAGTTTGCAACAATACAGTTTCGGGAAACAGTCGTCACTAGCTAGTTGATTTCTTCAATGATGCATCATACTATGGTAGTTAATCAGTGAGTTACGTCATTGTATGGGAAACGCACCCCAGGTTTGGAACAACTTGAGGGTGAGAAAATGATGACATTGAATGATATTTTCCTTTTTGGGTGAACTATCCCTTTAAGTTGTATAAATTAACATTAGTTTATGTTTTATGAACAAACACAGATTAATAATGAACATTATGTAATAAATGGATAAAAAATATTACTTTATCATTCTAAATTAACTAATGTAAACAAATAAAGTGGTAGTTACAAATGGGCCTGTCAAAGTTTTTAATGCTATGTTTTAAATTGAGTAGTAGCTCAAAATGGAACAAAAGCTGTCTCCTCACAGAGAAAGATTTGAAGATATTTTTGGAATTAATAATGACAGCTTTTACCATAATGACTTAAAGGCTCTGTAATCTCTTGATAATTTTGTAGGTCTCACAAGGAATTGACTGATTGAAGGAGGCGTTTCTTCAAAGCAGACACTCACAACAGCACGCAATGGGCTAATAGCTCTCTTTGTAGGTAAATAGCAGTTTTGTCAAAGCCAGTACAAGAATACAAAAGTACATACATTTTCCCCTGAGAACAATGGAAATAAATTGCCCTGGGCTGTGTGTGTCAGTTGTGTCCCGGAAAACAGGCCTTACATCGGGATTCAAGTTATTCCTGTCACATGTATTTGGGTTAATAGTTTGAACATTTGTATTGTTTGGAACAAATGGTTCAAAACTGACAAAAAATTGTTGTTCAGAATTCCAGACCATTATATGTATTTGACCTCTCACAGCATTTCTGAACCTTCATAATTATTTATTTATAGTCTTGTGCTATGTATTTGGAATCTCATTTCACTGAATTAAAAGTGTTACATTTAAATGTTCTCAAAATACATGTTATGCTTGTTAAAAACACACATGGTCCTAAAATGGAAGATCTGGTCCAGTCTGTTTTTGGCTACTAGAGCAACAAGACCATCTTGGTCCAGCATCCAGCTACCATGTTCACCAAACAAGCTTGACCACCTTATGATCAGATTTGTTCATATATGATCCCTCAGAAAGTTCTTGAAGAGTTTTCAGCCACTTCAGACATTTTTACTTTTTTTTTTTTTGTTGCACTATTATTGTCAGTCGCCTGAGATTTGTAATTGGATTGAGATCCAACATATTTTCCTTGTCCAACCTCCAGAGAGGCCACGCTGGTCTATGCTGGTCTGAATGATGAAGTTTAATCTAAGTGTTGGTTTCTAAGCATCACTTACAGCACTTCCCTCTTGCACGTCTCCTTTCTTCTGTTTTATCAAGAAGAGCAGTCTCAATCGGAGCACAAAATGCCCTACAAAATGTTCAGTCCAGATACATAATAGATCAAGCCTGTCTGGGAAGTAATTTTGCTTATCTAGTCTGTTTGGGGATTTTCCTGGCCATTCGATCATGCCAGCGAGCTCTGGGTTGCATTTGCTGAAACAGAGCAATTCCAGCCTTACGGATGTGACATTTGCAGTGAAACGTGAAATATAACTTCTCAGAGAAAATTCTAATTACCATTATAACAAACTATTTGTGTAGAATCCTAAACCCCTGCAGACAAAGTCCAGCCATTAGGAAATTATTAGTATACATGCATATCCCCTTCCCAAAAGTTTGAATCACGTCACAGATCTTAATCATCCGGTTAAATGAGCAGCAGCAATAACCAACAGCAGTGTAGCAGATCTATTCCGAGATCTAACATGGTCATACCCATTGCACTGAAAAAAAGGTACATTGCTGTCACTGGGGGCGGTACCCTAAGGTATAAAACAGAAAATGTACTAATATGTACCTTTAAAGTACTAATACACACTCTTAACATACCGATATGTACCTTTGAAGATACTAATATACTCACAACTTAGGGGTGAGTAAGGTACAAAGATCACTTTTGTACCTGATGGTACTGCACCAGTGACAGCGTTTTACCTTTTTTTTTCTGAGATTGTACCATGCTAAACACTCATGGCAGAAATGATCTAATATGGAGGTTTTTTTTTTATCAATATGTGATATGTCTATGGAAGCTTATTTCCACCACAGAAAAAAAAAAACTAAAAACAATTTTTTTAAAAGAGTAAATGTAATTGGCACTGTTTATCTCACAACTTTTTTTTTCTTTCTCAGAAGTGCATAATATTAAATCACAACTGAGTTATAAAGCCTGAAATGCAAGAACTCACAATTTAAAATGTATATCTCGTAATTCTGACTGTCTAACACGCAATTGTGATTTTGTATCATGGACTTTTAACTTTATATCACACAATTCTGACTTTATAACACTCAATTGTGATTTTATATCATTGAATTTTAACTTTATATCACACAATTCTGACTTTATAACATGCAATTGCGAGTTATTAAGTCAGAATTGCAAGATATAAACACAATTGCAACTTTATATCTCATAATACTGACTTTATAACACACAATTGCAAGTTTATGCAGAGTTGCAATTCTGAGAAAAAAAAAAAAATGATGTAAGATGTAACCTCACAATTGTGAGATAAACTGTCGCAATTATATCTTGAAATGTTTTATTCAGTGGGGGAAACAAGCTTCCATAGAAGTCTCTATAATTTCTTGCCACATTTACCTCTGGCTTTCTCACAAAAATTCTAAAAAAAATAAATAAATAAAAACACTACTTAAATGGCCTATATATAAGTTTAAAGCATGAAGTGTGTGATTTTTTTAGAATCAGATATGTATACAGTTGATGAGCCCTATCATAAACCTGGCGCTATGCGACAAGTCTTTTTTGCTAGTTTCAGCCCGAGCCAGTTATAATTTTCACATCCTGCGCCACGTTGTTTAAACAGCAAATGCACTCACACCCATCTGTTCACCCATGGGCGTGCTGGTTTGGAAAGGAGGTGTGTTCAGGCGTGTTGTTGGTTTGTTGCTGTTTTTAGGAACTGAAAGCGACTGCACCATAAAAAACAAAAACAAAACAAAAAACAACTTGTATAAAGTTAGCGATGCGGTGATGGATGCACAATGCATGCACACTCTGCTTATTACGAAAACAATGACATGCAGCAGAATGTAAAATATATATATATATATATATATATATATATATATATATATATATATATATATATATTAAAAATAAAAGGTTTCCTCTCTGAAGGAAAGTTCAGTCTTTCCGCTCGCAAATTCAGCCATGCAAATAACGAAACCGCCATGGTGCAAGCACAACTTTCTGTTAAAGGAAATGGGAGATGAGACTGATTGGTTTATAACACGTTAAAACCAAAACATACTCATGACTAATCCTTTTGGACAATGAGCTTGGTGTGCCGACTGTTTTTTTTTTTTTTTTAGTCATTAAACTAGCAAAAGTGCAAAAAGTAGATTCTAATTGCACCTGCACCATGCGCTTCAGACCATGCACTCAGATCGTTAAAAGAGAGCTCTGAACATGCAAATACAAGTAGCTAAAGAGCCAACAGTGATTTATAAGTTTTGTGATTGGGATAACGTGGGCGTGTCCATCAACTCAGAGCAAAGTTTAACGATGCAAATGAGTTACAACACAATTTAGAAACCAATAGGATCTTGCGAGTATTTTGGAAGCCACTTTTTGCAATTCGGTTTGGTGGCTTACAATTTTTGAAGCGTAGCATTAAGATGTTAAGCACCTGAATGAATGTGATATCATTGTATTGGATTATTTCTATTCTGCTCTCTTATTTCAGAAAGAACAGTGACTTTCAGGTCATATTTTAAACCATCACACTTCCCCTGAATGGTGCATTATGGTGACACTAATAAGAATCCCTCACTAAATTAACACCTCAGAGGGTTCTTTTGCTTCTTGTGAAAAAAAAAAAAAAGAAATCTCACAATCTTTCATCAGTGATTGGCCAAGGCATCCTTCTCTGTCTTCTGCTCCGCAGGGGCCAACAGAGGTCCCAAAGCCCAGGCTGAGTGCAGCTGTTGTGGGGACCACAAAAGCAGAACCTCTGTACGTCAGCTTCACGGGCTCCCTGCGGCTTTGTGGACTTGACAGATGCCAGAATCATTCCAGCTGCATTATCCAGCAGGATAGTGGCTTTTGGCCATTTCTGATTGCCGCCGGCTGGACTGATAGTAACTGCCACATGTTTTTTTCACTCTGTTGTGAGGACAGGTGGGTAATAGTAAGCTGCTGTGTTGTGCTCCGGACATTCGGTCAACAATGGCGTTCTTATTGTTCATAATAGGACTGTCAGGAACATTACATTTAATTGTCATGTAAATAATTGATATTAATGATTTAATTCTGTTTATGCCACTTACTTACAAATCTTTTAAATAAAAAAAGAAATAGTAAAATATTTAACTTAAAATAACTACCACTAATAATAATACATATTAAAATGTTATAATAGTAATAATAATAATTAATTAATAATAATATCAGTATATAACTTCTATACGCCATTCGTTACACACGCCTTTCGGTAAGTGTGAATGATAGCTAAATTCACTATCTATGCTTATGTTACTTGTAAATATTTTAAAAATATTAGACATATATGGTTTTGGCATATACATCCACAACATTGCACACTCATACTATTTATACACATTTACATGTGATCGGGTTGGTGCTGCAGGTTTATTGTCTGTCCTTTTAAATGCTCTGTCTCTTTAAAGCAGGATGGATTCTGATTTGCTGTCAATGTATTTTGCGTCATCAGCTGGGAAAATGTCATCAGTGGGAAAAATCATTCTGAAAGTTATTCCAATGATATTGTGTCTCTATGTGGTTATAGTTGTGGCTCTGGTATTATTTTATATTTAGAATGTTTTTTTAGAACTACATCTTTATTGTTATAGTTATCATCCTTGGTGTGAATGGGCGTTTACACTGAAGGAGGTGCCAGAGACTATATCTACAGGCCAGAAGATCCAAACTTGCGAAACCTTTGTGAAAATGCACGCCTACATTTTTGCAAAGCACTAAAAACATACCTACAGTATGTACAATTTAATTCAGCTTCCTGCTTAAATAAACACTAAAGGCGGTTTAGTGTAGTCGTTGCGTATACCCTTTGTTCCACTTACTGGACATTTTATTTCCTGCAACACCCAATGCAAACCCTAATGCCCAAATTAATATATCATATAATTAATATGGTAAACTTAAATAAACAAGCTAAATCAAACTTTGATGAGTATTAACAACATTCTTTCATTTTAAGTTCACAAAACTGATACATTTTAAGTTAGCAGAAATGTTTAATTGTTTTGAGTTTTATGAATGTTTTTCTTTTCATTTAAGACAAATCTAAATTGAACTGAAACTGTACTAGGATTTCTATTTCCAAGCATGAATTTCCATGCCATTAGAAATAAAAAATATAGTAAAAATAATGCTAAAATTAAGTGTTATTTTTATGATTTTTGTGCAAGATTAATGTTAATTGGGATATTTGGTAGTGTTTAATGTTATACTAAGTTAGACAAGTTTTAGATAAGATTATATATACATAATAACATTTTGCGAACAGATATATGTTAAATGGTCTAAATTGCTACACTGTAAAAAAAAAAAAATATTTAAAAAAAAAAGTTACCTGGTTGCCTTAAAATTTTGAGTTCATTGAAATTAATATTTTAAGTTAATACAATGAAATTTTTTTGAGATTCGACAACCTTTATTAAAATATTATTAAAAGATTGTGTAAGCATATTGGGTAATTGTGTGTGTTTTATTTGTGATGATGCAGTGAAACATGCCAAATAGTGCTATTTTCATGATTTATCACATTTTTTATGTGGTTCCGATACAAAAATATTTCGAGTTTCTATTTATTAAACAAATTTCCTTCATTGTATCAACTCAAATTTTTTATTTCAATAAACTACAAATTTTAAGGCAACCAGGTTACTTACTTTTTTTAAGTTAAACCGACAAAAACCAACCTATTTTTTTACAGTGCATTGTCTTTCAGAAATGGCTATGCTATGCTAATGCTATCAAAAAATCATGTTACCAAGTAGCAAGTTCATATTTACTTAATTAACTTAGCTAAACAAGTTTCCACTACTAAAAATATTTAAATTCAGATTACATGATAATTTTGAAGTTAAATGTATGCATTGGCTTACTCAAATATTTCAAGTTGAGAGCAATTAAAATGTCAGAGTACAAATAATTTAAAATATGACTTCTGGTTGCTTAAACTTTCACTTTCTTAACTTAAAAATGTTGATGTAACCGATATCCTCAGATTTTATTTTTGCTGAATTATTTGAGTTTGTAGTAAACCAACGTTTAAAGCACCATATTCATGTTTATTGGTTTTGAAGAAAACCGAATGTGCTTTTAGCGCCACTCACTGGACATTTAATTTTGAAAGTTTTGTGAAACGTGCATGAAGCAACAGATAAATATGCAGAAATAACAACACAGCCACTTTTTCCCCCCGAATGAGCCTAGGTCTAGAATATCATAGAGACTTGAGTCCCTGGAAGCCACCCTGAACATCCTAGCAACCATGTAACAACACTCTAAATGCCTCTCAGAATACCTTAGCAACTACATAGCAAAGCCCTGGCAACCACTCCCGACACACAAGCTTCAATGATCGCGTTATCTCAAATAATCACGACAGGCCTAGATGGAACATTTGTCTTCTACTGGAGGGCACAGAAAACAAAATAATACTTTTTGCTGCACAAAAATAACTCTGTTAGAGCATGCACAGATTCAAGTGGATGCCATGTGGCTTCTTTAACCTCGTATGGCGAGGCGGATATTTGTCGCACTCTTGCTCGTTCGTGTTGCCTCGGGATTAGAAGAGATCAGAAAGGCACGGAGTGTGACAATGAAATCCTCACATTCTCATGTGGCTATGTCAGAGCATCGTACTGTCTGTATGAAGAGACAGGCTTTTTTATATTTCTGCTTTTGATTGGTCATAGCAGCATGTCAGTTTTGCAAAGTGATTAGATGGTTGTCATGGCCAGATCTAAATTGACTGGACTGATGAAGGTTCTCTCGAAATGCGAGATGGGTCATTTAGACGGATTAAGGGAAACAATTTTGATTCATTGGACACAACGACACATTTAGAGAGGAAGCTACATCAAGAAAAATGAACAAATCCACTTAAGCATGTAATCAGAGGTTTTGGTGCGTGTGTTTGTAAAAGTAAGCATTTCATGTGTTTGCACACCACAATCATCAAGGTAATCATTTTATTAAAGATTAAACCTTTTTTTCTCGGTGGTTGTTGTGCTTACTGATTATTGGTAATCATGGGAACTTACTTCCACTCCAGCAGGTGTAATCACCGACATTTTCAGTTCCTTAGGATGATTGTAAAGAAAAATGGTTAAAACAAAAACAACTATGGTCAATCCTGCTTTAACATATTATAATAGCTCTGAAATGTTGAAAAAGTTTTCTTTAACCTTTCAAAACTTGTAACAACTATGCAAAACATAATTTAAAATGTACTCATGGTTGTAATTATGATTGATTGCCCTTATGCTTCTATCTAAGTTTATGGGCCTCATTTATAAAATGTGACACTGGACCACAAAACCAAACATAAGGGTCATTTTTTTTAATGTATTTTATTAAGATTTATACATAATCTGAAAGCTGAATACATAATCTTTCCATTGATGTATGTTTTGTTAGGATATGGGCAATATACAGCTGTTTGGAAATCTGGAATTTGAGGGTGCAAAAAAAATCAAAATATTGAGAAAATCACCTTTAAATGTATCCAAATGAAGTCCTTAGCAATACATATTACTACTAATATGGGAGACAGGGTATGGTTTTAACACTTTTTTCTTCAGCACCTAAAAGAGTTTTATTTTATTTTTTTAGTACACATCTGTAACTTTTAGGCAAAGGACCCACGTGTCTACTACAAATGGCAACCATTTAAATTTCTTCAACTATTTCACAGACTTTGTGAGATGATGACAAATTCAAATTGTTAATTTGTTTGTTGTCCTTTGTCCTTTATAAATGAGGTCCTATATACTTGAAAAACTTATTCAAAATATAATAGCTGTGGAATGTTATAATTGTTATGATGCATTACGATGCTGATAATAACAAATGATCACAATATATATATATATATATATATATATATATATATATATATATATATATATATATATATATATATATATATATATATATATATATATATATATATATATATATATAAATAAGATAGGCCTATAATGCATAAATGTAGGCCTACTATTAATTGTAAACAACAAGGTATTAAGTGCAATAACCAAGGTCTCTCAGACCAAGTACAGACCATCTATTAAAACTTTTATTTATATTTTTTAAATTGAACAATTTATTAAAATTTTAAAGTATACTTAAGTATACACTCACCTAAATGATTATTAGGAACAGCATATTAATACTATGTTTGCTTGAAAATCCCAGTAACTGAGCAGATTGTGAAATACTCAGACCAGTCCGTCTGGCACCAACAACCATGGCACGCTCAAAATTGCTTAAATCACCTTTCTTTTCTGACATTCAGTTTGGAGTTCAGGAGATTGTCTTGACCAGGACCACACCCCTAAATGCATTGAAGCAACTGCCATGTGATTGGATGATTAGATAATTGCATTAATGAGAAATTTAACAGGTGTTCTTAATAATTCTTTAGGTGACTGTATATAACCAAAGTATTTATACCTAAAACCGGCAATATATTTCCTTTATTATTAAGCTGTGTTTGAGCAACATGTCAGTTTACTGTAAACAGTCACACAATGTACGGTCAAATGAAGATGTGCCTACTCATAAATCTTCAAACTTTGGATTAATTGTTCATTTTTGTTTTGCAATTGTATTGTGTTTTGTTTGCTACTGTGTAAATATCAAAATGATCCATTCCTATAAGAAAAATATCCATATTTTAAACTTTATAAAGTAAAGTTCCAGCCGATCGCCTTCCATGGTAAAAGTGTTGAAAATGCCTCCTCAGTTCAAAAGGCTTACACTACCAGTTACTCTTGTCTTGGGCTAGACTGGGTGTAAGCATTTTCAACTGCGAGTCAACCACTTTGTACATGTTTTCCACAGAAGGTGGCCGTAACTTTACTTTATAAAGTTTTAAATATGGATATTTTTCTTACAAAAGCGTATCAATTCGCTTAAGAAGGCCTTTGTTAACTCCCCAGAGCGGTGTGGAGCACGTTATTTGATGGATAGATGCATTTTTAGTCATCAACTATGTTTTTGTCCTGTTGTTTTATGTTATTTTAAAGGGTTAGTTCACCCAAAAATGTAAATTATCCCATGATTTACTCCTTAAATCAACCTAGGTGTATATGACAATCTTCTTTCAGATTAATACAATCAGATTTATATTTAAAAAAGTGCTGGCTAATCCAAGCTTAATAATGGCAGCGATTGTTGCTTTTGAGTGAGTAAATCATGGGCTAATTTTAATTTTTGGGTGAACTAACCCTTTTAAATAGCATAAAACAACAGGAAAAATAATAATTGGATGACATTATAAATACTTTGTGAAGAATACAGTGACATGTTTTTTTTTACCAAAACAGTAATCATGTGCATGAGTAAATTTTACCTGCTGGCGGTTTTAGGTATACAACAACCCCTGGTGCGTTAATAATGAAATAAAATCCTTATAAAATCCTGCCAAACATTTTCAGTATAAAATCAAGTGCCGTTCTATATTACTACTCATTCAGTGTCTTGTTTCATATGCAACATTATGGAAGTGAAAAAGGTTGCGAGTCAATTCAAGATGACTTCAAATTACTTCCTTTAATGTCGGCAGAGTCCATCCATCCATCCATCCGTCGATAACTTTAAAAAGTGTAGGATGACTCATTTTAACACATGACCCTATACATTTATAGGCTGCTACATAAAACAGCATACAATTTTATTCAAACTAGGTGTGAATGTATTTTCTCTGTCTCTATCCAGATGCGGTCAGACTGTGTTTAACCTTGACTTGTGCGACTGCAGACACAGACCCATTATGAGACCATCTGTTCAGCTCCCCCTTCACATTTATTGTATGTCATAAAGGAGCGCGTCTGCTCCCTGTCAGCCTTTACTGCTTCTCTCTCATCAGAAAGTTGCTTTCACATGTACTGTATGAAAGCTACAGATGAATCATACGTGACTTTAGCTTGATTAGAAGTCATTTCATACATGCAGGCTCTTTAAATAATCGTAGTCCAGCCGTGACTGTTTCATGCATACGAATACAGACGGCGTGTGGTACCTCATTTGTTGCTGGACAACTTGTTTTTGGCCCATTTTTTCATGCCAAAGCAGGTAAACATACTAAAAAAAAGCCACGATTATTCAAAAATACATAATCCTTTGTACATAAACATTGTAATACAAAAAAAAAAAAAAAAAATCCCTTTACAAAACCTGCAATTTCAATCTATATATTCAAGCTTAAATCTAACAAAACATGTCCAGGTATCATAAAAACAAAATAATATGACCATAGGACATTGACAGGCTTCTTGACAGGCTTTATGATTCTTCCAAAAACTACAACCAAAGCATTTAAAAAACCCAGTTCTGAAAATGTCTCTGAAATTCCCCGGCTGACAGCCACACTAGGATCTCACCTAATTTCCAGCTGTTAGATTCCATAGGAATATTTGACACGGTTTGACTTTAATCTGATGGTGTCTGTGCTATCATGAAGGCAACCTGGGGCACAAAGGAACAGATAGCAGTGATATTTTCAAATCGTTGTGTGCGGAGATAGCTTCCAGTTCACACAGCGGCTGAATATGGATTTATCTCTCTCCTTGTCTTGTCTCCCCTTTCTTTCTTGCATTTGTAGACAGGAATCTGCATTTTCAGATGTGTCGCTGTGTGAGATCAGGGACAAATGTAGCATAAAAATGCACATTTTTATCTCAATGGAAGATACTGTTGTTATACCCCACAGAACCAAATCCATATATGACTGTTTCACCAATCATTCTTACATATTCAGGTCTATATCTAACACGGATGGACCTTTATTAGCCTACCTGTCGCAATAGTGTAAAACTCTCCTGATATTAGAGTAACAATTACAGAAATATTAAACATATTTTGTGACCTTTTGGAGCATGTCAGGTTTCAGTTTGGGCAATGTTCATCACTGTCCTCGTCAGTGCTCATTTCCCGGTACATTCAGCAAATGATAGTTTTGAGAATATGTTTCAGATCACAAATATGAGCCTATTCATAATCTCCAACGTATTCTCAAAACTCAAATTTTCTAACATCTTGAAAATCTATATTTTGATAGCTGATAGCTTCTTCACCAGATTCATCATCAAGTAACATTGACACTAATATTTGAGCGTGTTCAGTACTTGCTCTGCAGTAAATCACTGTGCCATTTCAAGTTTTGCAGATTTATTAATCTTTCGTTTTCTGTCTGAAGAATGAGTGAAACGTCCCTTCATCACTTTATATGTATCAGACATTGGCAACTTGTGGAATAAATCTGAATTGCACTTATTCTGTTATTAATGATTCAATTATTGTTGTGCATAAAAAATCTTTTGTAATTGTTTACAAAACAAAACAAAAAATCATGGAAAAACCGGCAATCTTTTATAATTGTATGAATTTGGCCCCACTTTGTATAGGCAGCCTTACAAAAATGTATTACCGATGTACTTACATGCAGGGTTTTTTTTTATTTATTTATTTTTTAATGTAAGATAGGAGTCATATTTCCTCTGGCTTCCTTTATAATCCCACATGGAGGTTTTCCAGTCTGTGTCTCCTGAAGCTAAAGCAGAAAATATAATGTCTAACAAAGGACCAATTTGTATTCGTCATCATCTCACAAAGTCTGTGATATAGTTGAAGAAATTTAAATTGTTGCCATTTGTAGTAGACATGTGGGTACTATGCCTTTGCCTTTCAGACGTCTAGGTAAAAAATGGTAGTTTTAGGTGCTGAAAAAAACAAAACAAAAAACCTTACAATCACACCCAGTCTCCGCTAAAGCTACAGAATGCACTTGTCTGGTGTATTTTCTTCTTTAAATCTTTTTAAAAGTTTTAGAAGACTTAAGACTAGAATATAGTCATATGGACTATTGTTATGCTACTTTTATGTTGCCTTTTCCATCTGGCAGTTCCTGTATCACTGTATCCATTCATTGTATGGAAAATGACTGCATGTCTATTCTATTGAACCCATTTTAACCCTTTCTTTCTTGCATTTGTAGACATGCATCTGCATTCTTATGTTTGTGCTGTGTTAGATCAGGGATAAACCCTGATAAATCCATTTTTATCTCTGTGGTAAATACTGTTGGGTACCACAGAACCAGTTCCATATAAAGCTTTAGGATTCTGCTTAAATGGTCCAGACATGCCTTTCTTTCGAGTTGTTTTAAACCTAAAACTTTAAAGTCACTAGGCTATTTCATTTAATTGGCTCTGTCCACTTTCAAACAATAAAAAATATATATTTTTAGCTGCTAATGCAACAAAATGAACTTCTCATTTTGTGTTGCACTGAAGTAAAATCCATAAGTATGGAAGCGTGTTTCCACCACAGAATTAAAAATAAAAAGGTAATTGTGTCTTTTTATCTCACAATTATGACTTTTTGACTTCTGACTTTATAACTCACAATTTGAACTTTATATCTCGCAATTCTCAGAGAAAAGAAATCAGATAAAAAGTCACAATGGAAGAAACAAGCTTCGATAAATATATGTTTGAAACAAAATAATAAATAATCAGGCTATTTTTGATTTTAGTAAAATATCTCTTTAAGAATGGAGTTTGATGAAACAATTTGATGAAGAGATGCATGCTGATGTGAAAGAGTTTTTAAAGAACGCTTGATATATATATATATATATATATATATATATATATATATATATATATATATATATATATATATATATATATATATATATATATATATATATATATATATATATATATATATATATATATATATATATATAAACCTTTTATTATTTTTTTTATTTTTTATTTTCTTAATGATAACCTTTTTATTAAGATCACTGTGTTTATGTTTTTTATGTTTCATCTGTATCATGTTTATTTTTTTATTCTTTCTGTTCTATTTTCCACAATGTCTAGCAAGATATATCTGCTAACTCTTTGTCACTTGTAGAGGAACTTACTGTAATTGCTGTATTATTGTCATTGCGGATTATATATTACCTAGAGGTGTTGATATAATTGTACAAAGTGTGACAATCCAAGACCTGCACCGGCACCTTTATCCGCTAATTAACTCTGAGATATATAGTGTCTGGATATAAATATAAATAAACCCATGCAATATATCATTTGAGTACTTTTATGTCACTGTTAATATGTATGATAATTTATTCATGAATTTAAGCTAAAAAGAAAAAATGGAGGGAAAAATATATTATGGAAGCTTGTTTTTGCCACTGAATAAAAACATAAATGAATTTAAGACTCTTTTTTTATCTCACAATCCTGTTTTGTCAATTGTGAGTTTATGTCTCGCAATTCAGACCTTTTTTTTCTCAGAATTATTAGTTTATATCTCACAATTCTTGTTTAGATAAACTCAGTAAGGCAGGCAATTAAGTCAGAATTGTGCGAAATAAAGTCAGAATTGTGAGATATAAACTCGGAATTGTGGGAAATAAAGTCAATATTTTGAGAAATAAAATCTGAATTATGAGATATAAACTTGGAATTGTGAGATATGAACTCGGAAATGTAGGAAATAAAGCCTGAATTGTGATATATAAACTCTGAATTGCAGGAAATAAAGTCAGAATTGTGTGATATAAACTGATTTTTTTTTTTTGGGGGGGGGGTGGGGGGGTGGGGGTTGGGGTGGGTAAGAATTATGAGATATAAACTTGGAATTGTGAGACATAAACTAAGAATTGTGAGTCTGAATTGTGAAATATAAACTCAAAAATATTGAGATATGAACTTGGAATTGCAGGAAATAAAGTCAGAGTTGTGAGAAATCAAGTTAGAATTGTGAGATATAAAGTCAGCATGTGGGCACTTTGCCTTTGCCTTTTAGACATGTAGCTAAAAAGGGGTATTTTTAGGTGCTGAAGTCGCTCCAGTCTCCCCTAAAGCTACAATGCAGACAATGCAGTTGTCTGGTGTGTTTTCTTCTTTAGATCTGTTTTAGAAGACTTGGAATATAGACATATGGACTATTGTTATTGTAATCAGCTTTTTTAACATAATACAAATATAAAAAAAAAAAAATTAAAAAAAAAAGAGAAATAATGTTTTCGAGAACACTTCCCCTAGATAAACAGGGCAAACAGATCCAGCCCTGAACTCATGAACTTGGTCAAACTGGTTGAGTTGGTGTGGTTTAGGATGATAAAATATAATAATAAAAAAATAAGATTAAAAAAACACCTCTTTAGTCACAACAAAGTTAAGTCATTTACACAAGTGTCCATGTCACCTTCTTTGACTCTGGAGGAGGGGTGGCAGTGGGTGTGCAGAACATGCGTGGGTGTTTTTTCCCTTCTTTGTCTGGATCTACTGTGTCGTTTTGAGTGGATGTGTTAATTGAGCTGCCTTTTGCCGGAAGACAGCGCTCGTTTTCTCGAAAGCCTGATCACCATGCCATTAAAACTCCATTCCGAACTTTACTTGAGCTGAAGCACTCTCGTTCCAGACGTGAAACTATTGTTCCACAGCGCTGCACGGAAAGGCGGCCCGCTGAACTTGGCAATGGAACCTGCTGCGTTTTTGCGTTGAATGAACAGAGACATGTGGGTGGGTTGGCTTTGGTTCCTGGATTTATGTTTTAAGAGTTAGAGGTAATGAAGCTTGGGATGTTAACGACTGAATTTACTTGGAGAAGTTGGAAGGTTTTGTTTCCCAAAATATTCTCTAAATAAGTCTTTGAGTTTAATTGGACAGTTGAAGTGGGTGTTTTGAATGGTTTAGTTTTCAGCAAACAGCATTCAACTTTTTTTGTCTCCTTTACCGCTTTCCCATGTCGCACGATTGGAAGGAATCCATCAGGCTTGACTAGATGTTTTTGACTGTGAAATTGGTATTTCACTGTTCCTTTGTGACCAAGACAAAGTTTTGATACCCTTACATAAAGTGCTACTGCAGTTCCATACTGAAAATAGTGTGTAGGATATGCATGATCTACACTCTTAAAAATAAAGCTTCTTAAATGGTTCTTTGGCCCAGTGTATGGCCCCGTGAAGAACCTGTAATATCCGAAGAAACTTTCCATTGCGCAAAAGGTTTTTTGAAGTGCTTAGACTATAAATTGGTTAGAAAAAAAAAAAGTTATTTAAATAACCTTTCACAAAACGGTTCTTTGGGGAACCAAACATGGTTCTTCTATGGCATCACAGTGACATCACCCCATTTTTGGATCTTCCTGGCACCTTTATTTTTAAGGGTGTAATCGTGTAATCGTGTTAATCGTTCCACATGACTCAAATAACTTGCACAAAAAGTTATCACATCTTCAACATCAAGGAATGAGTTTATTTTTAAGTGTCCTAATTAAGTTATCTCAATATAAACTTATATGGTTCCTTGTAGGATTGTTACACTGTAAAAAAAAAGAACATTTATAAGTGACTGATCACATCTACATTTGTCATTTGGCCAAATTTAATTTCTGTGAATAAAATTGCATCAATTCACAGAAATTCAATTTGGCCAACTGAAAAAATGTAGATGTGATCAGTCACTAGAAAAAATTCAAGTGGAGACATTCTTTTGTTTTTGTTTTTTACAGTGCAGGGAGAAATGCTGACATATATAATTAGCATGCTAAATGCTAAATAATAAAATGCTCCTTTAGTAAAGCAGAAAAAAAAAACATGCTCTTTATTTACACAATCTCAGCTTTACAGTTCTAAATCCAGTCATATTGGGATATTAAACACTACACTGTGAACAAAAAAAACATGTTCAGTAAGTTATGACATATGATTTTGCATTGTTTTAACTCATCAAAATAAGTTAAGAAATGTTAAACTTTTTAAAAGTTAAACAAGATGTTTTTAAGTCAGTTTAATATAATCTAAGTTTAAATAACTTAAACATCCAAGTTGATTGTATTTAAAAATTTCAGGCTGTGACTTAAAGGGTTAAGCGTTACTTCAGCGCTGGGAAGATGAATCTGTATTTAATCTGGGTCATCAATGTAGTAGAAATGTGAAATTATTTTTGAATTTGGTGCCTTCTAGACTGAGAAAAGACAGAAAATGTATTTTTTGTCTCATGGGGATGAAAGACTACAATTCCCAGAATGCTTCGCTGCCCTATGAGGCCATTCCCAAAGCCACCTACTGGATTACTGTGACTGAGTTGGAGAAGACACTACAATTAAAAACTGAACGTGTCTGCTCAATATAATGAGTGAGTCACCGCGTGAGTATCACAGCACTGAGCACTAACTGCAGGAGTCAGATAAATGAGCTGATGAGCTCTCATGATGAGAGCTGAGGTAATCGCGACTACAATCGTTTCATGTCTTTGCAAGCTTAACTTTCATAGAAATTAATTTGAGAAGTTAAAAGACTTACATTGCTCACCATAGCTCCGTTTAAATGAGTGCCTGTAGCTGAGCTGAGCTCTGAGTGTGATCTCCATCCCCCATGCGCGGGTTCAAAACAAGCGGAAATGGCTCCCTCTGCTGGCTGTAGTCTTTAGCCTTTGGCCAAACATTCCTCCTATGATGCAAATATCGCCAATTTGCATCATAGGAGGAATTTTTCCAGAAATAAATGCATAAATCTCTTGTCTCAGGGGGATATGAGGGGGGAAAGCACAGTTATTTGAATATACTCCAGGGTTTCTACTGATACAAAACCATATGCTAATCGCTGAAGTCCCATGCAAAGGATTTGATTAGTTCACATTCTCCTTAAAGCTACACTGTGTGATATTTTCTCCCATCTAGTGGTGAAAAGGTATATGACCATCCAGTGAATAATAGTTTTTGCTCCTCTCAATTTCGATTTCGTTTCAACTCCTACGGTGGCCGATTTAGTCATGGCTTTCAGTTCGACCTCTTCGGTGAATGTTGCTTCAGCTCAAGTGATGAGGTAATTTTTGAAAACTATTATAATTTGCAGTTATTTAATTTACCAAATGATCTATGATCAAGTTAATCTATGTAAAATGAATAATAGAACTGAATAATAACCAGTTCATTGCTAACATCAGCTATCAGGTTCCCAGAGGAATATAAGCTAATCTTAGTAAAGTATCTTTTATCAGTGCTATCGTTATTCTGTATATTGTACAACACCACTAGCGTAAGGCAAACAAATTATAATGCAATTAAAATATTAATCTCATGTTATCCGTCATAGAACACGGATTTATGTTATAAGGTAAACAATACTTTTTTCATCATTGACGCGAGGAAAACTATCCTAGACGTCGTTCTAGTGTTATGCTCAGCACACCATGATATAATTAGCCAAGCAACAATAAAACTTCCAATATACACAAATAGGCTGAATTAATATTACCTGTCGAGAAGAAAGTAGGACACGGCGGCGTTCTTTTTAAAATCGTTCCTCCTCATGAGCTCTCTCCAGGCCACTCCAATATTTACTTTTGTCTTGTTGATTTGCCCGTTGCGTTGCCGTCTTAATTCTCTTTTCCGCTTCCTTGGCGACTCTAATACATATCCCGCAATGTTACTATAGGTCCCGACCGGGGGTCGAATTCGGTAATCAATTCCGGGACGTGGTTGCTTTCACACAGAAGGCGAACCGGCAATGCTCCGGGAATATTGCGGGTCCGACGTGCATTTAGAAAGGGGCTTAAGAGTGATGATCCTCCATCATCATATAGCAGCCTCAAGCAATCCCCCTCTTCACATTCGACACGGTGCCATCGAGTGTTAAACGCGAAAAGCGAAGCTTGAATTTACGGGTATGTCCCTCTTTGGCAAATGTACTTTCAAGATGGAGGAGCAACATGGCGACCGCCATCCGAACCCTCAACACTTATGTATTTTCAATGGTATATTATAAAATTATGAGAATGCATTATTACTTGAAAGAAGTAAATATACATTAATGAGCACATATATTTTTGAAAGAACTAAGTGGTTTTAGCTAAGAATAAACTAAAAAAGTTACACAGTGTAGCTTTAAATAATTTAATCTAGCAGATTGCACTTAGATAATTAGACGTTAATTGGATGCAAATAAAGTTTCACAATAAAGAAGCAATGATGTTGTGTTGATCATATATAATATGATGAATGTACAGTGATATACTATAGTAATGCACTCTGCAAACTGTCACAGATGGTGCTTCCAGTCTAGATGGCATCACTGATCATTACAATTAGAGGGATTTTTAAATTTGACATGCAATATTCCACTTGTGTCCAGTTTTTACAATCTGTAACTATAGGTTATGGTTGCCAAGCAACATCACAACCTGCCGCATTCATATAGAGTGATGTGTGGTCGCACATCTTTGATTGTGGCTCATGCATTCATATATTTATTTTATTACATAGTTTTTTGCCTAGAGCGTTATGAGCCTATACTGTATGCCAGACTTCTTAATCATTCGCTTTGAATAATCTCATGAATATGTAAAATAAAAATATTATACAAATGAGAGGTACTTCATCTCATTTGATTATTTAATTCACTGGATTATCAATAATATGCATGGTTTTAGGTTATATTAAGTTATGCATAACCATGGCTATTTTTGATAATGCAGAGAATTACATGAGAGAGAGAGAGAGAGAGAGAGAGAGAGAGAGAGAGAGAGAGAGAGAGAGAGAGAGAGAGAGAGAGAGAGAGAGAGAGAGAGAGAGAGAGAGAACCAAACTTTCATATGGTTTCTGCCACATATGAATGTCTCCCACATCTGCATGCATATGAATGGAAGTCAGTGGAGCACAATGTCCAGCATAATCACAGCAGTGCAATATTAACACTTGAGCATAGCAACCCTGTATCATAAATGGAGCTGTCAGTAATAATGATCAGACATGTAGAAACATCTGCTCTGAATGCTGTCGGCGTTTCTTTTTTACTTTGTGTCTGTTTTCTAAACCTTATCATATTGTCCTTATGCAATACATCAACATATAAATTTAAATGCATGTCCTGCCGCAAACTGAAAATACATGTATTGACTTTCACATCCAGACATCGATTACTCCCAGACACAACTTCCTATCCTCAGTAGTCTACCATATTGACAGATGACAATGGGGCAATTTGTGTGTGTTGCGAGTCATTTTCCACAGTGAAAACAAGCCACGCTTTGGAGGTTCTTGATTGTGAGCAGATCAGTAAGTGTCTTCTGGGATTCACCAAACTCTGTATGAGTATTTCCTCCTGTAGTCCTTAGAGGCTTTTCTGATTCCAGAGGTGGCAATATGACAAACATATTTGTATTTGAGGAGCTCTTTTCCAAAACGCTATTAATCCATTTGAATAGTTTTCATGAAAATGTATTTTTTTTACCTACACCTAAACATCGTGTTAATATTCGATTTATTCTGTGAAAATGGTCAATTGGCTCAGTCTGAACATGTGAAACAATGATTGTTAAAAGAATCAACAATATTGTTGATTATAAATTCAAATTTATTTTTATTTTTTTCAAAACGCGAAAGAAAATGTTAAATTCACTGGAAAAATATTGGTTCATAATGTTGGAATACATTTTTAATTTGGTATTGCACCAATGCTGTATTTTGAGGCAAACTGTTTGATTTTAATCATGATATATGCATATTTATTACACGGCTCTGTGAAATACTTGATTCTGATTGGTCAATCGCACATTCCAGCGGTATGTTATTTCCAGATAACAACCGCTCATACAACCGCCATCTTGTGGCTTAAACAGCCGTGGGTTACAATGGAAGACTTCAAGGCAGGTTTCCTTTATAACGTTTTTAATATAGATATTTTTCTTACACAAACGCATCGATTCAAATGGCTCTATTAACCCATCGGAGTCGTGTGGAGCACGTTATTTGACGGACAGCTGCAATTTTTATCGACTTCAAACACAACTACAACAACTGCTTGGATTAACATTAGCCTGGACTTTTTAAATATAAGTCCGATTGTATTTGTCTGAAAGAAGAATGTCATATACACCTATGAAATCTTGAGGGTGAGTAAATCATAGGCTTGGTTTCATTCTTGGGTGA
Source organism: Pseudorasbora parva (assembly GCF_024679245.1). Taxonomy (NCBI): domain Eukaryota; kingdom Metazoa; phylum Chordata; class Actinopteri; order Cypriniformes; family Gobionidae; genus Pseudorasbora; species Pseudorasbora parva. The sequence continues at coordinate 8,762,352 of NC_090187.1, forward strand.
ACTAACACTTTCAGCATTCATTTTCAACATTTAGCAAGGGCATATGGCAAATAGATAAAGGCTTAAAGCAGGTTGGAACTGTTTTTCTTCGCGGAAGCTTTGCGTAAGAGCTAATAAAATATTTAATCTCAAGACAATATTTTGTGTCTAATAATTATTTATTTGAGACTAGCCGTGTAATAAGTGGGATAATGTACACCCAGCCAGTTGTTATCGCAGAATAAACCCCTTCAGAGTGATCAGGACCCCGACGCGAAGCGGAGGTACAAGCTAACTAAGTACAAGCCAAAAAGCACAATGCCTGCAAGTAACAAGGCCTTACATAAAACATTGCATAGTCTACATAGTAATGCAGATTAATTATATGCACAAGGATATAGTCCTTTTATTTTAATATTTATCTGCTTTGGTATGCTCAGCATTAGAAAACTGAGCTTTTTATAGTGGCAATTTTAGCTGAATCGAGTTATATTACGTGTGTGTATGAGACAGAGAGAAAAAAAGAGACTTCAAATGCACCTGTGAAGGGCTGTAATTTTCTATTTATTCTTTATCCTTGTGCATTAAAACAGGGCAAAAATAATAATATATCTTGTTTTTTACATCAACAATGCATTGAATTTGGTATAAATGTATGATTTACTTTCAGTTCTGTAATAACATTCTCAGTATTTATTTAATGAGCGAAGAAGGGTTAATCAGTTACACACCAGCTTCTTTTTGACACAATAAATGGACAAAAAAGGCTACCAGAGCTTGAAAAGCAGGAGAAAGAGATACAGATAGTGAAAAATATGGAAAGGACAAAAAAAAAAAAAAAACCCACCTGAAATTGACTGACCTTAAAATCCCTGGGCATTCAATAAACACTTTTGTGTTTGGCTTTGTGTTTATGAGATTCATAGTTCCCTTAAAGGACATCCCAGTAATCCCTTTACTGACCAAACGTGTGTGCCGCCCCTCACTGCAGGTGTCACTTATCCAGCCGCCCCAGAAATGTCAGTGTTTGCTGGATTCTCCCAGAGCTCATCTATGATGACTGAATTCTGAGAGGATGAAATGTCCATTGAGCTGTCATTCATCCACTTTTATATTTATTTTACTCTTTATTTTATGTTTTGCAACTTCCATGTGCATTCCGTAGGGGTTCTCAGTGGCAACTCAATGATCATTTTTATCAGTCTCTCTGTCTTTATTTATTTTTTTATTCTTGTGTTCTTCACAAAAAAGCAAAAGTTTTTTTTTACTTTTACATTGAGTTTGAAAGTAGCACATTGTCTTTTTTTTGTATTTCCTAAAAAAGAAGATCATAAAATCATTTGACATCTTACCCGTCATCCTGCAAGGACATCAGAAGTGAAACGGGGAGAGGTGTGAATACGCGGGCTGAATTTTATTGAGCCCTCGTTCACAAAATACTGATCAGCTCTTCATTGGGATAACTCTGAAAACTGCCTTTAGTTTAACTGTCTTCAGTTTTAGTTTATTTTTAGTTTTTTTAGTTTTTGTTTCTGTTCCATTTTTAGAAGGTTATTCTAATTGTGCCCTCTACATGTTTTGCTTTTGGCATAGGAAAAGATCCAAGCTTTCATATAATTATATATATATATATATATATATATATATATATATATATATATATATATATATATATATATATATATATATATATATATATATATATATATATATATATAAACTCAGCAAAAAAAGAAACGTCCGTTTTTCAGGACTGTGTATTTCAACAATAATGTTGTAAAAATCTGAATAACTTTACAGATCTTCATTTAAACAATCTTTTCCATGCATGTTCAATTAACCATAATCAATTCATTAACATGCACCTGTGGAATGGTCGTTAAGACCTTAACAGCTTACAGAGAGTAGGCATTTAAGGTCACAACTCTAAAAACGCAGGACATTAAAGAGACTGTTGTCTACCAACTGTGAAAAACACCCAAAGAAAGATGTCCGGGGTCTCTGCTCATCTGCGTGAACGTGCATTAGGCATGCTGCAGGGAGGCATGAGGACTGCTGTTGTGGCTAGGGCAATAAATTGCCATGTCCATACTGTGAGACCCCTAAGACAGCGATACAGGGAGACAGGAAGGACAGCTGATCATCGAAGTTTATCGTTGAAGGAATGAGCATTATACCGAGGCCTATACCCTGTAGTGGGTCCAATTCGGAGGTGGGGGGTCCGTCATGGTCTGGGGTGGTATATCACATCACCATTGGACTGAGCTTGTTGTCATTGCAGGCAATCTCAATGCCTTGCGGTACAGGGAAGACATCATCCTCCCTCATGTGGTACCCTTTATGCATGCTCATCCAGACATGATCCTCCAGCAGGACAATGCCACCAGCCATACTGCTCGTTCTGTGCCTGAGTTTCTGCATGACAGCAATGTCAGTGTTCTGCCATGGGCAGCGAAGAGCCCGGATCTCAATCCCATTGAGCACGTCTGGGACCTGTTGGATCGCAGGGTGAGGGCTAGGGCCATTCCCCCCAGAAATGTCCAGGAACTTGCAAGTGCCTTGGTGGAAGATTGGGGTAACATCTCACAGCAAGAATTGACAAATCTGGTCCAGTCCATGTGGAGGAGATGCACTGCAGTACTTCAAGCAGCTGGTGGCCACGGCAGATACTGACTGGTACTTTTGATTTTGAGCCTCCCTTCATTCAGGGACACATTGTTCTATTTCTGTTAGTCACATGTCTGTGAAACATTTTTTGTTTATGTCTTACGGTGTTGACTCTTTTAGTGCTCATAGAAATATTTACACGCATTAAGGTTACTGAAAGTAAAAACAGTTGAAAGTCAGAGGACGTTTCTTTTTTTGCTGAGTTTATATACACTGGCCTGGCGCCACTCTCTTACGGCTCTTGCTCGCCCTGCTCATCACAATCAGGCAAGTTGTATATGTTTATATGATGCAAGTTGTATATGTGTATTTGTTTATATGACGCAAGTTAAAAATTCCTCTTCCATTTCCTCTTTCCATCTGCATACTGTAAAGTAGGGAAGTATGCGGCATAGAGGCAGGGTGGAGTTATGAGGTTTTACTGAATGTTTTAGGTTCCAATGGAGTTGGAAACGACTCGAGGTTTAGTCACAATCTCCTTTTAATACTTTTCATTGGTATAATATTTGCAAAACCCAAAGACAGATGTAAAGGGTGGCCAATAGTAATGATGCATGTAGCATTACATCACTCAATAAATTATTTCTTGAGTCTCGCTGCTAGATTTATGGTCCAATATGGCAGAACATTGACTAATAAAAAAAAAAAAAACACACAGACCGTTTTGGACAAGAAAAAAATTAAATACACATTATCTTGAGTTTGTGGAGGACAAGTGATCTGTCGAATAAGAAAATGCATTCTGTTGGCTGGATTGCATTGAAATGTCAGGGTGGGTTATTAATCACATAGAATAAGTCTGATCCTCACTCTCTATGACATGCAGAGCCTCAATTTACAGATATTACTTCAACTGAGAGTCAAATTTTGAAATGCATAATTGTGCAGTTTTGCCAACACGTCTGTTGTTGTTGATGCTTCAAGTCTGGATCTCATTTAACGGCACTATTTTATGTGGCATCTTTAATAGTTTATAGTGTACTGTCTATTAGTGTATTAAATAAACACAAACCTGTTCCTCCCTTTCTATAAACATAAAGTGAGACATTGAGATAATTACTACAGATGGTGGGACTCACACCTAATTGAGGGATGGCGATGATATTGAGTGGACTTCTTCTGTATTGACAAGAGCAGCAGTCTTAGTTTCTTCTGCTCAATAATTTAAGCATAAATAAACCGAAGATACTGAAATGCATGTTTATGGTTGGAGAGGTGTATGAAAATGCCAGGTAATGCTGAGGTTGGATAATATAGCTCAAATATACTTTATAGGGTCATATATTTAAAATGAATCCATGTTTTTCAGTTCAGTTTATTTCTAAAGCACATTCAAAAACAGCAACAAGGCAGACCAAAGTGCTGGCCAATACAAAATAAAAAGACCATAATATAACAGATAAAAGGAAGCATTGAAAAACAAGACAAGACATTACAATCTGTTAAAAGTCAAGAAAAATAAATATTGTTTAAGACTATTTAAATGCAGATAATGTAGAAGCAGCCCTAATGTGGTTTGGCAAGCTGTTCCATAAAGTGGGACCAGCCAGAGAAAAAGAGAGTTCTTGGAATTTGGAGTAAGTTTATTAATAGATTAATGGTTCAGGTGTGTTTGAGTAGGGTTGGAGCTAAACTCAGAAGGAAGCGGAACTCTCCTGGACTGAAGTTGTCTATCCCTGGTGTACTGTATCCAGTGCAAACAGCGTCCGTGATTAATAATGGGCTCTATTTGCTTTTCGCACAACACATTGCTTGCCTCTGGTGTAGGCAAATTTTAGCCATTAAGAAAGTGAATGCCAGTGGGTGGGGCCTATGGTTAGCTGATGTAAAACTATTTGTCAGAGTCTTGCTCTGGAGGCAGGCATTTGCATATATGCCTGTGTGATGTCAGAAATTCCACAATATCTAAACAAGCAGTTTTTGGATATTGATTAATAAATGCTTTGCTTATAATGAGGAGGAATTTTAAGCTATGAAATAAGCTTTTAAAGGGATAGTTAACCGAAAAATTAACATTATCCTATGAGATACTCAACCTCAACCACCCTAGGTGTACATGACATTCTTTCAGACGAATAAAATCCGAGTTATACACTGCTCAAAAAAGTTTACGCTACTAATGAGACAACTGATGGTGTTCTTGGGTATTTCCTCCCAGATGTGGACATGTGCATCTCTGAGCTCCTAGACAGTATGAGATGCCACCTGGCAAAGGAGGATTGACCAAAACATAATGTCCTAGAGGTGTTCTATTGGATTGAAGTCAGGCGAGCGTGGTGGCCATTCAAATGTATCAAATCCTTCATCCTCCAAAAACTGCCTGCATACTCTCACCACATGAGGCCGGGCATTGTCATGCACCAGGAGGAACCCAGGACCCACTGCACCAGCATAGGGTCTGACAATGGGTCCAAGGATTTCAACCTGATACATATTGACTGTCAGGGTGCCATTGTCTAGCCTGTAGCAGTTTCCCTCCATGAATATGCCTCCCCAGATCATCACTGACCCACCACCAAACTGGTCATGCTGAACGATGTTACATGCAGCACAACATCCTCCACAGTTTCTCCAGACCCTTTCACATCTGTCACATGTGCTCAGGCTGAACCTTCTCTCATTTGAGAAAAGCACAGGCTGCCAGTGGCGAACCTGCCAATTATGGTGTTCAATGGGAAATGCCAATCAGTGCTGGACAGTGAGCACAGGGCCCACTAGAGGATGTTGGGCTCTCAGGCCACCCTCATGAAGTCTGTTTGTGATTGTTTGGTCAGAGACACGTCACACCAGTGGCCTGCTAGAGGTCATTTTGTAGGGCTCTGGCAGTACTCATCCTGTTCTTCCTTGCAAAAAGGAGAATATACTTGTCCTGCTGATGGTTCAAGGACCTTCTACAGCACTGTCTATCTCTCCTAGACTAGCTGCATATCTTCTGGAATCTCCTCCATGCTCTTGAGACTGTGCTTGAAGACACAGCAAACCTTCTGGCAATGGCACGTATTGCCTGTGCAACCTCTGTAGAGTCCAGCTATCGCTTCATGCTACCAGTAGTGACACTGACCCTAGCCAAATGCAAAACTAGTGAAAAGCAGTCAGAAAAGATGAGTATAGGGGGAAAAAATGCCTCCACCTGTAAAACCATTTCTGTTTTGGGGGTCTTCTCATTGTTTCCCATCTAGTGAACCTGTTGTTAATTTCTCTGATTAAAAAGTGTTCCTTTAAAAAAAAATTGAGCAGTGTATTAACAAATGTCCTGGCTATTCACGCTATTCACGCTATTCCAAGCGTGGCAGTGAATGTCAGTTCAAAAATTGTAGACCAAAAAATCTGCATCCTTTCATTATAAAAGCAATCCACACGGGTCAATAAAGGCCTTCTAAAGTGAATTGATGGGGTTTTGTAAAAAAAAAAAAAAATCCATATTTAACACGTTGCATTTTATACATTGGACTGTCTTCTGTATTTAACTTACAAAAATACAATTAAAAAAACTGGTGCGGCAATGATGTCAAGCGAAGTGTAAAAACCATAATTGGCTCAATGATGAGTTCAGGTGTAACATTTTTTTTTATATAACGCTGATTGATTTTGTCTGAAAGAAGAATGTGAAATATATGACTTTGAGAGAAAGTAAATTATGGAATAATTTATATTTTTGGGTGATATGTACCTTTAAGATCTTTTTTAAGTTTTCTTCAAGTTTGTCTTCATAATAATATATCAACATAACTTGCCTTTGTTTAATATCCTGTTTTACCCAAAGTATATTTGCAATATTTTCTATTTAATGGTGGTTTTGCAGCTGAGAATCATTAATTCAGTGAATGATTAATTGATTATTATTACGGATAACTTGTGAATCTTTTTCCCTTTTCCATGAGTAGCCAGTGAAGACAACAAAAAAGAAAAAAAGAAAAAAGGTTGTCATAATGTTCAGTCCAGATTGTAACAAACCAGCAAATCATTGATTGCATCTTTAAACCCACTTTAGTTGTATGCAAATGAAGCACGGATTTATTTTTTTATTTGTTTTTAAATCCCAGAAATAATGTATAATGTATGTATGACAGATATTTCTGATACAGTAAGGACAATTTTCTCTTAGTTTTGAATAACATCGTCACACTTCTTCAATTATGCTTACACAAACGTGATTAATTAAACACCATGGCCTTTAATTTGCACTGCCATTTTATCTGTATTCCTTACTGAATCATGAAAAAGCTCAGGAGATCATCCCTGTCAGGATGAGTAAAGTGTTATTCCTTCGCAAGTTAGTGGAGTACAGCACTCATTTGAAGCGTTCTTTGGCTTAAATAATCCTCCAGCCCAGTCCAATAGCTGTGATTGAAATTGATGAATGAAATCGCAGAGAACGGCCTGCACAGTTCGCACTTAAGGTGAGCAACGAGCCACACTGCCGCGACCCTAATCATAACTCGCATAAATCATTGACGCTAAGAGCCACCATCTCCATGTAGAAGGGAAGGTCCTTGGAGTTTGATTGTAACAACTGATCGCTACTAACCTCATTCAGCCGCTCATCTCAGGTAAAAAGGTCAGAGATGGATCAGGACCGTCTCCCCCTCCATCTTCAGAAGAGCTCTTCAGTGAGAGCGTGCTTCACATCAGGTCATTTTAAGATAGAGGTAGAGTGCTTATTTCCATCCAGTATTTTTTAATTACACTCCTGACGTTCTGTTCGAAATGCGCTTGATTTTCTGTTGGCGTTTGATGAAGGCATGTCTCTGAAGTGATCAGAGATTAAATTTATATAACCGGTGAAATAGTTTCCCTAGAAAGGTGTTAAAAATCTGGTGGCAGATTTGTTGCTGTGGAATGGATAAGCGTGTGGCTGTCTGAAGATGAGAGAGGTTTGGAGAGGTTAACTGCATTCTTGTCCTTCCACATTCTATCACCTATCTATTACTTGGACGTAAATGTGGGAGTCAAAGAAAAATAGAAATAACTGGTCCAGAAAAAGAAACGATTTTATTTCATATGAAATCTAGTAATTTCACCAGAGATGCATTTAATGTAAATTTTACTCTGTTTCAAAGTCATCTCATGGCTTAATTGACTCAGGTAAAGCTAGGAAAACATTTAAGTAAATAAGAAGACATAATGGATAGCACTCGTCCTTTCTTGGAGGTGGAGAAACCAATTTATTTATGACCTGCAGGATTTCTTGTAAAACGTTTTTAAAACGAAAGAAAAGTCGGCTGTTTTTGTCATGTTGTAAGTTTTAATTAAAAACGTTTTGTGATTTTTGGCTGTAACTTATGATTAAATGTTTCGGCACTTGTATGAACAATGTTATATAGGCCTATAGTTAAATCTAAAGTACTAGGCTATATAAATGTAAAGTAATGCATTGAATAAAACGTTGTTTAAATGTGGTGCCTTTAAATGTGACATCTATGAAAGAGTGTATACATAGAGAATTGTAATGCTGAAAAGTCATGTTCAGTAACAACTTTTGGATTTTAAATAAAAATAATGAATCAATGCATTTGTGTTCGTGGTATAAAACCACGGATCACCTGCGAACTGCAAACTTTATATGTGAAAGTACAACAGCACAACACACACTGCATACGGATTGCAGATGGAGTATGTGTGAAACAGGCTGGGAGTGAAGGAGTTGGCTAAGGTGAATGACGCATGATATCCATCACGACCAAACATTAGCGATTGGTTATGGCAGATCCAGACTGGCTCTGGGCAGATCCAATAGTTTTAAACTTTAACAGGGTAACTGTTTATCTTCACGGAAGTTAAAGTGTTTGTTCACCCAAAAATTAAATGTATGTCATTAATGACTCACCCTAATGTTGTTCCACACCCTTAAGACCTCCGATCATCCAGAACACAGTTTAAGATATTTTATATTTAGTCTGAGAGTGTATGCAAGTGTATGCACACTTTACTGTCCATGTTCAGAAAGGTAATAAAAGGATTTTTATGCCAGGACTTTTTACTGCGCGAGTTGAAGTACTCTCAGAAATGCTATTCCGCCATACATTATAGTTCTCCTTTTTAATCCACTTAGAAAAGCGCCACGTTTTATTTTATCTCACCATACTAGGTCGTTCAACTATTCGTGTAACTGTATTTAAATAGGGAAAACGTGGATGTTCTAACTTGATCTCTGGGCTTAGTGGGCTAAGCTAAATGCTATCAGATCGTCACCGCACGTCAGCGAGATTAAGTGCACGCACTCAGACGAGAGAGGTATGTATTAACTTGTTTTAGTTAAGGGAATAACATAGTTTAATATGAAAAAGAGGTGAAGTATCCCTTTAAGGCATTTTTGACCTGTAGATCAATTGCTTTGTTCCGAAACAGGGCCTTAATTTGTTGCATTGTAGCATTTCGTTCCTGGTTCAGATCTGGTCATCATTCAAGAGTGCAAGCTAGAAAAGGAGCGACATTCCCACTAACTGATAATATATACATATTTAAATATATATATAAATGTATAATGCAGTTATAGTTTAACTCAAGGCTTTGATGGGACATACTCACAGAATCAGACACTGCTGCTTTTTATATAACACATTTCCTGTTATGAATTATGATACTGCTTAGTTCATTGGTCTGTTGGGTCATATTGCTTTCTCACCTCAACCAAACCGCCCCAGAGTTTGTTCGATGGAGCCGAGACCACTTAGTTCAAGCGCTCTGTGAATTATTATTATTATTTTTATATAATTTTTTTGGTTCGAATACGAGCCTAATTATGTCCATATTTGCCTAAGCAAACCGAACTAAGGGAGAAAATGCACCAGGTTCCAAAACAAATGCTCCAAACCAGCCAGTTGTGAACCAGGAAGCATTAACAAAACCCAAAACCATCGCACTAACATATAAATTAATGCAGTTGGCCTACACTTTTATTAATGAATTCAGATCCATTTGCATTGCTTTTTTTTTAAGCAGTTCGTGTATTCACTGGGAATCAAACCCATGACATTGGCATTTCCAGTGTCATGTTACTCTTTGCACTACAAGAATGTTTAAACCAGTATGACCTTTTTATATGAAAGGAAGATATCTTTAAACATTTTGTTTCAGATCCCATTGAAATTTCACGTTATGGAATAAAATATAGGACACAAATATATTTTAGAACATATTATTTTAGAAAGAAAGTTGTATGTTTGAAACAACATGAGGGAGAGTAAATGATGACTGAATGTTCATATTTGGGTGAACTATCACTTTAATGTCTTATGTACCAACTCACTATGTATGTTTATTTTTGACTTCAGCCAGTTGAAGACAATGCAATAGAAAGACGTGTTTTCTATATTATATTTCACAGTAGCCTAAACATTTCTCATCACATTCATTTCAGACCACCTACACAGGTAAAATATAATTTCTTTTGTATAGCAACAACTGGATTGTGGTACAAAAATGGCTCACAATTGTCATTTCATGTTGACTTTAACCCTGTGTTTATAGATAGCATCACACACTTTTAATACAATAAGTCCAAGGTACTTTGCAGTTAAATAAAAAGCACATATTCATATATATTGTAATGTTGTAATTTTTAACTAAATAGTTAAATAGTATTGTTCATAACTGTATTGAATGTTCTATTTTTACTTGTTTTTAATTTAATAAAGATTGGCATTGTTTGTAATGCCAGATAAATACATCACTGAACGCAGAAAGAAATGATATGCTCTTATATACTTTTCCATCGCTTGAGGGGTTGTGGGTATCTTTGGCAAATGTTCCATCTAACAGAAATAGTATACAGTATCATCCAAGTACTTTTGGCATGCTATTTTAAATGCACTATGATGTGGGTACGTACTGATTCTAATCACACATACTTGGAACGGATTTTATGCAAATTTAGATGAAACCATAATGTTTCTTCAGTGCACTGTGGCATTTTGAGTGTATATCCAGTTGATGTTGTCCATGCTAAGGGTCAAGATTTTTTTAATTAAGAAACTGTTATCCACAGTTCCTTTTATTCAGGCAAAAATGTAAAGTACACTTACAATCTTGATTTTGCAATCAAAAGATGCGTTCTGCTGTGTCCTGCGACACCTAACTGTAGTGTTTGCATGGCAGCTTGCCTCCTTTATAAGGTGTTAATTTATTTTTTTATACCTCTAACGTTACAGCACAGTGTGATGTCTAATTAGCAGAATCCTGCACAGACAATAGTACACGCAGATTAAGAAAATACTACAAAAGGATTTGTGGCTATTATGCACAAATCATATACAAGTATTTTATGGCTTTTGTGAGTAAATTATGGATGAGGGTGCGGCATGCACCGAAGTAGGCGGAGGTTTTGTGCTTTTCTTTAACAATATCAATGTTATGGTTCAAATAATTGTATTATATTTATTCCATTGGTGTGTCAGACTTGACAAAATGAGAGTTGTATTATTCTCTAGCTTCCCTTTGTCATTTTTAATTAAAGTCTTGTGGAAGCAATTATATGAACTCTCAGGTCCCCAGTTTTTATGCATTTATTTTATTTCCCATCACATGAAATGCATTTTGACAATGCAACACTGGTAAATGGAATTCAAGAAGTTCAAAAACAACATGTTCAATTAATCATGCCAATCACAATACAAAAGATAAACACTGCTTATCTAAATCCTTCTAATACTCTTTTCTGGCATACCTATTTAACCTGTATTTCTATAATTAGGTACTGAGGATTTGTTGCTGTAAGCCAAGCCTGTTTCACTTCATTACATGTATTTGCGCGTGTGTTGTTTGTGTCTTAATGTGGTGTTCTAATTGTTGAAAAAAATGGTCGTGCTTAAAATTGGTTGTTCTCAGAGCTGCTCAAACAAGTTCTTACCCCCATCTCATCACATATTGAAGCTTGGTCAGGACCCCTTGTCTGCAGTTTTTAACACACATGGTACTCCAGTGATTTCAGTTGTTTGCCCATTTAATTATTTGCATTTGTAAAATTAGACGAGATTGTGTAAATATGTATAGGCTACATTTATATTTTGGAGCAACTAACCCTACTCCATCCCTAAACCTACTCACTTCTCAACAATATAAAACCATAAGGTGAAAAGGCAAATAACAGTGCAGTCACAGGTATGTATTGATGAAATGATGAACGCGCATGCACTCAGTCAAATCTCATTCAAAAGATAATCTGACTCTTTTAGCATGACGCAATCAGTTATGATGAGACACACGACAGCCAATGATATTTTACAATCAAAGCTGATGCAATGACGCAGTTGTTCACAAGATATACGAGAGCCAATGCAGTTGGATATGACAATGTGTTGGTTTAACGGGTAATATAGGGATATATTATCGGGTTTAACGGGTAATATCGGTATATAGGCGATATGGACTTAAAAATATTTCACAATGTTTTCTGGTATTTATGGCAATAAAGATATTAATGATGATATAAATCTAGTACCATTCCCCATGTTTTTGGCTACAAGTGAGAGCTGCACGCATTCTTGAGAGCCAACAAACAATGATAAAAAAGTAAAAATCCAAACTTTTCAGAAATGGAAACATTGCATTCTTCTTTAAAAAAAAATGCAGGTGACGTTCAAATAGTGCAGCTGTGCTAAAACATACCTCACAATACAAACAATAATAATTCAAATCAATGACAAGTTTGAAATGTAAACACGGGTTCTGTATGTATTCATATTCTCATGGTGTGAACACTGGCAAAAATAGTACAAAGACCAAAATTAATAATCCAAACCATGTCTTCAAACTACAAAAAAATAATAATAATGTATCCTACAATTTCTCCTACTAAGACCAATATAAACTGAACTAATGATTGATGAGCTGCTGGGTTCTTGAATATTAATCACACTGTCAACATTAGCTTGAACTGATTTGCTGAAATCAAAAAACAGTAATATGTGAGCACCAGCCAATGAGATTGCCGTTTGCGCATTAGTTTCTTCTTGTTCATAAAGGCTGAGTAATTCCAAATAAACTGCGTTATTTTACGGGGAAATACAACAAAGAATACTGTTTACGTATAGCACGACAATTCTACATGGTAAGACTCTCGCTCTCTCTGTGTGTGTGAGAAGCACAGAGCGCTGTCAGTCGGGCATCCTCACACTAGTGTTTACTGTGAAATAGTGTGCTTTACCGATCGCTTAAAAAAAGAGCAAATCTCGCAAGCGCTCAGCCCAAGTGCTTAGCGAGTGAAAATATATCTGCGTGTACAGGTTCCAGATTGTAGAGGTACCTTACTCACAGCTTCCGCCATAGTTCATTTAATTCTGCGCGTGAGCTGCGAATGGCTCGCGTCATCAACTAGGCTTTATCATTATGGAATGATTAATTCTTATCATGGGGAGAATTTTTACCTGTATATCGGAAACGATAAGATATCGCCCATCCCTAGTAATATAGTACCGGGCTATAGTAAACAAATCTTTCATTTTAAATCAGTGTTATAAGTACCCTGTCAAAGGAGGTCTATAGCCCTGGTGGATTTCATCATTTTTCTGCCAGCTTGAACTGGAATCAATAGTCAAGGCATTTGCTATGGCTGAGGAGTTGATCCTCGTCTCCATTGCTGCAATCAATAATCAGAAATGACATGGGACTCTTAGACAGTAAGGTTCAGAAATCTGGCCTGTGGATTCTGGGTAAAGCTGCTTGTATCAGAAACTTGGGGGTAAGGGTCTGGCAGCACTGTAGACAACGCTGCCCAAGCGGTAAAGGTCGTAGGGCACGAGATTGGAGCAGGGGTTCAGATGTCACACAGCGGTTTTATCTTGTAGCCGTGCTGAGACCAGTGATTAGAACATACCTAAACACACAGCTAGAAGTACACAACTATTAGTGTGAATTTCTAGCAGACAAAATTTTTTTTTTTTTTTTTTTTTTTTCCTTCTAGAATAATATTGTCGAGACAGATTTTTGATTGTAGTTATGAGGTCTGGTTCACTTAGACAGGAGGAAACCTGCTCGAGTGACATAAGAAGTGAAAAATAAAGCCTAAAACTGTTGAATAGTCTTCCGGCTTCCCTGTGTATGTGTGTGTTTCTGTTAGGATATGGCATGTATGTATATATATATATATATATATATATATATATATATATATATATATATATATATATATATATATATATATATATATATTTATACACATGCCATATACTAACAGAAACACACATATAAAAAAATAAAATAAAAAAATAAAAAAATTTCAAATGTAATTAAAAATAAATATATTATTACATACTTACTATTATTTATTTATTTCATTAGAAATAAATATAGTTTTATTATAATTGTTATTTATTAGATAATGAGGTTTTTCAAGGATCCTCTACAATAAAGGGCCCTATTTTAACGATCTGAAACGCAAGTGTCAAAGCGCGAAGCGCAAGTAACTTTGTGGGCGGGTCTCGGCGCTGTAGCTATTTTCCCAGCAGGAAAAATGGCTCTTGCGCCCGGCGCAAATCTAAAATGGTTTGGTCTGAAGTAGCTTCATTATTCATAGGTGTGGTTTGGGCGTAACGTGAATAAACCAATCAGAGCGTCATCCAGCATTTCCTTTAAAAGCAGGTGCGCAAGTTCCATTATGGATTGCTATTATTATGGCGTATTTACCAGGCGCGCGCCAGGAGCGGTTCACAGCCGAGGAGACTGATGTTCTTGTAAGAGCAGTGAAAGACAGAGAAGTTGTGTTGTATGGGGATGGGAGAAACACACCCAAAATAGCGTCGGTTAAACAGGCGTCGGTTAAACAGTTTTTTCAGTTTTTCAGTCGATTTTTTTTCCTGGTTCTTGACGGACTAACCAATTTGTCAGATGTCATTATATACATATATGTCTTGCCACTATTGGGCAAACAGGTCTGATCCTTAATTACTACAATTAGCCTGAATAATTTGTAAGCTAGATTTATGCCTATTTTTTCACATCTTCGTGGCACACCACAATGATTTCCGTCATCTCATGTGTTAATATTGTTTTAGTGTAACAATTGATGATTTGCAAAAATAACTGTTGCATCTGTGTAGATTACATGAGCAAAGTGTATGCGCGTTGTGCACGCTATACATTATGGTCAAGAATGCGCCCTTAAAATAGCATAATGAACAACGCGCAACGCGCCACTGACTTTAGACTAGGTTTTTTTCTGGTCAGTGGCGCAATTGTTTAATGGAACAGCAAAATAGCACCAGGGATTGTTTGCGCCGGAACACACCTCCTTTTTTGCGCTGAACCGCCCAGGGAGCCCAAGTTCATTCACTAGTTTAGCGACGTGCTTCTGTGGAGGGAAAAGCGCGCTTTGCGCGGGTGCAAAATAGGAATGACACATGCGTCGGTGTACAAAGTCAATTGCGCTGGGTGCAAGATAGGGCCCATAATGTTTTATGTGAACTTAATTTGCAGACAACAAGTTGATATAATTAAAAGTGATTAAGATTTTTTTATTTTTTTGTAATAAATAATAATCATAATTTTAAAAAGATATAAGTTTTCTTTATTATGACTGTATACTATGGACAAATTGTAATAACTCTTATGTTAAACTAGAGAAACTGTTGTCAGAATTCTGCTTATCCAAAAGTAATAAGTATGCATATCTAGTTTTCTTGCTACTAAGTGCCTCAAACAAAACTCTTGAGCACCTTTCAAGGACCTGAAGCCAGTAACCAAACTTTGACAAATCCAATAATCCTCCATCAAAAGTGCTCATTGTATCAACCCGGTACCTTGTAAACACAACTTAGTTTCCAGGCGAACCAGTGCCAACTCTTGGGAATTGCGTAAAGCCAGCCAATAAGATTAGAACTGCCGATTTCCTGCCAGCGTTTGCCAGTTTTGTGTGCAGTATATGCGTCAGATGGCCAGAGAAAGGACTGTGGGCGATCCGTGGGTGTGCCGTCTGAGGCTGAGTCTTATACTAGAAAAGCCTGTAAGAGGAGAAATTCATGTAACTTTGAAATCATATACAGTAAAAGCAGTAACTCTAAACAGTTTTTGAGATTTAATTGAATCCGCTTCATACCCTCTCTCAAGAAAATAAAATAAAATAAAAGGTACAAACGCTGTCAAAACATACACTTGTGTACCTAATGGGTGCATATTGATACCTTAAAGGTACATATTACAGCATATAGTGTACATATTAGTATATAAAAGGAACAAAAAAGTACCACCCCATTGACAGCTGTTGTGCCTCTTTTTCTGAGAGTGTAGCCAGTGTCACAATCTGTCAGACTGTTTACCAAGGAGAGATGAGGAGGCTTTTAGTTTACATTTTCTGACCTGGGAGAGGCCTAGTAGATTTTTATCTAATGAAAGTACAACCTCTTTCACTCAGACATGGCCACAGGCAGAGTTAGGTTACCTCATGATGAAACAGCATAATGTGTCCGCAAGCACTCAAATCCACCCTGTACTCACTTTATAGATTTCTGGCCACAGGATAAAGTTTATGCTGGAGCCAGGATAGTTTCAGGAATGTCATGGTTTATTTATTTAATTTCTCGCTGAACCGCTTGGAGTCGTGTGTTGTTTTGAGGGAGACCAAAAAGATGGTCTGTTTGACTCGTCTGTGGAGCTCTTCAGTCCAGCACATTGGAAAAGAATGGAATGAATTGGATGCAGACAATCAAATCTGGGGCACCATGGAGACTGCACATCTGCTGTCGTCCCAAAACTGCAGGAAATGGGTCAGTGGTGCACTAGGGTTAAAAGTAAATGAATTCTTGGAGGAGAGTCAACAGTAATTCCAGGGATGGGGTTTACGCTGGGCTTATTGATAAATCCGGTGCGTTCTCTTCTCTGGGGTGCCAGCTTTCACCTGGTGTGGCCTTGTTCTCAAAGCCCTGAGAAAACACAAAGCATTATAGGTAGTTAAGAGCACCAAACACGGATAGCATCACGTCATGGCAGGATAGTCATTTATTAGCATATATTATCTGTCCCTCTGTTTGCCATTTTTTCTGTCCCATTTTTCATATGATATATTTTTGAAAAGAAGCACTAACCTCATTAGAGAAAAGTTGCAGGGATCTGGCACCAAACTTGTATGAGATTTTAGCAAATGTAAATTAAAAGCTCTTCTCCTAATTTAATAAATTACACAATGACTGATGCATTTTAAATGCCTGTAAAAAAGATAATACTTTAGATAATTTAACTTCATGTTTTTCTAACAGGTTTGCACACACTGCAGGAGGGATTTTGGCCCACTCCTCCTCACAGATCTTCTCTAGATCAGTCAGGTTTCTGGCCTGACACTGAGAAACACAGAGTTTGAGCTCCCTCCAAAGATTCTCTATTGGGTTTAGGTTTGGTACGCAGTCATGTTGGAACAGGAAGGGGCCTTCCCCAACAAATTGTCCAAAATGTCGTGGTTATGATAAATCATTAAGAGTTCCTTTCACTGGAACTAAGATTTCAGGGCCAAAACCCTGAAAAACAACCCCACACCATAACCCCCCACCCCCCTCCACCAAACTTTACACATGGCACAATGCAGTCAGGCAAGTACCAGCTAAACCCAGACTCATCCATCAAATTGCCAAACATAGAAGTGTGATTGGTCACTCCGGAGAACACTTAGAGTCCTCCCCCCAACTCTAGAGTCCAGTGGCAGTGTGCTTTACACCACTGCATCTGATGCTTTGCATTGCACTTGGTGATGTAAGGCTTGGATGCAGCTGCTGGGCCATGGAAACCCATTCCATTAAGCTCTTTAGACACTGTTCTTGAGCTAATCTGAATGTCACAACAGATTCACAACAGCTAATCTGAAGGAGCAAATCCCAACAGAACTCAACTGCACTGTGTTGCCAAGTCTGCGTTTTTTTCCGCAAGTTATTTTCCATGTCCGTGGGTTGAAGCGACCTCAGTTATGTGCTATATATATATATATATATATATATATATATATATATATATATATATATATATACCCAGGATAAAATAGCCCAAATAACACACATTTTACCCCAAAAACGCCTTCTTTTTTCCGGAGGATGAGAGAAATAGTGAAGGTGAATGTATATACAAACAAGCTCTTCGTTTAGGATTTGAACAAATTCAATTCAAGGCAAGCGCCTTTGCTGACGTGGATGATTACGTTACTGTTTATTATCTGTCCATCATCGTCTAAAGCCCACGCTGATGATTTTATTATTTAAGAGTTTCTGTTCGGGCATAATGACTCCTCTATGGATCAAGTCCAGACCGAACTCCCCAGCTCAAATGTTGTGGATGGCATCCAGGCTAGTAGTGTCCCAATACTTTTGGCAATAAAGTGCATTGAGTGCATTTTTTTATTTTTTTATTGTATAGTTTTCCACACTAGTATGTATTGTTGTGTAACCGTTAAGTAAAATGTAAATATAATGTATGTACACCACTAATATTTAAATATGCAAGTCTATGTCTTCATTGCCAAAAGAGATATTTTTCAAGGTCGTTACATTACTCTTATCTAGTCTGTCTTAATCATTCTGTCATTTTGTAAGGTATAAGTTTTATTTACTGTGGCACTGATTGCTGTGAGGTAATCTGCTCACACATATTGCCTTTGGCATTGCTAATGTGTTGTGCGGCAGTTTGTCTTATCTCCAAATCCATGTAATTCTCACCCGTGAGTGCAGAGTCATCCCGAGAGAGTTCCCAATCGTGTGCTTAAACTCCACAGTTTCTGCGTTACTGACAGAAAGCTTACCGATCACACTCGTCGACTGCAGCTAGATGATGCGTGAAGATGGCGTCAGATTTGAACATAATTAAAAACATGTTCAGCCAGAGGGAATTGGTCTGCAATTATATCTACATTTGTACAGAAATAAAGAATAATAGAAATGATTTGACAGCCTTGTTTAACTCTTCAGGCAGAGAGAAATGGGATGGAATAGAGGCATTTATACACTAAACGCATCATACTCTTTTCACAGCCCTGCTCCGTTGTTAACCTTGAGATACTGTGGTTTCAGAAATGCATTAGGACACTTAATGCAGGTCACATTGCATTATCAAACCAAACGCTTTGATACTGTGATCTAATGCAATGACATGTACAAGTGTGACTTAAGTGTCCAGAAAGTTTATGGGTCCACTATAGTTAATTCCAGGTCGATGCAAAGTGCATTGATCACTTATTTACACTAATGGATTAAAACAATTGAATTCCAATGAATGGAAACACATTCGGGAGTTTTATTTTTTATTTTTTGCGGGAGTCATGTATGTGATCTAATTCTAACAGCAACTGTGTTCATTTATTTATGGACTTTTTAGACCTATTTGATTGATATGATAGTGGAAAGAGGGAGAAATGGAATCTGGAAATATTGCAAAATTGATTTAAACTCGCATCACCCTTATGAATGCCACAGCTCAATGCACCAGAGCACATGTGCTAGCTTCACTGCACCTATAAACCATAACACAGCAAAATACTATAATGATTTATTTATGAAGTTCCTAAATCAAATATTATAAATAATACAATCCTGTCAGATCTGCGGGGTCACGTTAGTCAAGCTCGCATCAGCTGACTGTCAGCTGATCACGTCTACCTATAGGAATATGACGTCTATCACAGCATACATATGTAAGTTCCTTCAGTACTATCAATGCTATCACGTTTCTCTAGAGCTCGTTTACCCTCCTCCATCCCCAGCTCCTCATCTCGTCCAGTCAGGATTTGGTATTCTAATTCTCCTTGAATCAGTCTAAATTCCTGAATTATTTTGTACATTTAATATCAACATTAATTATATTTACAATACATTATGTGTGTTCTGTTCTGTTTACCCATAGGGGGTTATTGCTGCTAGGCTGCATGGATGCGCAGGGAGTTCTTGCCCAGAATGGAACCATACCGCCAGTCCAAACGGTATGATAATAGCCAATAAATCATCTTTGACGATAGTGGCCCTAACAAAAATTATATTAAAGAGTCAGTTCTCCCCCCAAAAATGTATTCTGTCATTAATTATTCATCCTCATATCATTCCAAACCTGTAAGACTTTTGTTCATCTTCAAAAGACAAAAGGCAATATTTTTTATGACATTTGAGAGCTTTCTGTCCTTCCATTGACAGCTACACAACTACCACTTTGACTTTTTCATAAAGATATTGTAAAACTAATCCAAATGAATTGAGGGGCTTAGTCCAAATTTCCTGAAGAGACTGAATTTAGGCTTTTATTCACAAATAAAAATTCATCAACTCGCACATCATTTGTGGTAAATGGAAGCCCAAGCATGCTTGCTTGATGTGCAAGAACCAATAATGTTCAGTAGTGTTTGTTACGAGCATTTTTGAGCTTCCACAAGAACCAATGAGGTTTGTTCTTGCACGTCAAGCAGGTATGGTTTATAAGTGAATAAAACTGTTCATCATATGAAGTGATTGTGTCTCTTCCAATTTTTTTTTTTTATTTATTTATTTTTTTTTTGACTAAAAATATCTTAATTTGTGCTTCAAAGATGAACAGAAGTCTTGGAATGACATGCGGGTGCGTAAACGATCTAACCCTTTGACTGACAGCTTGCGGAGCCAGTAATGTGCTTCCTGTATATGATGACTCATCAGAAAGCCTGTGATTGAAGGAGAGAGACCTGGGATGCTTTAATATGAGAGGAACAGTCCAAAGTACAGGGAAGACCGGCAGAATAATGATTAGAATCAACATTTTATTAAAAATGGACGATTGATTATTCTAACTCAAAACACTCATGCAAACAAAGGAGTATTTAAAAAAAAAAAAGAAAAAAATCTTAGTTTTGGATTAAAAAGTGGGATGCATTTTGAAGAGTGGACTCTTACACTGACATATATACATATATGCTGTTTTTTCGTGGATTTGTCTGATCGTATCTGCACGGAAGGAGAAGAAAGATGAGTACTGCATTAATTATGCCATTGTTTGAATAGCTACTGCTTCAGCATTTCATTTAACCCTTTCCTCTCTAGTGTATTTACAGTATTGCAAAAACGTGTGCATGAATCTTGATTGTTTTAGCTTTCAAATAATGCATAGTTTGTGATAGTTGATTGAATAATTTTAATAAAACCGAAGTAAATAAAAGTAAAAGTAGAGACAAGGCCACTTGTGTCAACCTCCCCGCCGGCGATCCAGTGCATATTTAAGGAGTTAAAATGGTCATATTAAGTATTTCCCAATTAAGTAAACATTTCATGTAATTGTGTCGCATGGATTCCTATTAAAATGACTGGATTTTTCCTGCAACAAAAAAGATTATGCCTACGTATCCCATTAAATAAAAAATAAAAAAAATAAATCAAAATAATCAATTGTTCATCACTATTAGCTTCAGCACTAATTAATATTAATAATTGAAATCAACAATTCA
This sequence comes from Pseudorasbora parva, assembly GCF_024679245.1. Classification (NCBI taxonomy): domain Eukaryota; kingdom Metazoa; phylum Chordata; class Actinopteri; order Cypriniformes; family Gobionidae; genus Pseudorasbora; species Pseudorasbora parva. The sequence continues at coordinate 8,783,365 of NC_090187.1, forward strand.
TCTGGCAAGTAATTTAGTTAACTGGCCTAACTGTGTTTTTTTTTTTTTTTGTATGGTTGCCAGGCAACACTGTTTTTTTTTTGCTCATTTAATATTCCACTTCAAAAAGTGCCTCACATCTGTTTCGTAAAATGATCTCTAATAAGAAACTTAAATATTACAAAACCATATAAGGAACTGCAAATGGATTAAGTAATCAGGGCAGCACTTATATCAAATGTTTATTATTTATTTATTGAAATTTGTTTTGCTTCGTTATTTAGGGGGAAATTTAAACAGTCAACCCTGTTATATGGATATTTATAGAGATATTAGTATTAAATTACCTTTTCAAAAGGAAAATTGTCATTTCATGTCTGTTGTAAAATCTGCGTAAGGAAATCTTCTGCCTTTAAGCTACATTTGCATGGATTCCTATTAAAATGACTGATTTGCTCATATTTACATCATAAGATACATTGCATATTTTGACACACATTAAGTTTTCTATTGACTTCAGACAAGTTTAAATCAATTTTAAACCACAAAAAAGAATTTAACAATATTGAAAGCACATACAAATTAAGCACATAAAAGCATTCACCATATTTTTTTTTTTTCAACTGTTTGGACTGTAACCACATATGATTCTCTCCAAATCAATGAAATGCTGTTAAGAAGCAATGTGCACCCAGGAGATAAAGGCTAGTTGTTGTTCTGCTATTTTCAGGGGAATGTTTGCATACACCCATTTCCCAGAGTCCTCCACTGGGTGTAAGTGAGCTGGCACATTCAACAGAAGACCAAAGCATGTTTCTCTTTCATTCCGCCTGAATCCAGCCATTTCCTCAGCAGCACACCAGCACAGCTTCTCTCGAGAGACCAGAGCGGTTCAATCCCGGGCGATTCTCTTTGAATTCACCTCACACACTTCTATTTTCAGGGCCCACCTATGTTCAGCATCTCGAAATGGCTTTGGAAGGTTTGAAAATAAAAACATCAATATGTGCGGGTCACGAAGTCAGCTTTATTTGAAGGCACAGACATTTTACCGGATCAGCCCCGGCGCCGTGGCGTTTTCAGTGTTCCTTTATTATTGATAGCTTGGATATATATGGTAATTGTTATGGTTATGGCATATAATTGCTGTAATGATGATGATGATGATGACATTAAGAACTGTGATGAATGGCCAAAAGCCCGCAGACAAACGTCATGCCTGATAATGATGCTTAACACTAATGAATCTGCTGGTGGGACACCTAGGCCGCGTGTCGCTGGTTCCAGCAAGTGTGACACTGCAATCTCACGCTCTTTCCTCTGATGATAAGTAGAAGTCATTAGGTTGTCATCAAAGGGGAAGGACATTCTCCAGTCATCCTTCGTCTGCTTCTGCTTAATTGTGTCTATTTTTGGCTGCTGGTTGACAGCAAATACATTTCTCTCATGTACTGCTACCACACTGAACCGCCATTGTGCTTAGCAAAACATTTAAGGTAAGTGCAGCCCTGAATACTTAATGCATTTGCTGTTTAAATGACCGATTATTTTCCTTTTATGTTTTTTTGACATTGAAGAATGATTTTACGAAACAGATCTGACTCTGAATTGCGTTTGATAAGGCACTTTTGTAGTGGAATATATTAATGAGACAAATTGCAATGCTGCCTGGCAACCACAAATGATCCACAGTTAGGCCAGTTAACTAAATTACTTAGCAGAGGAATTGCTTATTCCAATTATTAATATTAATTAGTGTCGAAGCTAATTACAACAACTGGCTACTTTGATTTAGTTTTTTTTCTTTTAATGAGATAAAAAAGCAAATATTTTATTGGGAAAAAAAGAAACCTTAGGTTCTCCATATCTTGGCCAATGTTTTCCCTCTAACCAATGTGTGAATTGAAGACTATAAGCAAATATGAATGTGTGGATATGCTTTACATACAATACGTGTGTTACAGTATAATTTTGCAGATTGCTTTTCAGTAATTAAACAACAGTGGAAGCAGTGGAACTGTTAAACACACACACAATTGTGTGCTACATTTATCAGTTGATTGCAATAATTTATTATACATATTTACAATAGAAAAGTTTTCTAGTGAAAGCTAGTTTAATTGTGTTTGTCATTGGACACAGTAGCTTCTCTACCTCAGGGAGATACACGACTCCACATCCACACTGACTTCATAAAAATCTGTCTTGAAAAAGAGTTTCCTCTTTTACACCAGGGATTTTAATGCTAGATGTTTGCAACCAAGCTTCTCATAAGGGGATTTTACAAGGTGTTCCATAACGGGAAGCGGGGTGTTTAAAGATTAGATATCTAGCCACTTTGGGCCAAATGATACATGTGTGGCCCCAAGGATTGCTTTTTATCTCCTGTGTTATGTCATTGTATGCTTACAGTGGGCGACATTATTCATAACAATTGAGTTCCTAATGTATTTGGGTTACGAAGGCGGTCTACGGGGACAGAGATATAGTGTGTGTTGCAAAACAAGTTGGAACAGCCATGTACACAAGCACTGCAGAGTTTTGGGAGTCAAGACCTCTTTTATTTGCAGTGTGAATCCCCCCAAGATGTGCCAATGTGTGTACAAGTAGTGATTTCTTCTTGTCATAGTGAAGTCATGGCAGATTATCATTCCTGTAGCCCAGTGTTTCTCAAACTTTTTCTGCCATTCCCCACTTTGGAGGTAGGGAAGGGCCACGAGCCCCACCTGTCCCCAATCACCCAACAAAATGGTAATTATCTAGGCTTTAAGTTTGCCTGTTAACATTTATTTGATTAACATCACATTTAAACCTTTCATGTGTACAGTCAAAATATTTTAGCTGAGTTTTTTTAAGGCAACGTTATTTTAGAACGTTTCATCTTAATGTTTCCATGGCAACGCGTCATGTTTATCACGTGACTCACCATAATCAAAATAGCGCTGAATGACAGATGTATCGCTTTTATTACGTTTTTTTTCTTTTTTATTCAAAATATTGACATACTTTCTTACCATGTCATCAACTGTCTAATAATCCAATTGTAGGTGTGTTTTGCCATTTAAACCCCTTTATAAATGATCTTGATTTTGATCTATAATGTGAGATGGGCGCTGCCACTTTGAACAAATGCACTGCAGTTCAGAGTCCTGTCAATCGGATTTGCAGTACGTATATTCATCAGCTTCTCCTGGAATAAGTAAGTGACCAGTGAACTGGGAGAAGAATCGAGCAAACTTTATAGTTACTTACACTATGTGTATCTGATATGAATAAAACATGTCGGCCAATTATATTTGAATGGATTGTTATTGCTGCTTCCAAAGACACCAGTGTGTATTCTACAAACTCTAAATGTATTGTTTTACTAGTACTTGTGTATTTAAATGTTACCTATTCAATTAAACCTAAAATAAACAGTATGCGGTTGAAAACACTGCATGACGTATGTCAAGAGCTGAGCGCGTATGCATCTGGCTCAGTGCCAGCCGAAGCGCGTCCCACCGTTTGAATCTGACAGTTATGTCACGTCACTAAACATTCTAAATCCCATATGTGGGTCCGTACTCTCAGGGGCATAGAAATAAAAATCCCATGTGGGACCGCTCAAAAGGTTAATAGAGATGGGCACAAAAAATTAACACATTTCCTCCCGTTTGTCGTGCCCCACTTGTCATGTCTCTATTCCCCACCAGTGGGGCGCGCCCCACACTTTGAGAAACGCTGCTGTAGCCACTGATGGAATTTTCCTGCTTTCTGTTTTCACTGATATATGATAGGTGGGCGCTATTACGCAACTTTTGAAAGAAAACACAGGTAAAAAGAGCAGAAACAAGCGATAAAAACATTGCTTTTGCTGATGTATTTTCTTAACTTTGACAACCATATTTACTGTATGCCTGCAGTGTGAACGTAGTGTACCTGTATATATTTGGGTCATTATCATTATCATCCAAAATGGAAGCAATGCCAATGCAATTTGTCACAATGCAAAATATTTTTTTCTTTATGCAAAATGGAATTTGTATTATAATTTAGTAATAATTATAATATTATTATTTTTTGGCTATTTTAAGATGTCCTTTTTAAATTGTAAAGTGAAAACTTTATTTGCCTTAAATGCATACCCACTACACTCTCGGAAAAAAAGTACAGTTCAGTCACTGGGGTGGTACCCTAAGGTACAAAAGTGAAAAGGTACATCTTTGTACCTTAGTAACCCCTAAATGATAGATATTAATAACTTAAAAGGTACATATCAGTACTTTAATAGTGCATATTAGTACATTAAAGGACCATAGTAGTTCCTTAAAGTTACATATTAGTAGCTTTTTGGTTTTGTACCTTAGGGTACCGCCCCAGTGACAGCAATGTACCTTTTTTTTTTTTTTCTGACAGTGTACCCTCCTCCTCATTCATTTTTTAAAGTTAAACATCAACCTTCTTAGTATTCCTCAATCAATCCATTTTAATATATGTGTGTGTGTGTGTGTGTGTGTGTGTGTGTGTGTGTGTGTGTGTGTGTGTGTGTGTAGGTGTGTGTGTGTGTGTGTGTGTGTGTGTGTGTGTGTGTGTGTGTGTGTGTGTGTGTGTGTGTGTGTGTGTGTGTGTGTGTGTGTGTGTGTGTGTGTGTGTGTGTGTGTGTGTGTGAATTTTTTCCTTCACTATAATAAATTAATCTATAATGATGAAAGGTGGAATATAAAGGTGGAATATAACGTATCATAGTTAACTCAGACAGAAAACAAAACTATATAATCCAATCTAATAATAATAATCTGCAAAACTTGAAATGGCTTAGCTATTTACAGCAGAGCAAGTTGTAAATCAAACTTAAACACATTCAAATGTTAGTGTTACTGTCACTTGATGGTGGATCTGGTGAGAAAACAGTGATCAAAATATTTATATTTATTTGAAAATGAGTTTTGATAATATGCATTGGATCGTGAATATGAGGCAGATGCTGAATGTACTGAAATGAGTTTCTGCCGAGGACAGTGATTATGGGATAAAACATCTGCTCTAACGGAACTCATCCAAGCTCCAAAAGGTAACGATATGTAATAATATGCTTTGATTTATTCTTCTGTAATTGTCACTCTAAAATCAGCAGTTTTATATATTATCGCAACAGGTACAGATCCATCCGTGTTAGATTTAGATCTGGGTCGCTAAAGACCCGAATTTGTAAGAATGTTTGGTGAAACATGCATTTATGGTCATGCATTTATGGGTTAAATGAGTAATAGTAATTAACTACATGTGATTAGGGTTGGGTTTAAGGTTTGGTTTAGGGTTAGTTGCATGTAACTGCACAATTAACGGTTATTACTGTAACAGGTATAACTATAGGTATAACTACATGCAAAATGTGTAACAGTTAAAAAAATATATAATTAACTTTTTTTACACTTAATATGTGATAAAATATTCATGGACATAAATAAAACGTCAAATCTTTTTAAAATCTTTTTTATCTGAAAAATATTTCAAATTAAGATGCAAAGGGCTGCCATTATCACTTGATCATGATGAGTTGATAATGTTACAAAGGCATAGACTGTGTTTCCAAATATAGGGATCCAAATGAAGGGAGTGCTTCCTCCTGCAGTGATCATAACTACACCACACCCAGAGCGGCTGATATCTATCCGTCAAACCCCCACCTACCCTGTTTTCCCATTACCCTCTTATGCGGGAAATTACTGTGCCATTCTATCACTCCTGGCAATGGAGCCCTTATCGATCCTCTCCAAAATGCTTTAATCTTCTTTATCCATAGATCTCATCTAGTAAGAGATGGGATTTGGAGGTGGTTATTGAGGTTTGTCTAAATTTACAGTTACGTGCTGTTGCGACTTATTCTTTTTTTACCAATGAAAAAGCACTATTATACTTAATTTTCATTTAGGCTGACTGGTGTGGGCAGAGAGAGAGTAATGTTCTGGATTTGTAATGGAGTAAGGAGTCACTTTTATCTCGTTGTGAACTTTGTTGAGGCAAACAGATTCAAGGCATCTTTGAAAGTGTTGCACCTTATTATATGTTAAAATATGTTAATGCCAAAATATGAAGACAGAGAAATAGAAAAAGAGATATAGATTTCTGTAAATGCATGTCACATGACAGACATCATTCAGGAATACACAGGGCAACATTTCCCATCTTCTTCACTATTTATAGATGTCATTGTCAGATCTCTGTGTTGTATGTACCCTTAAAGCTCCCACCTGCCTTCTCTTTTTACCCCCTTAAAGATAGTGTATAAATGTATTTAAGTGTATTTATCCAACTTGTCTTGGTTCTCGCTCATATCAGTCTTAGAGTTCCCAGAAAATGAATTGTATGAATATGTTAGTCTTACCATTATCTATACGCTAGTGTGCTCCAACAGTGACAAAATTCACATTTTAAAAGACAGGCATTCAAAATTTACAGTAGGTCAATGGATCAATGATTTTGATGACATACCGCTACACTTCATCCTCTCATCAGCTTTTCTGTCCAATAAAATGCTCTCCAGAATCTAGTGTCCCACCTCTTACACTAAAATATAGATCGTGACGCTGCAGCTGAAATCGATTGCTTGTTCACACATTTACGGTTTTCTACATGTTGAATGGCACATACTGAACTATATCGGGAACAATTCAAACAGTGTAAATATGCTTTCCATTTGGGCGAATGAAGTCTGGGTTCACGTCATTGTCACGCGAACCTCCGCTACACGTGCACAGAGTCTGCTCCGGTCCAGAGACACGATAACTCAGAGCGGATCATATGCATGAGTCAGAAAAGGCATCGGCTGTATTCTAAAGTGATATAGACGAGATTAGGAGGAGAAAATGTAAAGGATTGAGCTTCGCCGAGCTGTGATATAAACAAACTGTGATGGCTAATTAAAAAAAGGGGAGGAGCAGCTCGATATGCCCCGGCCAATCTTCCGGTTTCAGTGTTAATTACGTCAATACATTGAATAATGCTATGCGTTTCAAGGCACTTCAGTGGACTATTAAAGCTATCAATATTCTCTCTCTCTCTCTCTCTCTCTCTCTCTCTCTCTCTCTCTCTCTCTCTCTCTCTCTCTCTCTCTCTCTCTCTCTCTCTCTCTCTCTCGTCTCAACCAACGACGTGTCCCAAAGACTTCCTATATACATAGACGGTGCACCCGTATTACTAAAAATGTGAGAAAGTGCAACGCACATGTTCCGCAGAGGGAAGCATTGGTATTGGTATTGGGGTGGAGTACAAAGACGGCCATCAGGTTGAACACATCCTGCTTTCTCTAGTATACTGAACCAATGTGAAAGACCATGCCATTTTTTTCCCAAATATAAGCATAAGCAGAATATACAGTATATATTTAGTAGATAGCATTTGGCTCTTGCGGTACTTTGATGGCACATGTGATCATAGGGTGATCTGCTGTGCCGATCAAAGTCAGATAAATTTTCGAACCAGAATGCATTGCTTTTGTCAGGCGGTTCTGAGACGCGTGCTTAGGGTGGTGCATATGTATTGGATTTCTTGTCATGATTTGAATGTTTAGAAACAAAATATATGAGACAGTCTAAAGGGGGTCGCACACCGGACGCGGAGCTCGGCGACACTAGGCGGCGCTCGGCGGCGCGCCACGTCTTTAAAATTCGAACACCGGTGGCGGCATTCGGTGCCTGTCCGCGGCGACTCAGGAAGTTGTTTTAAATCCTGCCGCGCCACAGAGCGCCATTTCAAGGCTTTATATTAAAAGTATATTATCGTTAAGGTATACTGGTTTCACCCTTTGCTACAAGACACATTTGTTTTACATTCTGAGTTCAACAGCTTGAATAAAGTCTAAACATATTTTGGGGAAATGTATAATAAACGTAGCCTTTTAAAATCCTTTTAGAATGTGCGCGTATGATGTGCGATACCTGAGACCCTGCGTGGCGCGCCGCCGAGCTCCACGTCCGGTGTGCGACCCCCTTTAGATAACCTTTTCAGTAAGGTTGTAATAATTTTGGGCCATTTTTTTCACAAATGTCCTCTTTGTGGCTTTTTGTTCAAGGCTGTATTTCGTATCTGAAGCTAGCACCTAGTCCAGCTTTCCTCATTTGCACTCACATGCCGAAAATGCAATCTCTGCCACTGCTTTTAATATTCCACCTTAGTTTAAGGACAGATAGCATTGCAGGTACAAATTTCACGCTCGCCTCCCCCTCATCTCTCTCTCTCTCTCTCTCTCTCTCTCTCTCTCTCTCTGCATTTGCTTGTTCTTTTGCCTCTGCTCAGGAATAAAAGGTGGCCATCTCCATTCAGGTGTGGTCAATCTTGCATTGATGGGAGATAATTGTCTCTTGCCCTCGCCCAGGTAATTGCCTTTTGATTGAGGTCATCAGCACAATCAAGCAAGCTGAGGGGGTGAAAAGTGACAAAGCAGAGAGAGAGAGAGAGTGAGAGAGAGGCTGCAAGTTTGCGCAGAGGAATGAGAGGCGAGCGTGGGATGTGGGCGACTTGTTGAAGGAGTCTGGCTGAGAGGAAAAGGCTTTGTTTATCCTGGCAGAGCCCCATGTGGCCTGCTATTAAACCCTGCACTGATGGAGCCAGCAGGACAGGAACACAGTAAGTGGGGAGGATGATGATGGACAAGACATATTACCTTCAGCCATTGAGCGGCCCATTAGTGACGGCCATGAATGTGACTGACCATAGAGAGCTGGCTTTTACATAAAACTGACCACTGTAAGCGGAGTGTGTAAATGTGTGTGTGTGTGTGTATGAAGTGTGTGTGTACAGTTTGCAGGAAGCTTATGCAGCGACTGTGTTCTTCCACAATCAGGAAGAGCACAATATCTTGCTATCTTCCTCTGCAGGTTTATTGTTGTTGGCTAACACGAGCTGATCAACTCCATGAGTCGGTGGGTGGGGCTACTCAATTACGTGCTGTAGAGGTGTTTTCTCGCATGATGACGTAAAGATGTACACAGAAAGCTTTTCCCTTGACTAACAAGGATGTTTTCAGCTCTGAAACAGAAACCTTTTATGTATCAAAAGATCAAGGGAAAGATGATTTCTCAATAATCTCAATAATCTTTTAATTTAAGGCGAGACACGGCAGGTGTCCTACCTCAATATCAGCAAAAGTGTTTTGAAATACAATTTGAACACAGTAAGTACATTGTACTTATTTTTGATGTAAGTACACTTAATGCCACCTAATATAAAGTGGGGCCCTCTCTTGAGCGGATACTTATTTTGAACAAGTATTTGCTTTCCATTGACAAAAATGTACATTCTATATAGTATGATGTAATCTGGATGTACTACATTCACCATGTTTGTATCATCATGTGACCTACCAGCGTCAGTTAAGTTTCACTTGCTGCATCCCAATTCGCCTACTTATATTACGTCCTAAAAGTATGTACTCTTTTTGTGAAGAAAAAGTACATACTTTTGAGTGTGTAGCAGAAGAGTATGCAAGCTTTAACGGACTCTGTCGCTTAGTTAAGTGCTTCCTGTCACTGTTTAAGCTGCCCTGTCAATCATCGTCACAGTTCAAATCCTCCACATTCAGTGTAATTTCCTACCGTATCGGAGAGAAATGTAGTCAAACATTGATTTGCCATTTGTGGTTCTTTATTGCAGAGACTCCTCATGTGTTTGCAGTTTAAATATAATGATGCATTTAAACGTTAATGGCCAAACGTGTAATTACAAAAGTGCTCAATGTTAAAGGTAAAATATAATGTGGACAACACTGTCATGTTTGTGGTTTTTAACACTTTTTTTATCAGCGTTTGTAGTTCTAATCGAAACCTCGTCCAACTAGCAATGGGTTAGAGTGTGCGTCGATCCACACTTTAAATTCTGACCGGAAATAGTTAACCATCCGGGTATATTTGGAATACTCTTTTCAACATACTATGATTTGGAACATACTAATTCTATTTTCGAATACTATTTAGTATGGATAGTATGCGATTTAGGACGCAGGGACTGTCATTCACCAATCCTCTCCCTTTGCCTCATAGGATAGTGTCCATCATATGCACAATTCAGAATCTCGCCCGAAGAAGTAAGTCATCTGAGTACTTTTGGCTACTCTCCTGTGAATTCAGAAACATTGTCTCATATGTTTTTTTTTAATGATGGAAGAAAATATAGAGGTAGGGATTTGGTTGAGACAATTTTCAGACAGAAATGTTGTCACAGGAATAACTTTAACTTGGTAAAATCAGAACGTTCGTTGGTGAAGGAATGACAGCCGAATTGACATCTTTCTCTGTTCCGACCACTATAATCAAGCTTTAAATATTTATTTTCCTCTTTTGTAAAATCATAGAAATGCTAACATGGATTTTTATTTTTATTTTGCTATGAGATCACAATTTACCCAACTATGACTTCTGCTCCTGAGAACCCCGGAAATGTAAAAAGGGTCTATAGCCTAATAATAATAATAATATAAAAACATTGACAGAACTTCCATTTTTTTGAAAACTATTGCTTTCATTGCTGGCTTTGGTTACCGCAGTGGGACACTTCTCTTCCCAATTTATTTGCATTGTACAACCCCACTTTTATTGCATTCACAGCAGATGGATTAATAGACTGCAGAGGAGCAGGAGCTAACACACTGTACAAAAGAAATTGTCTATTACCCTAAAGACAAGTGCAAGCCACTCACATCTCCACAGAGTCTCTGGAAGACAACGTTTTATTTTTTATCGAGGATCATCAATCAGCCAGTACAGTATAATAAAATGCAAGGCTTGTTCTAGTGGCTTACTTTGATGGCTGGGCAAAATACGTTCAAATGAATTACACATTTGCATATTACGGTGGCCCTGGGGTGCTAAACATGACAGCATAAGCGGAGGAAACAAACGCTGACAAACCAACACCATTAACCCATAGTACAACATTAACAGAAATGAAGCATTTCTGAAAACAAAGTACTAACCGTACATCAATACGAAGTGACAACAAAGAGGGTTATGCATAGAAAACACAAAAGCATTAATGAAAAAAATAAAATAAATAAATAAACAAAACACTTTAGCAAAGGACAAATCTAGGTCTATAATACATAGAGAAAGCAATTTTGTATGTTAGCATTCCCATTGAACTCAATAGCATTTGCATATCTGGTGATATAAATGTTACAAGCAAAAATATTTGTAGGAATACACAGGTACAGAACTTTTGATTGGAGAAATGTTATCTGCTTGTGAATGGTGTAGTTACAGCATCTTTGAAACTTGCATCAAATACAGAGGCTTCCAAAATTGCATGATAAATACTTCTTTCAGATAAGTAATTACTTTGTAACATAAAAAAAATAAATGTGTGGATGTGTGTTGTATAGTATGAATATAATCCAGACGTACTACATCCATCATGTTTTCATTATTGTGTGAACTAACAAATAATAAAGTGTACAATGGATGTGCACTTCAGAATCCTACCACAAGGGTTTTTTTTTTTTTTTTTTTTTTTTGCCTACAGTTTTGTGAAAATGTGAACAATATCCAATCAACAAATCAGATTTGATGGAAAATTCAACATTCTATGTCAAATTTAAGCTTACAAGCAAGGTTAGGTGCTTCTACATCAGTGTAATTTGCCTATCATTTCCTTCTAATATTAGAGATAAGTTATGTGTATATAATATTAAGTTATGGGTATATATAATTTAGGGTTAGGTTTAAAGGGGTTGTCGCATGCGATTTCACTATTTTCACTTTAGTTAGTGTGTAATGTTGCTGCTTGAGCATAAACAGTATCTGCAAAGTTACAGCGCTGAAAGTTCAATGCAAACAGAGATATTGCCTTTTAAAGTTATGGCAGTTTATTTCCTACAAAAACGGCCGGTTTGGACTACAACAAGCTTCTTCCCGGGTTGGTGACATCATAAACCCTTACTAGTCACCGCAGATGTGACTTCTGCCCGTAATGGTAAGGTCCGTGGCGTTTCCAAAAAACCTGTGCATGGCACTTCAGCCAATAAAAATACATGGAAATACATTTGGCCATCTAACCAATCTAAGACCATTGTGTATTTTTTGGAGGGATGGGCTTCATAGAAGCAGGAAGACATAATTAAGACATAACATTTTTTGGACATAATTGTTGATCCAGGAACATGTCTTATTTGACCAAACCACTGTGACCTGTTTTATGAATACTATATTTGGACATACTACTCTTCTCACATACTTTACCTGGTTGCCTTAATTTAGGGTTCATGTAAATTAAAAATTTGAGTTTTTAACCAACAACCTTTTTTCAAATATTATTAACCCTTGTATGGTGTTCGGGTCTGTTGGACCCGTTTTCCTTATTTATCGAAAGAAAAATGATATGATTAATTATTTTTTTCAAACTGAGACTCATTTGTCTTGGCTTATTTTCTGTGAGGAATATATATCAGAACACATTTTCGATGACCACACACTGAACATTTTTTTTTTTTTTTACAATGTAGGGAAGCATGCAATTTCAGATGTAGCCATAGTGATCTCAGACCTACTATTTACGAAACTTTTAAATGGCTCAAAAAAAAAAAAAAAAAAAATGAATCAAAGATGGCAGCATCCAGATTGCATACTTATGGGGGGTCCCGCACCAACCGAGCAACTGCCATTTAGACAAATGGGAATGCAAATGAACGGTTTTCTCCAGGTGTTATAGACGTTCCAATTAGCTTCTTTGAAATGGCCACATAACATACAAACAAAATGCCCTATTGTTTCAAACAATATACAATTAGGCGGTTTCATATTCATCAAGGGGAATTGAGGATAATATATAAAGGAATGTGTTGTTTAGCAGCAGTGGAATGAATTTACCCACTCAGAGACTCACTTGGCTGGTCTGAAGAACATGCAGAAGTCGCTTTCAGGTTGGAGCTGTACTATTTGCTGTGGGAGTGCAAAGTATGAGCCATTTCAGGCTTGCGGAATTGAGATTGAGGTATTTGATACCCAAGTTTAAAAATATTTAATGGTTTCCAGGATGTGGATCTGGTGAATAGCTGTAAATGGAATAAGTGATCAAAAGAAATTCCTCACTGCATTGATTGCTGTACATAACAGCATCAGATCTCCGAGACATTTGCTTGAAAATGACTATGCTTAGCGTAATATCGTGATGGTAGGCTGATTTAGTAGATGTAATTCAATCAGGTTTGTGACAACAGCAGGCTTTTTTAGCCAGCTTTTCACCATTGGGCCAAACGGTTCTTAAAATGGTAAGAAACGGTTTCAGTTGTGTTTATGCTCTAGTCTGGTACGGCACAATTGCAAACTGATCTCAGCCCGAAATGTTGGGCATGGTTGTTTAATCATTTTATTAGTATCTATAAGTGGCCAACACATCCTTATTACAGTACTGAGAGTGAGGAACCAAATGCAGAATGAGAGGGGGGTCAAGTTTATTAATAACAGACAGCACAAGAATGGTGAGGCAGGAAAAAAGTCAAAACAATAGGGGCAGAACACAATGGGAGAAGTGGCTGGTCAGGGTTGGGACAGCAAAAATGTGATGGCCAAAGATGGAGACAAGGCAGAGGCTCAGGGAAGCAGGCTGGACAGTTGATGATGAGGCTTGCCGTAGAACCATAGACAGGACAGTCAATGACCAGGGTGGAACAGGATACTGGAAGGGAAAAACCACAAGACAAGAAGAGATAAACAAACATGAGCAAACAATTAAACCTATGAATAGGGATAAATGCAAACTAAGTATCTGGAATCTATATTTAAAAAAAAGAAACAGAAGAGAGATTAATATAAAATTCAAAGTAAACTTAAACTAGCCAAAGAGAGAAAAAGTTAAATAAATAAACACTAGAAATACATGACTGGAATTTGAAACAAATCTGCAACATTGCGGGAAACTAGAGAGAAACAAAATCAAAACAAGAAAACCCAAAAAATAAGAATAGGAAAAATGTAGCCAAAAAATATAATTTGAGTAGATAAATTACTATCACCAAGACAAGGTTAGCTAGACAAAAGGCATGTAACAGATGCACACAAACGAACCAGCAAAGTGGAGAGGGAAAGGAACTCAATATAAAGGGAACAGTATGTGAGGATCAGGCGAACACAATTAAAGGGTTACTTCAGCGATTAGCATATGGCTTTGTATCAGTAGAAACCCTGGAGTATATTCAAATGATTGTGCTTTCCCCCCTCATATCCCCCTGAGACAAGAGATTTATGCATTTTATTTCTGGAAAAATTCCTCCTATGATGCAAATTGACGATATTTGCATCATAGGAGGAATGTTTGGCCAAAGACTAAAGACTACAGCCAGCAGAGGGAGCCATTTCCACATGTTTTGAATCCGCGCATGGAGGATGGAGATCACACTCAGAGCTCAGCTCAGCTACAGGCACTCATTTAAACAGAGCTATGGTGAGCAATGTAGGTCTTTTAACTTCTCAAATTAATTTCTATGAAAGTTAAGCTTGCAAAGGCATGAACTGAAACGCGCCAGACTGAACTCGCATTGTTAATGTATGCCGCGAGTGTAGTCGCGATTACCTCAGCTCTCATCATGAGAACTCATTCAGCTCATTTATCTCACTCCTGCAGTTAGTGCTCAGTGCTGTGATACTCGCGTGGTGACTCACTCATTATATTGAGCAGACACGTTCAGTATTTAATTGTAGTGTCTTCTCCAACTCAGTCACAGGCCATGTCCTAAGTGTTTAATATCATGTCCCATCATATTAAAAAGCATCACATGGCTTTTTAATATGATGATGCATTTTTAGCCATGTGATGCAGTCATATGACCAATTCACACTTTATATTCATGTGTTACTCACAGCAACAACTCCACCTCACTGTCGGCCCATTTAAAAAACTCAGTGTCTTTTCTCGACATTGCCGCAAAATTTCAAAGAGTAAATAAACGAGTAGCGGAAATGACGCAAGTGGAAGCGTCTTGGATTTGCTCATGCGCAGTATGGGAATGTAAGCGTTATCAGACGTTTCAGTGTAGATGAACTTTTTTGGAAAACGATTGAAAAGGATAGTGTGGACGCGGAGGGTTTTTAGACGAAAACTCAGTTTTTAAATGTATCCAGATTAGTGTAGACGTAACCACAGTAATCCAGTAGGTGGCCTTGGGAGTGGCCTCATAGGGCAGCAAAGCATTCTGGGAATTGTAGTCTTTCATCCCCATGAGACAAAAATACATTTTCTGTCTTTTCTTAGTCTAGAAGGCACCAATTCAAAAATAATGTCACATTTCTACTACATTAATGACCCAGTTTAAATACAGAGTCATCTTCCCAGCGCTAAAGTACCCCTTTAAGCAATGACTAAACAAAGGGGTGTGGTAACAGGAAAACAGGAGGCGGGACAAGAGGAGCACATGGCCAATACAAACAAAGACGAAACTTCTAAAAACAAATGGTACAACCAAATTCAAAGTCAGTTACCAAATAGTTACAGTGGTAGTCACTAACCCTCTTGTGTGACTCTGTTCCAATTTAAGTAAGAATTTACGAACAGCTGGTGCAACCCTACCCAGGGGATTGATTAGCTGTATTGAGTGTAATCTGAGCTTCAATACTTCCTGTATTATGTGCCTATGTTTATGTAGCACAAATCATTTTAGAGAGCTTAAAAGCCTAATTTGATTGAGAAACCTTGGAGAATAACTTCATGTCAGCCAACACAATTTGGTCAAACAAATTCTAGTTTTAATTTTAAGACTGTATGCCACTCGCTGCTTATATTGTGGGTTTTTATATTTTATAACATTTTCATTTGTGTTATATTTAATGTCAGGCTTTTATGCAAATATATGCAATATATTCTTTCTGTAAGCAGTGGTGGGTTCACTCATATGTGACATGCAGAAGGGAAGCAATGTTCAAAAGCTGTCACAAATTCCACATTATTCAGCATTATACAATCCAGGCATTAGCAACCACATAGCAACACCCTGGCAACCACCCACAACATCATTCACATTAACAATAGCCTACTACCAATCGCTTTCTAAATTGTAAAGATCACACATTATTCACATATATACTTTTTCTCTTAACCAAATGCTCCCTGTTTCAGTAATATCGTAATTAAAAGCAACCAAATATGACAACTTTACAGAGACTAATTAGCTAAAAATGTTTAGAATTTTTTTTATACTTGTGATCTCTTGTGATCTTGTCTCTTAAAGCAAGATGTATTCCACTCAGCCATATGAGCTCATGTTCTTAGTTCCCCCAAGACTCAAATCCTAGAATCACCTCTGACAGATTTTCAGACAGGTTGGTCGAGTCGAAATTCCAATGTGTTCACAATGTCAGTGTGACATGGCTTTCACTGAGATACCCTGCACTGAATGATTCAGAAGCGAGAAGAAACATTCACTTGACTCTGCTCACATACTGGAGCTTCACAAACATAGAAAATAGAAATGATACCAAATAAAGGAAAGATACACTCTTATGATTGTCACTCATCCATTCAAATTAGTGGACCAGCTTTTTGATATAAATATGTCTGGTTTGGGTCTTTGATATTTTGACATATTGTATGGCCCAGTTTTCTTTGTCATGTGACTTACCAGCATCAGTTGCATTGTTCATGCCATTCACACATCCTCTCCCATGGCCTCATGGGATAGTAAAGTGTCCATCAGCTGCATACTTCAGAATCTTGTTGGAAGTAGGATGGTATCTAGGTTTTACTATTATTGTGAATTTGATAGGGTTGGGTATCGTTTGGATTTTAACTATTCTGATTGCTTATATAAATAAGGTTTAAAAAAACAGATATTTGCATTTATACAAAAATGTATAGCAAAACATTTAATTGTGGCTGGATACCATGCACAAAAATCAAAAGGCTAAAGAATACTTACAAAAGGAACTTTTGCCTATGGTTTAAAAATACCATAGAAAAAAAAATAGTTATTAGTTATTAGTAATTAGTTAACTAATATACATTTAAATTAAAGACAAGTTAGTAATTTGAATAAAAAAGTAAAAAAATAAAATTGTCTGGCTATCACCAGACCAAGCGCATTTTAAGATTGAACATTGGTCGGGGGAGTCTGCTCTGTATTTTCTACTGCACAAGAGGCATGATAAATGAGCATTATTCAAATGACTCTGTATGCAATTGGATAGTGCTTCAACCAATCAAACCACAAGAGGTGTGATCAACAGGTAATGACTGTTCGTTTCTCTATCTGTCATCGGGTTAGGCCGGAGACACACTGCAAGCGTGGCGTTTCTGTTGCGTCATCCGCGAGGCGGCTGCGGGCCGTTTTATCTGTCTTTGCACACCAGAAGCGTGTCTGACGTGGCGCTGCTGTTGCTATTAATGTACAGGGAAGCCCTATACTTCAAAAGTGTAACAGAATCAGTATAAATTAATGTACAGGTTTCCAGACTGAGTTGCCGGGTGAAATCAAATCGCCTGCAGATAAGGCTGAGTTTACCCTGTCTAGTAATCAAATGTTAAATAATAGCACTTTAAGAATAAAATATGCATCACAAATATAGTTAAAAAAGTTAGTCAAGAACATCTATTTCTTTTGTTGTTTGTTGCCAACATTAATTTAGCAGACGATTTTGCTAAACTAAAAAAACAATAAAACCAAAAATTTTCCATTTGAACACAAAATACACAGCATCATTACAGCTTTTTTTATAGGGTTTCGACATTCTCTCTACATTAAACCAGCTGCCTATGATTTATTCATATCACAACAATGTCCAGAGTGCCTCTTTGTCCACTTGAAAAGTGATTGAAAAGTGTCACAAACTGAATAAATGTACTACAAATGGATAATCATGTCATTTTGAAAATTGCATTTTTGAATCTTGGTTGCGCGTCGTTCATTTTGAACGAATCTTTAATATGACTCAGGACTACCGAGTTGTCTCAGGGAGTGATTCGTTCATTTTGTGTTGACCGTGCATGCGCATTACGCAACATATGGGTTCTGATTCTGAATCGACAGGTGAGATCCGAGTCTTTTGTTCTTCCTATCAGTCCCATAGAGACGGAAAGAGAAAAGATTAGTTAATTTTGCTGAACCAGACTCAAAGACGTTATTGTAGAGATGGCAGCAGGAATATTAAGCTGTGGTCACTTTAAGAGCTGCACGGATCCAATATACTAATATTAATTTTTAATGTTATTGTAGAGACAGCAACAGGAATATTAGGCTGCTGTCACTTTAAGAGCTGCACGGATCCAATACACTGATACACAATTTGTCAAATGTTTAAAAGGATATTTTGATATATTTTTGTGTGTATTTGTTTGTTCTAGAGCAAATACACGTGAAAGATCTCATTTCAGTACTGCTCACTATTTACTTTGTGAGGCAGATTTCTGTGCACACATCATTTTGGATGTGTGCGATGAACAGAAAACAATGCGTGTCTTGAGTCTTAATTGTGTGTGAATGGTTTAAAATCATATTAAATATTTTTTTTTTATGAGTGTGCTTTGGATGTGTGTAACACAGAAAACAACATGCAGGTAAATGGTTTAAAGTCATATTAAAATGCACACATATGAATTAATAAAAGGAATCAACATTTTTTATTTTATAACAAGTATCCAATTCCGGACCTTAAGTATTCAGTTCCAGAATTGGAATCGATTTTAAATTCCAAAGCCTACTTTTAACATGCTACTCTTCTCACATACTGTTTTTCGCCTACTATGGTAGAAAAGTAATGAATTTGATCATTGAATTCAGACATGCTGCTTCCTGAGATGACAGAGTTTCTGCTTTCAGGCCAATAAGGGTGTTAAAATTTATTGAAGTGATTGACCGTGCCACGCTTGCTCAAAGTATTGCTCTGAAGACGTTTCGAAACAGCCCACCCATTGTCATCTAGTTCTGTGCATTCTCAGAAAGAGAAATCCCAATAGAATATTGAATGCTTCAGTCAGTGCCTAGCATTCTCAAACAGCAATCTGACAGTTAAAGGGGAAGCACCACAGACCCTGTCCACACAGGTGTTCACTTTACACTTTGATGCTGAGGCTGGGAATAATTGGAAGTATTCAGAGTTGTTCCAGTAAGCTGTGTTTTACCGCTAGACGTTTGAAGGGGTTTTTAACTAAGAGCCGGTTGAAAGCAGCTAACATCTGGCAGTGTAACAAAGGCTTTGTGGGATTAAGCATGCTGCAAGTCACTGCTGGATTTACCCTTTGACATGGTAATTCATGTAAGATTCACACAAAAAGCAGAACTGACACCTGAAATGCAACCCTCATAGCACCACTAGATCTGATAGACAGTTGCATCAGAAATGATGCATATGATTTGATTATGTTTAAGCCTTGTAAGGTTTGCCATTTAGAAAGCGATTGGTAGTAGGCTAGATTGTAAATGTGAATGATGTTGTGGGTGGTTGCCAGGGTGTTGCTATGCAGTTACTAATGGCTGGATTGTATAATGCTGATTTTAGCCCTGATTTGCAGTCAGGCTGAGTCTGTGCTGCTGTCAGTTCCTGTCTGCAGATTTTGCAACCTAGACCCAGTGGAAAAAAAGTGCCTCTACCTACATTTTTGCTAAACTCAAAATAAAAGAAAAAACCTTCTAATACATACAATTCACCGCAGTTTCCATCTGAAATGAACATTGGCAGTAAAACACAAATTACTTTTTTCCCCCTTCCTTTTCACACATTTTTTTTAGGTACATTAGGTACCAGTGGGAGAAAAGTTGGGACACTGTACAAATTGTAAATAAAAGAGTAATGCAATAATTTACAAATCTCATAAACTTATATTTTATTAACAATATAATATAGATAACATATCAAATGTTGAAAGTGAGACATTTTAAAAATGGCATGCCAAACATTGGCTCATTTTGGATTTCATGAGAGCTACACATTCGAAAAAAATTGGGACAGGTAGCAATAAGAGGCCGGAAAAGTTAAATGTACATATAAGGAACAGCTGGAGGACACAATTTGCAACTTATGAAGTCAATTGACAACATGATTGGGTATAAAAAGAGCCTCTCAGAGTGGAAGTGTCTCTCAGAAGTAAAGATGCGCAGAGGATAACCAATTCCCCCAATGCTGCGGTGAAAAATACTGGAGCAATATCAGAAAGGAGTGTCTCAGAGAGGTTGAACTTATCATCTACAGTGCATAATATCATCCAAATATTCAGAGAACCTAGAACAAGCCCTAATTCCAGAGAGCTTGGTTATCAGCCCCACAGTGGAAAATTAAACCATATCCGTACCATTTGGCTCAGACCAGTATGGAATGGAATAGTTAAGCAACGAGACTGATGGACATTGGAAAAGCGCTATAGTAATCTTTATCAGTAGCTCATCTGGTACAGAATTGCACTTGCAATGTTAAGCACTCAGGTACAAGTCCGGTGAAATACAAATCACAGCACTCAAAAAAGACCTTTAGCGAGTTAAAATGTCATGGTTGCTTCAGCAAATGTGTTTTTATCTCATGTTTACTTTTGTTATTGGTTAGGTTTAAGGTAGGGTTTAATGTAATGTAAGTGGTACGTTGTTTTCAGACTCGATAGAGCATGAACCTTTTAACTCCACTCAGTGGACATTTCATTTCTGAATGATGGTTCATCTGTTTCAGAAAAACAAAAAAAACAAAAAACAACAACAACAACCGAATGCTCTTTGAGCACGTTGAAAGTGAAAAGTTCAAGAAGCAACATAATATAATTTTTCAGAAATGTCTCCACAGAAACATTTTTCAATTGAGCCTGGATTGAGATTTTGGGCGGTTTGAGGCCCTGATTTCTTACCTCCAGATTTTGTTTCATTCATGTTTATGTTGTTATCAGAAATATTCTCCTCTAAACGTAACGTACACGATGTGATTGGCCTGACCGGAGTTTGGCTTTTACAGCTCAGAAGGAAAGTTGCTAGACGATACGCGCAGCAGATTAGATTTGCTGCCGCTAGGGTGCGTCTAGATTTCTAGGCTATGCCAGTGCCCTTTAGAGCATGAGAATTTTGATGTACGGTAAACATACCTATTAAGCTCAAGTACCCATTAACTCTTTCCCCGCCAGCATAAAAAAAAAAAGCTGCCAGCCACTGCTAAGGTTTTTGACTTATTCGCAAAAATGTAATAGCTCATATAATATTTTGTTTTATGAATATCTGAGCATGCAATATATCAAAAGAAAGCTTCTTATATTCCTTTTTTATCAACACTTGAATATGGATTAGTTTCATAAAAAAAGTGAAATTTAAAATAAAAAGCTGGGAAAATCATGT
The DNA here is from genome assembly GCF_024679245.1 of Pseudorasbora parva. NCBI lineage: Eukaryota > Metazoa > Chordata > Actinopteri > Cypriniformes > Gobionidae > Pseudorasbora > Pseudorasbora parva. The sequence goes on from NC_090187.1 coordinate 8,804,606, forward strand.
TTTTGTCAAAAACTGCATTTAGATCAGATTCTGAACAATTATCAAACAGATGGAGTAGATCGAGTCCATCAACACTCCTAATGCTTGCACAGTCCTGTAGCTGGTCCTGGGTGGTCATTTCATTCAGTAACATTAGATAGTTTTGATTTGTATGATGTTATTGCTCCCTTTAAGCTCATCTACATTAAATGTCTATGTAAATACTTCATAAACAGGCTTCAACTATTAACTGATGGTTGTCACTTCAAATTAACCTTTATCAAATTATTCTTAAAAAAAAAAAAATGTTTAAAAGACCTCCAAGAATTTTCAATAAAACACGCTTAATGGGAACAGGGGTGTGCGTGAAGTGTTAAGATTTGCACCCATTAAGCACAGCTAGACTTTTTTTTTTTTTTTTTTTGCATTTGATGATGTATATCTTAATTTAAACACTTTTGTCATGTGTAACATACTGAAAATGGCATTACATGGTCCTTAACTCTTTCCCCAATAAACACACAATTTTCCGTTATTTGTGAGAAAACGCTTCAAGGCCAAACACGGAATTTTCCGTTTTTCCGTGCTTACGCTGTTGGACGCTAGGGGGCGCTATTACACATCTTCTGAATGAGTAAAGAATCTCCTGATCAAAACACATGCGAGTAAGACACAGTAAAACAAGCGATCGCATGTAATATGTACATATGTATGTTTTGCATATGTAAAATAACGTTATCATCAAACAAAATATGAATAAAAAATATCTAATGTTACTGAATGCAATGTGAACAAAGAACGACCAGGACTGTTCAAGTATTAGGGGTGTTGATGGACTCGATCTACTCCATCTGTGTTTGATAGTGGTGTAACGATTCATCTACTTCAATGATGTATCGATTAAAATTCCTATGATCCAACTACATCAATCTCTGCTCGGCAAGTTGGCCTTCCGGATGGATCTAATCCATATATCGATCTAATATCGTTTTAAAAGGTAATCAATTGATTGTATCGATAATAGGAATTAACGCATTTAATTTAAGAACATCAGACTTTATATGCATGTTTTTTCCTAACACTTTTAATGATAAAGGCGTTAAACATTACTCAGCCTGCCTCTACGGGACATCAACCACGTGCTAGCAGCAGCGCAAAGAAAACAAAACGATGTCATGTTGGACAGCGGATGACAGAGAAGCAAGCCAACGAGCAAGAAATTATCAAGATACCATTGCGGTCCAGTTTGTGGAAACCCTTTGGCTTTAGAAAAGATGGAGATGTTCTAAATAAGTCGCTCGCTGTTTGTAGTAGCATCAGGTTCAGCCACTGCTCATTCAACCTGAAGAGATGTTGGTTGCACTTTATTTTTGATATTAATATTGAATTATTTTTCTGTTGAAAAACAAGCAGAAGTAGCAGTAGTAGTATGGTTGCACAGCACTTACTGTACTTTTATTGAAAATGAGAGCAGAAAAGGTTAACTTCTTTTTAATTAAACCTAAACTGTTGGTTGCACTTTTCTCAAATAAAATGTGAACACATTTGCCATTAATTGTTTACTTGTTTGTTTATATCCATAATTAATTGATACCTGATTCCCTTAAAAGAAGCAACAGGAATCTAGGAAATGCACGTATTTATTTCAGTCACACTGATTTCAATTTTTGGGAAGTTAAAGGAACACTCCACGTTTTCGAAAATGGGCTCATTTTCTGACTCCCCTAGAGTTAAACAGTTCCGTTTTACCGTATTCAAATCCAATCAGCCGATATCGGGGTCTGCCGGTAGCACTTTTCAGTATTTTTACTATTTACAGCTTGATGTAATTACATCGTGTACTAAGACCAATGGAAAAAGAAAAGTTGCGATTTTTCTAGGGCAATATGGCTACGACCTATACCCTCATTCCTGCTTTCGTATCATGGGTGCAATGGTGCAATGATCGTTTAGTTAAACATAGTAGAGTAAATTAATTTGACAAACCGTCAGACCCAGAGATTGGCTGAATGGATTTGAAAATGGTAGAACTCAACTGTTTAACTCTAGGGGAGTTTGGAGTGTGCTTTAAGTTTGGGCCTCAAAAACGTGCATGCGGAGTAATGTTTGTTTATGTTGTTGTCGTTGAAACTGTCTATAGAGTAGTCTCGGCACCACGGCCGGGCATTGGAGGTCCTATCACACCCAGTCACTAGTGCCCGACCTGGACGAACCTATCTCCCTTCAACAACTCTACGTCACGTCACACCAACCACCAGTCCTTGCTTGTTTGTACAATATCATTTTTTCTTTTTCTTTTATCAATAGGCTACTGTTATCAACAGTTATCTTGTTTGTATATGCAACTCCTGAATAAAAATAAAGATGTTTGATTTGATTTTAAATGGATTTAGTTGGTCTGTCAATAGTGAGTGTGGAAATATTTGGTTGTGTGCTAAGCATAGCGCTTACTGTTAGCTGTCATTTTTATACAACTATAATGAGCTATCTCATGTAACAGTGACTATGGATATACAGCGTTTCTTTTTGTTTGGAACCATTTTCACTGCTAAAATAGAACAAAAACAGCCAATATTGTGTCTAAAATGTAAGTGACTTAATATGAATTGTTTATTGTACTATCGTAAAAATCAGTGTCACATTTTCAATCATTATGGCATTCAGCACTCTCAGTTGAGTGAGGTTGCTTAACTGTATCATATGTTAAAAATATAAAAACTCCATATTTTGAATTTTTACTGCAGTATGTTACTGAGTTTCTTTATGTGTATTGTGCTAATTTGTTTTGATTTCTCCTCAAGAGTGAATGGGCGCAATTTTGTTAGCGTCACTACGTTATACATTATATATTATCATGCACGATCAGCACTAAATTAATGCAGAATCATTTTTGCGTTTTGGTGATTCCCTAGTTCCCTTTATCGAGGGAACTCGCACTGCGTCATCGTAGATGACACATCGGGGGAACGCCCTCGGCGTGACGCTGCTGAGTTCATATCAAAAAAGTCCAATCTTGATTGGTGTTGCGTAATGACGTAACGAGTGACGGCATACCCGGAGGTATAAAGGGACGCCGGCACAAGCAAACGCAGCTTCCTGCTTTCAGCGGTCGCGCTCTGTGTTCTGTCTGTCTATTTGGTGTTGTTTGTCCCGTAGGGCTTATTATATCTTTAGATATGGCGAGCGAGCAGTTTAGACGGTGTGTGCCTCCCTGTCCGCGCTTTATTTCGGGCACGGACACACACCAGCTCTGTGTGCAGTGTCTCGGCGTGCAGCACGCCCGGGCCGCTCTCGAGGGAGCGGCTTGCGGCGAATGTGATAAGCTGCCGCTGAGAGTACTGCGCTCGCGGCTGGCGGTCTTTGACGAGGCCGGTCAGCCTCGCGAGCCTCGCGGTTCTGGGCCCGCTGTTGCCGAGGCAGAGCGGCGCCGCAGGTCGTGGGGCTCGCAGCTGGATCTGTCAGCGGGATTAGGGAATGTTGAGGCATCTCTCTCTTCCTCTGACGATTCAGAGGATCTTCCGCCACGTGTGGAAGCCCGCGCTGCGGCTTCTTCCCGCGAGGCGGAGGATCAGGTGCTCATGCTGTCCGATTCCGAGGGATCGTTGACAATGAGCACCGAAGCAGGCGCAGTGGGGCAGTCGCCACCCCACTCGCAGGCTATGGAGGAGCTCGTGGAGGTCTTGACTCGCGCTGTGGCCAAGCTGAGCTTAGATTGGCCACAAGAGGAAGTGCACGTCCAGCCGCCAAGCAAGCTGGACGAGCGCTTCTTCAAGCGTCGAGCCCAGCCTCCACGCCGGGGTCTGCCGTTTTTCCCCGACCTGCACAGTGAGCTGTGTAGGGCGTGGGAGAAACCCTTCTCAGCACGTTTGACTACGCCCCCTGCACTTGACTTCGCTAACGTGCTGGGAGCGTCTGAAGAGGGATATGTTGCGCTGCCGAGGGTAGAAGAGGCGCTCGCGGGCCACCTCTCTCCCGAGACAGCAGCTTCATTGAAGACCCCGGCATTGCCCTCGAAACCATGCCGAGAGACTTCGAAGCTGGTGGCGAGGGCATATAGTGCGGCTGGTCGCGCTGGTGGGTGCCTGCACACTCTTGCGGTTCTGCAGGCCTACCAAGCGGACTTGCTGAAGGAGCTCGATGAGGGCGAGGGTCCCTCTCCGGAGGATGTGACTGAGCTGAGGAAGGCAGCGGATTTGTCTCTTCGTGTCACCAAACAAGCGGCCCGTGATATCGGCCGCTCCATGGCGGGTTTGGTGTGCGCGGAGAGGCATCTCTGGCTGAACCTGTCGGGGATCAGGGAGAGAGACAGACACTTTCTCCTTGATTCCCCGGTTTCGCCTTCTGGCCTTTTCGGCGGCGCTGTGAGCACCGTCGTCGAGAGGTTTCAGGAGGTGAAAAAGCAGGCGGCCGCTCTCAGCCAGTTCATCCCTCGCCGCTGGGGCTCCTCCAGCAAGGCTGCCTCGAGTGGGCAGTCTCGGCCAGCAGAGGGCTCCTCGCACCGTGAGGTGCAGAAGCAGAGCGTCGCTTCTCGTGCCCCTCCTGAGGGAGCTTGGCAGAAGAAGCGACGCTCTCGCGGGAAGTCTTCAAAGCCGAAGACCGACCTGAGGGAGGTTATTCAGGCCAAGAAGGCTTCCAAGCGGTCCTAGCTGCGGCAGGACCGCTGAGAGCTGTCCCCCACGGGGCGGAGCGACCGAGGTCGTTCTCCCCCCGAGGCTCTCGGGAAATCGATGTTGTGCTCTCGCAGTCAAAAGGGCTCCGGACCACGTCGTTTCCCCATGTTCGCGCGCGGCTCTGGCCAGCACATATAGAATCTGCGGCAGAGCAGCGACTGCGTTCACACACCGAAAATCTGCCTCGATTAGTCCCTGCCGGTTATCCGCTTCAGGGGGTCGAGGCAGAGGTTCGGTTGATACCCCAGACCAGCCTCGAGAGGTTGGTCCCCTTATCAGAGTATCTCGGCGCATGGTCATGCCTTCCGAATATCTCTGTGTGGGCCCTGCGCACTGTAGAACGGGGATACAGACTGCAGTTCAGAGTTCCCCCCCCGAAATTTGGGGGGATAGTCTGGACAGTGGTCGGTCCCGAGCAGGTGGGGGTAATGGGGCAGGAAGTACGCTCTCTGCTGGAAAAAGGGGCGATAGAAAGGGTTCCCCCGCCAGAAAGGGAGGTCGGGTTCTACAGCCGGTACTTCATAGTCCCCAAGAAGGATGGGGGGTTGCGTCCAATATTAGATCTCAGGCTTCTGAATCGGTCTCTGAGGAGATACAGGTTCAGGATGCTAACCATTCCTGTTATCGTGAGTCAGATCCAGTTCGAGGACTGGTTCGTCACGATAGATCTAAAGGACGCTTACTTCCATATTTCCATCCTTCCCAGTCACAGGAAGTTCCTGAGGTTCGCTTTCGGGGGCGAAGCGTTCCAATATCGGGTCCTTCCCTTTGGCCTAGCCTTGTCACCTCGCACCTTCACGAAGTGCATGGATGCAGCCCTGGCTCCGCTAAGACTCCAGGGCATCCGGGTACTGAATTATATCGACGACTGGTTGATCATGGCCAGGTCGTACGATATGGCAGTTCAGCATCGAGATGCTGTTCTAGCACACATGAGGTGTTTGGGGTTGAGACTCAACGCGAAAAAGAGCACGTTGACGCCCTCCCAGAGAATTACGTTCCTGGGAATAGTGTGGGACTCGGTAACGATGCGGGCACACATGTCACCCGCGCGTATCGAGACCATACGGGCGGAGGTCTCAAGTATAAGGTTGGGCCACAGCATCACTGTCAAACAGTTCCAGAGACTGGTGGGTCTCATGGCAGCAGCGTCCAGTGTGATTCCACTCGGCCTGCTCCACATGAGACCGCTACAGTGGTGGCTGAGAACCAAGGGGTTTTCTCCGAAGGGGAATCCCTTTCGTATGATCAGGGTAACGCGCAAATGCATTCGTTCCCTGGTTATATGGAAGAAACCTTGGTTTCTGTCCCTGGGGCTAGTATTGGGAGCATCGTGTTGCCGGAAAACCGTTTCAACAGATGCATCCCTTACTGGTTGGGGCGCGGTCATGGAAGGCCGAGGGGCGAGAGGTCCTTGGACAGCCCAGCATGCTTCATGGCACATCAACTGTCTAGAGATGCTGGCTGTCTGGAAAGCTCTGAGGAGTTTTCTCGAGGACCTTCGCGGCCACCATGTCCTGATACGATCCGACAACACTGCCGTGGTATCGTATCTAAATCATCAGGGGGGTCTGAGATCGCGCTCTCTGTACAGACTGGCGCATCAAGTCCTCCTGTGGTCCCACGGGAAACTGTCTTCTCTCAGGGCAGTTTATATCCCGGGGGACCAGAACCAGGGAGCAGACATCCTGTCGAGGCAGGGGCTGAGGCCCGGGGAGTGGCGTCTCCATCCAGAGGTGGTGGAGGCCATATGCGAGAGGTTCGGCCGAATGGAAGTGGATTTGTTTGCGTCTCGAGAGACGACCCACTGTCCACTTTGGTTCTCCCTCAGGCATCCGGCTCCGTTGGGCCTGGATGCCATGTCACAGGCGTGGCCGAGGCTGCGTCTGTACGCATTTCCCCCGATTGCTCTGCTCCCGGGAGTTCTGGAGCGGGTTCGCCGGGAAGGCATTCGCCTGCTTCTGATAGCACCCCGGTGGCCGACCAGGGTATGGTTCTCCGACATTATGGACCTGCTAGACGACCTTCCATGGCAGATTCCTCTGAGGAGGGATCTGTTGACTCAGGCGGGGGGCTCGATATTTCACCCCCAGCCAGAGTTATGGAACCTGTGGGCTTGGCCCCTGAGGGGGCAGAGCTCATAGAGGAAGGGCTGTCAGCAGGTGTCGTGGAGACTATACTCAGCTCCAGGGCTCCTTCCACCAGGAAGCTGTACAACTTGAAGTGGAGAGTGTTCTCCATATGGTGTAGAGACCGTGAAGTAGACCCAGTGAACTGCGCTGTGGCTTCAGTACTGGAGTTTCTGCAAGATCGGTTTTCCGCCTGGCTTACCCCGTCCACACTTAAGGTGTATGTGGCAGCGATAGGAGCTTTCCACGCACCATTAGGTGAAGGACCTCTGGGGAGGCACCATCTGGTTGTACGGTTCCTCCGAGGAGCGCGGAGGATGAGACCTGTGGCTCGTTCTAGGATCCCTGCGTGGGATCTGGCAGTGGTTCTCGAAGGGTTGGTTGAGGCCCCCTTCGAACCGCTGGAGTTGGCTGAGGCCAAGAACCTCACGCTTAAGGTAGCTTTTCTCTTAGCCATCACCTCTCTGAGGAGGGTGGGGGACCTTCAGGCATTGGCAGTAACACCCAATTGCTTGGAGTTTGCCCCAGGCAACGTGAAAGCTATCTTGCGGCCGACCCCGGGATACGTCCCCAAGGTACCGTCTAATGCGGTACGGTCGGTGGTTCTCCAGGCTTTTCATCCCCCGCCTCATGTGACGGCAGATGAGGGCAGGCTTCACCTTCTCTGCCCGGTGCGGGCATTGAGGATTTATTTGGAGAGGTCTGCCCAGTGGAGGAAGTCAGACCAGTTGTTAGTGTGCTTTGGTCCACCTAGGAAGGGGCTGCCTGCAGCGAAACAGACAATTAGTAACTGGATTGTCCAGGCAATAGCAACGGCCTATCAGGTGCGCAACTTGCCTTCACCTATAGCCGTGAGGGCTCATTCTACCAGGGGCATGGCCTCCTCGGTAGCCCTCCTTTCCGGAGCTTCTCTGCAAGAGATTTGCGAGGCGGCTGGGTGGGCCACACCGCATACCTTCGTGAGGTATTATAGTCTGCACCTCCCGGTGACGCCAGGCGCTAGGTCGCCCCCTGATTATGCACTCCGGTTCATGTCATGGGGTGCAGGATAGGCGAGGACTAGTGGGTACTCGTTCCCCGATGTGTCATCTACGATGACGCAGTGCGAGTTCCCTCGATAAAGGGAACGTCTCGGGTTATGAATATAACCCATGTTCCCTGAGAGGGAACGAGACACTGCGTCTCGTAGCCCCGCCTATCTACAGAGCGGCCCGCTTCATAGCAGTAAGCTGCGTTTGCTTGTGCCGGCGTCCCTTTATACCTCCGGGTATGCCGTCACTCGTTACGTCATTACGCAACACCAATCAAGATTGGACTTTTTTGATATGAACTCAGCAGCGTCACGCCGAGGGCGTTCCCCCGATGTGTCATCTACGATGACGCAGTGTCTCGTTCCCTCTCAGGGAACATGGGTTATATTCATAACCCGAGACGTTATTTTTTGTTATAGGCATTTTACTTTCCCCTTTAAAAAAATCACTTGTCCCGGACAAGCGGACAAGCATTAAGTGTGTTAAAACTGCTTCAGTAGGCAAAGTCCAATGCTTTAGAGATCCTTTTTTGTATTGCGTCAATGGAGTTATACGACAGTTCTCCCCGTTTTTTATTTTTTTATTTATTTATTTTATTATTAATGTTATTATTTAATGAGGTTGATCTCATTTGTGCCCTCTTGAAAAAAATACAATGCCTGTCTGTGAATTTGTGTCAGTTCAATTTTAGAGGAAATCTAGTAGCTTATGAGGCTATACGACTCACAATGTGTTTTTGTGTTTGGGACCACAAATGACAACCATGTATTTAATTATTTTTTAACTGTTTTTTTTTTCCCTCTGTTTTATTCTCCGTCAGGTTGAAATCAGACATACGCCCATTTAGAAAGGTAATAACCCCTATCTTCCCAATAAACTGCATCATTTGAGGTACCATTCATGTAGCACAAACAGTGTGTTTAATACTTAAATTTAAGTTCTTGTTCAAATCCCCAAGAATGAACAACAATAATAATAGTGATGCTTACATTAGCAAGCACCACTAATTTGGACTGTGAGAAGTTATATAGTGCATTAGTGATTTTTTTTAATACATCCACAGCAGATTTGTTTGATGTTTAGAGTCTAATGAAATCTGTGTTTACATCCAGGAATTTGTGGGATTCAGTATAATTAATCTCTTCCATTTTTAATGAACACAAAGCCACGATTCCCTCTAGTACGATTCAGTCACAAGCATGTTCTGGGCTGATTAGTGTGATATCAATGCCATATGTTTGATTTTTAGAGATGTCACAGGCTCTTCAGATCTGAAGTGTGCAGTAGATAATATCCTAAGGGAAAGTGTCTGTCCTTGACTAACAAGTAATATCACTCTCACTGCTTCCGTATCTCTGCTATCGGAATTGAGACTAGCCAAACAGTTTGGATGAACCTGTGAAGATTGCATCCCTCATCCAGTTCCTGGCAGATTTGCACAGAACGAAGAGAAATCTAATCTAATTTTGACAGACGTGTGAACGTTAATCTCTTTGATCAGCCTCTGTGAAAGTTAACCTGACATCCAATCTGAAAGCATTGCTGTTCTCAAAATGGAGGGAAAAAAATATTTGATTTTACCCCACTGCTGTACTGAGTCAGTATACAAAAACAACACAGTTTTTTTTCTTTTTTCTTTTTTTTTATCTTGTTTTTAAAAACACAAAATAAATGCAAGCACTCAAGGGTGCATTTTCCTGATAACGTTGTCTCTCGAAAGGTATAACTTTTCTAGGCGTATTCCCCAAAATACCTTAGGTCAGTGGTTTTTAAACCTGTCTCCCTTATCAGACACACCCAATTTAGCTCTTGCAGTCTCTAATGAGCTGATGAGTTGAATCGGCGTGATAAATGAGGGAGACACAAAATGTGCAGGGCTGCGGTGCCTCCAGAACAGGTTTGAAAACCACTGCCTTAGGCCCTTAGGCTTAGGAGGATGCTTAAGGTACACCTTCTTACATTCATAGTTACCAGGTGCTTTTAATGGTGGTGGTGCTAAATTGGTTAATAATGAATTACTCACTCTATGCAGGGGCTGTGTTCGTCATAAAAGAAGCACTTCCGAAATACAGTGGGTCAAAAAAGTATCTAGACAGCCACCAATTGTACAAGTTCTCCCACTTAAAAAGATGAGAGAGGCCTGTCATTTTCGTCATAGGTACACTTCAACTATGAGACAGAATAAGAAAATCAAAAAATTAGAAAATCAGATTTATTTGCAAATTATAGTGGAAAATAAGTATTTGGTCAATAACAAAAGTTAATCTCAATACTTTCTTACAGTATACAGCCTTTGTTGGCAATGACAGAGGTCGAAAGTTTTCTCTAAGTCTCCACAATGTTTTTAAACACTGTTGCTGGTAGTTTGGCCCATTCCTCTATGCAGATCTTCTCTAGAGCAGTGATTTTTTTGAGGGGGGCTGTCGCTGGGTAACACAGATTTTCAACTCCCTTTGAAAAGAGACTGGCTAGGCCACTCCAGGACCTTGAAATTCTTCTTATGAAGCTACTCCTTCATTGCCCGGGCGGTGTGTTTTGGATCATTGTCATGCTGAAAGACCCAGCCATGTTTCATCTTCAATGCCCTTTGGAAGGAGGTTTTTACTCAAAATCTCACAATACAGGGCCCCATTCATTCTTTCCTTTACACGGATGGCCCCATGTTTCACAGTAGGTATGTTGCAACTCCGCAGTATTTTTCCTCCAATCACGACAAGTTGATTTTTTACCAAAAAGTTATATTTAACTTTATACGGGTATGGATATGTTCTGGCTTAAGCAAGGGGACATGTCTGGCACTGGATGATTTGAGTCCCTGGCAGCATAGTGTGTTACTGATGGTAGCCTTTGCTACTTTGTTCCCAGATCTCTGCAGGTCATTCATTATGTACCCCCGTGTGTTTGTAGGATTTTCGCTCACTGTTCTTGTGATCATTTTTACCCCACGGGGTGAGATCTTGCATGGAGACCGAGGGATATTATCAGTGGTCTTGTATGTCTTCCATTTTCTAATAAAATTAGACATTTCTAATAATTTCTAAAATCATTTCTAAAAATTAGATTTCTAATAAAAGCTCTTGGTCATAGTGGAGTTTGGAGTCTGACTGTTTGAGGTTGTGGACAGGTGTCTTTTATAACGATAACGAGTTCAAACAGGTGCCATTAATGCAGGTAACAAGTGGAGGCCAGAGGAGCCTCAGAAGAAGTTACAGGTCTGTGAGAGCCAGAAATTTAGCTTTTTTGTAGGTGACTAAATACATATTTTCCACCATAATTTGCAAATAAATTATTTTTAAATTCTTTCCTCTCTCATCTTTTTAAGTGGGAGAATTTGGACAGTTGGTGGCTGACTAAATACTTTTTTGCCCCACTGTAGTTGAAATTGCATGTATCAGGACTTTTTTATCAAGATCTTTTAAAAATAATCCAAATTACAAACTAATTCCAACCCTGGATATTTTATATAATTTCTAAATGAGTGTGCAAACCCTAAACCTCATGCCCAAATGTGTCTTGCCTCAACACTAATAGCCAGTGTACCTTCAAAATACACAGATCAGGCATAACTTTATGACTAGGTGAAGTGAATAACAGTGATTATTTCTTCATTATAACACATTGGGACAATTAGTATAAGGAAGCAGTGAATGTTTTTATGTTGGTCATAACTCGGAATGTAGTTCACAACCTATTTTACATGTGTAATCTGACATATTTTTAAGTAAAAAAACAAAAAAAAAATGATATGCAGTGAGGGGGAAAATATAGGACAAGACCTGATTTAATCCATTGGGAATTGATTGGATTATGACAAATGGGTGTTAGATAGTAGAACGGGGCAGGTGAATATAGGAAAGGGCTGAAAATGAAGTAAATGAAAATGAAAAATATGAACACCTTTTTTTAATAACATGCACTGATGAGTCACACAAAGTGATACCAGGATATTGTACATTGTACATGTACTTTAAGGTACTGATTTATTTATATATATATATATATAAGTGTGCGTGCGTGCGTGCGTGCGTGCGTGTGTGTGTCACTGTGTTCAGTAAAATAGTTGTATTTATTAATAATACAATTCTGCTGAATATAGACTTAATTATCCATGCATTAATGTGTAGTCACAGGTTTGTCTTTATGAGAATGATGTCAGTCATACAGAATTGTTGGTAACAAGGTTCATTAGTTAACATTTATCTAAATTAACTGCACCTATAAAGCATTTATTTATCTTTGTTAGTGCTAATTTCAACATTTACTAATACTTTATTAAAATATAGTTAACATTAGTTAATGTAACATGAGCAAACAATGAACAGCTGTATTTGTATTAATTGATGTTAACAAAGATTAACAAATACAGTAACAAATGTATTGCTTAGTTCATGTTAATTAATACATTAATTCATGTTTAAAGGTGTCATGAACTGGCTTTTTTTATACTGTTGTCTGAGGTCAACTAATGACTTTTGTGTGGTTTTTATGTTCAAAAACATCATAACTAATAAGAAATAGGCTATTTTCTACTGGTTTTGAGGCTCTCTGCTGAACGCTGGGTTTTGATGAGCGAGCCGCACTGAAGACTTGGAAGTAAACGCCCACGGCTAGGATTGGATAAGATTTGCATATTTAATGAGCTTCAGCTCCGCTGTCATATCTATGCCTCTGTCAGTTCACATGAGGGAGGGATGGTTTTGAAAGCAGCAACCAGAATAATTTTCTGACAAGTTTTTTTTAATACGTATTAATCAAACAAACTCAATGATTTATCTATCATCCAACCGTGATTGATTGATTGATTGATTGATTGATTGATTTAGTTGTATTACTTGGCCCGCCTGACCGGTGGATATAAGCATGAACCACACACACATAATCTGACACGCGCTCTTTAAATATCAAGTCAAGAGAGTGAACATTAACAATGCACTTTTTTTACAGATTCACCGTCCTGCCAACGTGCTTACGTTTTGGTTGCCCGTCTGGAAAACACATATCTCTGGGACGTTGGGCTTTGCGAGCCCCCTGGCCCATAACATTCCATGTCCAATCTGATCTGTTCTGATCCTGAATCACAATGAACCAACAAATAAGGGATTCTTTATCCTGTGACAGTGTGATATATGTTCTATCACACAAGTAAACATAATCAAAACGATCTATAGCAATGCATATGTGAGTAAACATGTGAGTAAACGTTTTACTCACATAAGTGTGTTGCACCATTCCTGTCGTTTCCAATTTAGAAGGCAAAGATTAAAATCAAAGATCAAAGACAAATTGTGTTTTAATCTCAATATGTCTGCAAATCCAGTGTCAGCCTGTGTCTTGGTTATGAACGATTAACTTGCTATCTTCGGAGTGTTTATTGCTCGTTTTCTGGGCCTGATAAAAGCTTTTCTTTTACTAGCAAGGAAGTTTTCAGCTCTGAAACGTACAGGATATTCTTATATTACAATGATTTTTTATATATCAAAGGCTCAAGGGAAAGTTGATTTCTCAATTCATCACCTTTTAATAAAAGAACCTTATGGTAAGTGTTTCCAAATTTTAAATACCTGTGTTCTATAATGTGATACTGATGTATACATTGGTGTATAATCTTTTTTGGTGGGAAATTTAGTTAAAGAAGGTTGATTGTGAAGTACTGTACCTGTACTAATAAAAATGTAGCGCTAAACCCAATAAGTATCTTCATATCTGGCATTTCATCTACTGTGTTTTTCCTAGCAATTAGCATTGTGATTATTGCCCACATCTGCAGAGGTGGTACTTTACAGGTGATTTGGCTTTGTTTCAAGGCTTTTAGGTAATAGTCACTCTGCTCTTAATTGTTGGCTTTGTTTTAATGAACTATGAAGTTGGTGATGACTGGAGGCTTGCTGTTAAAATAACAGGTTGATGCTCTAATTTATGAGATCTGTGCATGAGCATTTAATGATGTCAGATTTTTCCATATTTAGAAAGCATAGCTTGTGTCTGCACAATTAAATATTGGAGACCATACATGTAGTCTCACACAACATGAGTGCTTTTCACACAGTATGAGTTTAAAAGCTTTGACATAAAACAATAAAATATAAAAGTGGGCTTTATTCAATGTCTACTGTAAATAAACTTTTGGCAGAAATATGCATTTAAATTGAACAGTAATTTTCTTCTGTGATAATGGACCAAATATCTGCCACTTATCTTCCATGCAAGGCCCAATGTTTTGTCCAATTAAATGCTGGATAGAATGAGAAAACATGTATTTGGTGTATTTACAGCGTTTGACAGACAAGACAGGCAAAAAAAAAAAAAAAAAGCCAAACGGAGCAAAACGTCCACTGTGTGATTTTGTCTATGCCAAAGGCACAAGCAATACAATTATTTGCAACAATGAAGTAATAATTATATATATATATATATATATATATATATATATATATATATATATATATATATATATATATATATATATATATATATATATATATATATATATATATATATATCCCCTCTATGGTACAGTGTTGCCTCCAGTCAACATAGTCTATTTTAGATTATTCTTAATCAAATGAAATACCAATGTATTGTTCAAACCTATCATCAAATGTTTTAGAGTACATAACAAAAAACTGTGTGTTGCGTCAAGGCAACATTGTACCATAATGGAATCGCGTAAGGCCATAGCAGACACTCTAGGTTGGATACAAATACAGCATATTTGAAAGGAAAAGAGTTAGAATTATCTAAATATATCTGCATTTTTGCACAATATTGTAATGCATGTATAAAAATAGTAATACACATACTATAACTGAATATATTATGATCTGCACATTTTCTATAGTACTCAAAAAAGGTATAAAACTGATGAGGATAAGGATGAGGTGTCATGTGATGAGGAAGATGAGGCCATAGTGACAATCCGGCAGGGAGAGAGTGAGGGTGAGATCGAAGATAGAGATGAGGATGAAGATGGTTATGATATGATATGATAACTTGATGTAATAACTTGATGTGATGGCTTGATGTAATGGTTTGGTAATACTTGTGTTCCACGATGGTGCAGTGTTGCCTGAGAGCAACAGCAGAATTTGAAATGTTGCTTTTATTAAATATGAAATTTGTGATACATTATAAACTGGATAAATGTGTTTGCTCAGGTCTCTGGTTAAAGAAATTGATTTTTTCCATAAATATATAGATTTTTTCTACACAAAAACATAAAAAGTTTGAATTTGTCCGTTGTGGTACAATGTTGCCTTGAGGCAACTAACTTTTAAAAAGTAAATAAAAATAAAAATTATGATTTTTTTTTTTTTATAGCTATTGTTAAAGTGTCCTATTTTAACCAGGAAAAACACCACAAATATTTTTTTCCTCATTGAAATCATATTGCGTACCATAGAGGGATATATTTATATATATATATAGAGAGAGAGAGAGAGAGAGAGAGAGAGAGAGGAGAGAGAGGAGAAGAGAGAGGAGAGAGGAGGAGAGAGAGAGAGAGAGAGAGAGAGAGAGAGAGAGAGAGAGACTTGTCACTTATTTTTAAAAAATTGATATTTTATTATTATTATTACTTTTACTAGTTACATGACAAAAGTAATCTGATGTAACTGGAGTTACTGTAACTATAATGGCACTTTTACCCTGCAAACTGTTACGTGTGTCTACCGAATTTCATACTTGTACGTGAAATGTAGCACGAACAACGTTAATTTAATTAATTGATTTTTTTTTTGGGCTATCGAGACATTTTACCACTCCAAATTCTGAAACCCAAATAAGATACATACATCTTCACCACTTCTAATGCATGTGCAAAGTTTCATGCGTTTTTGAGCATGTGTAGGCCCTCAAAAAATGAGATTTCAGAGAATAATAATAATAGACTAAGCAATTCAAATAGGGTCGGCACAACATATGCTCGGGCCATAATAATGAAATTGCGGGGCCTCCCGTCACCAATATTATATTTTTGACATGACTTTATTATTAGAAAGTGTAACTCTGGTGGTCTAAGTCAATTCATTTGCAGGTTAGTGCTGGAGATTTAAAGCTTCAGTCAATTAGTAAACATTTGGCCATGATGAATCTTAAAGCAAATTAGTGATTCGAAAAAGGAGGTCCGCTCTAAAATCTCTAAAATAAAGCTGTTGCCAGATGACAAATGGTAGCCATTGTCCTTAATCAAGAGACAGTGTGATATGCCACACACCATGGGGCTTGAGAGCAAATGCATAATGCATACGACAGAGAGTTCCTAAACGCAAACTGTGTCAGCAGCCTCCCAGGACGTGGGATGACAGCTTGTTGTTAATGGTGATAATGAGCAGGGACTGGGCAGCCACACCCGTGCTCCACATAAGTCAAGATGATAAGTTACATGACCACGCGTCCGGTGGCACAGGACACGTTCCATGTGGTACCATCTCCTGTTAATTCGTGATGTATCTTTGAGCAGCTGACAGTGTGGAACAGGGTCATAAGCAGTGTGAAAAAAAACAAAAAAAACAAACTTAAACACTCACGGATGAGATTGTGATAGGGTCTTTGACCTTTAAAAGGTGCTGTTTTTAATTGATTAGTTGACCCAAATTTGATAATTTTGTAATTAATTACTCACCCTCATGTCTTTTTTCTAAACCTGTAAGACTTCCGTTTTTTATTTTGTTTGTTTTTTATTATTATTTTTATGAAATATAAGCGCTTTCTGTCCCTTCAATCACAGTGACACACTTTAACTACCACTTTGACGCTTAAAAAAGTTCCTAAAGAGTTCTTAAAAATAATCCATATGAATTGAGAAGTTTCATCCAAATTCTCTGAAGAGACATGATCGCTTTATGTGATTTGATTTCAATATAAATATATGGGTCCCACTTTATATTAGGTGGCCATAACTACCATGTACTATTGTACTTCAAAAAATAAGTACAATGCACTGTGTTCATATTGTACTGCAAAACACTTTAGCTGATATTGAGGTGGGATACGGGTAAAGTTGGGACAGGTGTGGTGGTATGGGTACTTTTAAGTGCAGGGTTGTGCTGGATATACACCAAAAGATAATCGAGCTGATTTTGGGCCCATTTCCTCACTTCCGACAATACTAGCTATGTCCCGATTATCTTGATGGTTCTAGGGATTATTTTATCAGATTTTCCTGTGGCGCGAAGTTTGTAGGAGTGTCCGAACCTGCTCAGAAGAACGTCACGCAGGCAGTGTGCAAGCTCTAACAGCCGAGACGCTCACGCCACGCTTGCAGTGTGTCGCCCGCCCCTGAAGTCTCGCGAGAGTTTGCGAGATTTCCTGTTTTTAAATTCGGGACCTCTGGCTGAAAATCGTCTCGGTTACGTATGTAACCCTCGTTCCCTGAAGGAGGGAACGAAGACGTACGTCAGAACTGAACCGACGAATTGGGATCCCAATTCGTCGGTTCAGTTCTGACGTACGTCGAACGTGACCGACTGAAAGGGAACTGTACACACTACAGGAGCAAAACAGTTACATGTAGGATTATTTGTCCTCATGTTTGTGGTGATCACATTTTGAAAATCTTATAAGATGCGGGTGTAAAAGGAAGTATCAACAGTGTAATTATAAATGTAACTACAGAAATGAATTATAGATGTAATTACATGTAGGAATTTTTTACAATCTAAGTAATGTAAAAACATGTATGTACAAAATAAGCTCATTGTATCAAATTATTAATTTAAATGTGAGTTCGTAGTAGTTAAGGCCACCTAATATAAAGTGGGTCCAATATATGCATATTCTATATTTATTTATTTATGAACTTGACAGTCATCAGGGTCATTATAGTTAACACGAACATAAAAAAATTATATCAGCTAATTTTCGAGGCAACTTTTCTCACTTTAATTTAGTTTATGTAAACAAAAGATAAAATCAGACATTAAAAAGGCACTAAATACAACATAAATAAATAAATAAAAAAAAACTTTAAAATGTAAATATAAAACTAAATTAAATTAAAATGATTAATAAAAAAACTATAATAGTATCTCAATTATAGAAAGATAACACTAGCAGCCAAATTACCAAAATATTAAATTATTATTAATTAGTATTAACTAAGTCTGCTATTTATGGAAGCCTGTTTCTGGATTAAAATATAAAATAAGTAAAATAAAAACTAAGTAATTGTGAGTTTAAAATAAGAAATAAAGCCATTTAGCAAGAACTGGTCACATTAAAGAGAAATTATTGGCACATTGCAAGATTTTGTGACATATTGAGCAATAAAGTTGCAATAACGAGAAACAAAGTTGCAATTTGTGAGATATCAATCTACACTAAAACAGCATCACATTATGCAACGCTTAATGCAAAAATGGAAGACTCAAAACAGAAACCAGTATACGTACATGTGACCACACATCAGTTGAATTCGATTTACAGAACTGGCCAAACTTATTAGAACACTTGACATCTTGGAGTCGTCCTATTGGGCCTGGATTTATTTTCCCAGAGGACAATGATCCGGAACATTCTTCTTACTATTTCCGGAACTACCTGTGAATGAAGGAATGCTGGAACATGGAAAATGATGGCTCCTTGAAAGTCCAGACCTTAAACCCCATCGAGCACATTTGGGGTGAATTTTAAAATAAACTGGACAAATCTATTTTACATTCAAATGAAAGCCTTTGGCTTCGGTTGCTGAAGGCATGGGACAACATTAGTGTTGAAGTTCTCAGAGGAAATGTATTGGCACTATACCAGAGAGACATGCTGCTGTAATTGCTACAAAAGTTTGACATTGCAAATATTAAAGTTAAAAGTGTATAAAAACAATATGAATCAGTTGGATATTTGTTTCCATCTGTATGTTTCAGGGACGAAGCTTTAGAGGCAAAAAAAAAGGTGCTCTAATAAATGTGTCAGGTGTTCTAATATTTTTTTGCCACCACCTGGTATGTTGCCATGTAAAAAAAAAAAAAAAAAAAAGAAAGTAAATAAATAAATAAATAAATAAATAAATAAATAAATAAAAAAATAAAAAAGCATATATATATATATATATATATATATATATATATATATATATATATATATATATATATATATATATATATATATATATATATATATATATATATATATATATATATATATATATATATATATATATAATTTATTTATTTATTTATTTATTATTCTCATTATAATCAAATAAGCCATCTACACTGAAAACACCTATTTTGGTAAAGAAAAATTTGACCTTCTAAATAGTCGAAAACTGTTTAAAAAGAAACTGCAGCAAATGTATTTGGTTTAATGTTTTAATTAAGATACCATCTAAATTGGTCTAATCCTGTTTCCAAAGTTTCCACCTACAATCTATTAGCTGTACATCAGCCTTCTCTAGCCACAGTGTCACTATCCACTATTTTCTGTTGTTTTCTAATCAATGCTCGCATCCCTTCAGTCCTGCGATGAACACAACAGGTTCTCATTGAATTCGCTCTCCATTGTTATAACATAACATCATCCTGTGTCTCTCAAATCAAGGTGGCGAGCTGTATAGGCCCTTCCATTAGCAAGCATCAATATACATCATTCAAATCCCCACTCTCCGGTACGAGTCCTGTGTGGAGAGTTTACCTTGACTATTAAAAAAATATCAATATTGGCAGCTCAGATAACATAGAGCGGGCCGTGTTCGCTGGAGGGGGCTTTAACCAGGGAAGAGATCGAAGATTTGTTGGTACTGTACTGAAGAGCCTTTATAACAACAGTAAAAGCCCTTCTGTTGTGAATACTGAAGACAGACTCAAATAAAATGAATGCGGCCTAATATGCTCATTCTAATGCCATGCTGAATTGACTGTCAGTTCCCTTTCAGTCGGTCACGTTCGACGTACGTCAGAACTGAACCGACGAATGGGATCTTACTTTAGAGACCAATCCTACTTCGAGCATCTAACAACGAGCCAATGAAATTTGGCATGCGATCACGCATTCCACGCTCCGCCCCGCAGCGCGGGTATAAATAGGAAGTGGAATGGTAGATCAGCGCTTTCTACTTCGGAGCCGAACAGTCTTCATTGCTGTTTCTACGAAGAGCTTTCTGACTACGAGTCTTGAATATCCTGTGAAAGAGTCTCCCCTCCCGGGCGTGTAAGTTCTCGTCCGGCTTGACGGGCAAGGCTTACACAGCCTGCGGAGAAGCTGCATCAGCTTTGCATGCCATGGCGCTCCTGCAGGTCCACCAGGCCAAAGCGCTCATGGAACTGCACGAGGGTGGTTCCGACCAGGCAGTTATGCAGGAACTGCGAGCCGCGACGGACCTCGCCCTCCGGGCGACGAAAGTCACGGCCCGCTCCCTGGGTCGGGCGATGTCCACCTTGGTGGTCCAGGAACGCCACCTGTGGCTGAACCTGACAGACATGCGGGACTCGGACAAGGTTCGGTTTCTAAACGCCCCTGTCTGTCAGGCCGGCCTCTTCGGCGACGCCATCGAGGACTTTGCCCAGCAGTTCTCGGTGGCCAAGAAGCAGACGGAGGCCATCAAAAACATCCTGCCCCGGCGGCCCGCTGCTGCCTAAAAAAAAAGCAGAAGAGGTGGAACACCATCGTCCATCCCCCGATCTAGTGGTCCTCCAGCTGCAAAGCAGAGGGCTACTACTTTGGCTGATGACCTTGGTGGGGACCTGAGGGTGTCGGTCAGGGTAAACCCGACGGGTCTCACGGCTCCTCGGGCCCCTCCCCCCTCCACTGTACCGGTGGAGCTTCCGGAAGGGCGCGCTGACCTCCCACGTGGAGCGCCAGTCGTCTCTTTTGGGGCTCCGGCGGAGGACCAGATGTCGGTTGCTGCATCGGGGGATGAGCTAATGGGTTCCGAGGATGAAGACTCGGCTGCGTTGCCCCCTAACAACAAAAAAAAAAGCCACCACGTCCCGAACCTTCGCGGCTGGATGATTGGTTTCTCGGGACGGGTCGCGCTGGTTCTCAGCGTCCCGCCCCGGTGCCTTTCTTCCCGGAAGTGCATCAGGAGCTCACGAAGTCCTGGGTAGCGCCGTATAGCGTACGCCAGCGATCGACTGACTCCTCCATCCTCACCACTCTCGATGGTGGTGCAGCTAAGGGCTACGAGGGGATCCCTCCAGTCGAGCGGTCGGTTGCGATGCACCTAGAAAAAAAAAAAAAAAGCAGCCACCCAGCCGCCCGGGGCAGCCCCCCAGTCTGCTCGTCGCCGAGGGCGTCCTCCAGCGTCCGCCTCCGCCCCTGCCAAGCCCAAGCAGCAGCCTCCACCCGCGAAGCAGGGCGCCGGACGCAAGGGGGCCGCCCAACCCGTCCAAGGGCCCGCCAAACCTGCCGGCAAGCGTAAGGGGAAGCGGCCCTGAGACGGGCAGCCCAGGGAGAAGAGGAGCTGCTCTGAGGGAGATGATGTCCGCATCCCTCCCACCCCCCCGGAGGAGGACCGGGGGGGCAACACTGGTCACAACATCTCTGCCGCTGGCTCTCCGGAGTCCAGCGGTACCCACATTTTCACCAAAAGAGCAATTTCCTCTCTCTCTGGGCCCCAAGAGGGTCAGGTTGGCAGTGTGCGACGCCCACGGGCCTTGTCACTCCTTTCCTACCCTCCCGTCGCCAGGGGGCAGCTGTGTGGGCCTCGAGGACGCCCCCGGGCCTTCTCACCCACACACTGCCTCTCTTGTGAGCACTCAGTCAACACTCCGGGCCGCCCACGGGCCTTCCGGGTCGGGGCTGAGTGCTTCACTTCCCTGCCTCCGGGCAGTGGACAGCAGAGTGGGCTCCGAGGACGCCCCCGGGCCTTCTCACCCACTCTCTGTCCAAACCAGGAGTGCTCAGGCAACACTACGGGCCGCCTCCGGGCCTCCCGAGTCGGGCCAGAGTACTCCGCTTCGCTGCCCCACCCCGGGCACGTCTGTGGTGCCGTTGGTCCCGCTTGTACGGTCTCTGGGGGCCTGGCTAGGTCTCCCCAGGCCGTCTCGCTGGCTCATCCGTACCATCAGACTCGGCTACGCGATTCAGTTCGCACGCCGGCCACCCAAGTACAAGGGCATCCTCTTCACCTCCGTGCGAAGCAGCGATGCTCAAGTCTTGCGGTCAGAGATCGAGGTCCTACTGGCGAAGGACGCGATCGAGCCGGTTCCTCCAGCCGATATGAAGACGGGGTTTTACAGCCCCTACTTCATTGTGCCCAAGAAAGGGGGTGGGTTACGGCCAATCCTGGACCTGCGAGTTCTGAATCGGGCCCTGCACAAGCTCCCGTTCAGGATGTTGACGCAGAAACGCATTTTCCAATGCATCCGTCCCCAGGATTGGTTTGCAGCGATCGACCTGAAGGACGCGTACTTCCATGTGTCTATTCTCCCTCGACACAGACCGTTCCTACGCTTTGCGTTCGAGGGGAAAGCATATCAGTACAAGGTCCTGCCCTTCGGGCTGTCCCTGTCGCCCCGCGTCTTTACGAAGGTCGCGGAGGCAGCCATTGTTCCACTCAGAGAACGCGGCGTTCGGATTCTCAACTACCTCGACGATTGGCTGATCCTAGCCCAGTCGAAGGACCAGTTGTGCGAACACAGGGACCTGGTGCTCAGTCACCTCAGCCAGTTGGGCCTTTGGGTCAACCGAGAGAAGAGCAAACTCTGTCCCACACAGAGGATCTCTTATCTCGGTATGGAGCTGGACTCGGTCAACCGGACGGCGCGCCTCACCGAGGAGCGAGTCCAGTCGGTGTTGAACTGCTTGAATATGTTCAAGAGCAGGACAGCGGTCCCACTGAAATTCTTTCAGAGGCTCCTGGGGCATATGGCATCTGCAGCCGCGGTCACGCCGCTCGGATTGCTTCATATGAGACCGCTTCAACGCTGGCTCAATGGCCGAGTCCCGAGGTGGGCGTGGCAGAGCGGTCAGTACCGGGTCCCAGTGACTCCTTACTGCCGCCAAACCTTCAGCCCGTGGTCCAGCACTTCGTTTCTCCGGGCCGGGGTGCCCCTAGAACAAGTGTCCAGGCATGCTGTGCTATTCACGGATGCCTCCACCACGGGCTGGGGGGCCACGTACAACGGGCATGCAGTTGCTGGTCTGTGGACGGGGCCGCAATTGCATTGGCATATCAATTGCCTCGAGTTACTGGCAGTACATCTGGCACTCCGCCGCCTCAAGGGGCCGCTGCGTGGCAAGCATGTACTGGTCCGTACGGACAGCACCACGGCCGTTGCGTACATCAACCGTCAGGGTGGTCTACGCTCCCGTCGTCTGCTCCAACTCGCCCGCCACCTCCTCCTGTGGAGTCAGAAGCAGCTGAGGTCGCTTCGGGCCATTCATGTCCCTGGTGTGCTGAACCAGACAGCCGACGAGCTCTCTCGTCAGCCGACACCTCCGGGAGAGTGGCGACTCCACCCCCAGGCGGTCCAGCTGATATGGGACCAGTTCGGAGCCGCACAGGTCGACCTGTTTGCCTCTCCGGACTCGACCCATTGCCAGTGGTACTATTCCCTGACCGGGGGTACCCTCGGCACAGATGCACTGGCGCACAGCTGGCCCCGGGACCTACGCAAGTATGCGTTTCCCCCAGTGAGCCTTCTTGCACAGACTCTGTGCAAGGTCAGGGAGGACGAGGAGCAGGTCTTGTTAGTTGCGCCGTATTGGCCCAACCGGACCTGGTTCCCAGAACTCACACTCCTCGCGACAGCCCCTCCTTGGCCGATTCCCCTGAGGAAGGACCTTCTTTCTCAGGGACGGGGCACGCTATGGCACCCGCGTCCAGACCTCTGGAATCTTCATGTCTGGTCCCTGGACGGGACGCGGAGGTTCTAGATGGACTACCACAAGCTGTCGTAGATACCATCGCTTCAGCTAGAGCCCCCTCTACGAGGCGCCTCTATGCTCTGAAGTGGAACCTGTTCGTTGAGTGGTGCGCTTCCCGCCGGGAAGACCCCCGAAGGTGTTCGATCAGTGTCGTGCTTTCCTTCCTGCAAGATGGGTTGGAGAGAAGGCTGTCTCCCTCCACCCTCAAGGTATATGCTGCAGCAATAGCAGCGTACCATGATGTAGTAGAAGGTAAGTCCGTGGGGAAGCACGACCTAATCGTCAGGTTCCTCAGAGGTGCGAGGAGACTAAATCCTCCTCGTCCATCCTCGATACCCTCTTGGGACTTAGCTCTAGTGCTCAGAGCACTTCAGAGCCCTCCCTTCGAGCCTTTGGCGTCTTGTGAGCTTAAGATCTTGTCAATGAAGACAGTGCTCCTGACGGCATTGGCCTCGATCAAGAGGGTAGGGGACCTGCATGCACTTTCGGTCAACGAATCGTGCCTAGAGTTCGGGCCAGGTAACTCTCACGTCGTCCTGAGACCCCGGCCCGGATATGTGCCCAAGGTTCCTACCACTCCCTTCCGGGATCAGGTGGTGAACCTGCAAGCGCTGCCTTCGGAGGAGGCAGACCCAGCCCTGGCTTTGCTGTGTCCGGTCCGCGCTCTTCGCGCTTACGTTGACCGGACCCAAAGCCTTCGGACCTCAGAGCAACTCTTCGTCTGTTACGGAGGCCAGCAGAAGGGAAAGGCTGTCTCCAAGCAGAGGTTAGCCCACTGGATAGTGGATGCTATAGTCTTGGCCTACCAGTCCCAAGACGTGCCTTGCCCGTTCGGTGTAAGAGCTCACTCCACTCGGAGTGTTGCTTCTTCCTGGGCGCTGGCGCAAGGCGCCTCGCTGACAGACATATGTAGAGCTGCGGGCTGGGCGACACCTAACACGTTTGCTAGATTCTATAGCTTACGTGTAGAGCCGGTATCTTCCCGCATCCTCGCCCCCAGTGGCCAGGAGCGCTAAGTGCCCGTTCTAAGTGTCGGCTTGCGAAACGCCACTCCCGCCCTCTGGGCCGGATACGGGCGTCTATTGTCTCCAGTTGTGTTCCCCGGGAAACCGGCTAACCCTGTCGAGCTCCTCCGTCACCCCTCCGGTGTCAGACGTTGCGGACCGTCTGACGCCAGGCCTGCACCCGTATGCTTGTGAAACGTGGCTGTAGGCTGGGTTCCATATGTAGCGGTTCCCTCACGGCAACCCCATATGTGTATTCTTCCACGGTATCAGCTACCCTTCGGGCTAGCCCCGTGTCTTTCCCTCGACAGAGCCCGCTCTGTCGTCTCTGGGCGTGTTCTTTCCCCCCTTCAATCAGGCTGGAACCACCCCAGAGACTGCCATATGTTGCACTACCCTGCCAGGTTAGTCCTTATGTGTATTCTGCCACCTCTCCTTCCCTGAAGGACGTGGCCCCGCAGCGTACCCTCTCTCTCAAGTACGAGGTAGGCACGCTTTCCCAGCGTTATCCAATAGTCATTCTGAGTGGGTCTTGCAGAAACAGCAGTGACTGTACTCCCTGCTTGGAGCCCTGACTTCCGTACCATACTAGACGGTGCAGTGCGCTCAAGCAGGACGCTGGAAGGGCCAGCATCCTGGCGTTTTCCATAGGGATCCCATTCGTCGGTTCAGTTCTGACGTACGTCGAACGTGACCGACTGAAAGGGAACGTCTCGGTTACGTATGTAACCCTCGTTCCCTGAAGGAGGGAACGGAGACGTACGTCCCGTCGCCAGATGCTGTGCTTCCGCTGGGAGTCCGGTCACCTTTCGGCTCCTCAGTAGGAAAAGCGCTGATCTACCATTCCACTTCCTATTTATACCCGCGCTGCGGGGCGGAGCGTGGAATGCGTGATCGCATGCCAAATTTCATTGGCTCGTTGTTAGATGCTCGAAGTAGGATTGGTCTCTAAAGTAAGATCCCATTCGTCGGTTCAGTTCTGACGTACGTCTCCGTTCCCTCCTTCAGGGAACGAGGGTTACATACGTAACCGAGACGTTATTGACAATAGTTTGGTATTAATTTTTTTTTTTTTTTTTTGTGTTGTAAGGTACTACAATGGATTCTTTGTTAAAGATTAAATACGTAGAATATCCGTTGTCATTGATATAAGTTCTGGTCTTTTCTCATACTAATTTAATAGCTCTTTTTATACAGGCCCTGTGTTTTCTCTTCCAAGATATCAAATATTAACAAATAGACCACCATTGCAAAATGGTCTGGAACAACTCTGGTTTTACTTGAAGATTCTTCATAAGTCAGTGTAGAAATCAGAGTATAAAAGCAATGCAAGTACATTTTGTTTGTAACAATTAATATTTAACACCATTATAGAGTTCAGCAAAAAGACAACTTTCCCTTTCCCTCTGTATTGTGTATAGTTCACCCAAAAAGAAAAAAAAAGAAAAACAAATGTTTTAGTGTCAGTACTACATTAAACTACTATACATAATGTTGAATAATGTTTAATAATGTGATATTTGTGGGTCCTGATAGTGCCAAATGTCTGATATTACCAGTAAAAAGTGGCCTTAATTATTTAAAATAGATCTAGTCACTGACATAGTGCAAGTATACATTATATATTCTGATGCCACCACTGTCCTGTACATTGAGTACATTTAGCATCTTAATCAGTGCATTTTTGTTAACCTATTATCATATATTTGAGTATCTCAATAATATTGTTTTGTGAGTTTAGTATCGTGATATGTATCGAATGGTGACATTAAGGTATTGTTAAACCCGTTGTGCTTTGGTATCGTTATGCTTTGAAACAGCATAACAGCCAATGTTCTCACTTTAAAAAGAAACTGCCTGTGTATAATTTTGTATTGTCTCACGTCCACACAGCATTGCTGTGTTAAACCCATGGGACTTTAGTTTAACAAAAGACATTTTCAAATGTCTTGTATTGTTCGTATTGTTTTTTTTTAATATGCTTATGTGAAAAACACTGTACATTATTTATATATATATATATATATATATATATATATATATATATATATATATATATATATATATATATATATATATATATATATATATATATATATATATATATATATATATATATTATAAATCTTACCAAAATCAATCAACCAACCAACCAATCAATCAATCAATCAATCAATCAATCTATCAATAAATCAAAACAACAATCAAACAACCAAAAATTACATGAATATAAAAAAAAAAATGATCCCGTACACTATTCTATGCTCATTGTACAGCACACTAGATGCACCCTTCTACACATTCCTAAGCCTATGTTAGCTGATTTATTAAATGTGCACAATTAAATGTGCACATCATTCAATCAATCAACCCACCAACCAATCAATCAATCAATCAATCAATCAATCAATCAATCAATCAATCAATCAATCAATCAATATATATATATATATATATATATATATATATATATAATATATATATATATATATATATATATATATATATATATATATATATATATATATATATATATATATATATATATATATATATATATATATATATAGTTGATTATGCAATCAGTTACTTTACTCCATTTGACACATTTTACAATTTAAACTGATTCAATACCAATGTGAAAATGTGCTTTGTTATCTGGACGAAATATGTGATGATGTATGAATGAATGTATGAATACAGGCAACATAAATAGACCGCACCTTATGAAAAGCTGTAACTATATTAGAGGTATGATACTTCATAAATTATAAAAGAAAATCAGATAAAATTATGCTTAGATGCTATATGTATGTTTAGGTTGTGTATTCATGAAGATGCTGCACAGATATACACATACAGTATAAAGATGATTATGCCAGTGTTTTAAATTTGAATGTTCACATGTAGGGCTATGCTAAATGACACCTCCAGCCTGAACTCGTCTCTTTTTGGTAATCTGGGAACTCATTGCATGTAATCCAGCATTAGTAATAATCAGCATCCACACAGGGCTCAGAATGCATCCAATTAAAGCATCAGCCAATTTTCTCCTCTGCACTCATCCCAGAATCCTCTCAATATCGCTGACGTAAATGTTAATGGGCTGGAGAGGTGTGAAGCGCTATATTAAGCGAGCATGTAGCCTGTGATTATAATCAGGGCTTGCCTGTTCCTGATGGACTATCAGCGGGTTCCCATCTTCGTTAGCGATCTCTAACAACCCATCGATTGGACACAAATACTCACTTTCTTATAGTTCACGAGTTTACAAAAAATGTATATAGCATAAATAGTTTGAGTATTTGGCCCCAAACCCAGAGTGTCCCCCCCGTATTCCTGGAGATTGGTGGAGGGATAATGAAAAGTGTTGAGGAATGTAGGTGAGTCAATTATGTGTATATCTACAGGCCTCCTCTCATGCTGATAGCATAGACGTGTTAATTGCTGAAGACATGTTGATTGGACCCCTGAAAACCCCTCA
The DNA here is from genome assembly GCF_024679245.1 of Pseudorasbora parva. Lineage (NCBI taxonomy): Eukaryota > Metazoa > Chordata > Actinopteri > Cypriniformes > Gobionidae > Pseudorasbora > Pseudorasbora parva. The sequence continues at coordinate 8,832,707 of NC_090187.1, forward strand.
AATTCAACCCCACACCATTATCCCCCCCTCCCCCAAACTTTACACTTGGTACAATGCAGTCAGTCAAGTGCAGTAACGTTCTCCTGGCAACTGGCAAACCCAGAATCACCCATCAGATTGTCAGACATAGAAGCGTGATTCTAGAGAAAACATCTCCACTGATCAGTGGAGTCTAGAGGCTGTGTGCTTTACACCACTGCATCAGATGCTTTGCATTATACTTGGTGATGTATGGCTTGGATTCAGCTGCTTGGCCATGGAAAGACGTTCCATGAAGCTCTCTACTCACTGTTCCTGAGCCAATATGAAGGCCACACAAAGTTTGGGGGCCTGCAGCTATTGACTAGTTGGCGACTTCTGTGCATTGTGCACTTCAGCATGTGCTGACCCCGCTCTGTGATTTTACATGGCCTACCACTTCATGGCTGAGTTGCTGTTGTTCCAAATTGCTTCCACTTTGTTATAATAACTCTAACAGATGACTGTAAATATTTTGTAGTAAGGAAATTTCACAAATGGACTTATTGCACAGGTGGCAACCTGTCATGGTACCACGATTGATTTCACTGAGCTCTAGAGAGACCTATTCTTCCACAAATGTTTGTAGAAGTGATTTTATACATCTGTGGCCATTGAAGTAATCAGAACACCGTAATTCTATTATTTGGAGGGGTGTCCCAATGCTTATAATATAGTTTATATTGAGCCGACAGGAAGGTTGTGTGAGTTGTCTTTGCACAGTATATGGATTATATTTTGACTCCAGGGGACTTGCTAGATCTTTTTGGGACTATCAGTTCTTTGGGAGTCATTAAACTGCCCAACCAAAACAACAGCTTTAGAAACCACTTGTTCTCAACTGCAGAACAAAAACAACTTAACTCAGGAATAGTTAGGATATCATAATGAAAAGGCTTTTATACATTTTTTTTTTAAGTGAGGAGAATCTTGTCATTTGTTGCTGACGTCAAAAGCTGGGTGTAAGACTCTCCTCTACTCTAATGTATGTGCCACTAGGTAAAAGCTTTATATTTAGCTCAGTGTTTGTTGCATGTGTTAGACTGATAAATCACACTTCTGCTGTTATTTATGCATTGGAGAATTGTTTCCTATTCAGCTCATTCAGCTTATATTAATCATTTAGCATATTGTTTGACCTTCAAAAGTAAGATAGTGTGTGTATGTATATATATATATATATATATATATATATATATATATATATATATATATATATATATATATATATACAAGAATGCAATACATTAATAAAAAGGGGAAGTGAATACATTCAATACACATAACAGTATACATAATGAGCAGCAAATCAGCTTATTAGAATGATTTCTCAAGGACACTGAAGACTGGAGTAATGATGCTGAAAATGTTGCTTTGCCATCAGAAATAAATCACATTTTAAAATATATTACAATAGAAAACTATATTGTAATAGTTCTTTAAATTTGTAACATGTCACAATATTACTGTTTTACTGTTTATTTGATCAAATAAATGCAGACTTTGTGAGCCTAACTTGGGTTAACATTAAACATTAAAATCACTCTGATGGTAGTGTATGCAGTGCATAGTAATGTTAATACTTTTCATCATTTCATTCATTTTTTTTCATTTTCATTCATTTTTCATTCAATCAGTTTTTCAGTTATAACTTTTTCTGTTAGTGTTCTGTAGTTTTCACTCTGGTTCCTGGGGACCCACTTCACATTCTGTCTGAAAACACACCTGATTCAGATCGTCAGTTCGATATGAAAGAGCTATGTCAGTGTCAGATAAGAGATGGAGGGTCAGGAGTGAAAGCACTGTTTGAGTGTATCCTGAAGACAACTTCAACACAAAGTTCGGTGAATGCAAATAATTTTTTTTACGGATGATTGGAACATATGGACCTGTCTCTTCCTGGCTCTGCGTCCCGAATTAAGAACAAACGGTAATAATTCCCTACTGGCAGTGTCAGCTCTTGATGTAACCGTATTCCTGCAGGCAGGAATCAGTTTTAGCTTTCTTTTTTTTCTCTATATAGAGATAGCATTCCTTTCCCAGAGCTCCACGTGATAGCAGTTATTTTAACACAAATAAGCCACCACTTGTTTCTAGTTATTTCTTTCCACTCATGATTTCCCGTATGGTTCATTTATTTGGCAAAACGAGATAGAGTTGCCCGTTTAAGATTATATGACACACATACCATTGAAATTACTTTTCTCACCATCCTCCCTCTATTTTCGATTTATTCTCCTCCTACAGACCTTAAACAAGAGCTTTTTGGAAAATGTAGAACAGTGGATCAGCATTAGTCATTACTGAAAGACATCGGAAGCCGAGATTAGGAAGATGAAGACACCCATGCTGCATGGGCACAGAAGAAGGGCGAAGGTTCACCAGTTGAATAGTTAATTTCTTGGCACAAATAACTTTAAATTACCAGCAGTAAACAAGTTTTATCAGTAACAGAGAATAGTTATAACTGGACATATATACAGGCACACAGTGTTCAAGCATATTTTTGGCATTTTAAAGTTGGCATGAAATGAAAATTCATATATATATTGGATGGGGATGAATTCATGATGAATTCATTGTTGGATGTATATGGCTTTTTATATATATATATATATATATATATATATATATATATATATATATATATATATATATATATATATATATATATATATATATATATATAATATTTGTTAAATAAAAGTTGTTTAAATAATTTTAACATACTTACAAAAGTATTATAACATCTGAAATACTGGAAAACATAAAAATAGTTTTTTACATTCTATTTTTTTTTTTTTTTTTTGCATGATGTTTGATTGACAGCTGTGTTAAGGCAATAGGCTGTCTCATGTATGTGACGCAGCTCGCGCCTGTGACTTCTTGAAGTGTGTGTACCTATTCACTTAGCCTGTAATTTGCAGTTGTGTGATAGAGAAACAGCAGCGATGCAAAATTCTATAAAAAGGACTTTAAAAAAATTGCGTTGAATCGAGAGAACCCATCCATCAGGCCGCAAGTAATGTTAAGACTTTTCAATTGCCTGTGTGAGGATGAGAACAGACGTGCAGCGGAACATGAGGAGGACGAAGAGGAGCTGTACAATAATGAACTTGTTGTAGAAGCTGGCATGAGTGATGAGGAGTTTACAGGGAGAGATGAAGAGGAGGAGGAAATTTTGGTTCAGTAAGGTGTCTATTGCCTTTTGTTATGAATCAATAACCTAATTATTGCATGATTTTCCTGTAGCTCAATGAGTAGAGCGCTAGCAACGCCAAGGTCATGGGTTCGATTCCCAGGGAAAGCAAGAATTGACAAAATGTAAAATGTGTACCTGGAATGCAGTGTAAGTCGCTTTGGATAAAAGCGTCTGCCAAATGCATAAATGTAAATGTAAATGTAATTATCACCGTGTATGGTTAAGTGTTTTCAATGCACTTCTGGTAGCCTGTTTGCTACGTATTTGTTACCATACTTCTACACTGGAATTTAGCCTGAATTACCGGTATATGTTGTTAATGTTCTGTATGCATACCATAATGTTATGGTAACTGTACGTTTTCAATAAATGAACCTAGTATTTTTTAGGTTGAAATAGACGCAAAATCTAATTTTTATTCATTCTACTGGTAGTAGCTCAAATATAAATTCTAGCCTCCTTCCAATAAAGGCCTGGACCGGGATGCATTTGAGTAAAATAAAGGGCGGGGCCTATATTAGAGGATTTACGGTAGACTTCCTTTGAAGTATGTGAAGGTCCCTGCATAGACTCTTTAAAATTTGATATGCCACACTTCCAGAAGAAAAAGGTAAATTTCTGTCACTGGGGCGGTACCCTAAGGTACAAAAGTGAAGAGGTACATTTTTGTCCCTTACTAACCCCTAAATGGTACATACTAGTACCTTAAAAGTTACATGTCAGTACTTAAAGAGTGTGTATTAGTACCTTAAAGGTATTTATTAGTTTATACGGTGTTGTACCGCCCCAGTGACAGAAATGTACCTTTTTTCTGACAGTGCAGTCTGTTATTGTAGGGGCATCGACTTTACATTTTCACACCCTTAAACATGACACTGAACAAAGCAAACTGTGATTGGTTGCTCTAGTTGGTCTCTTGGGCGGTTCTTAGCCAATTAAGCTGCAATGGAGTCCAGACCTTCTGCCGTCAGTGGCTACGTGACTGTCCTGACCCACAAGAAAGAGTTTACCAAGATAGCTCCACTTCTGGATTAAATTCATAACAGTATTGTTTCTCTGCAGAGGCGGTTTAGTCTCCAGCATCCTCTCTGTCCTGCTGAGGTCAGTGTGGTGGAGTCATCATGGCCCTGAGCCGCTTTAATCCCGTCCCCTGGGTGACATTACACTTCATCTGCCTTTTTTAATTAATGAGGAATTTAAAGAGAGCCATCTGATCCTCCTCGTGACAAACGAGTGCTTTTTTCATTATCCCCTCTTTCTTTTGTTTCTGCTCTCATAAAGATGTTTTTTTTTTTTTTTCTTTAAAACCAGGACAGCCTTTTAAACAATTAGCAAGAGGTGGACACCATTTTATCTCGCTGTTATTAGGACGGACATGCACTGTGAGGGAGCCTGCACTACATCAGAGATGGTGGCCTTACATTATTATTGTCAACGTTCACATCAAAGCGCGGGAGTGCGGCTCTCTTCATTTTATCCTCTCGCTGCTGCTATTTCATCATCAGTGGAATTACGGCGTCAAAGACATCTCGCGTGTGATCTGAATACTAGTGCGGCTCAGTCAGAGACGCTTGGAGTTTTAACAAGCTCAGAACTCTCTCGATTCGACCGTTTTTTTTAAGTTAAAATAGCTTGTTTTACATTTGATCAAGTAGGAGTCAATTATGGCTACACTATAAACTCTTAACTAATTGGTGTGAGTAGAGCCAACTCAAATAAAATAAAAAAATGTTCAATCAAATTATTTTTTATTGTAATCAAAAAATTTCATTTCTTTTGAGTTCATGAAACTAAATTGTTTCATTGTTTTGAGTTTTATGAACTTGTTTCTTTTAATTAAGCAAACATACATTTATCTGAAATGTCTTTTTACCAGCATGCTTTCCCATGACAGTCAAAAGGGAGTATAAATGCAGAAATTATGATTTTTTTTTTAATTAGTTTTATAAATGTTTGTTTGTTTTAGGTTTTTATGCAAGATTAATGATAAGTGGGAGATTTAGTAGAGCTTATTTTTTATATATACTAATTTGTTTCTGATTGGTTTGAGAACAGATATATGTTAATTTTTTTATATAGTTTTATATTTTGTGTACTCATTTAATAAGTGATATGTGTTACCAATTAGCAATATAGTATTTATTGAATTATGTAGTTTCCACTACTTAAAATATTTAAGTTGTGATTACATGATAATTTTAAGGGAAATGTATGAAGCAGTCAAATAGTACAAAATAAAAA